>NC_090445.1:1245772570-1246444570 GCF_031143425.1 Pleurodeles waltl
TAAAATTGAAAATGAAAAGTAAAAGAGTTGACATAAACAAGCTGATTCAAAGCGCCATGACTGCCATGTGCATGAGCGCGAAGTCGAGACACAAAAGGAAAAATAAGTTTGCTTGCAGTCAAATGCATCGGCAGTCATGCATTTATCCTTGTAACAGGGCCAGTCTGCAAGGCTTTAACAAAACCTTCCCAAGTGGGACAAATGTAAAGCATTTACCAATGATAACAAAGGATTTTTGAAAGGCACTCCCACGAACGTGTGAAAGTGATGGGCGTATGTGGTAAAAAGCCCACAATACTTACTAAAAAACTAACAGATATAAATACGTGGCTTTGCTTTGTATACTCAGTGAGTGCCATCTTGGATGCGCTTCTGGTGATCTCATTACACCCCATATGTATTTAATTAACAAATGAAATGTTTGTTTAGAGTTGACTTTATTATGTTGTCACCTACTTCTTAATACCAAATAAAGAATTATTTAGGCAGTTAATAACATGTTAAAGAGCATCAACTCCAAACACGTCTGCCGGAGTGCCCCATGTCATATGTAGGGTTGACATATTTCTGGTTGTCAGCAGCTCACCAAAGACTTTTATTTGAGAAATATAGGATGCTGGGATAGGTGATCTGCTAGTTTCAACTGAACAAAATGGTCTAACACACCCAGCAGCAATGGTTTGGAAAAGGACAGCCAATCACTGGGTACAGAATGTATTGAATGCCCATTACAGCACACTTTTTTTATTGGTTTTAGTTATGAATAGACGTCAATCAGCAACATAACCAAGAACATAACAGAATTACTGTAAATGCATAGGACCAAATGTACAAAAGGATTTTGTGATTGCAATTCTTGTGATTAGCAAACTCACGGGGTTCGCGACCGCGAAATGCTTTTCTCTAATGTTCAAAACCCAATGCAATGGCAATTCTGGTTGCAAGTCACTGAACAGATACCAACACCACAAAAGAGGTAGTAATTAGTTTGCAAAAGGGAAGAGGTTCCCGAGGAACCTTTACCGTCTTCCCCTGATGTTTCACAAATGGAAAACATTTATTTTTTTATAAAGCAGCACTGGGTTCTATAAGGAACATGGGCTTCTTCAAAAAATAAAAATAACATTTTCCATTTAGAAACGTAGACATAGAGATTGTGGTCTGCTGTACCATGTGTACCAACCAAAGCTGGTTGAAAATTGCAGCCTGGCTAACTAAAAATCATTAGGCCTGTCATTCTGTAACCCTGTGAGAATTGCTAATTGGTGACACAACCTATTACATAAGTCCTGTTGCAAAATCACAGTGCAGTCACAAAAAGTTGGTGTGCAATTTCTGAACAAATTTACAAACTGAGTCTATCTTCCCCAATGTGATATACATATGTACTGCTTGATGCACAAGTGATTAATTGAAATCTTAGAAAACACATCGAATGGATAATATTACATGTCTCTGCATAACTGAACAGAATCTAAAACTGTGCCAACATGCATAACTGTGATAATTGTAATCCAGGCGTGGTTAGGGGAAAAAAGACTGGCAACATCTCGCCTCACCTTTCCGCTATTCTAGATGATGGAGATTTGCTATCAACACTTGGGTTGTCATCATCACAGTGAACGCCCAATTTATCATTGATATCCCTTCCTTCACCAATGAGAGCTGTATCCATATTCAGTGAATAATTCATCCAATTTCCAATTCCAATTGGAAACTACTTTAAACATTTGTGCCCAGTAGTATAATATAGTTGGTCTTTCAATACACATGTGGATCTTACCTGCCTTTAAATAGCGTAAGCATGGACAGTCAATAATAGTGGGATTAGTGCAGCCCAGAGTTGTGACTTGACCAGCTATACAAAAATCATATAACATCGTATAATGTTGGCAACTAAGATGTTAGGCACTGTCCTAGTCATCTACCGTCCTAATCGTCTACTCCAGGGACACAGTCTTACTCAGCTAATTAGACAAGTGTTGCGTCCATTGTCCAGGCCATCCAATACACATTGAAAAAGACACTGTAAAAGCCAACAATCTTGAGGCGAGAGAGAGAATAGAATAAGGTTGACAGTTGCACGGAGAGAGTGCATCAAGGTATCTGTACACTGCTTTATTAAAAAACGACTTTGTTGCTCCTTTTCTCGGGAACACCCTCACAACCCTGACAGGCCAAGAATGTCAAAGGGTCTGGAGCTAAACAAAATTGCAAGAGACAGTCCCAGGATCATACAGGGCGTGGAAGTAATAACTGTTGTCTTGGTAGGAATTGACCATTCAGCAGCAGACAGGTATCCTCTGATGACAGTGAGCCAGCCAGAGACCATAGTTTGGAGGAAAATCATAAGGATCCAGCATATCATCCACATATATCCGGTACAAGAACCCCGGGTAGAAGATATTGTCAGCAAGGAAGTTGGTACAGAGCAAAACAGTAATGCTGTATAGAACCTTAGACATACCAAGAGCTGGGGTGGCAATGTAGCAGTAAAATAGACAAACACCAGTGAACCAGAAAAGAGTGGTTGGTGAAACGCACAGAGAACTATTCCACACCTTGCAAGAGAAGCAAAGAGTGGTAACCATCACAAGCACGTTTGGGAGGCCAGCTGTGCCAAATGCTGTGGAGATGTCTAGGAGAATCAGAATGAAGAAAAGTTGATTGTGGTGTGCTTAGATGAGAATCATGGAGATATATACACAAGAGCTGTTTCTCTGCAGTGAAGGTGATGGAAGCAAGACTGGAGTTGGTGTGGCGATGGAGCATGAAAACTAAACAAAAAAGCTCACATTTACTAACATTTCGGTCTTATGCTTGCTGAAAAGAACACTGTGAAAGAGACAGTCTATTTACTACTCATTGTGCAAACTTTAGTAAAGGTGGGCCCAATTGCTGTGAAGATGTATTGTAAATGCTGCAAAACTGAATGCTGCTTTGGTGAAGACAGCTCTTACTTTTCTTTGTCAAAGCAAAGGTAGGGCAACCGCATGTTTTAAGCATATGAGGGAGTGATTGAAGAAGAGAAAAGCCATATCAAAATGCTGGATGATAGTGCTAGAAATTTTACTAGATTAGAGTAAGGGGACTTAGTTGAGGTAGGGAAGGATGACACTTCTGCTATAAAGCCTTTGGAAGAACGTGATCCAGATACCCCTCCGCTGGGCATTGTGGGACTAGAGTTAGGAGTGTGTTACAATGTCCATGTAGATGGGTGGCACAGCGGAGTTACTCCCCAAGAAAAGCTATTAGTGAGATTGGCCAACAATTAATCTTCAATTAATCTCTTATCATGGAATGTGGCGGGTGTGTCATCTAAGATAACCAACCCAGAGTGGTGTAGTTTTATGGATCAACAACACATTATTTTTTTACAGGAACCATGGGCCCGTCTTCAATTCACCGAGTAGGATATTGGTCTTTTCAGAAGGCTGCATTTCCGTCTCCATCGGGTAGAGCATCTGGGGGCTTAGTAATCTGGCTTAAACATGATTTGTTTCCCAAGGCAAAGGAGTTGCCCTCCCCCTCGAGGGATATACTGGCTGTGGAGATCGTGCTCAGTGGCCCAAGGGGGCCAGTTCGCATAGTTCTCGTAAATATATATATTAGGCCTGGCCCGTATAAATCTCAGACCACCCAGGTAAAAACGCTGATAGATTTTTTGAACTATTCATCTGGGGGGCAGGGCTTACTTGTCGCAGGAGACTTTAACATGCAGTCGAATTGTGAGGTCAACTTTCAGAAAAAAAGAATTCAGTTTGCCCATCCATGGGACAGATCAGGTCCGGTCCAAGGTGTAATAGAACCATCAGGGGGAGTAATAGATCTAGTGGAGGACTTGACAAAATCAATGGGCCTTAGAATAGTCAATGGAAACACGAAATCAGACACCCCTGTGTCACCTACGTATAGGAGTGGCTCATACAAGTACTGCTTAGATTATGTCTTAGTGGACAATTTTCTTTGGAGTTCTCTCATTGACATGGCAATTTTCCCACGTGACGACAGCGATCATTTAGCTCTCTGTACATCCTTTTCAATCTCCCCATTTAAATGTAGTTCACTTCCTAAGCGGGTGAAGGGTAGCGCACTAGTTCCAACAAATGACTTCAAAAATGTAAGGTGGGAAATGGTAGCTGATGATATACACTTTCAGGCCTCAATATATAAAGTGGTGAAATCAATGCTTTCCCCTTTGAAGCACATTGACTCGCTACCGGTGGACTGAATTAAATTACATAATATCATGGTTAACCAGCTAAGGCCCCTCTTTCAGGTAACGAGGAGGCGGGTAGAAACTAGGGCTGGACCTTTGAGGTGGTATACTAGCTCTTGTCGATCGGCTAAATCACGACTTTTGGAAGCCTTGAAGGTAGGGAACTGCGGTGCGATAAAAGCCTCCAGGTCCGTATATAAAGCAGAAGTGAAAAAAGCTAAAAAAGTGTGGGAATTAAATCAATGGAAGGCTTTGGTAGATGCTTTACAAGCAAAGGACTCAAAATTATTTTGGAAGTTGGTGGCTGACAAAGGTTATTCTGACAATGCGGAGATATACCCAGCAATTCAACCAGCACTTTGGGTATCATATTTTGGAACTGTATACAGTGTGGCTCAAATTGGTAGTTTTACCGTCCCGTCACCCCTTGAGGGGTCCTCCCATCCACCTCTTTCTGGGCTAGCTATTGCTCCTAAATTCGTTCTGGCCCTATTTTCCTTAAAAGAAACAACCTTGGCACTCCAAACATTACGCAAAGGGAAGGCCCCAGGGTTAGATGGTATCCCAGGTGATTTGTACTTGTCCCGACCTTGAACCTGGTCCTTATATTATACACACTTAGTAATGAGATTTTGAGAGGTGGTGGGCTTCCTTCTACATGGCTAGGAGCAATTATATTTCCCGTTTTTAAAAAGGGCGTAAGGGAACGTACTTCCAACTACAGGCCAATAAGCTTAATTGACAATAGCCATGAAGTTTTTTGCAAGCAAATTTTGGCTAGATTGCAGGTGTGGATAGAGGACTCATAGGCAGGTTTTAGAAAGGGTGTGAGTACCATCGACCAGGCATTTAGGTTCAACCTTCTCTGTTGGAAATATCTGACACTAAATAAGGGCCACTTGTACGTGGCCTTCATTGACCTAAAAGCTGCATTTGATATGGTCCCAAGGGATTTACTGTAGAGCGCCCTTGAGTCCTATAAGCTAGACAGTGAGATGTTGAAACTGATTAGGTATCTTCATGAGGGCACTTATGCCCAGGTATGCTGGTTCCAAGGTGGAGATTTGACAGAAGCTATACCAATCGATAGGGGGGTCAGGCAGGGGTGCATTCTGGCCCCCACTCTGTTCAATCTCTATATTAACGGTGCGGTTGACCAGCTGATGCACTGTAATCATGACGCCCCAAAGTTAGCAGGATCCCCAGTCCCTATTTTAATGTTTGCAGACGATACCTTATTGATCTCACGAACTCCAATGGGCCTTTAAAACAAACTCAATGCCTTTTTTAAATTTTGTGTAAAGAGGGGCCTAGAGATACATTTTTCTAAGACTACATTTATGGCTTTTAATCCTCATACGTCCTTTAGGGGGAAAATGACTCTTGCAGGCCAACTGATAGAGCAAGTTAAGCAATTTGATTATTTGGGGATTAGGATATCTGACGACCAACACTGGTCGGCACAGATTGAGAAGAGTGTGTCCACCCTACGACAGAGGTCGACTGTGATAGCTAGGAAAATTCCTAATACCACAGAAGGTGAAATTTCACCCGCTATCACAGTATATAAGGCAGCGGCTGTGGCTGCTTCAATCTATGGTGCTGAATTATGGGGGTACTGCAACTCTAGCTGCTTGACGAAAGTGGAAAATTGCTTTATGCGTAATTTTCGACACTTACCAACAAGTACCCCACTCACACCTTTAAGACTGGATTTAGCCTTAAATGAGATTCACAACGAGGCTGCCTTAAGACCCCTTATGTATTCGGTTCGCCTTTGGACATCCGAATACTTGTCGCCCTATCAAATAGCTGTTGCTGAGCTTTTAGCGGATCGCGGTGTGTTAACAGTTCCCTGGATTAAATACATCAGAGATATGTGCCAACTTATTAAAATGGATGAGGTGTGGTCAGACCCCCATAGCTTGACGAAAGAAGCAAAGGCACGAATAAGGCGGTGTTATTGGGAGTTCATTTTGATCCAACTTTGGTCCAAAAACGACCATGGTAGTAGGATGTTACAGTTTTTGGACCATAAGTGTAACCCTAAATTTGAGGCTTTTTTGGATAATATCAATCCCCCTTATGCCAAAACACTTTTCTTCATTAAATTTAGGCTAGGGGTATTGCCTCTTAACACGTTTACTACAAGATGGTGCAGCAAGGTACATAAATCGAGATTCTGCCACTTCTGTCCCGAGCAATCTGAGACATTGGCCCATTTTATGTTTTTTTGTCCTAGGTACCTGATACCCAGGAAGAAGTGAATAATCCCCTTATGTAGATCAATGGGGATAAGGAAACATAGTATATCCTTGCGAATCCTTTCTAGTGATACAAGTGATAAGGTGGTCTTTGCCGTTGCCAAGTACCTGCAAAACGCTTGGGCCATCAGAACTAGAGAATACACTGCCGACTGATTGGATTAGCTATAACTACCCTAGGCCTCTTTTGATTAGTATGGGCTTGAAACTACCAAGGTTTGTTGTAAAGAAAAAGGAAATTTGATGTTAGTAGTTAGTTTTACATTGTTGCTCTAACTGTGTGTTTCAACAGCTTATTTTTGCACAATCTTCCGTAGGAAGAAATAGACTGTTTTATGGAATCAATTTTAGGTAGGTTTTTAGATCTATAATATTAGATATTTGTCAGGTAATTGATTTAACAAATGAGCTTTATATTTTAATCTAATATAATTATTGTTTCTCTTTTTAATATTATTTATGGAAATTGTGCTTTTTATCATTTATAATCTCATTGCATGGTAATTGTCTGTTATTTATTGAACACTTTTATGGCTTTCCAGCCGAAATAAAGTTATATTGATAGTCTAATAAGTGTAGGTATCAGTGACATAGGAGCAAAAGGGCCTAATTGGCTTATGTTGGTATTCTTGGGAGACATGTTGTATGAATGTGAAGGGGGTGAGAAATGTATTTTTTTCATGGAGGAGAGTTTTGATGAAACACATTCTGCAAATTAATTAAATGTAAGACTAGATGTGTTGTGGTGGTGTATTAAGCGAAGCAGCAACAGTGTATTATGCACTATGGTTTTATGGGTGAGGTCATTCTAAGGGAATGTGCTCAGGGGACGAATTTCGGCTGCACATATACTAAATTGGAACTAATATGATTTTGTCTGGACTAGCCTGGTAGTTAATGTGCAGAGGGTCAATTTGTACAGTTCAACGTACTGTTAAATGTAGGACTTCCCTCATGAAACCGGAAGTTGTACATTTGTGTCTCAGTGACTAGAATAGGGTGTAAGCAAGTGGGCTGTTGATGGGGAACTAAGGGGATAAAGGATCAAATATAAAAGTGCACATTGAGAGTAGAAGGAAGCGTCCATTTAGCATTGTGAAAAAGGCTGTCCTAAGATGAAATTAAGTCATTATGAATTTGGTTCACATATACACCAAGTCATTATAAACTTGGTTGACATATTCTGGAATTTGGTGAGAAGGGACTTTTTGCTGGGGCATGGAGGGTTTGATGGCAGAAGTGAGAAATGTGGCAAGCTAATTTTAGGAGCTGGAAATTGCTTGGTTAACATAGGATGTGGAATTATTGGTTTATGGCAGTGGGTCTCTGAGGAGGTGACAATAATGAGTTTTAGTAATTTGTTATGAGAATGAATGGATTGCACTTGGGATTTCAAGACAGATTGGTTAAACAGAAATTTATCTAACAGAGCGGTCCCTCAGTGTCTCTTCATTTTGAGATTAATGTCACCAATTATTATGTATGGAAGGGGGTTCGGAATCAAAGGCTGAACCAAGTTTTTAAAAGAAGTTATCAGTGGCACTGGGCTAGCTAGCAGTCGCTGTTTTTCTCTACCTTTCATCGTTGGGGCAAAGACACCGACCCCACAGGCAATCCACACGACGGAAAGCAGGCATCAGTCCATAGTTGACAAGTGGCCAAAGGAGTCAATCAGGAGTGGTTTGGGATCAGCTCTTCAGGTGGTTCTGTCTAAAAAGACTCCATTGAAGAAGTAAAGTGTAAGTCAAAAACAGAAGGAGATTAAGAGTCTGCTACAAGAGCTCCGTCAGACCCCAAAGGATGATTGGCATAAGTAACAAAGAAACCATCTTTCATAATGTAGATTTTCCTAGTTCTTTGACGGAAAGTCTTAATTTTATTAAAGACACGGAGGCGAGTATTATGCGTTTCATTTCTTACTTTATTAAATAGCAGCAGTCAAGAAACTACAGTTCTCATAAGGCCATAAGAAAAGGGCCAATGGGAATCAAAAGGTGTACAACAATAACAACCAATGAACATATATATATAGGTATTATGGCATGACTTGACTACGAACAGCCCTCTTTTCTTGTGAGAGGTTAGTCAGAGTTAAACAATGGAAAAATTGGGAAAATAATAAGTATAGCCAGAACGGAGGCAAAAAGTTCAGAGCAAAAGTTCAATACTCCGGCAAATGCTGCGAGAAGGATCCATGCCTCGAAGAACACTAGCAGGAGAAAGCGAAGATAGGAAGCTGGAGCTCCAGGATGCAGTTGAAGTCTTATGATGATGGTGGTACCGCCTGTGTTGAGGCTAGAAAATGGGGGGGAGAAAATAACAAAGTTACATCCAAGTGGAGGGATAATACTCGCCTCCGTGTCTTTAATAAAATTAAGACTTTCCGTCATAGAACTAGGAAAATCTACATTTTATGACAAGACTGGAGGCTCCTATTATGCAAGTTCAAAGCATATTAATTACATTCAATGAAACATTCTCAACAGGTTTACAATAAAAAACTCTAAAAACATTATCGTTAGACCAATCTGCAGATTTAAGAATATCCTCAAGGAGGGACCCTGCCCAAAATGCTTTAGAAGCCATTGCACCCCTAGAAGAATGAGCCCCAAACATGGAAGGTATCTATGCCAGCTAAGGACATAATCCATTTGACCCAACGTGCTAAGGTAGCTGCAGACACAGGATTGAAAGGTCTTCTGAAAGAAATCAAAAGTTGAGAAGCAGAGGAAGTCCAAAAATCTGCAGTTTTTTGTTCATACACTTTTAAACATTGTGCAACACATAGTTTGGGATGATCTGGAAAATAGGGATAAAAAACAGAAGTTAAATTAGTCTTGTACAAGGAGTCACTGTGAACAAAACACCAGAATGTGTAAACTGACGATTAGAAATGTCTAAGGCTCTAACATCAGAGATACGTTTGATAGAAACAAGACATAAAAGCATAGTTAACTTAGCGGATAACATTTTTAGTGTAAGCATAGTATTATCAGGCCATGACAATAAAAAGTTTAAAACAATATTAACATCCCATAACTGTCTATATTTTGGCATTGGAGGATTAGAAAATGTTACTCCCTTCAATAAACGACAAACAAGTGGATGTTCACCAACCGGCTTCCCGTTGACATAAACGTGATTAGAGGAATTCGCTGACCTATATAGGTTAATAGTATGGAAAGCTTTGCCTTTACTGGCTTCAGCCGCCAAGAAATATGCAATGAAACTTACATCTGCAGAAGAGGGATCGATATGTCTTCCCAAACACCAGCTATGCCATAAGGACCATGCAGATTTGTATGCCTTCTTGGTGCCTGGAGCCAAAGCTTGTGATAAATATTGGGAAGCCTCCGTCAAAATGAAAGGGACAGATTGGGTATGCCTGAGATCTTCCATGCAGCAAGAGTCAGCAGGTTGTCCAAGATGAGGGGATGAGGATGATGCATGGGGTCTGATAAAAGATTCGGGAAGGAAGGAAGGAGGTAAGGAATATCTATTGTCAGTTCCAACAGAGTTGGGAACCAAATTTGAGACTGCCAAAAGGGAGTTATGAGAATCACCGTGGCCTGCTGGCGCCTGATCTGAGCTAGAACCCTGCTGATCATGAGAAAAGGAGGGAAAGCGTAGCTTACAGAGCCTGACCAATCCTGAAAGAAAGCGTCGGCTGCTAATGCTAATGGATCCGGGCGCCAGCTGTAGAATAAGGGAAGCTGAGTATTGAGACGAGAGGCAAAAAGGTCGATTCGAAAAGGACCCCACATATTCTGACTACGTTGAAAAATGTTTGGATGGATTTCCAGTCGCTGGCATCTCGGAGGTACCGTGAGTGTCAATCTGCGACGGAATTCAGAGATCCTGGAAGATATTCTGCATGAACCGAAAGATTTTTTGAAAGGCGAAATTCCCAAAAGCTCTTGGCTAATTCCACTCGAGGTTTGGATTTTGTGCCTCCGAGGTGATTTATATATCTTACCGCCGAAATATTGTCCATTCTGAGTAGAATAGCGCAACGTACCATGTCCTTTGCCAGGCTTCTGATTGCAAAGGAGCCGGCAAGCATCTCTAAACAATTTATATGCAATCTGGACTCCTCTAAAGACCATCAACCTCCAGTTGAGATTGGTCCACAATGGGCCCCCCAACCTGAGAGGCTTGCATCTGATTCTAACACAAGATCTGGGGCTGATGGAAAGATGGTAGTTCCGTTCCATGCGTCTAAATGGTCTATCCACCATTGAAGTTCTGTGCGGGAATCGTGGTCTAGAGGAATAGTGTGTGAATACGAAAGGCCTTTTCTTAGGTGACGAATCTTTAATCTTTGAAGAGCCCTGTAATGGAGAGGACCTGGGAAGATCGCTTGAATGGAGGAAGAGAGAAGACCCACAATACGGGCCAGAGATCTTAAAGAAATAAGAGAATTCCGTAGGACCTGTAAAATTTCTGACTTGATTGATTTGATCTTCGAGGAAGGGAGAAGAAGAATGGCTGAAACAGAATTTATTTGAAAGCCTAAGAATTCTATAACGTGAGTGGGGGTGAGAAGAACCTTTTCGTTGTTGACGATAAATCCTAGATCCGATAGCAGGGAACACATGAGAGTTAGATGTGACGAAAGCAACTGAGGAGATTGGTTCAATAAGAGGATATCATCTAGATATATGATGAGTCTCACACCTTGAGCTCTGAGAAAAGCCACTACGGGTTTCATGAGTTTGGTGAAGCACCAAGGGGCGGAAGAGATACCAAAGGGTAGAGAGGTAAAGTGATAGAGATGGTCTAACCATTGGAACTGAAGAAATTTCCTGGATTCTAGATGGATTGGAACAACCAGATATGCATCTTGAAGGTCTAGACGCACCATCCAATCGTTTTGAAGAAGAATATCTCTGAGATTGAGGATGGTTTCCATTTTGAAGTGTTGGTAAACTACAAAATGATTGAAGTGTTTGAGGTTTATGACAGGAGGCATCTTCTTGTTTTTCTTTTGAATAAGAAAGATGGAGCTGATCAACCCTGTTGGATCTGGAGTGGTAATAGAGATGGCCTCTTTCTGGATAAGGGACTGAACCTCTGATGTAATAAGATCTGACATTTCTGTAGAGAAGTGAGGAATTAGAGGATGGCGAGGTTGAATCGGGGTAGAATAAAGATCGATGATGTAACCTTGTACAGTATTGAGAATCCAAGGATCTGAAGCAATTTCCAACCATTTTGGGAGAAAATGGCGAAGACGCCCACCTATAGGAACATGACCATAAGAAAGGCTTACCTGTTTGGCTGGAGGCTCTGGTACCCCTGTAACCTCTGGAGAGGAATACCCTGGTTCTCTGGGGGTAAAATTGTGGTCTGTAATCTTGGTAAGAGGAACCGTTGTAGACTCTGGAACCTTGGTTATGGTAGGTGCGGCAGGCAAAGCGGTTCCTCCCTCTGCCTGCCCTGCCAAAAACACATTGGCTAAACATCTTCTTTAACGATTATTGGGCTTTGTCCAATGACGTGAAGGTTGCTACATATTTTCCTAGATCCTTGATAAAGGATTCTCCGAACAGCAAACCTTCAGTATGAAAGTTCGGTTGCACTGTAGCCAAGTTAACCAACTTGGGGTCAAGTTTTCATAGAAGGGTCTTTCTGCGCTCATGAGTTAAAGCCGCATTAGCATTCCCTAAAAGACAGACAGAACGCTGTACCCACAGCGTAAGTTCCTCTGGGTCAATAAAAGAACCATCCAATCTGGCCACCTCAGCAATATCGAAAATACGGGAAAGGGGACAAAGAATATCTAAAAGTTTATCTTGGCAGCCTGACCACGCCTTGTCCACTCCCTTGCAAGGGTCTTTGCCAAGTCTTGTAAAAAAGATGAGCAAGGGTTGATCAATGAAGGGAGTTAGGGAGGACTTACGGGGAAGGGATGGACGAGGGCATTCGGATTTTAGTTTCGCTCTGGTCTGCTTTTCAAAGGGACAATTTATTTTAGCTGAAATATACTCGGCTACATAGTCTGCCGGTGCCCACTCCGTGGAATTAGGATGGAGAATCAAGGAAGGGTCAAACATGGGTAAACCCTCAGGATCCAACAAGAGGCGGGACTTAGAATTGTCAACAGATAATTTAGATTTTTTGGGAGGGGGAGGGGGAGGAGAGAAGGAAACGTTGTCATCTTTGTCAGAAACTGCGGAATCTGAGTCCGCGTCCGGCATATCATCATCCGTATCTTGAACAGCAGAAATTACCAAGGGGGAAATAATACTATTAGATTTCCGTTTATGTTTCAATGATGACTGGGAAATATCCATATTTTTATACTCCTTGGAAGGAGCCTTTTCAGGAACCGCGTCCTCCGCCAGATGTGAGGAACCCTCACCAACCTTTTGCGCCAATTTTTTAGGAGGGGAACGGCGCTGACTGCATTCCCCCGCAGCCTGGGCCGATAGAGTCTTGGATATTAAATTTGTAAATGAAGACTCAAGGTTCTTGGAAAGTCTGCTGATAGATGAGGCAACAGCCTGTTGTACTGAGGATTTAATAAAGGAATTTAATTCTTGTCTAATATCGTTAACATCCTCCAAATTACCCTGCCTGGAAGGAGAAATATCCCTTTCCATGATGAAATGAGCCAACAAGGGGTTAACAAGGAAGGAAAAACAAAACTCCTCCTTTGGGCATGCCTTAAGAAATATCTTTTCCTACAGGCGAAGCAC
The DNA here is from genome assembly GCF_031143425.1 of Pleurodeles waltl. Lineage (NCBI taxonomy): Eukaryota > Metazoa > Chordata > Amphibia > Caudata > Salamandridae > Pleurodeles > Pleurodeles waltl. Next base: position 1,245,785,755 of record NC_090445.1, read on the forward strand.
CGGAGAAGTGGCCAGGGCAGAAGGAAGGAAATACCAGATAAAATAACCTGACGCGCGGTGAAGATGGAAAGGATTGCGGGCATGAGAAACAGAGCAGGCAGGTATAAATGCTGGGCAGAAATGAACCGGAATTGAGCTGAGCGCTAGCAAGTGCGTGCCGAGCGAAAGAAACGTCCGTTGCTCGAGCGCGCTGGCCGGAAAATCAGTGTCTCCTCAGACGCGCTGAAAAGAGAACGTGCAAGTCTGAGGAAACGCTGCCGGTAAATGATAGCGTGCGCAGCAGCGCTGAGGCTACATTTGCGGCGACACGCCGTCTAGGATTAAAAAAGGCACAAGGATCAAATATTAAATAATGGAACAAATATACAGTACCCTCAAGAAAATATATAAGTAAATATTAAAAAACACGTATAGAGCAATGAAGTAAGGTACTTAACTTGACTGCGAGCAGCAAGAAAAGAGGGCTGTTCATAGTCAAGTGATGTCATAATACCTATGTATGTGTTCATTGGTTGTTATTGTTGTACACCTTTTGATTCCCATTGGCCCTTTTCTTCTGGCCTTATGGGAACTGTAGTTTCTTGACTGCTGCTATTTAATAAATTAAGAAAAGAAACGCATAATAGGAGCCTCCGGTCTTGTCATAAAATTCCGACAACAAACATACAAAAGATCCAACTCCTGGATAGAGGTCACGTCATCCAGAGGAGTGGAAAGTCCATAGGAGATGCTTCAGGGATCCAGACATAAGGGAGAGAGAGGCACTGTAACATTGAAAGCCGCAACACAGGACATAGGGCATAGTTTAAGGCAAGATTAGAGTGGAATCATTTATACTGATTTTCTTTCCATTTCACTATGCCTTGCTCATCAGGAACATCTGTTATATGTGGATCCTGAAAATCGACCGCCACAAAATGAGTAGATAGAAAAATTAAATATGCCGTACTTTATAGGACTAATACTCAGCGAGTGAGTGAGTTAAGCATGTGATCGTTTCAAGGAAGTTCCTGAGGAACTCTTCTCCCAAGAAAAGTTTCCTTCCTTTTTTCTTCCTATCTCTTTTCTCTTTTATCCTTTCCATTTTCTATCTTTCTTTCCATATTTCTTTCATCCCTTCCGAACCACTTTCTGTCTACCTTTTTTTTTTTATTTACCGTTGGCATTATTTTTTCCTCTCTTCATTCGTTTTCTCATTTTGTTTGACCAGTACTTATACTTTATTTGCGCTTTTCATCATTCCTCTTTCTATCTCTAATAATTTGGTTCCTTTGCTCCCTATTGGGCCCACCCCACAACTGACTCATGTTTTCCTTGTCCACTTATTTATTAGCTTCTGTCCTGTGACCTCTGACTCACAGTCCAATGTTAAAAAGAGCCATAAAATCAAAATTGAATCTGTCCATCTCAAACCCAATCGCAAAATGGTATAGTGGGTGCTTCATTTGTGCCTTAGTTTCCCACTTTCTTATGTGAAGTCTACCTTCTGATGCCACATGGGCAACAATAATTGCATCGTGCTGTTATGGCACAAGGGATTTCTTCTTTTTTCACAGCCAGCAGCCGTCATTGTTCGGTTGAATAACACGCAATGAAGCGACAAACGAAAACTCTCTCAAATTATCGTTTTGGCAGCCAGACCTCTAAAGGCTTGATGTGGTCTTAAGTCTTAACTGTTTTATACTGTGGTACATGTAAGATATACTGAGGAGTGTGTTTTCTGGGGAGGGGCGTGGTGGTGCAAGGCCGGACTGGCTAGACCGGTAATCGAGGCTTGGGGGCCACTTTCGTTACTGGGGACAGGTTTTGTAGCGCTGCGTTGGTTTTAAAAGAACTGCGCAGTTCCCTATTTATCGAACAGATTTCAAGCAACAACAAAAGTGGCAAGACAATTCTGGTGATTAATGTACCTAATAGAGAGAGATTGGTTTTGTCTAGTGGCATTGTTGACTCATCTAAGGTAGCACACAGGGTTAATGTGCCTGCTGCAAAAAACGTGTACAATGCAGATTCTAGAACTGAAATTTATAATGCATGGCTCAGTGGGATACTGCTTTGTCATAGAGTTCCTTTTACTGTTCAGTTCATAAATTCCAATCATAATCTAGCACAGTGTGCTATGAACAGCCATCCTGAGCTGCTGCCAACACACATGTTTCAGGTTAGAAAGTTACGTTTTTTTCCCCAGGCTTCGGTTATACTAATTTTTAAAAAAAGGGTTTGTTTGGGTAGAAATAAATTATTGGTAAAGTCAACCTTAACCTCTTTGTTACTTTCCGAATCCTGAATGTATGCTTCCCCAGGCCTAGCACTCTTAAAAATGCCTACAGGTATGGGTGTCATGTGGATCCTAAACTTCCCTTTGTCTTATGTAACATTTTCAACACACTGATTAATACAAATATGATTCATTGTCTCTATATGTATGTGTGATGTATAGTGCTCCAATACCCTACACTGGTAAGCAAAGCGCTATAAAACAAATGAATGACTACAAGATTTCCAGGAGAGACCGCACCAACCAAGTAGGTGGAGGAATCGCCATCGTCTTCAAGGACTCCATCAACGTCACCACCTCCACCGAAGGCACCCCCCTCGCCGCCGAACACCTGCACTTCCAGATCCACACCGACCCCAGGACCACCCTCAGAGGAACTCTCATCTACCGACCCCCTGGACCACGTGCCCTCTTCAGCGACTCTATCAATGACTTCATCTCCCCACACGCCCTTGCCTCGCCGGACTACATCCTCCTTGGTGACCTCAACTTCCACCTGGAACAGAACAATGACCCCAACACCACCGCCCTGCTCGCCAACCTCGCCAACCTCGGTCTCAAGCAACTGGTGAACACCCCCACCCACATCGCCGGACACACGCTCGACCCCATCTTCTCCGCCAGCAACCACGTATCCTTCAGCCACTCCTCCGCTATACACTGGACCGACCACAGATGTGTCCACTTCACCTTCCGACGCGAGACTCGCCACCTCCGCACACAACCCATCCCACGCCGACAGTGGAACAAAATCCCCGCGGAACAGCTTCTCTCCACTCTCAACGACAACCAACCCACCTTCTCCACCGACCCCAACGACGCAGCCCTCAGCCTCACGCATTGGATCACCAACTGCGCAGACAACCTCGCTCCCCTCAGATGCCTCCCAAGACAGACCAACACCAAAAAACCTCTCTGGTTCACTGATACCCTCAAGGAATCCAAAAAAAGCTGCTGCACCCTCGAGAAAGCCTGGCGCAAGGACCACACCGCAGATAACATGACTGCCCTCAAGAACGCTACCCGCGAACACCACCAACTGATCCGCGCTGCCAAAAGAAATTCCTTCACAGACAGACTGGACAAAAACACTCACAACAGCAGAGAACTCTTCAACATCGTCAAAGAGCTCTCCAACCCTAACGCCAACGCCATCACGCCCTCACAAGACCTCTGCAACTCCCTCGCCACCTTCTTCCATCGTAAGATCACCGACCTACACGACAGCTTCGGACACCAGACCCAGCCAACCACCACAGAACCTACAACCCCAGCCATCACCCTCAACGCCTGGACTCACATCAACACGGTGCCCCCTCGGACCCCTGCCCACACTTCATCTTCAACAAAGCCGACGACATCATCGCCCTGCATCTCCAGACCATCATCAACAGCTCGTTTTCTTCTGCCACCTTCCGCGAGAGCTGGAAACACGCTGAAGTCAACGCCCTACTTAAGAAATCTACGGCGGACCCGAGCAACCTGAAGAACTTCCGCCCCATCTCGCTCCTACCCTTCCCCGCCAAAGTCATAGAGAAGACCGTCAACAAGCAACTTACCAACTTCCTTGAAGACAACAACCTACTCGACCCTTCTCAGTCCGGATTCCGAGCCAATCACAACACAGAAACCGCCCTCATCTCAGTCACAGACGACATCAGAACCCTGATGGACAACGGAGAAACAGTCGCCCTCATCCTCCTCGACCTCTCGGCTGCCTTCGACACCGTCTGCCACCGCACCCTAATAACCCGCCTCCGCTCCACCGGGATCCAAGGACAGGCCCTGTACTGGATCACCTCCTTCCTCTCCAACCGCTCGCAAAGAGTCTACCTCCCACCTTTCCGCTCAGACCCCACCAAGATCATCTGCTGCGTCCCACAAGGCTCCTCGCTCAGCCCGAATCTCTTCAATGTCTACATGAGCCCCCTCGCCGACATCGTACGCAAACACAGCATCATCATCACCTCCTACGCCGACGACACTCAGCTGATACTTTCCCTCACCAAGGACCCCACCAGCGCCAAGACCAACCTGCAAGATGGAATGAAAGACGTCGCAGATTGGATGAAACTCAGCCGTCTGAAACTGAACTCAGACAAAACGGAAGTCCTCATCCTCGGAAACACCCCGACTGCCTGGGACGACTCCTGGTGGCCCACTGCCCTTAGCACCGCACCAACCCCCTCAGACCACGCACGCAACCTCGGTTTTATCCTGGACCCACTTCTCACCATGACCAAACAAGTCAACGCCGTATCATCCTCCTTCTTCCTCACCCTCCGCATGCTCCGAAAGATCTTCCGTTGGATCCCCGCCGACACCAGAAAGACCGTGACCCACGCCCTCGTCACGAACCGCCTGGACTACGGCAACACCCTATACGCAGGAACCACCGCTAAACTCCAGAAACGTCTACAACGAATTCAAAACGCCTCCGCCCGCCTCATCCTCAACATACCCCGCAACAGCCACATCTCCGCCCACCTGAGACACCTGCACTGGCTTCCCGTCAACAAAAGGATCACCTTCCGACTCCTCACCCACGCACACAAAGCCCTCCACAACAAGTGACCCGAATACCTCAACCGACGCCTCAGTTTCTACACACCCACCCGTCAACTTCGCTCCGCCAACCTCACTCTCGCCGCCGTCCCTCGCATCCGCCGCACCACGGCAGGTGGGAGGTCCTTCTCCTACCTGGCGGCCAAGACATGGAATTCCCTCCCCACCAACCTCAGGACCACCCAGGACCACTCCGCATTCGGGAGGCAACTCAAGACCTGGCTCTTCGAGCAGCAGTAACCCCATCCCCCTAGCGCCTTGAGACCCGCACGGGTGAGTAGCGCGCTTTATAAATGTTTATGATTGGATTTGATTTGAATGACGTGAGAGCGGGACAATGGGGACATGAGGGGCACTGTTAGGTGGTGGTAGTGAGGGAATCATTGAATAGTCCCTAATAAAGATTTTTTTATTTTTAAAGTTTCTTTATTCATTTTTCCATTAAGCAAAAATAGCAGTAAACAAGAAAAACCAAAGTGCATCATCACTTGAGCTGACATTTCATTATAAACACAACCAGTATTGTTTCCTGTATACCCTATCATCCACAGGCCTCTAGTAGACATACCTTGAAAAAGCCATGTATAACTTATTGCAAATCTGTACTACATATTCCCCAGATCTGCCTGACGTCATACAGGATAGATGAAGCTGGTTTGAGTTTGGAAATTGGTGCATCTATACCACAACAGCATATCTGTATGAGGAGGCATTTCACAACCCAATAACACAAAAACGAATACATAGGCGTTAAACTGTGGAGAATACAGATCAATCCTGGGCACCCACCTTTCCTCATCATCAATCTCCTGTGAGTGATTTTAACAAATAGTTATGCAACGGATCCTAAATGTTGGGATCGAAATGGTAACAGTTCAGCATCTATAGATAGTTGATTCTTACAATGAATCAAGTCCGACAACAAGCCTTTACATTTTGGTGCTCCCCCTCTTCCCTATGTACAGGCAATTCTGTGCTTTGCAAGGAGTAGGCCTACCGCCCCATATTTCCTAAAGCCTGCTTCAACTTCTTACTGTGTGTCCCAAAAGGGCAGTAAGTGGAGTGAGTATTAAGATCTTGCCCTATCATGTCGGTGAGAGCCGCAGAAATGTCTCTCCAGTATGTTTGTATTGGGCGACATGACCAAGCGAGATGAAGGAAATCTGTCACAGACATTCAACACGAGGCACAGTTATCATTAGGGCAAAGACGATACCGGTGAAATCTGACAGAAGCATAATACACTCTGTGGAAACATTTATAATGGTTAATATGAAGCTGACTACTAGAGGCAATCTATCCTGTCTGGATACAACGAAAGTACCACTGGTTGTCTGTATGGAGCTCTACTATATCTGTTTCCCACTGGATGCACGTTTGTCCCCAAGTGCAAGGTGCTTCCAGTTGTTCCGTATGATACAACAGGGAACCAAGGTGTTCCGGCCTCTGCCCTTAAGTAAGGTGTGTAAGGGATCCAGAGTAGGGGCTCCATGAGGAAAGTTTGGAGTGACATTATGTCATAGGCGGATGTACAAAAATATATCAAATGCACTTTGAGACATAAAGGAGCCCTCACAATAGAGATCCCCCATATGTGTAATTTCACTTTTTTGGAGCAGCTGTCTGCAGGCCGTCTCAAGCCCCTAATTAAGATCTTAGTTCACTGTAAGGCCATCATTTACTGTGTTTTAAAAACTAATAAAATTGAATATATAATGAAAAATAAGCTGTAGAATACCCTGTTTCCGCCATTTTTTCCCAAATTTCCTTGGGGTGGGAAGAAACCTCCAAGCCCTATTGTAGTGGTCAGGCTCACTTGTTTTGCACCCTAGGGGGGCTAGTCTGACAAAATTTGCCAGGGCTGCTTTGGGTTCCCAGTCTGGCCCTGGCTGCGTGAGTGTGTCTGTATGGTTAAAATAACAGTTCCTCTCAATATTATAACTACCTTTTGTGTCACTGTTGTTACTTTCAATTGCCTGATCATGAATTCTAAAATAATCTACATTTCAAAACAGATTTGGTTTAGCTCTTTTGTTATTAACCTCATAAGGCATATGAGCTATATTTGAAATTTCAAAATGATTGGCCACCACCACTTTTGTCTAATGAAGTCGATGCCAGTTCTGTTCATCGTCTCATTACCTATGTGCATTGTGTGAATGGTGTTCGTTTATTGAAGAAGTATGGCAGAAGGGCTATGGGGAAAATTGCAAAGCTGTGATTTACTGAATAAAATAGACCTACGTGTTCTCGTGTACCAGTTATTAAGAATCTTTTAAAAGTAGCATAAAACCACAATTAGCAAAAACAAATTGAAGTTAAGTTAAATATAGATAACATAAAGCATGCATTATATTACAAACGTGTTTCCCTTGTTGAAACGCACGCTCTCACACAATTCAGACATTTTACTATTTCCAGCACAATGGCTCGTTCATTCAGCATGCAAATGCGTTTTTTTAATCTCAGTAAGAATTTCATCATAAACCTACAAAACAAAGTTTTTGAAATGTTAATCTGCTTGTTCCACCAGTCAATACGCTAACGTTGACTGTTCTCATTCTGGTTTAAAAGACCCCTTCAGCCTCATTCCTGCCCTACACCAACAAACTATGACGCTTTCATTTTTATGCTACAGTTGAGTGTTCATTAAGATCAGAAGGCAGTATCTTTCAAAGAGGCATCCCTAAGTCTGAGCTGATCCTACAAAGGAAATTCCAAAATTCGAAGAAAGAGCAAAGAATGTCCCCAGGTCAAGCAGCTGTGGGCAGTGGAAATATTAGAGACCAAAGAACTCCTTCACCCTGATCAAGAAGCGATTAAGGCAGGGAAAAAGTGGGACATCTGCACCACACCCCAACAATCTCAGCGCTGCATCTGAGAATAACACTAAAGACTGTTTCTGTCTGGAACAAGATAAATGACTGACTTCCTTCTCTTGCCAAATCTAGCACAAACACCACCAAAAAATGTCATGCTTCTACCAGCCCTTGCAAATTAAAGAATCTGCATAGGGGATCTGGACACAAGCTCAAATCTGTTTCAATATTGTTTACTTGATTAAACAAATATCTGGTTAACATTGGAGGGCACTGTGGAGAGATGGACGCAGTCCAGTCTCTCCACAGGAAGCTTCGGGCCGGAAAGAGATGGCCTGAGGCGGGATCCGCTGGAGGGGGAGTAAGTTAGGTTTTGTATAAGGAGGGGGCGGGAAGGGGGATCGGCCTCCCCGCAGCTTGTTGCGCTGCTGCCAAGATTGGACACCCACCTACCCTACAGGATGACAGTTAGGGTGAGAGTGCGTGATTGATAAGGAGGAACTGGGGACAGGGATTTTGGGGTAGAGGTAGGGACTGTTTATGTATGCCAGGGTTAGGGCAGCTTGCTAGTGCGGGCAGTAGATGGGGAGGGTGGATGGTCAGATGCGGGCCTGGCCACCCTTCCACCGGGGAAAAAGAAGCAGATGAAGGATGACAGAGTGGGATGCCTGTTTTCAGGCAGGAGACGCATACAAAAGGGTGATGTGTGTCAGAATGGAAGGGGATGCTGGGTGAACTGAGAAGTGGGGAAGGAAGTGAGATTGGAAGACAGGGGAGTTCAAAGTGAAAAGTTTGAAGTGTTCAATCAAGTTACGGTTATGTTAATGTTTGTGTTATGATAGCAAGCCTGTCCTAATAACTGACCTTTTACACTATTGATAAGGGTGTTGAGTGTTTATATCCCGAAAGGCCTGGGTGAAATTGTAATTGTGCTGGTTAAATTCCCGAAATTTCCATTACGCATAATTCTGTGACGTTTCACACTATGCCATATCAGGTATAATTTTTTTAAGCACTCGTGCACTTTACACAGAAAAAGTCTTATGTGATACCAGAAGATGATGTGTTTATACGAAAAATGGGCTACCAAGATACTTTTTTCAGCTTGAACTAGATACTGTCTCCTATCTGTATATACAGACAAGCTTGTGCTGCGGTTAATAACACACCGTCAGTCTTCTTCAACTCGGAGAACTGACAGACATCGAGCTCTTTCAACAAATGACACACATCGTGTGGCCCTTTGAGCACAGAGCCCTGCTCTGGGTCTTGATCATGTCACAACTGTGTGACAAGATTTCCTCCAATGCAGATGCATAATGTTTGTGTGTGCTGAGCTGAGGGTCAAAAAGATAAAGGTTGCTACGTGGATTTTGAGGCAGGAGTACACACTCTCGGGCACTCTCCAGTGCCACATTTGGAACCTGTCTCTACCACAACAGTAAGCCTAAAAACCTTTGTTAACAAAGGTTATGATCCTATACTTCAGGCATCTCCAACCTTTTTTGTAGCAAAAACTACTTTTGATCAATGAAAATCATTCTGAGCTACTTATGTCATTGTCTTCCTAATAGTGACCATGTCAGACAAGACTACATCATGGGTCACTCTATGCAAAAGTACTGGCTCTGATCACTTTAGTGGATCAGGCACGACTGTCAGCCATTACGAAAATATAGGCTTTGTCAATTTGGAATGCTTTTACATAGGTAATGCATAATTGCCATAGGTTGAATGGCACTGGCACCAATGTAAGAAGTGCTCCCAATGCCATATGATTTATCACTCTAATATCAGCTATAAAAATATTTTGGAAATTAAATAATTTCCCTCCAAACATCAGCATATGTCTTTGTTCTGAATATACACACATTTTCTACTTGAACACAGTTGCAATATACATATGTTAATTCAATTAAACAAAAGCTCCTAATTCAGTAGGTTGGGCTGGACACAGGAGAGCTACATTCAGGTAGCCGGAGTTCTGCCAATAGCTTGCAAGCCACTCATTGGAGAAGCCTGTTTATTCAATCCCCTAAATAGATACCTATTGAAGCAATGTTATGGTTATATATCAGTGCACCGGCACCGGTTATGGTGAGCTATGCAGCTATAGCTCCTGGAATTTACTTCTCATCTCCTCCCACATAATGTCACAGATGACATTATCAGTGACCTCACTGGCTGTATTACTTATGACATCAAAGTAATCATTGATGGGCTCCCTTGAAAGTGCTCACTACCCCTATATCTTACAATAAACGGGTTCAAACACTGGCCATTCCCTGCAGGCTCTTTGAACAGGGAATGGACTTTGGCCAGGCTCTGTGCTGAGCATATTCCAAAGGTGATGAGGTCAGAGAATGGCATTTGGCTAGACCTCTGAGCTAAATTTGCCAAATTGGAAAAGTCGCTGAGCCCAGAGCTTACTTCAGCAGTGACCGTTGCATGACACTGAGCTCAATACCCCTACTACAATATCACTGGCAGGACCTTCAGCCAGACCCTGCCCTTATGACGTGTGCTTCACATCTCTACTCCCAGTGTGCACTGGAACTGGGCTTCAACCACACCCAGTGGGCGGCTCTGAGTGCAGGGCCAGAAATTTGGCTTGTCTCTGCAAGTCAGACTAGGAAAAGCCTTTATTTGTAAGACTTATTTTTCTGTTTGAAACCAATTCTGTGTCCTCTACAGTTTTTCTATATATTGGATATTTTCCACAGCTTTTAAAAATGTTTAAAATGTCCCACATATTTTAGGCAATTCCACATTTTATGCAGATGTTTGGAGAGGAGTGTTCAGCTCAGATCATTGGGCCCAGTCTGCTTGAAAATTCAAGAAAGTTACAAAAAAAGTGATGGGTGGAATAGTTGAATTATTTTCATCTACTGGTAATTATTTGGGCCATATGACTCAAGCTACGACTTAAAGATGAGCCCCCAGTGGGTTGAAAGGAGTCCGAGGTTGCTGTAGTCCTTTCTGGAGGGGCCTCTTCTGTAAGTTTGGGAGGATTTTTCCCATGAGTATCAAGGTCGGTCTTGATATGCATAAAGCTGGCCTCTGTCTAGGATGGTATAGTGGGAGAAAAACAGTGGGCAGGAATGCGGTCTGAGTGATTGCCCACAGCTGAGTTTAATTCAAGCATCCCATCCATCATGATGTTGTTGCAGATGACAAGCTCAATGGGACAGGTGTCCCCAGACGTGGGTCCCATGCTTATTGTGTCATAGAACTCAAGCTACAACCTACCGATGAGCCCCAAGTAGGGAGTATCATGTTTGGGGTTGTTTGTTGTCCTTTCTGTACGGGCCTTGCCAGGAAGCTCAGGAGGGACTGTTCCCATTATGAGCAGGGTCGGTATTTGTTAGATCTGACAGCCTTAGGGTGGTCACCGCAACTTTTTGCCTGCCTCCCTCCACTTTTTGACACGGTTTTTGCTGGTTTTAGGGCTCTGGGCACGTTATCACTGCTAACAAGTGCTCAAGTGCATATGCTCTCTCCCTTAAAACATGGTGACATTGGCTCATACCCAATTTGCATACTTAATTTACTTGTAAGTCCCTAATAAAGTGCACTGCATGTGCCCAGGGCCTGTAAAGTAAATGTTACTAGTGGGTCTGTAGCACTGATTGTGTCACCCACATAAGTAGCCCTTTCACCATATCTTTGCCTGCTATTGTAAGGTCTGTGTGTGCAGTTTCACTGCCACTTTGCCTTGGTATTTAAAAGTGCTTGCCAAGCCTGAAACTCCCCCTTTTCTACATATGTCACCCCTAAGGTAGGCCCTTGAGGAGGCTGGCCTGGCTTGTAGTGGGTACCAAAGGTATTTACACTCTGTGCCAGGTCCAGTTATCCCTTATTAGTAGAATAGAGATGTTTCTAGCAGCTTAGGCTGATAGAAGGTAGCTATGGCAAAGCTGCTTAGGCTGAACTAGGAGACATGCAAAGCTCCTACTATACCACTTATATCATATGCACAATATCATAAGAAAACACAATACACAGAGTTACTAAAAGTAAAGGTACTTTATTTTTATGACAATATGCCACAAGTACCTCAGTGAGTACCCTCAGTAAGAAGGTAAGTAATATACACAAGGTATATGTACAGAAACCCAAAACAGGTAGAATTACAATAGGATGCAATAGGTGAACATAGGTCTAGGTGCAACAAAAACTATATACTCCAAAAGTGGAATGCGAACCACGAATGGACCCCAGACCTATGGGACCTTGTAGAGGGTCCCTGGGACTGTAAGAAAACAGTCAGGGTGTCCAAGATACCCCACCCCAAGACCCTGAAAAGTAGGAGTAAAGTACACCTACTACCCCAAAAGGACACAATAGTCGTGATAGGGGGATTCTGCAAGAACAACAAACACCAGCAAGGCACTGAAGGTGGATTCCTGGACCTGAGGACCTGCAAGGCAAGGGGACCAAGTCCAAGAGTCGCGATAGTGTCCAGGGGGGACAGGAGCCCAGGAAACCCCGGATGAAGGTGCAAGGAAGCTGCCTCCAGATGAAAGAAGCTTGTAGTTCTGCAACAACGAAGAGGACTAGGAACTTCTCCTTTGGATGGAAGATGTCCCACGTTGCGATGAAGGTTGCAGAAGTGTTCCCACACAGAAATACCACAAACAAGCCTTGCTAGCTGCAAGGGTCGCAGTAGAGGTTTTTGGGTGCTGCTGGGGACCAGAAAGGACCAGGATGTTGCCCCTTGGAGGAGGAGACAGAGGAGGCACACAGCAACTCAGGGAGCCCCACAGAAGCAGGCAGCACCTGCAGAAGTACCCAAACAGGCACTTGGAAGATTTGTGAACTGGAGCTGGCTCAGAGTCACAAAGGAGGGTCCCACGACGCCGGAGGCCAACTCAGAGGGTTGAGCACAGCAGGACGGAGTGCTGGGGACCCAGGCTAGGCTGTGCACAAAGGAAATCCTGGAAGAGTGCACAGGAGCTGGAGCAGCTGCAAATCACGCCGTACAAAGGTTTGCAGTCTAGCTTGGGGAGGCAAGGACTTACCTCCACCAAATTTGGACTGAAGGATCGCTGGACTCTGGGAAGTCACTTGGATAGAGTTCCTGTGTTCCAGGGACCACGCTCGTCAGGATGAGAGGGGACCCAGAGGACCGGTGATGCAGTCTTTTGGTGCCTGCGTTAGCAGGGGGAAGATTCCGTCGACCCACTGAGATTTCTTCTTAGCTTCCAGTGCAGGGTGAAGGCAGGTGACCCCCAGAGCATGCACCACCAGGAAACAGTCGAGAAAGCCAGCAGGATGAGGCGCTACAATGTTGCTGGTAGTCGTCTTGCTACTTTGTTGTGGTTTTGCAGGCGTCCTGGAGCAGTCAGCGGTCGATCCTTGCCAGAAGTCGAAGAGGGAGATGAAGAGGAACTCTGGTGAGCTCTTGCATTCGCTATCTGAAAAATTCCCCAGAGGAGAGACCCTCAATAGCCAGGAAAGGAAGTTTGGATACCAAGAAAGGAGGATTGGCTATCATGTTCGGAGTTACCATTGTGACGCTATACATAGGTAGTGACCTATGTATAGTGCACATGTGTAATGGTGTCCCCGCAATCACAAAGTCCTGGGAATTCGCCCTGAACTATGTGGGGGCACCTTGGCTAGTGTCAGGGTGCCCACACACTAAGGGGGTTATTCTAACTTTGGAGGAGTGTTAATCCGTCCCAAAAGTGACGGTAAAGTGACGGATATACCACCAGCCGTATTACGAGTTCCATAGGATATAATGGACTCGTAATACAGCTGGTGGTAAATCCGTCACTTTTCCGTCACTTTTGGGACGGATTAACACCTCCTCCAAAGTTAGAATAACCCCCTAAGTAACTTGGCACCCAACCTTCACCCAGTGGAGGTTAGACATATAGGTGACTTATAAGTTACTTATGTGCAGTGCAAAATGGCTGTGAAATAATGTGGGCGTTATTTCACCCAGGCTGCAGTGGCAGGCCTATGTAAGAATTATCTGAGCTCCCTATGGGTGGCAAAAGAAATGCTGCAGCCCATAGGGATCTCCTGAAACCCCAATACCCTGGGTACCTAAGTACCATATACAAGGGAATTATATGGGTGTACCAGTGTGCCAGTGAGAATTGGTAAATTTAGTCACTAGCCTGCAGTGACAAATTTAGAAAGCAGAGAGAGCATAAACACTGAGGTTCTGGTTAGCAGGGCCTCAGTGATACAGTTAGGCACCACACAGAGAACACATATATGCCACAAACCTATGAGCACTGGGGTCCTGGCCTGCAGGATTCCAGTGACACATAACAAACACACTGACAACATAGGGTTTCCACTATGAGCACTGGGCCCTGGCTAGCAGGATCCCAGTGAGACAGTGAAAACACCCTGACATATACTCACAAACAGGCCAAAAGTGGGGGTAACAAGGCTAGAAAGAGGCTACCTTCCTACAGGCCCTGGATAACCCAAAGGGCAGGATGCTATGTAGGTAAAAGGCAGGACATATACCTGTGTGTTTTATATGTCCTGGTAGTGGAAAAGTCCTAAAGTCATTTTCCACTACTGTGAGGTCTGCTTCTTTCATAAGCTAACATTAGGCCTACCCTCATATACTGTTTGAGTGGTAGGTTCTGATCAGAAAGGGGTAGCCAGGTCATATTTAGTTTGCCCAGAATGGTAATACAAAATCCTGCTGACTGGTGAAGTTGGAATTTATATTACTAATTCGAAATGCTACTTTTAGAAAGTGAACATTTCACTGCACTTAAAATCCTTCTGTACCTTACATCCTGTCTCCAATCCACGTCTGGGCTGGACTGGTTGACAGCTCCCTTGTGCATTTCACCCAGACATCCACAAACACAGGATGCTCAGTCATACCTGCACACATCTGCTTACTGAATGGGTCTTCCTGGGCAGGAAGGGTGGAGGGCCTGACACTTACATTTCAAAGGACAGTGGCCTGCCCTCACACAATGGACTGCCAAACTCCCTTTTAGGACCCTGCCATACCGGGTTGTACTGAAAGGGGATCTTGTGTACTTCAGAACCACTCTTTGAAGTCTCCCCCACTCCAAAGGCACTTTTGGGTATGTAACCTGGGTCCCTGACCCTACCAACTCAGACACTTCCTGGGACAGATACTCTGAACCAGATCGTACAACCTGCCAAGAGGACCAGCCTGGCTGCCCAAAGGCTCACCTGGACTGCTTTGCTGTGAAGGACTGCTGCCTTGCTGGCCTCTGGCTCTGCTGAGAAGTGCTCTCCAAGGGCTTGGATTGAGCTTGCCTCCTGTTTTCTGAGGTCTCTGTGCCAAAAAGACTTCACCTCTGCAAAGGAACTCGTTGTGTTGGAAAAATTGACACATAGCCTGCAGGAATTGATGCACAGCCTGCCTAGAGGTGAAAGAATCACGGCATCGCTGAACCGAACTGACGCAGCCGGCCTCCCGAGTGGAAATCGACACAGCACCAGTGTTGCGACCGGAACTTCGACGTACAGCCACCGGATTGATGCATCTACGACTTCCTGTGAGATGAATTGACACAGCGGCTGCCGTGCAACAGAAACTCAGCACCTGTGACTTCATCCAGCCCACGCAGGGTTTCCACGCATCATCCTTGGGCATCAAAAGACCCCGCATCGCAAAGAGGATTCAAGCTTGCACGCCAGAATTCGACGCAAAGTCCTTGCCGCATGGCAAATAATCAACGCATCGTCTGTGTGCGCCCGGGAATCCGACGCACACCCTTCATTTTCCTCGCATACGCTCCTCTGCAGTCTCCGTGCGTGTTATTTTGACACATACCAGGTACTTTTTTCTTGCAAGAGAAACTTGTTGCTTTTTTAAAACTAAAGACTCTTCTTATCATTACAAAAGTGATATTTCAACTTTTCCTTTTCAAATCTTGATTGTTTTGACCTTAATTCATTCAGACGAATATCTTATATTTTTCTAAACTTGTGTGGTGTATTTTTGTGGTGTTTTCACTGTGTTGTTGCATGATTTATTGCTCAGATACTTTACACATTGCCTTCTAAGTTAAGCCTGACTGCTCAGTGCCAAGCTACCAGAGGGAGGGCACAGGATCATTTGGATTGTGTGTGGCTTACCCTGACTAGGATTGTTTCCCCGATTTGGACAAGGGTGTAAATCTCTGACAACTAGAGATCCCATTTCTAACAGTATTGTTTTTGATAGGGTTGTCCTTTGTCTAGAGTGGCATGGTGGATGAAATACAATGGACAGAAATGTGTCCCAAGCAATTGCCAGTGGCTCAAATTAATTCAGTCATTCTACCCTTCACTTTGTTATTGCAGAAAATTCAAGAAAGCCACCCAAAGTGAACTATGATTCTCTATCAAAAAAGAGAGAATAAAAGTTGTCAGAGGTAAACTAGTCTGAACTCAGAATTACCAGTGCCCTGTTAGGACCGATGGGGACCTAGTAGCAGGTGACAAGGGAATGAGGCAAAAATTATGGCTACAAGTCACAACCTGAACAGGACCTTGACAGGTACTTTGAATGAATCTATTATTGAAAGCAGGCTTTCCGAGGGTACTGAAAATGAGTGTCTCTATCTTCTAAATGGCTGGCTACTGTTTCAGCTTTTATACCGATCAGCAACCACAGATAGCTCTTGTATATGGCTAGACTCGCACTGCTACTTAAAACAGCATCTCTGAAGTCAAACATCACTGATGCATTTTTCAAATAGTTCCAGAATAAGGGTGACTAATCTCAGCTAATTTATGATACGTCCAAATTACTGTTCCAATTGATTGTAAGGAAGTGTGATAGAGGCTTCTATAAAGTAAGTCAAGGAGTTCTGCAAGCCCAACCTTTGTCAGTTGTAGCACATCCTAAAACGCCAGGTGATATAGATATCATCAGGTTCTGCAGAGGCCAGCTAGGTACAATATTTTATGGCTCAATGACATTGTCAATTCCTCAAACCACACTTGACAGAGATACACGGATAACTAGATCTAAGCTTGTCCTCTAGGCCAAGGCAGCTCCTCTCCTCTCTCTGTTATTGGAGCAGCACTTCTTCCAGGCAAGCAGAACAAGCAACAGTATCTCTTCAGCGTTCTAAACTAAGTCCCATCTTTAGAGTTAACAGCCATTTACAAAGTGCAGGTCCAGTCAGACACTTTCTTTAACCGACTGCTCTATCCACTGCCCCACATGTAAAAACTAAAACGTAAATAAAAATAACTGGCTTTGTAGGGTCAGTTCTTTTCCAGTTCAGAGAGGCTCTGGTAGAAAACCAGTGCCAATGAATGTGAACCTGAATATTCACATTTGAATATGTGCTGGGGCAAAACATATTATTCAAATAACAAGTTCAAAACTCCTTCCTCTTAGAAGGTGACCTCAAATCCTCAATAGAGATATGGATTAGAGAAGCATTGGTTGGATCATGTTTGCAGAGTCTCTTCAGTTTTCCGGACAACAATAAACCCTGGACAGAGAAAAGGCAATAATGGGCAGAATGATATATAATCAAGAGGACACATTCCAGACTTCTCAATAAGTGGTGAGCTATCAATGGATCAAGCCCAAATATCTAAAGCAAACCTACACAGGAATCAAACAGGCTTTAGTCAGTCTTTTGTGCATTAGCAGAACGTAAATATGGATTTGCCAACTTTCCAAAGGGGCTACTTGACTTAGAGTTTGAAAATACTATAGTTAGTCATGTATACCAGTATAATGTGAAAGGGCAACTTCATCAAGTGCTTCAAGCTCATCAGAGGTTTTATGTTTAAAGAAATGCTATCTTAAAACTCTCTGTATTGCTCCTCATTGTTTGCAAGAGCCAGGACCAAGCTTAATTCTGTCCCTCTCTGTTCATGGTTGTCAGGTCAGACTTTCTGCACCTGATTAGTATCACTTGGTAAAAGTCATACCAATATTAGAGTACGCCATTACTCTGTGTGTTGTCTACCTTGTGGAACTCCTGCCTTCATCAGTGAAAGATCATCTTGGTTGTCATAAGGGTTTAGATACTTGAATTGTTTTCTGGGTTTCATTGTTCATTTTCTTCTTTGGAGCATGATAGTACTAGAAAACCATAAATCTTAGTAGAGCAGTTAAACAATGTTATATCAATCAATCAAGCAATACATCATTGTATCCTCTTGGGCCTCACTTAGCACATACCAAATGAAATAATTACACATATGCCACAACTCATTACAATAATTTGGGGTAAGTGTATAACTCCATTATGCGGTAGTCAGTAGTCTCTCCACTATTCAGTTGGTAGATCTTTCTTTCATTGGCACACAAATTAGGTGCCGATACCCCTAAATCAGCTGCTATTAATTGCCAGTCTCTTCACAGCCTCCTGAGAGGATAGTAGTCAGCCTTCCGTGTCAGTGCATGACATGTAACTCAACTTTGAGGCAAGATTGGAGCAGTAGAAGGATAAGCAACGTTGAAACTAAAAGAGATATAGTTGGTAGCTGCACTATATTGTCGGAAAGGTGGACATACAAATTACTGTCTCACAGCAGATCACTGAAAGATGAGTAGCTTTTCTAATTTAAAGCTACTCAGGTAGCCTGACAATGGAAATGTATGTGGAAAATATGTTAGAAAATGGAAATGACAACTGCACAACTACACATCTTCCTCCATACCATTAATAATGATTTCAGGTTGATTTAACTTCTCCACTGTCTTGAATGACACAACTCTTTTGATTTCTTTTCAGCCAAACAAAATACATTTGTGGTTAGAGCCTATTTTCACATTTTTTCCATGTGCGCAAAGCCGAATGCAATACTTTGATTATTCACCAACATTTGTCATAACTTCTCATTACGTTTCTCAAAAATACTACGGTACATATTTATTAAAGACTTGCATCATGGTTTCTCTACGGAATGGAGCTCAAGAGCAAGGCAACTCTTACGTTGGATTGATCAAGCCCATAACGCCACCTTGAGTGACCATGCCTGGCTTGATAAATCTTGAGTAACGTGGCACAGCGCAAAACAATGCATCGCATTGCTCTTCCCTGGGAAGGCATTCCATGGGTGGAGCATGGGTGTTCCCACGCATGCATCAGTGGATATTTGTGCATTCCCAGATTTACCATTAATGGTAGACCAAGTAATGCATCAAAATCCTATGCCTCCCAGGTGAGGTGCAACTAGGAGAAATATCTACATTCTACAGCACACATAGAAAGAGGGAAGTGCCTTTCAGGATTGCTTTTGTACAGGAAGATGCCTCTTCCTGCCCCAAAACAATCCTGCTTACAAAGCAAGTACCCATGCACCATAGGGCGAGAGTGCCTCCATTGGCACTCAGCAGCACATTGTGCACCAGCGCAGGGGAAATACAGGAGTGTACCGTACTCTGTTAACTACGGTGCATTCCTACCCTTTCCCTATAATGCAGAGCATCAAGGTGGTTTGCTGTGCTGCCTGATTTTTTAAATAAATATGCCTCTACATGTTTTGAAAGTTAACATTGTTTCATTTGACAATGTCCCTTCCTCAGTGAAAATCATGCGAGAACCTGCTGCAGTACCTACTTAGAGTGTTATGAACACTGGGACATATTTATGGGTAAGTCATTCAGCACAGTACAGCAAGTAAGTGTTCTGCCCTGTGCTACATGACAGGGAAAGGGTTGGAATGTGCCCTATTTAAAAGAATACGGCACATTCCCACCTCTGTCTCTGAGCTGGCGACGTTTTGGCTGCCTAGCACCAACGCACACACCCTTGCACCATGGTGCAAGAGGCCTGTGTTGTAAGGAGGATTGTTTTTGTGCAGGAAGGAGCACATTCCTGCGCAGAAACAACCCCCTGGGGCATTTTCCTGTTTCTTTGGGTATTGCAGTATTCATGACAAAATATTGCATTCTTAAGAAACAAATATAAAATTGACCAAACCTTCAAAGTGTATTCCACTAAAATAATGTGTTATGTGTTATACTAGACGACTATTCGGTTACCTCGTTTTTCTTTGGTTAATCGGCATACTTCTGTAACTCTATGACTGTCACTTCATTGGAAGTTACATCCTCATTGTGTACTGATCATCTCAGAGCTCCTCTCCTTTGCTTCTTATTAATTTTCTTACAAATCAACCGTGCTTTTCTTGTTACTATGTCAACATCTCTCTTCCTTGTGTTCGTCTCATATATTGGTTCAGTGTATTTTTGCTAATATCATTTCTTTATTCAAGTCCCCTTCACTTCATATTTGCCAGTGTTTGTAAAGTGCAGTGAATGACATTTGTATGGCCTCTTAACACTTAAAGAAAGAGAATTATCATAATTTATACATTTACTATTTTAGTTCCATTAACAGTTTTATGTCTGAGCCATTTCTGCCTTCGTTTGCATTTTGCCCTTAAAGCTCTTAAAACATTTGCTTACACCAATTTTAAGGGAGCACACCAAACCAGAACATTATTATAGTTTATTTTATTGTTCTTCTAATCGACTTTCAACATGTTAGCATAATCAATACAAAAGGGAATGATTAACCAAAATACAACAAATGTCCAGTTAAGCACTGGTTTACTAAGCATTTGTGTCGTCCTTGTTTCATGCAGAGCAACAGAAAGGCATATTTGTGATTTACAAAGCCACACAAGACCTGATTTGTGTGGCTTTGTGTGGTTTTGTAAAGAAATATAATGCAACACAGCACCTTGTGCTGTGCTGCGTTTCATTTCTTAGTAGTAATAGGTGTTCCAATGGTGAAGCATGGTTGTTCCTGTGCATCCACCCATCCACCCATGGAATTCACTCAATTCCAGATTTACAAAGGTTTGTAAAGCTGAAATTGCTTGAAATTGGTATGCCTACCACAGAGTGTGATAAAGAACACATAGAGGAATATTGGATTGTTTTTATGAGGGAAGGTATCCCTTTCTGCACAAAAATAACCCTACCCATAAAGCAGTCACCCTTGCACGGTGATGCTAAGCACGGCAGTCCAGGGAAAGAGCTGAAGAGTGTTATATATTAGCACATATGGTGCTTTTCAGCTCTTAACATTCATGCAATGCATTGGAACAACTTTACTTGCTGGCTGCTTTGTGTGAACCTTTGATAAATATGCCCCCCTGATATTTATTGTACTGCGCTGTTTATGCTAGTATCCTCAATCCATTTTTAGTCCATGAAATATTTTGTTGTGTTCATGCACACACTATAGATCTATGTATGCTCGTTTTCTATATCACAAAGGAATTTTATTAGAATTGTTTCTGCACAGATTTACTATAAAAACCCAGGAATGATACTTTTCATGTTTCCCCTAATTCAGACACTTTTTCCCATTTAGAATGTCAGTAGGATTTGTTAATAGCAAAGTACTTTACAACACTAATATTGTCAATAACACACAATAGATCAGCAAATAAAATATGTTCAGAAAATCCATCCTTTCCTTGAACCATCTACTTCTGTCTCATACAATAAAATTGCAAGTGTTATTCATCTGCGATTAAGTTATTGTCATGAAGGTGAGATAGCTCACTACTTGAGTTATTTTACTTTCACTGATCATGTCGAATCACACCATACTTCTGAACCTATTCAACCAAATGTATACGTAGATGGACATCCATGCTTATATATTTATTTTTTCAGTGCAAGGCAAGCAAGGTTTGGACACTGTGTATTGCGTTACATTGGGGTTTCTTTAGTCGTTCGGTTAGATTTAGTTTACCAGTGGCAGCAGCACCTTCAGTGGTGCTTCTGAAGGACTTTATTGCAGTTGTGCACTCTTCCAGCCGGCTTGAAAATCTCCTTGATATCAGATTACAAGGTGGGGTTTGTAAAGGCTGTTATATCGAAATTAATATCGATTACTTTCAAGAGGCATGTGTCCAAATTTCACAAATATTTGTCATGATGATCTATATTTTTGATCACAGGAAGTTGCTTGAACCCAGATTTTCTGATTGCTTGAAATGCCATGGCCCTCCCCTCCATCTTAAAAACAATGGTAGTCCTAGCAAACTGCTAAGGAAATGGGCTCTTGAGGAAGCAATCTTGAATGCTAACAAAGACAAACTCATGGACGTCATTTAGGGGTCGCCAGAGGTCGTAGATAAGAGCCCTGGCTTGCCCTGTGCTAACCCTAACACTGCCTTTGCGACCCCTGCTCTCAGAGGTGGCAAATTATCGATGTCAGTTGGGGCTCCACTCACTTCGTTTTCTGCCAATTTGTTATTACACAGATAATGAGCAATACAATGTAATTTGCTATTAGTGTAATAAGAACTCAGTACAATTAGCTGGAATATGTTATTCCCTGGCAGCTGAAATAAGTAGAAAATGCTTTCAAATGTATTTTCTGTGTGTGTGTGCGTGCGTGAGGGTGAGACTGTGTTCATGTTAGAGTGTATGCAAGTTTGAATTTGTTTGTATGTGTGTGTGTGTGAAAATGGTGAATTGACGTCCACGGACAGAATCTGTTTTACATCTGCCAGCTTAAATCTGGAAGATCCTAAAGCAAATTTCTGTCTCTATGCTCCTAAACTCTAGTTAAGAACACATTTATAATGCTTTGTTAAGCGTACAGTGTGGCTGGTACCTAACATCTCAATCTCAACCATTTTAAATACTACTTTTAGTTCTGAAACTAAAGCATTTATATGCTTTGTATTTATATTACAGTTTACTGAAAGTAAAAAATCAGCTGTAATTGTTTTATAAAACCACCCAGATTTATTCTCAGCTTCTAAAATAATTAATATTTTCAATTACTTCTAAAAAAAGAAGACTGTAGAGACCTACTAAAGAACAGCACATGTGAAACATTAGTGCAAGCTCTGTGGTTCTCTATAGTCAGATGTCCGAAGAGGATCCTTCCGTATTTAAGATTCACAAATGAGCTCCTCAGTTACTCAAGTACAGAGGTTCATTTTGGCGCTAAATAAATCACAAAACTATTCATAGGAATACACGGCTCTTGGGGGCATATTTATTAGAGGCCTGAACCCACCGTTGCGTCACTTTTAGTGACAAATCAGTGGCGCAAACCTCTCAACCATATCTATGAGGCCACGCAAAGCCACTTTGCAACGGAAGTCGCTGCCTTGCCTTACTCTGCGCCAGGAAGGCGTTCTATGGGCATTGCAGTGGGTTTTCCCATGCAACTCCCATGGGTTTTGATACATTCCTAGATTTACAAAGACTTGTAAACCTGGGAATGTGTCAAATCATGCATCTCCCTATGGTAGGTGTGACGAATATAAATATTTTTATTTCTCCTCTTTTTTCCACTTTCCATGTGTGCTGCATTCTGCAGAACACACAGACAGAGGCAAATGCCTCTGTGGATTGTTTCTGTGCAGGAAGATGCCCCTTGCTGCACAAAAACAATCCTGCCGACAGCACAGGTACCATGCACCATGGTGCAAGCATACATGTGTTGGAGCTAGGCTGCTGAAATGGCACCTGTGCAGGGGGAAGAAGAGAAATGCACTGTATTGCATAAATATTGGGCATTCCTGCCCTTTCACTTTGGCATAGGGCATCTCAGCAAGGTGAATTGTTGCACTGCACTATGCCAAATCCCTGTAAATTCCGGCCCTAAGGCATAAGTATGAGAGGCTTGCTGATCACAACTCCTGTTTCCGCCAGCCTTTCAATGGTGGGGACCCGCCATGGAAAGACTGGTGAAAATACAGTGCAGGGGGGTATTTGGGCCGCTGCACTGCCCGTGCCCACAGCATGGGCAGTGCAGGGACTCCCTACCCAGAACCCTCAGAATGCGCAATGTCTGCTTCGCAGACAGGGCATGTTCCGAGGGTGCTGGTGTGCCACGGTATTGGTCTTGGCTTCCTTAATGGAGCTTGAGCCAATAACTTAGCACTGTTCCCACCAGTCTGACTGGCGGGAACGTCGTAATATGACCGGTATGATGGCTGTGTCCTCTCCGCAGCTTTGGCAATCAGAGTTATCTGACCACCAAAGTCATAATGAGCCCCTTAGATTTTCTTCCCATTACTCCCAAAACACAGCGTTGGCGTTTTAATACTTCCCTTTTATAAGATGCTAATTTCAGTCAACACTTTCAAGAGTTTATTTATGAATTCTTCCTTTTGAATGTTTCTTCGGAAATGTCTTTTCAGATTCTCTGGTACTCCTTTAAAGCTGCTTCAAGAGACTTCATTCTGTCCTGTGTTTCTACGAACAAGAAAGTGGCTACAAAGAAAGCCTTAGCCATTATGAAACAAACCGATTAAATTATTAGAACAAACCTATTTTGCATCCAAGTCTAAATCAAATGTTGATTAATTAATTAAATCCAAATTTCAATTTAAAAAACAGCTACTGATAAGGCAGCCTCGTTTTTACTTAAAGTAAGTGCCAAATACTTTGGGGTCAAAATAAGACATTCAAACATTTAGAAAATTTAAAGTAAGGTAAGAACAAACCAAAATTGAAACAATCTTACACAATGGTACAACCCTAGTTTTTAAAGATACTGACATTTTGGCAGAATTTTTTAAATATTACAAAACACGATGGGCCTCATTATGAGTTTGGGGGTCCTGTGATTGCCATGTTGGTGGTCTGGCCGCCAATAGTCTGTCGGAGAAGACCGCCAAATTATGACATTGGCTGTAAAGCAAACAGAATCCCCTCAGAACACTGCAAGTGTGGTCAGACCGACGCAGTCGATTGGAGCTGCCAAAAGTCTGACGAGACCATGTTTCTTCCAGATTCATTATGAGGTTGCACATCGCCAACATTTCTTCTGCGGTCAGACCACCATGGAACACCAGCACCCCCAAGAAGCCATACATGTCCAGAGCCGCCAAGGAACCTCAACTAGATGTCATCCCGCTGCCCCTTCTCGTAGAAAGACAACAGAACAATTGCAGACGAGCACGACAACAACTGTAAGTACACACACTCACCTGTTACATTTGTAAATTGTTAGCATTTTGTACAGTTACATTACATACCATAGAGAAGGGGATGCGAGGGCTGCACTCATAGGCAACAGTACAGTTACACACGCACTCACATACATCAACAAATATACTTACTTTTTTACACATATGCATACACTATACATTACTTTGCAAGAGGAGTGGAGATATTAATCTTGCATATCATGTGACAAGATGAACATCACAGCCTCACATGATGCTGTCACTTCTCATAAAATGTATGTAAACTATTGATGACTTAAATATGTCTGACTCTATGTTGTAGATAGACAGGAATCTTGAAAAATTGCAGAAGACAAAGAGGAAGGACAAATGCACCATACCATCATGACATTGGGAGGATTGACCATTTGGTGTGAATCAACAATCACCATGATAGAAGAAGCTGTATAATGGCACACATATGACACAGTCATATGTGCACTATTATGAGCTATTGCACTGATAGGACAACATAGTTGAGTAACATGTCTCAAAATACATTTTTTATGTGCACACCTGTGTGCTATAGATGGCTACTGGACATCAATTTGTTCACAGGAGATCTGTGACACTTTGCACATATCACATTGCCAGAGCTAACAATTGGGTACATCCCTCAATCATCTGATAAAGGGAAAAAAGTGAGTTAGGTCTGTACTTACCCCCTTGTGGCTGCTTTGCTGCCTTCAAATGTCCATCCAACTCAGGGTGGGCCACTGCCAAAGTGCAAGCCATTGGGGGTCAGGGCCCGACGGGCACCCCATCCTCGTTGGGAGGACATCCCTAGCTGGGCATCTGCGGTGTTAATGGTAGAACAGTGCCTGCTGGGAGTTGTAGTGCTGTCAGTCCCTGTATTTCCCACGCCATATACAGACAATGTGCACACAGGTGAGTTTAGTTGACATGTGGGATGCCAGACAGGAGTATTTGGACAGTTGGATGCACGGGTGGTGAGTGGGTTGGCTGGTAAGATGTTAAAAGGTGATCACTGAGCATGTAAGACAAACTTTAGGGTGACATTATTGGTGTGGTGACTTACCTGACTCAATTCCCCCAGGTATTACTGTCAAGCCCTCAGGATGTAGGATGTCCTAGACCATCTCTTCCCATGATGTGAATGTTGGGGGAGGAGGTGGGGGACCACCACCAGCCTTGAGGATCGTCAGTTGGTGCCTGGTGGCCTTGGCACAGACCTTCTTCTGAGGTCGTTCCTCCTCTTCCTGATGTCCTTCCTTGAGCGTAGATAGCTGCCTACTGAATTCACCCTGTTGACTATTCTTTGTTATATCTCCATTTTCATGGCAATAGAGGTTTGTTAGACTTGTTGCTCTACTCTAAAGATTTTGTCCACCATAACCCTCAACTCATCATCTGTGAAGTGGCGAGGTTTTTGCGGAGACATGGTGGTAGTGGACAACACGCATAAGAGAAAAAAAGGTTTATGAGGTGTGGGTGCTGTGTTGTGAGTTTGTGATGGGTGATCTGATGTGTGGGGGAAAATAAGTGTTATGTGTATGATTTGCAGGTGTGGGATAAGAGGTATTTTGAAAGTGGAGGGGTGCCTAATTAATGGTTCTGGATTTTTAATTGTCACTCTGTTTTCTGTGGTAATGTTCTTGTTGCAAAGAATTGTGGAGTGTGAAGGGGTCTGTTTTATAGTGCAGTTTGCATGTGTGTCAGATGTGTGAAAGTGTGTCAGGTGTGTGGAATTCAAACTATTCAATGTGGTGTTGTGTAATACTATGGTGACCACCGACAACAGTGGTTCTCACGGCCATTGGTTTGCTGCCATGGAAGAACTGTTATTGTGATTTGTGGGTTGTAATAAGTTTGAATTATTTTTTACGGGCTGGTGGTGCTGGTGGTGGGACCGCCTCTTTCTCGCCCTCCAGAGTTCTCGCAGTGTTGAAATTTTGGCTGGGTTTTGGCTGTCCTAGCTGTGTAACTCGTAATACAGCAGTCTGTATGAACGCCAACATGATGGTCTTTATGCGGCCACCACCACTGCGGTCTTGCCATAAGGCCACCAAACTCGTAATGAGGCCCAAAATATTCCAGAAATCCATCCCACTGATTTAACTATTGATCGTTACCTATCTTCTGTTCATAAAGAATTTGACACCAACATGGATTTCTCCTCTCTAGACACTGCTTTATCAGTTGTATGATGGAACCACGCATGCTGGAAAAAACGCATGCCTTAACAACGTGATCCGAACCACAACCGCATCATTTCAAAGCATGCCTTTACAACGAATTCCATTGTAAAAGCATGCCTAGTTAGGCATGTGTGGAAACGCATGTGAAACTGCATGCGTGGTTCTGTCATGCAACCCCTCTACCCGCACTGAAGCTCAAAACTACCCTAACCCTTAATACCTAAACTACCCCGACCCCCACCCTCCCTGAGCCCTAAAAAATAAACCCACCCGAAAAAGTAAACTACCCCTAAAAACTAAACTGCCCGACACTCCCACCCGCCCTGAGCCCTAAAATCTTTCCCAAGAAATAAACTACCCCGAACATCCCCACTCACCCTAAAAAAAAACTATCCCCACCCCCACCACCTGCCCCTAAAAATTAAATTACTTTGGCCCCCCACTGACCCTGAGCCCTAAAAAAAATAAAAAATAAAGTACCCCAACACCCCCAACCGCCCTAAGCCCTAAATCCCCCACCGCTAAAACCTACCCACCAACCCTGCCCCAATCCCACTTACCTCACCATGTTCTCTCATGATCCTTCCTCCTCTTCTCTCCTTTCTCCACCCTCCCTTCCTTAAACCTTCCCAACCCCTTTAAAAATAAACTAACTCGCACTCACCCCAAACCCTAAATGAAAAAATACCCAAACCCCTCACTCCCGCCCCTAAAATAAAAAATATAGCCCGACAGCCCCACCCTAAGCCTTTGAAAAAAATGCACCAACCCCCCCACCCCACCCCTTAAAAAAATAAATAGCCTAGGCCCGACCCACAACCCACTCCAATCGCCTTAATCCACCACCCACACCCTGGCCCCAGCCCCACTTACCTCACCGTATTCTCCACGTCCTCTCACAGACAATGCATGGCTTTTTCTGTGCCTTAACCACGCATATGCATAGTTCAGCACATTCGTGGTTAATGCACAGAAAACGCGATGCGTTGTTCAGGCAAGCATGGTTACACTTGCGTGGGAAACATCCATGCCCTTAAGGATGCGTTGTTGAGGGCGTTTCCCTGATGTATCTCTTCAAGACATTCGCACAGCAATCAACTCTATTAAAAAAAGGCAAGGTTCCTGGATCAGATGGCTTCCCTATTGAATTTTATATACACTTCTGTAAAATTCTCATACTAAAATGACATAAGCTAAATCAGCTTCCAACACCTTCCAAGATGCTTTGATCTGCCTTGTTCCTAAAGAGAATACAGACCCTAAGTTATGAAAAAACAATCTACCAATTTCTCTAGTTGATTCTAATCATAAAAGTATTGTCAAAATATCCTATATCTATGTTTAGAACCCTTCTTACCCAACTTAATTGGTAAAGAACAAACCTGTTTTGTTAAAGGTAGACACCTCTCCATCAACACAAGAATCTTTGTTTTAACATTTTAAGTAAATCCAAAACCCTTTCTTGCTCATTAGCCACCATGGCGCTTGATGCAGAGAAAGCTTTCCATCAAGTCCAATGAGACTTTTTATTCTCCTCTCTCTCCTGGTTTGGATTTGGTTAAATCTCTCTTTTAAATTTCTCGCCTAAAGCAGCAGTTTTTGTTAATGGTTTAATGTCTTCTTATAAATCTTTGCACAGAGGAGTCAGACAGAGTTGTCCTCTTCCCCCACTACTTTTCATGCTTATACTGAAATCCTTTGTTTCCCATAACCATCAAAATACAGATATTCAAGGTCTTGAATATGGCAATATGCACATGAAATGCTCAGGTTATGCAGGATAGATTATTTTATGTATGTCTTCACCTCTTTCCTCTATAAAACCTTTTCTAGATACAGTATTGGATTATGCCTCACTCCGAGGTTATAAACTTAATTCTGATAAATGTGAAACTCTTCCACTTAGTAAAGGGTGTTTTGATCATGCCTTGTCATCATCATGCTTTCTTTGGAAATCGACAAAAATCAAATATCCAGGTCTCTGGTTCACTACTTTAGTGAAAGATAAGGTTTCTATTAACACTACTACTCTAATATCAAACCTAAATACTATTATGTCACAATGGAATCCATTATTTCTTTCATGATGGGGTGGATTGGACTCAATTAAGATGATATAAGTTCCCATAGTTCTTTTTTATCTCGCTACTATCCCAGTTCAATTCCCACCTTCAGTTTTAAAAAGAAGATATTCTATTTTAATAATTTTCTTACAGAATACTAAAAAACTGTGTATTTCTCTTACTAAATTACAATGCAATACACAGTCAGGAGGAGCTAATGTTCCAAATTTCCAAGTGTATCACACTGCTTTTGTTTTAACACACTCAGTCCTTCTTTATAATAATCACTCTATATATGAATAAGCCTTATGGAAAGATTTAGAAGTAGAAGTAGCTTTCATCCAACCTTTTTCTTTTCCAGAGTTCTGGTCTTTTACCCTCAGTCCTTCCTCTATGACACTTTCTATCCCTAAAAATGCATGCAGATTATTACACCCCATTTTTATTTCTGATCTTTCCACTCAAGATCAATTTCTTTAATCTTCTGTATGGCATAATATACATGCTATAATAAACAATAAACCAATATTTTCAAAAAGCACGGTGGGATCAAGGTTTGTTATGGATTCATCAATTTGTGCATCATCATTCCCCTATCGCTTTCGCGCAAGCACAAGCTTTTTTTAATCTTCCTAACTCATATAAGATTAAATACCAGCTTCTACTTTCAACTGTTTCGACATGGATATCTCCCTATGAGCACATATCTCTTCAATACCAGTTCTCCATCTCTCCAAACGTTGTTATTAACCTCTCCCTCAGCATCCAAAATATACTCTCAACTCACATAAAACTCACTCACTCAACTCAGCATAGACAAAAGATTCCATTGAAATCACTCTTGGAAATGAGTCTTTTTGCAAATATACACCTAAGAACTTGTAATCACAAGTAGTTTTCGGTTTGTGACCCCCTTATGTACCACAAATCATGAAAGGAAGTAATTCTAAACACCACTTTTTTGCCTTTAAGCATGACTGATCTTTAGAAAAATAGTCATGGCATATGAAATAAGGAAGTCTACGGAATGTTAAAGCCTGAATACAGTATAATTGCAGGTAAGCAGATCTGGTCAACTGCATAATACAGAGCATGTATTTTGATAGACCTCAATGATGAAGAAAAGGTATGCTTGAGACATTGTTCTAGGTCCAACAGATAAATATTTAGAAGAATTGAAATAAAAAACCTTTCTTACTAGACACTAGATTCAATACCTACTGGAGAGTGTTTAGTGGGGGAACTAGAGAATATAACGAAAGTGTGGAAAGGTACCTCAACATAAATTACTGTCAGATGTTTTGGAAAGTCTTAAGATTAATGTCTTCTTGAAAAAAAGAATGATTAAAGTTATCAAATGCCTTAAAGAAATCCACAAACACACACCACTATGGGAAGGTATAGCTGGCCATTATCAGCTGTCCATTGCAAGCAGAAATAGTGCCATTGCAATGTGCGTGATGAATATTCCCCAGAGGAATCTAGTCTGTATAGATTGTAATAGTCCCTTCCTTATTGTTCAATTATTTTGTCAATTTCTTTCAGCAAAATCTTCAAAAATATTTTCACAGGAGAACACAACATGGCAAGGATCCTGGAGCCCATTGGTTTATGGCAGCTAACACTTTTATTAGGAAATGTATTTGATTTTCAACAAAGAAGACAGCCAAGGCGGCATGGCAGCTCATTGTAACAATTATTTTGAAATCACAACTTCTTTTAAATAGTACTATCCTCCATTATGGCTTGCCTTTAATAACCTTCACTCCTACTGCCCTAACAAAAACAGTGCACTTTGTTTCATCTGATAACATAAACCATCTTTACCCGATAGAAAATAATATAGCATTATAAATGACAACCTCAGATCTCATTCCCTGAGCAATATAAGCCTTTGTTAAATTCCTAGATTTACACAAATGTCCAGGACTTGACTGGTACCCTTGCTCAAAAGAAGAACTTCAACTTCCTCAATCTGAGCCGGTATATCCTTTGTAGAGAGTTGCGTTGACAAGTAAGCAAATAAAGGCTCATAGATTAAGTTAAATTTGGGGTCTTCCTCACACCCACCCTAGAGAATCTCTTGGAAACTAGAGCCCAACATTTATTTGCGATCTTTCCATTTTCTGATAAAACTTTTGTCTGATAATCCAGTGCTGGCACTACGTCCCTGTTTCTCCCTTTAAAGTCATCATATCCATAGTCACAGGTATAGTAATCTCCACCTTCATTATCAGACCTTCAGGTTTTGGATTTTTCAAATACTGTAGGCAGTCGATATTATGTAAAAATTTCATAATTTCAGGAGATATTCACAAGTAATTTTATCAGTGAGAAATGTTTTACTCCGCCTAGGAACATTCTCTTAAAATAGCTGTGGTTGGAACTTTTGCTCAAATTATTTAAGGAAAAATAAAATTCCTCCATAGAGGTGTAAAACTCAGTACCGGAGGCTTGTGCCTTGAAAACATTTGATGTAAATAAGAGGGGTGGATGCTGATAAAATATTACAAATTTTACAAGCACAATATGAATATCCATGACCTTACCATATTGAGATTTGCTTAATAAAAGTGTCCCCTGTCCTCTTCATTTAAGAACACCCCTCCAATCCACCTTCACAAGAGTTCAAACTGTTTCCACCATCCTTGCCGCACAGCAATCTGCACCCATTCCTCAACCAATCCCCTGTCACTCTCTTCGCTTGGATCTAAAATCACCCCTCCCTGGTTTGTGGGACAGACCCCCTGATGTCCTGCTAAAAGACCCTTGAGACCAAGCCAGCTCCCATTGCGTTGTAATTTCTTTTGAAACTTTGCTTTTGATTACATTCCTTGAACGTCTTGCATCCATCTGTAAATATAGTAAAGGTTCAGATTTAAAAAAACACAGTAAAGTTTTGCTTATTATTTTAGTACTGTGTCTTGCATTACTAGTTTAATTGAACTGTCTGGTATTTGGACAAAATATTGAGTTTTAAATATCGAGTTAATTAAATATCAGAATATAAATATTGTGAAACAAAAATATTGTGATGCAGGAATATCGTTGTCATGCATATCAATTTTTTAGGTAAGTATTGTCATTTTCAAGAATATCTTTGTTGTTAATAGTGTTTTCAATAATATAGTTGTAAAATATTTTTTTTTTTAATTATCTTTGCGTTTAAGGTCATATATTAATCTTGTGTTATTATTGTTAGTATAATTGTTAATAATATTTTGAAATATAGTTTGTAATTTTAAGTGATTTATAATTTTTCCCTCAATTGCTAATAGTAAATTATAGTGTCATAGTGTGTTGCTAGGTTTTACGGGGTAAAGGGTGGGAAGTTAATTAGGTATAAATATTAAACAATTATTAATGTATTATTGAATAATTAAATGGGTATTAATTATGCAAATTGTGTAATAATTATATTTTTTAATTCTAAACTGGGTATGGGCTGGTGGGTTTGCAGGTGAAGTTAATTAAGTATTAATTAACAATTAATAATTAATTATTAATTATGTAATTAATTACTAATTATGTAAGTAGTGTAATAATTATATTTTTTAAGTTGTATATTAGGTGTGGGCTGCTGGGTTTGTAGGGTTATTAAATAAGTAATAACTAATTAACAATTCATTATTGATGTATTAATAATTGTTTAATTGATTATTAATTATATTAAAATTAATATTTCGTTATTGCATAATTGTTTTTATTTATATAAATATATTTTCCTAGTATGAGTTTTATATTTTTTGTAAAGTATTGGGGTTATTAAATCATGTTATGTGTTTGAAGTGAAGTACTTTCCTACTGCTGCACGTACTGTGGTGGTTGTTAGACCTGGCACCTTTTTAATGTGTCTCCCCTGTCTTTTTGCCCTCTGATCTCCTGTTTTTATGGTGCACTGGACTCTGTTTTTGCTAGTTCATTGTCCCTGTGCACTTTATCACTGCTTATCAGTGTTAAAGTGTAAGTGCTCCCTATATAAATTGTACTGTTGATTGGTTTATCCATGATTGGCATATTTGCTTTACTGGTAAGTCCCTAGTAAAGTGCACAAGAGGTGTCCTGGGCCTGTAAATCAATTGCTACTAGTGGGCCTGTGGCACTGATTGTGCCACCCACATGAATAGCCCTTTAAACATGTCTCAGACCTGCCACTGCAGTGTCTGTGTGTGGAGCTTTGTACTGACAATTCGACCTGGCAAGTGTACCCACTTGCCAGGCCCAAACCTTCAATTGTTCCACAGGTAAGACACCCTAGGGTAGGACCTTGGTAACCCCATGGGCAGGGTGCAGTGTATGTTAAAGGTGGGACATGTCCTGAGGTGTTTTACATGTCCTGACAGTGAAATGCTGCCAAATTCGGTTTTCACTGTGCAAGGCCTATCTCTCTCATAGGCTGAGTTTAAATATTATTAATATGCAGATTCCCTTTGAGAGCAGATAGAAATTTGGAGTTTGGGGTCTCTGGACTCACAATTTAAATACACATCTTTTAGTGAAATTGGTTTTTAGATTGTCAGTTGGAAAATGCCACTTTTAGAAAGTAGGCATTTTCTTGCTTAAACTATTCTGTGACTCTGCCTGTTTGTGGATTCCCTGTCTGGGCCAGTTTGACAGTTGGGCTGTAAATTCCCTCTAAACAGTGGCACAAAGGGAGCTGGGGTGCAGCCTGCATATCCTGATGAGCCATCTGAACTAGAGTGGAGGGCGGAGTGGTCACCCACACCTAAAAGGGCTGTCCCTGCCCTCACACAATGCAGTCTCCAATCACCTGGTGTGTGTTTGGGACCTGCCCTGGACAAGGAAGGATCTTACAGACACTTGAGACTTTGTTTTGAAGTTTGCCAACTCCAAAGGCAGAAAGGAGTATACGTATTGGACCCAAAACCCGAGACTTTCAGAATCCTTCTGGAATCAAGAGGAACCTCTGCCAAGTGGAAGAGCTGAAGAGCTGGAGGTGGAGTACTGGACCTTTGCTGTATTGCTTTGCTGGATTGCCCTGCAGTTGCTGCTTCTACCTTTAAAGAGAGCTAAGGGTGAACTGTGCTGTGTATGCTGCTTGAGAAAGTTCTCCAAGGGCTTGGAGTATAGCTTGCCTCCTGTTGGAATCTCAGGGACACCAAAGGCTTCAGTTTCCTCGACCTGCAGCACTGGGAACTTTATGTTCTGGGCTGTAAAAGAAGAAAAAACACTGCAATGCCGTCAACAAAGCCGCTGGCCTGCACCGTGACCTGCCGCCGCGCACGGAGCCGTACTGCCCCACTTTGTGACCCTGTTCTTACTGACGCTGTCATCAGATGACTTCACCGCGACCTGTGGGCTCCACACTTCGGCATCGCCTGCTCACACTGCAGCCTGGGCATCCCCGGTGACGAAGCTCCTGCTGACACCAATGCCGCTGCCTGCACCATGGCCTGTGGACACCGCTCGTGAGGAGCACAAAGCACCATCTTGTCCCACACTGCAGCCCCGGTCCACCGACACCAGCACCATCGACTCCAGTGTCATCAACAGACATCCCTGTCTGCACCGCGACCCTTTAGGCACCGCCCGGTACCATCCTGCACTGCAACGCCAACTTGGGACTACCGACACAATGCCCCAGCAACATCGCTGCCTGCATGTGACCTGGTGACCCCGCACATTGCACCGCCCCGCTTCACACTGCAGCCCTGGTCTCACAGACACCACTGGATGCCGTCACCGAGCCGCTGCCTGGACCGTGACCTGCGGGCACTTCACATCGCCTCGCTTCGCACCGCAGCCCGGAAGCCATCCATGCCACCACTCCTGACTTCATCAGCCCAGAGTTCAATCCGCAAAGCGTGTGACTTCAAGGGACTGACAACCCTTACACCGACTCTGGAACCGACACCGCGACGCCAGCGACGGCGCTCTCCAGAGGTCACCGCAAGGATCACAATGCCCTGCAAATCCAAAGGTACTATTTGTGGGTCTTTCCGACACCGTAGATGGCCCGCGACACCGCTGCCAGCCTGAACTGTTGGTTTTGTTGGTCACAACGCCATGATAGCCACAGGTGGAGCTATCAACTTCAAGGAACTCTATTTTTAAGTAATTCTTGGAAATTCAGATCTTTATTACTGTATGTTGGATTTTTATCGTATTTGGTCTTGTTTTATATAGATAAATATTGGCTATTTTTCTAAAACTGGTGTGGTTTCCTTTTGTAGTGTTTTTACTGTGTTACTGTGTGTTATGTGCAAATGCCTTACACATTGTTTTTTAAATAAGCCTAACTGCTTGTGCCAAGCTACTAAGGGAGTGAGCAGGGGTTATATGAGTGGGTATCTCCCTTATCCTGACTAGAGTGAGGGTCCCTACTTGAACAGGGTGCAAACCGACTGCCAACTAGAGACCCCATTTCTAGCAGTGGTAATGGTAATTACTACCACTCTGAAGTCAAACCCTTTTTCCTCACTGTTGCACAAACTGAAGAGGGAATAGCAAGCTAAACCCCTCCTAAGTCCAATACTTTCCCTAATGCTGCATAGACTGGAGTGGAAATAGTACATTTAACCCCTCCAAAGTCCAACACCTTACCTAATGTTACACAGACTGGAGTGGGAATAGGAAATGTAATAATTCCAAAGTCTAACACTTTTTTTACTGTTGCACATACTGGATTGGGATTAGTAACTGTTACCCCTCTGTAGTGCAATGATTTCCTTACTGTTGCACAGACTAGAGTAGGACTAGTAAATCTTACCCCTTTGAAGTTCAATGCTTTCTCTACTGCTGCACAGACCCGAGTGGGAATAGTACATCTTACCCCTCTGAAGTCCAATGCTTTCCCTAATGTTGCAGAGACTGGAGTGGGAATAGTGAATTTTACTCCTCCAAAGTCCAATGCTTTCCCTACTAATGCACAAACTGGAGTAGGAATATTAAATCTTACCTCTCTGAAGTCCAACATTTTCCCTGCTGTTGCACATACTGGAGGGGGGATAGAATGTCTTACCCCTCCGTTGTCCAATGCTTTGCCTAGTATTGCACAGAGTGGAGTGGGAATAGTAAACCTTACCCCTTAAAGTCCACCGCTTTCCTTACTGTCTAGAGTGCGAAAAGTAAATGTAACCCCTCCAATGCCCAACCTTTCTCTACTTCTGCACAGACTGGAGTGGGAATAGTAAATGTAACCCGTCCGAAGTCCAACCCTTTCCCTACAGCTACACGGACTGGAGTGGGAATAGCATATCAATTATTCTCAGACATTTTTTTATATTGTTTGAATATTATCATTATGTGTTTATTTTTTAATTTCAAATTATTTGTGTGTGTGTGTGTATATATATATATATATATTATAAAATGTCTTTATTGGATTTTTAATTTTATATTACCACAAAAAATGTAACATAATGTAAAATATATGTTTTAATAATAGTGTTACTTTATATATGTATATGTAAATATACACACATATGTGTGTGCATGTTTATATTAGTATATATTTTTATATAGCATTAAATATTATTTAAATGTATTTAATTTACATTATATTAATAATATACATTAAAATATGTTAAGATTTACCATTTTAAACTATATAAATATAAAAAAACATTAACCTGTATGTTTTTAACAATATTATTGTAAATTGATATTTTTAATTATGTTGTACTTACGATTATAAGTATAGGAAAACAATTTTATTGTAATCAATATTTTTGAAACAACCTAAGCTAAATTTAAAAGGTTGTTGGCCCTGTGGTGATGAGAACAAGTGTAACCAAGTTGGAACCCAATTTGTAACGTCTTGCCTTCATATGTACTCGTGCCATTGTCTTCCATTTTGTATGGATGTTCAACAATTGCCTTATCCTCTATTTTAAAATTCCTCAAATACTTCTTCCAGGGCAAAATGATAAAGCCAGTGGGGATAAGTTGAAGGAGCTCTTTGATTGTGATTTATGATATATATGTTTTTTCATTTTAGGTTCATTTTTGGGGGTGGGTGGTTCTTTTGAAACACAATGATCTTGTGGTGGATTGAACCTCTTGTTTGGTGAGGGTGATAGATAGATACATACTGATTATTCGAAGTAGCAAGCCCACATGGGCAGGACCAATCAAGATTTACAACTGATTGGTATTCATTATGATTACTAAACGAATGAGGACAACATAGGGTTTGTTAAGTTTCGTATATATGTTTACAATTGTTGTCACAGTGGTTGAACTTTTATGTTTGAGCTGGGTGCGAGAAGGAATCTGGAAATATTAGATGTTGGTAGCCCACATAGGCAAGGCCGCAGTAAATTACTTTAACTCTCATCATGATGAGTACATAAACCAGCTCTGCATAGGAGCCGCCAACCTATGGTGATGAATTGAATTTGATTTCATTTTGTTTTAATTTACTTTTGGAATCACACAAAGATATGCTCCATTTTGTATATTTTTTACCGTGCACCCCATACCAAATGGACGATGGTACTGGACTACTCACGATATGGCCTTAACATGTGTCATGCCCAAATGGCGGGATATTACCATGGCTGTGTTTTCCACATCAATAGTGTATATTTGTGGCAGTCTTATTCCGTAATGTATTAAAAGAACTGTCAGTGCAGTATTACAAAATGGTGGAGACATTTACAACCTGAAAAGAGGCATTGTAATAATGAGTCTGTTTTCAATGTTTTTGTATATTGGATGTATAAATCTAAGGGAGTTGCTTACCTTTGCAAATTAGTGGCAAAGGCTGTGTGCCGAAACGCATTGGGGGAAGCTGTGATATGAATAAAGTAACAGCGATTTTGCAGTACTGGATTGTCTGAGCATATCATTTTTTATCATTCAGGGCTACTATTTCAAGTGTTATGAGGTCGCTGGTACCATGTGTGGACTATTGCGTTGGAGGTAACTGGGACTCCAGCTTCTATTTGATTTGTAGGATCATGTATTGTACTTCATTAACTGTTGACAAAAATGATTTACAGGAATCCATGATTAAGAATTTCTGGGACAGATTTACTGTTGTTTTTTAACTACAATGAACTTTCTGTGGTCCATGTATGGCAGTTTACTGCTGCCCTGACTATTCAAGTAAGTTCACATATTAGGGGATATGATGTTTGGTTAGAAAAACATAAGCACAAGATTCATTTGCTGATGTTTAGAGCCAGTCATGTTGATGCCATCAACATTTTCATAAGTTCCTTTATTTCGCACCTTGTACAAAATTCATAAAGTTTTGTTCTTAAAAAACAAACATTTACAAGGTTGTAAATACTAGCGTATAGGACAATGCATAATAGGGTATATCTTCTTAAAACACCTGTTAATATGCTATAGTTATCAAAGACTATGAAGGTGATATGCATTTGTACAATAATCACTGCACACCTGCTTTCTTTTGAGAAGTGCCAGTACTCTCCATTTGAAAGTATTCACCTCTGCTGTGGATGCAGGTTCTCTCCTTCTCAAAATGAAGTAGGACAGGTGGTCAGTACCTGACAATACTGGCTCATTCAAAGCACTGGGTAATATTATGCTGGCTGGTGTAGAATTAAAAGACATTCTTCCTGTAGATAGGAAAAAGAACATACTATATAAAAAGTTTAGACAATTATTAGAAAGACTGATTTGGTTTATGACAGCACTGGCAGTAAGTGTGTTGTATTTTAATATTTATATAGCACTTACTGCTCCTATGTGGGGCACTAAAGCACCTGCCTATTTGGGTAGCACTTGCTTACAAGGGTAGGGTGTGTGTTTGGAAGGATGTTGTCTTTTCTTTGATCCTATTTGGGAAGTTGTCCCATGTGGTGCTTGATGATCACTGAGGTGTAGTTAGTGTGAAATGGGACGCAGCACTCAACAGTATGATGTATGAACATGTGTGAGAGATAGGCAGGCAATTTATGGTTTTCAGTAAACTGGCAGCTTTGAGCAGCTCTGCAAGTCCCTTTATGGTGTTATTTTCATGGTTTACTTAATTGGTTAGTGCACTGGGATGTCCATTCTGAGATACTTTGTTTAAAGTTAATGGTCTTAAGCAGATATCAGTTAAAGGGAGAAATGATGGAGAGATCTGCTGGTCAAAACAGTTACCTTATTTTTATTGGCAACATGAAACATGATATGCTGAAGGTCAGAGAGTGTCCGGTAAAATCTGATAGGTAACCCAGACCGTCTGAAGACCTTTGTCTAACAGAAGAA
Source organism: Pleurodeles waltl (assembly GCF_031143425.1). NCBI lineage: Eukaryota > Metazoa > Chordata > Amphibia > Caudata > Salamandridae > Pleurodeles > Pleurodeles waltl. The sequence continues at coordinate 1,245,824,738 of NC_090445.1, forward strand.
AGAGGGAAAACAATGGCATGAGTTTATGTTCACACACCACTAGTGGTCTGACTTGTAATCCGAATGGCAGTTACCCGCCAAGACTAAAAGCCTCCAGGTTGCACTTTGGGATTACAGCTACTCAGGAGCGGCTTGCATGGCTGGGGCTGGGTGGTGTGGGGGTGCGGGGGCGTGGAGGGCGCCGGAAAAAAATTATTAAAAAATAATAAATAAAAAAAAACGTACCTGCTTTGCTCCCACACCACTCTCCTCTCCCGTCACTGCTGCAGGCACAGACTCCCAGCCTGCCCTGAGCCAATCCTGACACTGCTCAGAGCAGCGTCAGGATTAGCTGGGAGCGCCCAGCCAGGGTGCTCCCACGCAGACTGGGAGCCTGTGCAGGCTCTCTCCAGCCCAGCAACTGTGTTGCTGGGCTGGAGAGAGCCCTGTGTGCATTTGTGTTTGGCCGGCCCGAGACGGCCGGCCAAACACACATGCGTTCTGAGAGGAGTGCACAGTGCACTCCCCTACGTTCGTCACCACCAATTCCACGCCCCTTTTACATGGAAAGGATAATAAACAGAGTTTGTTATCCTTTCCATTTAAAAGGATTTGTAGGGGTTGCTGCTGGAGGGGGGGGGGGGACGCTCCTCCGCTCACACAGAGGGGACACGCCTGCAGCTACTGAAAGAATCTGAAACCTCCAGGCAAAATCGTGATGAAATTGGAACAGTGATTCCTACGAATTCGCCCTGTCATGTGGTAATTGTCCTCTACTACCTCTATTACCAAGGGGAAAGAAATGTCTAATGTCTTTATATATTGTGTTCTCATTAACTTCCGCTCATTATTCAGCTTAGTTTTCCTGGTGTAACATATTCCTGTGACTTGCTTTTCTTTCCTGTAAAATTTCTGCGGTCGGTTTCACATAGTGTCACCTGTAAAGACTTCTTAATAACAAAGTTAAAAAAAGACAACATAAATTGGCTTCTAGAAACTAAATAGGAAGGAAGGATGCAGTCTGATGTACACATCATTATTACTGTAGGGATCTAAAAATGGGAAAATTTGCAATGAATTCAAGCCTAGCGGTCGTGCGAGGAATTTTTACCAACAACCTCTGTAAGTGGCAGTGGGCGGGGAACTGGGTAGGAAACTGAAAAACAACTTGCATTGAAAACTCTTTCACTCAGGGCCCGGGGCTTTGTACCACAGCTCCCGCTGTTACTGACAGAAGGAAATAACGTTTTTGGCAGGCTGCACTCCAGGGTAATGAGAAATCCAGGCCTGTGGCAAAGAGTGCAGCAGCTAATGGAGTATAGTCAGTTCTGATTATCGCGTGGGAGAAAAGAGAACGGCTTGTAGAGTTTGAAACTTAAGTAAAGACACAAAATACTCCTCACGTAGCTGCTCAGATAAGAAATACGTGGCCCGGTTTGACAAACTGTAAGCGATTCAACTTAAAAAGTTGCTGTGTTATCTTATTTTTATGTACTACTACGTAAATTATATTTTTGGATCTTCTTTCAAAGCTTAAAGTAACATTGGGACATCTTGCCTGAACTTGAGTCCTGCATTGCTGGGGTGCAGTGCTGTTGAGTTGAGACTCTCCCCGCTATATCCACGATTCCCCTCTAAGCTGGTGCATTGTTTATTTCCTTGTGCAGCGTTTGCGCCGCTTTTCTGGAGATGCCTGGTTCTGTTTTAGGGGCGCCATCTCAGAGTATGTGGAGTATGATTTTGAAGGTTTTGTATTAGGTTTATGCGTTCTTTTTCACTCTTACTTTAGTTTCCTTGTAAGACCACTGCAAAGGGGAGTCTTCATTAGTAGGCAAGAGTTGGTGGACTCCAGGTTACCTTTTTAGTTCTTCCTCCCCGTTTTGCTGAGCACCTCTTATATAGCCACCCCCCCTTTAGAGACTGGGCTATAATACCAGATGGCAGTGTGTACGGACAACCATCTGGGACATCTTGACTGAACCTGAGTCCTGCAATCAGGGCTCTCTTTTGGGCGGTGCGAGCGGTGCATCCGCACTGGGCGCTGACCTCAGGGTGGGGCTCTGTGTTTAGCAATAACTTCCGAAATTTGCGATTTAAAAGCACCTGCTGAAAAGTTCCTTGTGCCTTTAGCCTTCAAGAAACAATTAAAATGTCAAGATCCTCTTGTGATTAATGTTTCTGCTAGAGAGAGAGAGAGATGGGAGTTTTGCCCAGTGGCAGCTTTGACTCCACATAAAGTAGAATAGAGGGTTAATATGCCGGCTGCAAAAAAACAGGGGGCATATTTACAAAAGTGGCAAACTTGCACCCCTTAACCCCCCTAACACCACCATGTGTGCCTCATTTTTAAAATTTGGTGCACCATAGCAGTAGTTAGGGGACTAGGGGCCAGATGTAGGAAACAGTTTGCGACTCGCAAATGGCAAAATTTGCCGTTTGCGAGTCGCAAACCGGAGTTTCCTATGCAGAAATGCATTTTGCGAGTCGGAACCGACTCGCAAAATGCATTTCCGACTCGCAAATAGGAAGGGGTGTTCCCTTCCTATTTGCGAGTCTGAGTGGTATGCAATACCATTTGCGACCGCGTACGCGGTCGCAAATCGTATCGCAGTTACCATCCACTTCAAGTGGATGGTAACCCACTCGCAAATTGGAAGGGGTCCCCATGGGACCCCTTCCACTTTGTGAATGGACCCAAAAATATTTTTGCAGGGCAGGGAGTGGTCCCAGGGACCACTCCCTGCCCTGAAAAAATACCGAAACTAAAGGTTTCGTTTTTTTTTTTAAGTGCAGCTCGTTTTCCTTTAAGGAAAACGGGCTACACTTAAAAAAAAAAAACTGCTTTATTGAAAGCAGTCACGAACATGGAGGTCTGCTGACTACAGCAGGCCTCCATGTTTGCGAGTGCCTATACTCGCTATGGGGCCGCAATTTGCGACCCACCTCATGAATATTCATGAGGTGGGTCATTGCGACCCCATAGCGAGTTGCAGTCGGTGTCTGAGACACCGTACTGCATTGCAAATTGCGACTTGCAATTTGCGAGTCGGATGGACTCGCAAATTGCAAGTCGCAATTTGCAATATTGCTACATCTGGCCCTAGATTCAGAATTTTTTGCCCTGGTCCGGCGCTTTGCATGATTAGCGTAAAAAATGTTGACGCTAATCTTGCAAAGCACCCGGAGGCCCATTGTAACCAACCGTTTTTGGCCTTCTAACGCCACATTACTATAAAAAAAATGACAGTAATGTGGCGTTAGAATGGCACAAGGGGCTCCTAAATATGCCCCTATGGCAGTGCTTAATTTGTGCTTGTTGTTTCCGATGCGGAGCACCAGCACTTATTTTTGAGGGCTGGTGCTTATTTTTTGGCCTCAAGCATTTACTGTGAGAAAAAGACACGTATGGGAAAGATGGAGGAAGAGAAAAACGAAAAAGTGTCACAATGGGAAAAAGCTGAAATCTGCAAGAGTGAGCTGAAGGGGCAGGGAGTGCCTGTAAATGGATTGAAGAGGCCCGACATGGCTTCAGGATTACGCTACCTCTGTATTTCGAGTTCACACATTTAATTGTAGCAGCCACGTGTTTAAGAGGATGGCTTTGGCCACCATCACCTTTTTATTTACAAATTAAGCACTGCCCTATGGGGCACATTTGAACAAAGTGGCGCTGTACATAGTGCTGCACCACTTTTCTTGCGCCCTTTAGCACCCCCTAATGCCACCATGTGTGCGTCATATTTAAAATACGGCACACCATGGCAGTAGTTAGGGGACTAGCGTCAGAATTTTTTTAAGCTAGTCCGGCGCTTTGCAGGATTAGCATCAAAAATGTTGATGCTACTCCAAAGCACCCAGAGGCCCATTGTAACCAATGGAAGCCTCCTTTTAATGCCTGCTCTGAGCAGGCGTTAAAAGTGCCAGAAAAAAAATGACGCAAAGAAATCTGTCATATTTCTTTGCGCTATTTTTTTGCCCCCCCCCCAACAATGCCCCCCCCATTTAGATACATTATGCCTAGCACAGGCATAATGTAGCGCTAAGGCTTACAATGTGGCGCAATCCATGAATTGCGCCACTTTGTAAATATGGCACAGCATTTTTTACCTTCTAACTCCACATTAGCTTAAAACAAATTACACTAATATGGCGTTAGAATGGCCTCAGGGGCTCTTAAATATGGCCATATTGGGCATATTTGAAAAAAGTGGCGCTGCACACAGTGCTGCACCACTTTTCTTGTGTCTCTTAGTGCTCCCCTAACGCCACCATGTGTGCACTGTATTTAAAATATGGCGCAAAATGGCGATAGTTAGGAGACTAGTGTCAGAATTATTTAGGCTTGTCTGGCGCTTTGCAGGATTTGCGTAAAAAATGTTGATGTTAATCCTGCAAAGCATCCAGAGGCCCATTGTAACCAACAGACGCCTCCTTTGAAACGCCTGCTCTGAGCAGGCGTTAAAATACCAGAAAAAAATGACGCAAAGAAATCTCTCAGATTTCTTTGTGCCATTTTTTTGGCCCTCCCTAACGGGGAATGCCACCTTTGCATACATTATGCATCGCACCGGCATAATGTATCTCAAAGGGATACAAAGTGGCGGAATGCATGCATTGCGCCATTTTGTAAGTACGGCAGGGCGTTTTTGACCTTCTAACGACACAATAGCATAAAAAAATTACACTAATGTGGCGTTAGAATGGCGCTAGGGGCTCTTAAATATGCCCCTATATTTTCTGTGGCTAGCTGAGTGGATTAGTAAAGCCAGCCTTCACAAGTGCTTTAAAACACATAAATGTATGTGAAAGGGGAGCGATGGAGAGATGAGGGGCACATTTGCCGGGTGGTAGTGAGTGAAACTGAGGAGGAGATCATGGAGTGGGGGGCACCACAATAAACTGTTGCACAGGGCGTCACCAGTCGTAAAGCCGGCCCTGCCTGCAATGCTAGGCAGCAGCCCTATTGGCTTGGGACTCTCCCGGTATATCCACGGTTCCCCACTAAGCTGGTGCATTTTTGTTTTCCTGTACAACATACAGGCCGCTTTTCTGGAAGTGCCTGGCTCCAATGTAGGAGCTCGACCTAAATCGTAACCGTGCAGTACATTTTCGCCGTTTTGGTTTAAAGTATTTTTCTCACTGTTATTTTAGGTTACTCATTTTATTTCCAAGTAAGCCCACTGTGAAGGAAAGCCTTCGCTAGTAGGTGGGAGTTGCTGGACTTAAGGTTGCCTTGATAGTTCTCCCTCTCTGTTTTGCCAAGCGCCTTAGTCTTAGCTAGCCGCGCCCCCTTTTTGCACAGCATAACAGCTCATCCGTGCTGCTGGTGCACCGAGGGGCACGGAAAGGCAAGCCCGTCTGCTCCAGTCCTTGCTCGTCAGCGTCCGGAATGCACCATGCACTAGGGATGTTGCTAATGGCAGGTCAGAATTGATGGTCTGCACCTCTTTATTGTATTAGAGAGCACAACTGCTTGAACTCTGACCTCGAGGTAAGTCAGCAGGATACCATCTTTTTAATGGGGATTGTCTGACAGAGAGGACCTGCCCTGGTTGTTCTTTTCAAATTAGACCCAACAGGTCGCACTGCCTCACCCGACTCCCTCACTAAGTGCAGCACGGGTATTGAGAATGGAGGCTTTTCTAGTACAGTGGTAATTAATGTGTGATCTCAAATCAAAAACAAATGTGAAATTATGAATTGTGTTCAATCCTTTTTATCATGCAGACATGGGCGAGGGAAGACTCTGGACCGGACCTCATGGACAATTTTGGTTTCTCTCAGTTACTTCCCTCCCCCACGCACATGGCAGGACATATTCGTGATGGAATCTTCACCAATTCTGATGGAATAAGAATTAGGGATAAAATACCTCTCAGCTGGTCTGATAACTTGGAGGTGACCTTTGTGGTTATCCCCTTATTGATCAGTTGGCAGCTCTCACTTGCTGAGTTTGCCCCAACCTAACAGACACTGGGGTAAGATCTCTTGCAATTACATGCAGCTTGCTCTAACAACTACTTACTCTTGTTCTGGCATTTTCTCAGGGTTTCCTACTGAGGATTTTGTCAGCTGGGTCTCGGCTGCCATAGAGATCATTGCCCCACTGGAAATAAAGAGGTTTTCTAGCAGTAAGCCCTCTGCTCCCTCGTTCCCAAAGCACTTTAAGGAACTTAGGCATTGATGGCGCAGATAAGAGCGCAAACAGTGCTTAAATCTTGGCCCTGAGGATAAGCATAAGCACAGAGGATTATTGGTGATGTATAAGCTTTCCATCTTTGGGGCCAAATCCACCTTCTTCACGTAAAAAAGTAAGTCGGCAAAATGTTCCTCCAATGAGCTCAAAAGATAAACTTCTTTCTAATCCACCCTCCCTGCAGTTCTCTTAGAATGCTCAAGTATTCTGTGATGATTTGGCCAACTTCTTCAGAGACAAGATTTTAAATATTTATTCAGAGTTTGATTTCTCCAGTGCTCAGGAGTTCTCAACCATGATCTCCCATCCCTCCTCTCTGAAGTATTCGTTGGTGCTATCTTCCTTTGCTCCTGTCACAGAACCACAGGTTAAAGAACTTTTGATCGGTATTAAAACTGCCTCTGCCTCTGGATCCCTGGCTTCCCAAAATCCTACAATTTGCCCCACATATAGTTGTAGAACACTGCTATGTCCTTTAACAAGATCTTGGAAGCTGGCATCCTTTCCAGCCTTTGGAAATAAGCTATTGTCATCCATCTGCTGAAGAAACCTAACCTTGACCCAGAGATTTTTGGCCAAAATTTTGGAGAAACATATAAATCATGAAATACATTGATTCTTATGATCTTCTCGATTCATTTCAGACTGGGTTCAGGAGTAGCCGTAGCACAGAGACCAGGTTAGGGTTGGCAGCAGACTATACCAGAGGTCAGGTTTATCAGGGCAAAGCTGCAATTCTGGTCAGTCTGGACATTTATGCCGCTTCGATACGGTTTTTCAGAGCAAATGGTCTATCGCCTAAGGCACCCGGGTGAGAAAGGTGAGTCACTCAGCCTTCTGCACTCCTTCCTTGATGATAGCTTAGGGCTAAGGTTTGTAGTCTTCCATGTGGGGTCCCACAGGGCTTCTCACTTAGCTCCACCCTTTTTAACCTCTATGTTTCACCACCGGCAAAAGTGGTCTATTACTTTACTTTTCAGGTTTTGTCTTATGCTGACAACACCCAAATCATTGTATCAGTATGAGATGACTTGCCTTTGGTGTCATATAAATTCAAGAACTGTATGACAGGAATTAGTAATCAGATGAAAGACAACTTTCTGAATCTGAATGCTGATAAAACTGAGGTACTTATTTACCGTCCATCTGGTCGGAACTCTGGTGACCGAAATTGTGTGGTCCTTTACCTACCCCGGTTGAGTTGGCCAAAAATTGAGGGGTCATTTTTTCTAACTCTTTGGCCTTCAACCTACAGGTTAACCGTACCACCAGCGCTTGCTTTTACATCATCAGATCGCTAAAAAAGGTCTTACTGTTTATTCCGCCAGCACTCCACAAGTCGGTGGCTGTGGCTTTCTCTCCTCCCTCCTGGAATACTGTAATACTTCCTTTCTGATTATCAATAATTCCTCTCTTAAGCTCCATGTCATTCAAAACGTGGCAGTGCATCTTGTCGTAGGCATTCCCAATCATCTTGCAGTAGCCCTTCATTGGCTTCCTGTCAGGAAGCACATGATATTCAACGTGCTATGCGTGGCCTTTTGGGCACTGCAAAAAATGGGGTTGCTGCTTTTTTGGACAACTCCTCAGTGTTCCATGCTTAATAGGCCGCTCTGCTCCACTAGTCTCCACATATACTGTAGAAGCAAGGTGGTGGCCCCCAAGATTCGCAGAACCAGATGGGGCGGGCGCTCTTTCTCTTATGCTGTGGCCAAAATGTGGGACATCTTACCTCTGCATATCACCAGATCAGAAAAGATCTCTGTTTTCCATAAACATCTGAACACCTGGCTTTCCTCACCCTACCCACTGGTGCAGTGCAGGCTGCATCTTGTTCCTTGTTTGGCGCTCATGTTGTAGTTGGCTTTGGCACCTTTACACCTTCAGGTATAGCCGCGCTTCAGAAATTTTCTTTAGAGTTCATTTAATTTCAAGTTAAGACGTACATTCGTAACTCTGACAACTTTTTTTGGAGAAGAAATGAAAGACTTTCCGGGAGGATGGGAGCCCTTCATAGTGCGATTTGCAGGTAAAGAAGTTTTTTTGTTATTAAATGTTTTGCATTAACCAATTGACATGCTAATGCTATTTTGAGGAGAATTTGAGCTTATTCACATTTAGATTGGTTATTATTAATATAGGCGTGAATTTTAATATGGCTAATTTTGTTTGCTGTCTGAACGTGAACATTCTATTTCTAAGCAAGCTGGAGTTCTAATTGCTGAACGTAATATTTATTTTCCTTCTTTCCCATTTGAAGAAATGTTTTCGTTTTTGTGATTACTGTGGAATGTTTTAATGACTAGCGCATTCAAGAAGACACCTGTAGTGCAGACAAGTCCAAGTATCTCATTTTATTACAGATAGTTTTGTTTGAAGTAGCAGAAAGAAGATTCTTAGTGAGAAACCTTGAGCACCTAACAAGAATGAATTGTATTGTTTAGCTTTAATCTGATTGGACCGTCTCATGAGATCCGTGTGTAGGTGTGTAAAAGGTTGACGGTGTTCCAGAGGTGGAAAACGGCTGTAGTATCCTAGGAGTGTGAGTATAAGTTGGGCTATGCAGTTTTGATTTTAAGTGCGATTGGGTGTTTGTGTTGTTCAGTACTGCACTGTGATTTGCTGGAAACTGCTTGTCATTTCATATGGGATTGACAAATTCAGTTTTTTTGCATTTTTTTGCATAAGTAGTTGAGATTAAATTCTTTAAGAAACGAAGAGCTTTGTTGAAAATTGATGCTACATCTGTTTGTCAAGGAAAGGAAGCTCCTCCAGAGGGCACACACACATATGATATGACCACTAACGTCAGAATTCACATGAGCTTGGGTCATGCAATGGAATGAAATCACAGTGAAAGGTGGGTGCCTGCAATTTCACCTAAATGACACATTCAATATGAGAAAAATGTAACATTTGAGAGGGTGATATGTGAGATGAACCCCAACTAAGACACTTTGAAGCACTGAATGCAAGGGAATATGCTGCACATGAAAAGGGAAAGAAGAAATATAAAACGCAAATGGGAAATAAAACCCTTTATTGAATGGAGTTGAAATGAAATGAGAAGCAATATCAGTGACGATAAAGTGTTCTTGAGGGTGTGGCTGTTTATTCCCCAATTGTGGAGAAAGAGATGGAAGTGAAACAATTAAGAGATGGAGGTGGGGGTGACAAGAGAGCCTGAGAGAGACAGCGATATGGATGATTCGTTTTTTGATGATTTGCTGAAGACTCAACAACCTCTATATAATGATGTTCCTCACCTGTAGTGCAACATCAACCATAGGTGGGAGCAGCACGAGCGTGGCCAGACCTTGCAGAGAGTAGGAAGCTCACCTGCTGAGCAAGGCCTTCAGAGAGACGTTTACCCCTGCCCCTTCGGGTCCATCTCTGGAAGGCGCAGGTACATCTGTCATCACCACAGATAGGATCTAGAATTATAATCTCCATCAGCAGAGGCTTCCTTCAAAGAGATTAATCTTGTATAATTAAGAGCAGACTCAAGGATCTTGTATAGGGGACACTTGACGTAGAATACCTAAAGACGTTTTTGAGTAGTGAAGCTGCAAGATACACTTGCCACCCTGGAAGAGTTGCCTGGTGAGTTTCTGATTAGTTTGACTGAAAATAACAATTGAAGGATGGTGATGAAAGATGATGAATTAAAAAAAATGTGATCAACACATTTGAAAGTGCATGTTTAGGAGTTGGTGGAATTCTTTAGAGAATGTTAGAAAGAGGAAAAATATTGGATAAAAATATAAGAAACAGTGGCTGAAGCATAAAGTGAGTAAGAAGAAATAAATGGGGCACAGGAGGAGCAGAAGGGAGAGCTAGCATGAGTGACTCGAAAGCTGGAGAGTTCCCTTTGAGAGAGGTGTCTGAAGATGCGTACATACATGTGCTCTGATAATTTTTCATTCATTAATCAGTTTCCAAAGTTGAGAGAGAATACTGACAAATGATACACTAGGTGGACAGGGCTGTGAACATCTAAAAAATGCTTTGGGTAGAGTTGAATACTTTTTTTTTTAATTGTGGTCCTCAAGGATTTGTGAGCAGAATGCAAAGTGGTCATAGGTTGACCCAATGATGAGATGCAGAGAGAAGCCCAGACACATGCATCTTCACCTCCTGTCATGGACAAGTATACCAAGATAATTTCTCAACTGAAAATGAAGGTTCCATAGAAAGATGTGAATTGGGGCAAAATAACCAAAACTACTCAAGAGCCCAAAGAGTCGGCACGCGTTTATTATGAGAGATGAATGCAAGTTTTCAGACAGCCTAGTGGTGTCCAACATTCAGAAAAGGAAAATCTTAGTGGGTTCTCTTCTCATTTAGTGCTTGGTTTGGATCCAGAAATTAATTTCTATGTACAGCTGAATGTGATTTGTTGGCAGGTGAATCCTTGGACGAGATCCTCAGGTATGCAAAATATTACAGTAAGAATTTGGAAGCAAAGTACAACATTGATGAGAAATTCATTTTGTCACAGACTAAGACGGTGCGAAAAGAATGTCATAATGGCCTGTGTTAGAAATGGGGTTTTTGGTTGGCAGTCAGGTTACCCTCTGTCCAAGCAAGAACCCTCACTCTAGTCAGGGTAAGTCACACACAATCCAAATTATCATGTGCCCACCCTCTGGTAGCTTGGCACGAGCAGTCAGGCTTAACTTAGAAGCCAATGTGTAAAGTATTTGTGCAATAAATCATACAATAACACAATATAGCACCACAAAAATACACCACACAGTGTTTAGAAAAATATATAATATTTATCTGGATATTTGCAGGTCAAAACGAATAAAGATGCAATATGAAATTGTAGAGATATCACTGAAAAGTGATATAAAGTGTCTTAAGTCTTTAAAAAGCAAACAAAGTCTCTTTCAAGCACAAAGTACCTGGTTTAAAGTGGAAAATCTCCGCAAAGGGCCGCAAAGGGGGAGATACGTGGAAAAATGGTGTGTGCGTCGGTTTCGCCCCTTCACACACGGACTTGTGTAGTTATTTTTCATGCGGGGAAGTCGTGCGTCGTTTTCTGGTGAGCAGACAGTCTTCTTCTGTGGTTCGCGGGATTACCAGATGTCCCGGGGTCTGTGCGTGGAATCCTAGGCTTGTTTTCTGGCTGCGTGTTGTTCCGGTGGGCTGTGCTTGGAATCTTCTCCCTCACGGCAGGCGTTGTGTCGATTTCCTTTCTGAAGTCGGGCGCCGTTGTCCAGGCGAAGCCGTGCGTCGAAGTTCCGGTCGCACCGCAGGCGTCGCGTCGAGCGCGTCTTTCCGGATCGGCGTGCGGTGAATTTTTCACCGCGGAGCAAGCTGTGCGTCAAATTTTTCGCCACACAAGGAGAAGTCTTTTTGGTCCCGAGACTTCAGGGAACAGGAGGCAAGCTTTATCCAAGCCCTTGGAGAGCACTCCAGCAGCAAGGCAAGAGTTCAGCAAGGCAGCAGGGCAACAGCAAGGCAGCAGTCCTTTGTAGAAAGCAGTCAGGTGAGTCCTTTAGGCAGCCAGGCAGTTCTTCTTGGCAGGATGCAGGTTCTGGTTCAGGTTTCTTCTCCAGCAAGTGTCTGATGAGGTAGGGCAGAGGCCCTGTTTTATACCAAAATGTGCCTTTGAAGTGGGGGAGACTTCAAAGAGTGGCTAAGAAGTGCACCAGGTCCCCTTTCAGTTCAATCCTGTCTGCCAGGGTTGCAGTAGGGGGTGTGGCAGTCCTTTGTGTGAGAGCAGGCCCTCCACCCTCCCAGCCCAGGAAGACCCATTCAAAATGCAGATGTATGCAAGTGAGGCTGAGTACCCTGTGTTTGGGGTGTGTCTGAGTGAATGCACAAGGAGCTGTCAACTAAACCCAGCCAGATGTGGATTGTAAGGCACAGAAAGATTTAAGTGCAAAGAAATGCTCACTTTCTAAAAGTGGCATTTCTAGAATAGTAATATTAAATCCAACTTCACCAGTCAGCAGGATTTCGTATTACCCTTCTGGCCATAGTAAATATGACCTTCCTACTCCTTTCAGATCAGCAGCTACCACTTCAAAACTGTATGAGGGCAGCCCCAATGTTAGCCTATGAAGGGAGCAGGCCTCACAGTAGCGTAACAACAAATTTAGGAGTTTTACACTACCAGGACATGTAAACTACACAGGTAAATGTCCTGCCTTTCACCCACACCGCACCTTGCTCTAGGGGTTATCTAGGGCACACATTAGAGGTGACTTATATGTAGAGAAAGGGGAGGTTTAGGCTTGGCAAGTACTTTTAAATGCCAAGTCGAGGTGACAGTGAAACTGCACACACAGGCCTGGCAATGGCAGGCCTGAGACAAGGTAAAGGGGCTACTTAAGTGGGTGGCACAACCAGTGCTGCAGGCCCACTAGTAGCATTTAATCTACAGGCCCTGGGCACATATAGTGCACATTACTAGGGACTTATAAGTAGATTAAATAGTCCAATCAGGTATGATCCAAGGTTACCATGTTTAAAGGGAGAGAGCATATGCACTTTAGCACTAGTTAGCAGTGGTAAAGTGTGCAGAGTCTAAAAGCCAGCGACAACAGTGTCCAAAAAGTGGAGGGCAGGCAAAAAGATAGGGGTGACTACCCTAAGGCGGTCAGGTCTAAGATGTGTCCCCCCCAGCTGAAAGTGGGGAGAGCTACCCAACCTTCTGGGAGCTCTCATCGCTAAGGGGGAAGTATCTGGAGAGACCATCAGCATTGGCGTGGTCAACCCCTGGGCGATGCTCCACCGTAAAGTCCATCCCCTGTAGGGAAATGGACCACCTCAAGAGTTTAGGATTTTCATTCCTCATCTGCATGAGCCATCCGATGGGCCTGGTCTGTCTCAACCCGGAAGTGAGTCCCAAACAGGTATGGCCTCAGCTTCTTCAGTGCCCAGACCACAGCAAAAGCTTCTCTCTCAATAGCACTCCACCTCTGTTCCCGTGGTAATAGTCTTCTGCTAATAAAGACTACTGGTTGGTCTAGGTCCTCCTCATTCAGCTGTGCTAGGACCGCTCCTATGCCATGCTCTGAAGCGTCTATCTGCACAATAAATTCCTTGGAGTAGTCAGGGGCCTTGAGTATGGGGGCCGTGCACATAGCTTCCTTCAGAGAGTCAAAGGCTTTCTGACAAGCCTCTGTCCAATTCACAAACCTAGGTTGTTTCTTGGAAGTGAGTTCTGTCAAGGGTGACACAATGGTACCATAGACCTTGACAAATCTGCGGTAGTATCCAGTGAGGCCGAAAAAGGCTCTCACCTCAGTCTGTGTTCTAGGTGGTTGCCAGGCCTTGATAGTTTCAATCTTGGCCTGGAGTGGCTGCACCTTGCCACCACCTACTAGGTGTCCCAAGTACACCACGGAACCCTGCCCAATCTGGCACTTACTAGCCTTGATGGTCAGGCCTGCCTGTTGCAGGGCCTGAAGCACCTCCTTGAGGTGGAGCAGGTGTTCCTCCCAGCTGTAACTGTAGACAGTTATGTCGTCCAGGTAGGCTGCACAGAAGGCATCCTTTCCAGCTAGGACCCCGTTAACCAACCGTTGGAAGGTAGCGGGGGCATTTTTCAACCCAAATGGCATCACCCGGAACTGGTAATGGCCATCAGGTGTGGAAAATGATGATCTCTCTTTAGCCCCCTCAGTCAGGGTGATCTGCCAGTACCCTGAAGTAAGATCAAATGTACTCAGGAACTTGGCAGCGCCTAGTCTGTCAGCGAGCTCATCAGCACTGGGATGGGGTGAGCATCAGTCCGTGTGACTGAGTTGAGACCCTGGTAGTCCGCACAGAACCTGAGTTCTGGCTTCGCACCTGGGGCAGTAGCCTTAGGGACCAACACCACAGGGCTGGCCCAAGGACTACTGGATTTCTCAATAACCCTTAAAGCTAACATCTTGGAGACCTCCTCCTAGATGCTGGCCTTCACCTTATCCGATAACCTGTAAATTTTGTTCTTCACAGGGAGACTGTCACCTGTGTCAATGTCATGAACACAGAGGTGGGTCAGTCCAGGAGTAAGGGAGAACAGGGGGGAGAACTGATCCAACAGCTCATAGCAGTCTTCTCTCTGGTTTAGAGTCAGGGAGTCAGAGAGAATGACACCGCTCACTGACCCATCACCTTCTTGGGCAGAGAGGAGGTCGGGGAGAGGTTCACTCTCCTCTTCCATTCCTTCATCTATGACCAGAAGCATGTTGACTTCAGACCTCTCAAAATGAGGCTTCAGTCGGTTGACATGGAGCACCCTTAGGGGGTTCCTAGGGGATTGGAGGTCCACTAGGTAAGTGGCCTCCCCTTTCCGCTACTTTACTTCAAATGGGCCAGACCAGCGGTCTTGGAGAGCTCTAGGCTCTACTGGCTCCATTACCCACACTTTATCTCCAGGTTGAAACTCTACCAGGGTGGCCTTCTGGTCATACCAGCGTTTCATTACCTCTTGACTGGCCTCAAGGTTACTTTTGGCCTCTTTCCAGAAGCGGTTCATCTGGTTGCGGAGGGCCAACATGTAGCTGACCACATCCTGAGGGGGTGCCTTTGGAGCTTTCTCCAACCCCTCCTTGACAATGCTTAAGGGTCCCCTGACAGGGTACCCATAGAGAAGCTCAAAGGGACTGAACCATACCCCCTTCTGGGGTACCTCTCTGTAAGCAAAGAGAAGGCATGGTAAGAGGATGTCCCACTTACGCCTCAGGGCCTCAGGGAGGCCACCCATCATGCCTTTCAAGGTCTTGTTGAATCTCTCCACAAGAGCATTAGATTGGGGGTGATAGGGTGTGGTGGACTTGTAGGTTACACCACACGCATCCCACATAGACTTCATGTATGCAAACATGAAGTTAGTGCCTCTGTCAGACACTATCTCCTTTGGGAATCCCACACGGGTAAATATCCCCATCAGAGTTCTGGTCACCACCGGTGCTGTTACGGTCCTCAGAGGGATTGCCTCTGGGTAACGGGTGGCATGGTCCACCAAAACCAGGATGAACTTGTTGCCTAGGGCAGTTTTGGGGTCCAATGGACCAACAATGTCGGTGCCCACCCTTTCAAAGGGGGTGCCAACGACAGGAAGTGGAATCGGGGGGGCCTTAACCCTTTTTCCTGTTTTACCACTGTCCTGGCAGGGAGGACAAGATCTACAGAATGTATCTGAGTTTGTCCTTATTCTGGGCCAATAAAAGTGGGTGACAAGCCTGTCAAAGGTCTTGTCTTGCCCCAAATGTCCTGCCAGGGGAATGTCGTGAGCCAGACCCAGTAGGAAGGTTCGGTAATACTGGGGGACCACCAGCGCACACGCTGCCCCAATGGCCGGAACCCTAGGCTCACTGTAGAGGAGATCATTCTCCCAATATATGTGGTGATCGCCAGAAGCTTCACCTGCTGCCTGGGCTGAGGCTTGCTTCCTCATACCCTCTAGAGTGGGACATTCTTTCTGCGCCTTGCAGAATTCCTCCCTGGTGGGTCCACCCTCAACTTGCCAGCCAGCAAGCTCAGGTAGATCACCTAGGGTGGCAATGTCTTCCCCAGTTGGCTCGGGGGCCTCCTCCTCAGGAACCCCATCAACCACTGCGGGAACTTCTGGGGCTGGTTTCCCACGCCCCTTGCCCCTCCTCTTGGCAGTTGTCTGGGCCATTGTTCCAGGCTCCAGACGCCCTTGACTTCCCTCTCGGTCAGCCATGGACCGTGTGGTCATTCAGACCCACTCAGACAATCCTAACATTTCCAAGTGAGACCTTAGCTCTACCTCCTTCCAGGTAGTGTGCTGAAGGTCGTTGCCTAACAGACAATCTACAGGCATGGCAGGACTCACAGCTACTTTCAGAGTACCAGAGACCCCCCCACTCAAAGGGAACAAGAGCTACCGGTAGGTGGCTCTCACGATTGTCAGCGATTATGACCTGGTGAAATATATTGGGGATGATCTGCTCTGCTGACACCAGCTGACCCTTGACAGTAGTCATGCTGGCTCCTGTGTCACGCAGAGCCTCCACCCTTTGCCCATTGATGGTGACCCACTGTCTATACTTGGAAGTATTGGCAGGCATGTGGGCTTTTGGCACCATCTCTGTATCCCTAAGGACACTAGGGTTACCTCTGTCTGCACCCCAAAACTGTCTGGGACCATCTCCTCCCTGAGCGCTACGCTAGCCAACCCAGGTGTCTGCCCTCCTTGGGGGGGGGGGTGCACTCTTGGGACACTTGGAGTCGGCCTCAGAGTGCCCATACTTATTGCACTCTGAACAGTGGTGTACAAACCTCCCTGTCTTATGGTCAGTGAAACCTTTCTTTTGAGAATCAGACCGGGTCTGGTTACCATTACTCCCTTGGGAACTATTTTGGGGGCCTTTTGAGAACTCCTTGTTTTTAAGTTTTTCTCCCCCCTCTTTCTTCTGATGGGAACCCTGACCACCTTTGTAGGTGTCCCCCCCAGATACCTTCTTGGACACTCTGGTACTAGTCCAGAGGTCCGCCTCCTCAGCAAGCTTCCTGGGATCAGTCAGCTTACTGTCTACTAGGTGCTGGCGCAACTCTGTAAAACAAATACCGAGCATATGCTCTCTCAGAATCAAATTATATAATCCTGTGTAATCATCTACTTTGCAGCCCCGCACCCATCCATTCAGTGCCTTACTGGAAAAGTCAAAGAAATCTACCCATGTTTGTGTGGATAGTTTGGTGCTGTCCCTGAACCTCTGACGGTATCTCTCAGGGGTCAGTCCAAACTTGGTAAGTAAAATGGCTTTCTGACGTGGGTATGTGTTTTGATATGGTTTGTCCAATGTGAGAAGTGTGTCCCTCCCCAAAGGTGGCACATAACTCCACATAGCTGTACCACATTGCCCTTCAGGAACCTCATGAGCCCTTAGTGCAACTTCGTAAGCAGCTAACCATTTATCTATGTCATCTCCCACCACAAAACTGGGCACCACATTTTTGGGTATACGAACCTTCTTTTCTCCAGCAGGTCCTGTCTGTATGCAGCCACCATGACTGCTGGATTCAGACTGCTTTGCCTTGAAATCCAGCTCCTTGAGACTCAGTTCATGAGCCAACAAAAGTTTATTTTCAGCCAAGGCTCTCTCAGCTGCAGCTTCAGCTCTTTCAGCCTCAGCTTGCTTGGCTTCTCTCTCTGCCCTTTTTTCCTCCTGTTGACCCTCAATTTTCAGTCTTGCCATTTGCAATTGGAACTCTCTTTCTTCTCTCCTTTCCTCTGCGGTCAGGCTTTGCACAGAGACACTGCTTCCTGGTCTGGAAGGGGGCACAATTGCAGTGGTAACATCACCCACTGGTAGCAACAAATCCTCTGAGGGGCCATTTTCTGGCTCCTCTTACTCATCATCCTCCTCTAAATGGGCTTCTGCCCAGGCCCTCAGCCCCACTTGAAAGTCTTCCTTTTTGGAGGCCCCTTAGGTTGGTACTCTCATCACCCTGCAGAACCCTTTTAGCTGTTTGACAGTATATGTATCCAACAGGGCTAGGTCAAAATCTCCTGCTTGAGACCCAGCCAGAGACATGTTGAGTGAGGATTTAGTTTTAGAAAATCCTCACTTTCTGCACATAAACAATCATTCCAAAATGACGCTTTGGTACTTCCAAGTGTACTGCATTTTGCAGCACACATAGAAGTGCCAAATTGCCATTATAGATTGTTTTGTGCAGGAAGGGGCATCTTCCTGCACATAAACAATCTATCCCCTTATCACAGACACCCTTGCAATATGGTGCAAGGATGCCTGCATTGGCGCAGGTAGCTTAATTCAGCGCTGGCGCAGGGGGAAACACAGGGGTTTACCGTTTTCCTGTAAACACAATGCATCCCTGCATTTCAGAAGTGGCGCAGCGTAGCACTGCTATTTTTGCGCAGTACAGCACTGCGCCACTTTGGCATAAATCAGGGCCATAGTACGAACACAGTTTTAGCTAAGGTTCCCATACAAATAGGTGCACTTGAATAATGACCATCAATTTGTAATATGTGACTCAAATCCAGTCAATCTATTGGACAGGGATTTACTCTGCAAAATGAATTGTGTGATTTATTGCACACTGGATGGTGTGTAACTTCAGATACACAATGAAGATGTAGATTTTATGTTGAAATCCACAGCTGGGCTATTCTCAGTCCTACCTGAAGAAGACTTACCTCCTGACTTAAAATGTATGGTTAATTAGGTAGTATGGGACTTTTCAGAAAGAGTCACTGGATTGATTGAGAATGTTGAACCAGTGAGAATTACAATGTGACCTAAACCAGAGTATCCCCAAATGTAATGCATGTATGTAAATATTGATTGTATGATTAATTACATTTTTTACTAAAGATCTTCAAAAGGTAAACATTTACAGTAAGTTCAAAGATATCGAAGACATTAAAACACAAAACGAGTTTAGCAGCATCACGGTAAGCAGAATACAATTTTAAAACGAAATCATAAAAATAGGCATCGGATACTAGAGCATATCATTAGTGTACCATTATCTCAACTAAAAGAGGCAAAACATAAAAAGGGAATCCATTAAACAGATTTCCTGCATTAAGGTGACTGCTGATGAAAGGCCCCGGTTTTAATAACTGACCCAAAGTCGACACACTTTCGCAGAGCCATCCAAAGAGACATAAAATACCGAAAAAAGAAGTAAAAGAAAACGAGTCCAGCAAGCACAGTCTTATGCCTTAAAGTCATGTGTGCAATAAGACTCCATCGTGGTTGTTGCCTATTTTGGGAGCAAGTGCAAACAAGCATGACAGACAAGCAAGGTTGCATACCTTAAAGTGGCTAGTACAAAGGGGCTCTATCATATGTAATAACTCAATTTTGGGAGCAGATACAAACAGGCCAGTCAAGCGAACAAAGTCTTGTACATTACAGTGGCATATGGAAAAGAGACTCGGCATATTTACAAGATACTGTTGTATGAGTGCTGATGCCCCAGTTTTCTTGCGTCACCTCTGCTCTACCTAACAACACCATGCGTGTGCTGTATTTACAATATGGCACACCATGGTGCACGTTAGGCCAATACAGTCAAAATTGTGGACGCTATTGTGGCGCTTTGCTGCACTAGCATCAAATATTTTGACAGTAGTGCAGCAAAGTGCAAGGAGGCCCATTGATTAAAATGGGTGCGTCACTTTAACACCTGCTTTGATCAGGCGTTAAAAATGACGCAAAAAATGTCACTGCACCATTTTTGCAGGCCTACTAATGCCAGAATGCCCTCCTTGCATACATTATGCCTGACGCAGCCATAATATGACGCAAGGGGGTCGCAAAGTTGCACAATGCATGCATTGCACCACTTTGTAAATATGACGTGGTGAAAATTTCCTCCTTGAGCCAGATTGGCGTAAAAACAATTACGCTAGTTTGGTGCAAAGAGTCCTTGTAAATCTGGCCCTCTATTTTAGATTCTGTCCAGAAGTCACTTATTTCTACAGCAGAAACTAGGTTGAATGTAATATAAACATGAGAACAGCAAACTCTAGCCAATTTTAAGGCTGTCATTCAAGAGTTTTTTCAGTTGGGAGATTAATTTTCAAGATCTGGCTAGGTCAGTCGGTTCTTTCAACGTAAAAAACAAATTCCTGGCTTTAACACAAGTTCCTGTACCCTGGCTTAAAAAAAAGGGTTTAAGCAAAGTGCAACGTGCATTTCTCATGGCAGGACAACAATAGAGTAGGTGGCTTAATGATTCAAATCTATACCCACAAACTCTACAGTTAGTAATCACGGAAAGGGAGCGCCATTTTAGGTTCAGCTCTTTAGTCTTGAGGGCCATCAACCTTACAGCCATGATAGATGACAGGCAGGCTTTACCAATCATATGCTTTAAATACAGCTGCTCAGTCAGCTGGTAAGGATGGAGGTCATAAGATGTTATCACGGCCGCTGCCACCAAAGAATTATTCAATTTCGCCAGGTATGTTGTCATAGAAATGGATCTAGTCTGCTTCATTATAACCGCTTTAACGGCCGATTGCATACGTAGCAGCATATCTAAAGCTGACTGATCAATTTGTAGAGACTGAAATGTGGTGGCTAACAAATTGGACCAGGGATTAACTTTTATATTGAAGATAGGGTGAATTACAGATTTCAGCGTGTAAGGTGGGGCCTTAACAACCCTGTAGTAATATTTTAAAAAGCCCCCCATATGGACCTGCTTCTGGTTTCATATCCAGCTCTAGTCTTACTAAGCAGCCTTGGCTATACTGTGGCAATTTGAATAACCTCCTGTAGGCCTTAGATTGAAGCTGGTCCACTAATTTAGTAATCTGCCCTGGGAAAGCTTCATTGCCATAATTTAACACTGGCAAACGAGTAGCTGCCAGAACCTGTCTGATGGGGGCTGAAGAGGGACTCTATCAAGTTATTGAGCTGACATACTCTTGAAATTATCAGGTCAGCCTTAGTTCTAAGATGGCAAAGGTGGACTTTAGCACTCCCGTTCACTGTGAACCACATCCCTAAATAGTCGGGCCATTTTGCCCCAGTGATATTTAGGGGTCCCATACTCCAGTAGTGACTCAAATTCTTTGAAGATACCCCAAAAGTAACGACCTTTGTCTTTGAGATATCCACCCTCATCCTGTTTGCCTCATTATATTTGTGGAGAGCAGGAGTGTGATTTTACAGTTACCGATTTTGGAGGGAATCAAATTAGTGATTTTTAAAGCTGAATACATGTCTGCTGGGCATAGAATAAAAGGAGCAGAGCAAGAACCCAGCCTTGCTTCAGCCTGTTATCCATGGGAATCATCCTGCTTAGCGCTGTTGTAGCCTGCTTGACTCTTACCGATGTTGCAGTATAAAGTAAAATTATGGGCCTTAACAAGTTGGTAGGGATGCCCCAACCTTGGAGTTTCTCCCACAGATTGTTTCTGTCCAGAGAGTCAAATGCTTCGGAATAATCCACAAAACAAGCATAGAGTGGGTGACTCTTTTTGATAGAAGCTTGTATTAAATAAGAAAGTGCCACTATATTGTCTTTTGTCTCTGATTTTGCCCGGAATCCAGTTTGGTGAATTGGAATTATATTATTAGCTTCAACCCAACGTTCCTGCACTTTTAACAATAGAGAGGCGAACACTTTAGCCTCTATATCAAGAAGGGCAACGAGGCAGTAGTTATCCAGCTCCTGCCTATCCCCTTTTGTAATTGATCAAATGTAGGATATAGCCCCTCCAACTGTTTGGGATCTTTTTAGTCAGCAGGCAGGCACTGTACACTGCACTGTACAGAGTTGAGAGAGTGGTTTACCACAAAGTGATGTCATCCTTGAATACTTGTGCAGGAATATCATTGGGCCCCGGAGTGCCTGATGCCTTAATATTTTGCAGGGGAATCGAAACATCCCTGGTCGTGAGAGGAAGGTCACTGGACTGTTGCCTTTTTTTGTGTACAGACCTTATTCCTGAAACTGACTGGTAGGGCAGAGTTAGTTACGTATAACTTGCTCACATGTAGTATCCAACTTTCTTCATTTATTGCATTGTTTTTTGGGCCCTCATGACTCATCTTAGTTTCAATAAATATCCATATATCTGCTTGGTTTTGCTTACCCAGGAGAGAGTAACTATGTAACCACACTTTTTCTGTCTGGGTGCGTTTAAAAGACCGAACCAATCTCTTGTGCTGCTTCTTGAGGACTTGAAGTTGTGCCAAGCATTTGAAATTAAATGTAAAAAAATTATTTTTGTGGCAGAACTGTTGTAGCCTGCAGATACACTACTTGCTATCCCTTATCGAAGGTGATTGAAAAGCACGTAATCGCGACTTCTGAGATGGAAGATTGGAGCCCAAGCTATACAACAGATCGTAAACTATTTTGACCAGCTGTTCAGCAAGTTCTCAGCTGTCTGTAGCGGAAGGGAGGAACCCCTGGCCAATTTCCATTTGAGTACTCACGACCTTACAAAATATCTTCAGGTACACCTAGGGGAACCTTTCTGGAACCTATTAAGGCAAATAGTGCATCAGACTGGGCATGGCTACCATCTGGGTTTGGAGCGAGCCACATTTTATGCGATGTATGGCCTGTAGATTCTCATCTCCTCTTGAAGATTTGACAGTCAGCTGGGTGTCCAAGGGAATTGAATATGCACCCAACTCAATGCAGTAAGTGGTCACTTGCCTCAATATTGTGAATGTTAAAATGACTTCAGGTACTTAAAGAGGTTCAATGAAACAAAGATGTAGTCTAAGGTGCTTTTCCCCTTAAAGGTACTCGGGTATTTTAGATCTGAGGAACTCTTTTCCAGTGTAAGTTGGATAGAGGCGAGGCCATGCCTGACGAGGAAACATTGCAACAGCTTAGTAGTTGGACAAGCTGTGTGGCTGTCATCTGTCCCCATTCCCAGAAACTTAAGGTTGAAGTCACCACAAATTATAATGCTATACCCAGGATGGTTGCACAATACTCCCTCAAGGGCTTCGACTAGGTGCTGCATTTTCTCCAACCAGCCCAGGTGCAAAGGAATTAAAATATAGATTAATTTGTAAGATTCTTATTGAATATTCTTTGCGTCTTTTGGCTTCTAGCTTAATTGACTGGAACACATCTTCTTCATCTACCATTTTCACCTTCAGGTCAAGAACAATATTGAAATATGTTGAGAGGCCCCCAGATGGTCTTCCAATTTTGTTTTTGTTTTTTGTAGCTGGTTTATGAATTTCATAAAAACCAGGAATTATCAAAGTAAGAACCCAATTGTCTGAAGTGACTTTAATGAGCCTAGACAGGCCGGCTACATTCCATGAGATGATTTGTAAGGGACGGTTACATTTTGGCTACTGTTTACTAGTGCAAAGAGTGATGCTGGGAATCACAAATTAAGGGAGATGGTACCCATGCCCAGTCTGATGCACTATTTTCCTTAGGTTCACCTAGGTGTACCTGAAGATATTTTGTAAGGTCGTGAAATACACATATTATAGCTTGGAAAATTACATTTGAGGTTCTCTAACTCTGTTCTATATACTATAAGTTTGGATTTGCAAATCTGACAGGGCCTTTTTTTTCTTCAGTGGAAGGGGGTATTTGGGAGGCCCTTTTTGAAAAATCCCTTTACCCCATTCTGCCAGGGTTAGCTTATTTGCCATTATTTGCTCAGCCAGTTTGGATGTTCGAATGGACAGTATTGTTGATTCACTGGCGCTTCCATCTTCTGGATGAGTTCTGAATGCAACACTTAGGATGTCCTCTGATTTTATGTTAACCATCTATGGAAGCACCGTGAAGAGATGCAGCAAATTAGAGTGATTGAAAATATCATGACTGCCTTCTGTTTGATATTGTGGCATGAGTAAAAGTTTAACAGTTATTGGGTGGTCAGTCTGTTTACTGGGAAGCTCAGCCTGGTTTATATGGGTGTCTCAGCATTGCCCCGGGTTTAGCCACACAAAACTGTTGTTGTTGGTGCTCATATGTAATGGAGCCTGCAGAGCTGGGGGCTCTATCGTATGAAAATTTGCCTGAGGACTTGGAGACTTAGGAGGTGCACGACGTTGAGTCACAGATTCTTCACCTGTCACATTCTGCCTTGTCAAGTTGTGATGATTTGGTTGGATCCGGTCCTGGGCTGTATCAAGGTCACCAAGCATTGGACAAAATAATTGCTTATGATGGTTTGGTTGCATCCAAGCCTCGGCTGAACTGAATTTTAAGGAACCAATGATCGCGTTGAGCTCCCTAATTCCAAATTATTAGGAGTTAGTACTGGTTGAGGGCCAGGCGGATCAAAAGAATTCTGATGACCCAGGTCCTTTTTACCGCTCTTCCTGTCCTTGAACATAGGATACACATTAATTGTATTGCTTAGTGCTGTGTTTTGCGCCTTCAGATTCTGTGCTTGCAGCTGTACTTTAGCGGCTGTTTTTTGCCTTTTTTGATTTCTTTTTGGCCTTCCTTGAAAGTACCCGGGACCATGCCGAGATCTGACCAGGATTAGACTGTGCCTCCGGAGTCTTTTTACGTCAGTCAGGCAGGCACATGATAAATTGCCCGAGCTGACTGTATTAATGACCGTGGAAAGGCCTCTTTGTTCCAGAGTGGTAAGTTTGGCCTCTCTTCGGGTGATGGAACTAGCTAGAGCTTGTAGCAGGTCCTGTGGTACCTCCAACTTATAAGATAGCCGGGTAAGAGCATTCATTGTCACGACCAAGGTAGCATTTATTGATGCCAGAAGGTTGCTCTGGGCGGAGTTCGATTGAATGGTTGGTATCTCAATCCCCGGTTGGGAAATTGTGGGAGGTGAGTGGCTGAGTATTTTAACAGGGGATCGGTAGACTTGATCCTGGGAGTGGGCTATACTGTTTGTGCCTGCTTATTTTCATGAACTGTTGCTGGCCTCTGCATAAAGGACTGAGCAGGAGTTTGATGCACTGACCCCCAAATGCCTTCAGGCCCAACCTTGGTCTGACTGGCTGCCTGGGAGCGATATATGAAGGAATAGGGTTGGGTTGTATCTCACTTTGTTTATCCCTTGATTTTGTAGAGTTAGCCTTAGAATACCACTTGCTGGAGTACCCCCACTCCTTCTAGTCATTAACATAAATCGTCAAAGCAGGGACTATCATTAGAACATTCTCCACTCTGGTGCTTGACATTATAATCAATCAATCAATGAATCAGAGTTTATAAAGCGCAGATACTCACCAGTAAGGGTCTCAAGGCGCTATGGGGGTGTGTAGTGTGTACCTGAGGTGGATTAAAAAAACTATGTCTTCAGTTCCTTCGCGAATCTGGGGAGGTGTTTGCAATATTTATTGCAGGAAATAAGTTTCTTGCCTGTTGTTTAGAGCCACTGGTGCTAAAGAAGGCAGACCATACGTGGGCCAAGCGGGCCGAGGCGTTGCAGTGGGAGTCCGTTGGCGTACTGTTGTCTGCATTGAAGTTAAGAATCAAACTCCTGTGAGGAGCTTGAGATTGAACTGGCCACTTCAAATCCAACCAACTGGGGGGCCAAATCATGCCAGTCTCCTACAAGCCTCACCCCAAAATAGTCGGGTCACTTCCGCGTGGATTCTGGGGCATACACTTAGCAGTCGCTATCTGTACAAACCGCACTCCACCCACAGAGATCAGCCTAAAAGGCCACAGAACTGAAAATCTCTAGGTGACTTACGTTGTCACAATGCCAGTACCCAATTTCCAGTGCCACATACCAAGTGTAAAAAGTTAAATTCGAAAGCCCACTGGGACAGGGTGGCACAAGCGCAAGTAAAAATCGTCCGAACTCGAGGTTTAAAGCTTCAATGCTTCTGAGGAGTTTCTGAAGGCTTGGAGGGGTCTTCAAAGGTCTCAGGGTGTCCCCAGATACATCCTATCTTTGAGAGGACCAGAAATAACTCAGGAAGCCAAACAAGGTTAAAGACCAGGGCATAATCCAGGAGACAGAAGGACAAAGGCTTTATTGCCACAGTGGCATGCTGGTTCAGCTTTCAAGTGAAAGGGCAGAGGCAGAAGGTAGAGGCAAAATAGATAGAAGCAGGACCAAAGCAGGAGCAAAGCAGAGGCGGGGAGGTGGTAGCAGCAGGTGGGATCTAGATGGAAAACCGACAGCTCGAGCCATGAGCTGCTGGACGAAGAAAGAGAAGTAGCAAAGGAGTGAGGGAGCGAAGGAGCACGGACCGAGTCGGAGGCTGCATGTGTGCCTGCTGAGCTCTGACCTGCTCTCCTCAGCGACTCCGCTTCTCCTTGGCTTAACGTACTTCTGCTCTGCTCCGTTCACTCTGTTGGCCGTATGAACCCTTGAACCCATCCCTCTGCCCAGGGCTCATCCGAGGCTCATCCGGGGTACAGTCCTGGTACCGCTTATCGAGTCTGCTCAGGCAGATGCCGACGCAGATACTCTGCAGCTCTTCGTCCCGCTCCTCTGCTTGACAGCCAACCTCAGACCTCTATCCTTCCCACTTCTGACTTCCCAGACGATGTAAGTTCTCACTCAAGATGCCAGTTTAGCCTTACTTGCATATTGGGAAGTAAAGGTTCAAGTTTTTTTTTTTTTGTGTCGCAATATAACCTGACATCTGAAGCAGTGGAATGAATTATGCCTTTAATTAAATAAATGTTATAACAGAGCTCGTAAAAAGAAGGGCTAGGGATGGGTTTTTAGAAACCAAACAAGAAATGGAGGATTGTTCAGGACCTCAAAATGGTGAATCAAATTATAGTCCTATGTCCCCTGATACAAAATTCTACTTTGATTCTCTTCCAAGTTCCATTTGATGCTGAGCGGGTCTTAGTCTTTGATCTGTGTCAAGCATTCCTTTCTATTTCCTTATATGAGGATAGCCAAATTCTTTTTACTTTTCAATTTCTCTCGAAAATCCTTGTGTAGTGTTGCATCCAAGAGGGATATAAAAATAATCTCTCAATCTTTAATCAGATAATAAAGAAAAATCTGGAGACTATACCACTGCGTTCCAGCTTGGTTCTAGTGCAGTACATAGATGACCTTTAGGTGGTTTGGATAACTTGAGGAGCCTCCAAGCAAGACAAATTGCTTTGTTTATTCACCTTGCAAAGAATGGTCACAGGGTCAAACAAAATTACACTACTGCCATAGGGAGATTCTCTACTTAGAACACCACATTGTGAAAGGAGCTATGGGAGTGCCCAAATAACATGTCTCCACAATCCTGTAAATGAATACTCCCATGATATAGAGAGATGTCAGGATGTTCCTGGGAATGGTGGGCTACAGTTGTCAATGGTTCCCAGCTATTCCCTAGGGGCTAAGCTTCTAAAGAGACTTGCACACAGTGATGTGACTGATCCGCTACCCTGGGACAACTTCTGCATGAGAGCCTTCCTAGAGCTCAGAGAGGAACTCTGCTGTGCACCAGCACTATGAATGTCCAGTTATAACAAGGACTTTGTGCTTTATTGCCTTAAGAAAGGGGGGCACACTAATCATATAGACAGACACACAGGGAAACAAAATGTCCAGTGACTTATTTCTCTGCCACACTCAATCCAGTTACTGCAGTGCTTCTGGATGCCTTAAAGCTGTAGCTGCAGTGGGTCTTAGCACCCAACAGTGCAAGAGCATAGTTAAGGGCTGCTCACTTATTGTGATGGCCCACATTCAGTTGAGATCTTACTAACCAAAACACAAACTCAGCACATGACAAACAGCAGGCTCACTAAATATTGATAGGTGATTTTGGTAGCAGAAAATGCTTCTCTCAGGAGGTGCAATCTCCAAAATCCTAAACTCTTTTGCCTCTTCATGAGACTGACCCAGACAATAATAGTTTTGACTAAGACTGTCTTGATGTTACTGAGTGTGCCCAAAGCCAAGACCTGCCATTCAAGATGTCCCATTGGGAGAGCCTGATCTTACCTTGCTTGTAGATGGCTCTTGTTTAAGAGCTAGATGAGTAATTGTGAGAGCACCATATACTGTATGCACCATAGAATGTGTCATGGAAGTCTCATATTTGTGCAGTCTCATGCCCCTGCAGGTGGCTGAACTAATTGCATTGACTAGAGCGTGCTGCATTTCCAATTACTTGAGCGTCAACATCTACACCAACAGTCAATTTGGTTTTGCCACGGTCCACAACTTCATACACGTATGGTAACATAGGGGTTTCCTAACCTCCTCTGATGAATGGAAGATATATCATGAACTTGCTACCGCCATTGCAGCTGCCTAGAGAGATATCAATTGTAAAATGTGCAGCACATAAGAGTGAACATGATTTTGTTACGTCAGGAAAGCTCTATGTCAATAAAATGGCCAGGTATTGCACTCAAGGGTTCCGTACATTTATTGTACATGAACAATGTGAATTAACAATGACCCTATATCAAAAATGTTTGTGAATACTGTAAACACATGATTAATTGAGAAAGTTGCAAAACGAAGTGTCAGAAGCAGAGAAGAAAAAGTGGGTGAGGTTAGGATGCATAAAGAATCAGACTGAGATTTGTGTTTAGAAGGATAGGAGAACTGATGCAATGCTTTCCCAAATAGTCAGACACTTCCATGGTCACATAATTACAAGAAAGGGTGCCATGGTCTGTACCTTTTGAAATGATTGATATAATTCCTATTTCTGTGCCTTTTCTGAGAATTTGTGTCAAGGGTGTGTCATTTGCCAGCAGTTCAATGTGGGAAAAAGAACAGTTCATCATCATCAACACATCGCTTTATTCAGTTAATTTAAACCATCAAAGCATAAATCACACAATACAAGAATAACATTTAAAAGCATAAATATCTTACATTCGAAAATACATAAAAGGTATAAAAACAAAAATACTAAAATCAAGGAGGTATTTCTCTTCACACAATACATAACTACCTAAACCTTGTTCCAAAAATAGCCAAAAAAACTATCCAGCGAACTAACACCCTAATCATGGGCTTCGTAATAATCAAGAAGAATTTTTTAACTGGCAAATTCGTATATGCCATGCAGCCGCCAAGGAACTTGCTAACTGCACAGAACAGGGGACAGGATGTGTCCCTCATCATAATCCTTAAAGCATCTATACAACATCTGATCCCCATGTTCTTACAAACTGGACGTAGCCACCTCTGACGAGCAATCCTATATGCTGGGCATATGAACATAAAATGCACAATGGTTTCCGGAGAAGTGCTACAACTCGGGCATAAATCAGTTCTCGAAGCAGAATCTCGCCTAATGCCAAAAGATTTAAGAGGCAGGCATCCATATCTGAACTGAATATACAGACTCTTGCTTAATGGATCAGTAATAAGATCCATGAACAGTTCAAAACACGGATGCCACTTGGTGTCAAGAAATTGAGAAGTCAATCTGCCATGAGACAAATGAAGCAAGTAGTTTCCCCTGACAAACGCCCAATAAGCTGTTTTTAGATGCTTCTTCTGCTATTTCCTTAAATTATAAGGATGGCTCCAGTAGTTGCTAAGACCCTGAATGTAAAACCAATTTGATATGTGTTTAAACCAAGGAATAGTAAGCACGTTAGGTCTGTCTAAAATATCTTGGATGGATTCCTTATATGTGAGTAGCTCAGGAGTAGTCCAAACACCTACCCAGAAAAGTAGCGGTCTTAAAGCTATAATGCCTGAGATACGTGCGAGTCCGAGGTCCCAATTCATTGGTAACAAAGGAGTATTACGTGGACAAGCCAAAAGTGATCTTACAAAATTATTTTCTCCTATTGAAAGTTTACCAGCATTTGAGTATCCCCAGACTTCGGCCCCAGTACGCCACAGCACTCTGAGCCTTTGCCCGATAGATTTTTACTGCTGGAGTGACTACTCTCTCGATAGTCGACTTGTGGAAGCGCAGAATTGCTCCAGATCTATGTCCCAGGAGGGCTGAGCTTTTATTAATCTGGGCCTCCCACTGCATATCCTTACTAATTCTAACCCCCAGATAATCAATGGAGCAAACCTTACTCAATGGAGTCCCTTTGTGAAGGATGGTATATCCTTTAGTGGGACCACATCCCATAGTCATAACTTTGGTTTTGGTGTGATTAAGCTCCAACCCAAAGTCATCACAAAACAAACGAAACCTATCCATTAATACCTGTAAGCCCATCGGTGTTCGGGAGATCAACAGAGAATCATCCGCAAATAACAGAATCGGAATTTTTGAGTTATTCAAAGAGGGCGCATCATTTTGGCAATTAGTAATAACTTGCACTACCTCATTGATAAACGAGATGAAAAGAGTCAGAGCAAGGACACAACCCTGTCGTACCCCTCTCCTGAAATCTATTCGGTCATTGAGTTCCCCCTGGTTGCCCCATCTTACTTGTGCATAAGTGTTCTCGTGCAATCTTTGGATTAAATGTACTAAGTTCTCTGGGGTACCAATTTTGTTCAGACCTCCCCACAATTTCTCTCTTGGCACAAGATCAAAAGCAAATCTCAAGTCTATAAAGGCCACATATAATTTCTGTCTGGCTAAGGTAACATACTTCCAGAATAATAGTGACAACCTAAAGACTTGGTCCATAGTGTTAGTTTTTGAACGAAATCCAGCCTGTAGAGGGGATAAAATCTGTTTCTTCAAGACCCATTCCGTAAGTCTGGCCAGAATTTGTTTCGCAAAAATCTTTTGGAGGATATCAATAAGGCTCATCGGTCAATAGTTCGCTGGCAAACCTACATCGCCTTTCTTACAAACAGGGATTATTTCTGCACCATGCCATGAATCAGGAATGGGACCACCTGCTGCTATGGCATTGGACAATGAGTTGATATACCATGCCCACATAATGGGGTCAGATTTAAACAGATCTCTAGGTATCTTATCAGGGCCAGGGTGCTTTAGCTGACCTCAGTGAATTAATAGCATCAGTTGTTTCGGCTATAGAGAAAACAATACTCTCCGAGGAGCTTTTTGTCGAAGCTACATCAACATCATAACTGATAACCTTAGGGTCATGCAATACAGGATAAAAAGAACAGTTGTAAACAGGAGTCACACACAGAGGTCCACTGTCCCTTTAATCACATGCAAATGGACAGTGTTGAGATGCCCATATGTAATGGCCAACAAATGCAAAAACAACAGATAATGGACGGAATGCAAAGCAAATCAAACCTTCACCCCCCAGTCACAGATCTGGGTTTAATCCATCATTTTTTTTGCTTTCTATGCCATTCCAGTTTGGACCCAGCCATATGCAAAAGAACGATGGATTAAACCCAGATCTGTGACTGGGGGTAAGTGTTTGCATTGTTCAGCACTCCGTCCATCATCCTTTTGTGTTGCTAAAGTTGCCCTAAGTGGGAAGGGTATGGCCGGACGTGGGTCCCTTGCTCACTGTGCCACTGGAATCAAGCTAGCCTGGCTTATGAAGGGTGATACCCTGAAACTGGCGCCAGGATGCTTGTTTCCGGTCCAGGGAGGACCTGGCCTGGCAGTTCAGGCTGGACTGTTCCCATGAGGAACAGGGTCAAGACTGATTTGCATATGGCTGGGTCCAAACTGGGGTGACATGGTGAGCAAAAAAATGATGAATTAAACCCAGATCTGTGACTGGGGGTGAGTGTTTGCATTGTTAAGCACTCAGTCCATCATCCTTTTGTGTTGTTAAAGTTGCCCTAAGTCAGAAGGGTCTGCCCAGACGTGGGTCCCTTCCTCACTGTGCCACTGGATTCTAGCTAGCCTGGCTGAAGATGGGTGATACCCTGAAACCGGTCCCAGGATGCTTGTTTCCGGTCCAGGGAGGACCTGGCCTGGCAGTTCGGGCTGGACTGTTCCTATGAGGAACAGGGTCAAGACTGATTTGCAGATGGCTGGGCCCAAACTGGAGTGGCATGGTGAGCAAAAGAACGATGGATTACATCCAGATCTGTGACTGGGGGTGAGTGTTTGCATTGTTCAGCACTCCGTCCATCACCTTTTTGTGTTGCTAAAACATATGTAATGGGCTTTACTAAATTCCAGTAACATGTACCACTTCCCCTGATGGGTTAGAGCATATCCGAAAAGAGGTGTGACAGCCTCACTGTTGCCAAATTATTAAGGCAGGAATTGATCCAGCGATTCAGTGTGCTGGTTTCTCTTGCGTCAGATTGCAGCATAGATTTTAAATATGAAATTATGAAGTTGATGTGTATAGCTTTAAAAATGAGCCAGATATCCACTGAAGTTAGAGACCAGAAGCTTTAGGCATAATGGAACAGATTAACAACAGTCTAACATCCAAGAAGGCAAAGGTGTGTGCTTTTAAGTATTTAAGATGGCCCAATGTTCTGATGAGCCTTTGAAGCACTCCCAATCGAAAGACCACCCTCCCCCCTCAGGAAGTGCTGATGAGAAGAATCAGGAGAATTATGTCAGTGTTTGCAAGCAGCTTTTGTGAATATAACAGATGATATGGTTCTTGACTACTGGAAAGCATTAGCTAGTGCGGTTTGTTCTATTTCTCATCAGGTTGATTTGGTGACCCCACCCCATCTGCAAGACAAGAGCTATGCCATGACATTGTGTTTGGGCAAAACTTATATGAGGACACAATGCTGACACACGTGCACCATGGTGAGATGTAGACAGTGTCTAGGAATCCAGGGTCTTGAGAGATAACTTTGGATGTGCAGCCAAGACTTATCTAGGAGACTTGCAAAGCTCATGCAATACCACTACAGTCACACAGCACTTACACACATGAAAGAAACACCCAATGTTACAAAAATGAAGGAACTTTATTATAGTAAAACAAATACTAAAATACTGAATAGGCAATACTCCAATTGGAGGTAAGCAAACACACTACTATGTACACATTAGAAGTCAGTGATTAGCATAGAAAGCAAAAGCAAATAGTAAAAACAATGGTAAATAGTGATGGCCCAGGGGGAGACCAAACCATATACTAAGTAAGTGGAATGTGAAAGACAGTCCACCACCCAAAGAAGTGGAATCAGTAGAATGGAGCTGGAGGAACTAGGAACCCCAAAATGTAAGTACCAGGATGCCCCCAGTTACCATGAGAGAAGAGGTAAGTACCTGTTTTTCCCCAATACCACAGGAGAACTTTTGAAAAGGAATGTGCAAGACCCAGACAAGACTGGAAGAAACCAAAGGTGGATCCTGACAGAATAGGACATGCAAAAGAAGGGGACTAAGTCCAGTATGAGTTGGAGTGCCTGGCCGTGGCAGGAGCTACTAACCACCCTTCTGTGGACGCAGGACCAGGTTGACAGTGGATGAAGAAAGTCAGCAGTGCAGCACTGGAGCAGAAGAGGAGTTCAAGAAGTGATGCAAGTGATGTCCAGCGTTGGCAGTTGTGATGCAGTCAGTCAGTGGTGCTGGAAAACCACCAGCAAGCCTTGGCAAATGCAAGTAGGAGAAGAGGGTTTTGCAAGGCTGAAGAGGACCAGCAAGCCCAAGAGACTCGACCCAAGGAGGGTAGTCTGAGGTGACCCTCAGCAGCTGTGAGAGTCACAAGAAGAGGAGGCAGCCCCCACAGGCAACCCACAGGCAGCAGGCACAGGAGTCGAATTAAAGCCCACACAGCACACCTGAAGAGTAGTCCCACGTCACTGGAGCAGCAGGCAGGGGACTGTGCTTTGCAGAGAAGAGTGCCGGAGGCTGAGGCTACATGAAGCCTGAAGATCCCTTGGTAGCTGCAAATGTTGCATTTAACTGGGGTACTGCCCTACAAGAAGAGGCAAGGATTTACTGTCTCCCATGTTTGACAGCTGGTAGAGAGGATCAAGGGGACCACTACAGACTATCACCTGTGATGCAGGATCGACGCAGTTCCGTAGGAGAGAGAATCCATGCAGCTGGTCGTCATTGCAGGTGCCTGCAGATGCAGAGGAGTGGCTCCTAAACTCCAAGTGAGATTCCTACTTACTTCTTGTGCAGACTGAAGTCTAATCACCCTCAGAGGATGCACAGCCTGGAAAATGTTACACTTGCTGGAAGGAGAAACAATGTGGCAGAGCAGAGTCATCCCTGGAGTTGCAGATTGTCGGTTCCTGGAAGGTCCTGTTACAGTCCTGGTGGCCAGAAGATGAAGTAAATGATGCAGAGGAGTCCTGCTGAAATCTTTCACATCGAATCTGAGGACCCACCAGAGATGGAGACCCTACATAGCCAGGGAAGGGGATTGGTCATTTAGCAGGGTGGCCACCTATCAAGAGGGGGCTGTGATGTCACCTGCCTGTCCTGGCCAATCAGATGCTCCCAGGGGCCTCTGCCCACATTGGATTCAAGATGACAGAATCCTGTGGGCACCTGTAGGAGCTCTGGGCACCACCCCTGGGGTGGTGATGGACAAGGGAGTGGTCCCTGGACTGATGCAAACCAGTTTATGCAAGGAGGGCACCAAATGTGCCCTTCAAACTTCAAAGCATGCCAGTTGCTTGGGGAGGCTACCCCTCCCAAGACATGTAATACCTATTTCCAAAGGGAGGGGGTACTGCCTCCCTCTCCCAAAAGAAATCATTTGTTCTGCTTTCCTCTGCTTAATCTGGTCAAGCAGCAGGAGGGATGAAACATGACTGAGGGGTGGAAGCAGCACAGGCTGCCCAAAAACCCCCAGAAGACTGCTAGGAGCAATGCTGGGGGTCCTCCAAGGAGCCCCCAGAGTGCATGAAATCACCTAACCAATGGAGGCAACAGTACCTGTGCACAGTACACGGGTAAAATGGCTTCCCTGCACTTACGAAGTCCAGTGAAATTGAGCTGGAGTTCATAGGGGCACCTCGGCTCATGCAGGTGTGCCCTAACACACAGGTACCTGCCCTCTGGGCTAGGAGGGCCTGCCATTGGGGTGACTTACAGCGACCTGGTGCAGCGACCTGTAGT
This sequence comes from Pleurodeles waltl, assembly GCF_031143425.1. Taxonomy (NCBI): domain Eukaryota; kingdom Metazoa; phylum Chordata; class Amphibia; order Caudata; family Salamandridae; genus Pleurodeles; species Pleurodeles waltl. The sequence continues at coordinate 1,245,859,193 of NC_090445.1, forward strand.
GAAAGGGTGCATGCACCTTTCATGCAGGCTACAATGGCAGGCCTGCAGATACAGTTTGCATGGGCTCTCATGAGTGGCATAATACACGCTGAAGCCCATGGGGCAACCCATGGTGCCCCAATGCCCTGGGTACCTAAGTAGCATATACTAGGGTTTATATGGTGGCACCAGTATGCCTGTTGTGGGCTGTGCTAAGTCCTAAGCAACCACATTTAGAGGGAGAAAGCACAGTCACTGGGTTCCTGCTTAACAGCAGGCAAAAAATGGGGGTAACCATGCCAAAAAGAGGGTACTTTCCAACAACAAGTATGACAAATAATAAGTGTATCACAGAGGACAGTACACCTGTATGTGTAGTACAGTGTCAGTCAAATCAAAATTCAACTTCTGTGTATGCCAAATAATGTCATAGCACGTCTCATACTGTTGGCAAAGTGTATCAGTCAATCGGGACACATAACAGAATATATATGCAATTGGGGCCATCACCTGTCATGACTATTTACTATTTTTATCCCTCCTTTCTTTGTAGCTGACCAAGGACACTGTCTGGAGCCTTGAGTGATGACTCCTTATAAACACCCCCAAACGGGGCTTTAATCATGCCCTAAACAGGACCAGGTCCATAATTGAATGGACTTCCAGGGTTCTTAAGTTCTGCTTCAGGACTCAGGATATGTCTGGGAACAATTGCTATACTTTACACCAATGGTATGCAAAATAATACTTGTGTGCTGCATATTACACACTATTTATGTGTGGATGTTAGAAATGGGGTCTTTGGTTGGCAGTCAAGTTACCCCCTGTCCAAGCAAGCGCCCTCACTCTAGTCAGGGTAAGTCACACACAATCCAAATTATCCTCTGTCTGCCCTGTGGTAGCTTGGCACTGAGCAGTCAGGCCTAACTTAGAAGGCAATGTGTAAAGTATTTGTGCAATAAATCATACAATAACACAATATAGCACCACAAAAATATACCACAGAGTGTTTAGAAAAATATATCATATTTATCTGATAAGATGCAGGTCAAAAAATGATTAAAAGCAATAAGTATATGTTGAGATATCACTGAAAGTGATATAAAGTGTCTTAAAGCAAACTAAGGCCCTCATTATGACAAGCCCCATTTACCGCCATGCCGACTGCCGCCAACATACCACAACCGCAGCGTTATACCGCTACCCATATTATGCCCCACACATAGCAATCCATCACTATACGGACACAAACACAAGTCTGCCAGCCCAAAGGCCAGTGATAAAATGGCAGTACCAAAACCTACACCGCTACGGCAACAGAACTACGCCCACAGCTTTATGACCCACGAATCACTGCAGCGGACATTCAACCACGGTAAACCATTGGTGGTACATACCGACGCACTCAAAATATACATACACATACAAAACAACACCACATTGGACAATTCAAACTACACACACCTGACACTCATACACACACCACACCCACACACCCACACCACTATAAAACACACACCCACACTACCCACATCCCTTTACGACTCAAAGAAATTGACAACTAAGAGAGAGAGACACACCAAGAGCACCCACAGAACCAGAGCCACAGAAGACAATCACCCATACACCATTCACACACCTCACAGCACACAACCTAACACACCATCCCATACACCCTCACACACACCACACACATTACACCCATGGCACCACAAAGACACCCCAGGTTCTCAGAGGAGGAGCTAAGGGTCATGGTGGAGGAAGTCATCCGGGTAGAGCCACAACTATTCGGAGCACAGATGCAGCAAACATCCATTGCAAGGAAGATGGAGCTATGGTGGAGAATCGTGGACAGGGTCAACACCATGGGGCAGCACCCCAGAACAAGGGATGACATTAGGAAGAGGTGGAATGACCTAAAGGGGAAGGTGTGTTCCGTGGTTGCAAGACTCCAGATAGCTGTACAGAGGACTGGTGGTGGACCCCCACCTCCTCCCCCACAACTAACAACATGGGAGGAGCAAGTCTTGGCAATACTGTATCCTGAGGGCCTGGCAGGAGTAGCAGGAGGACTGGGCTCTGGTAACTAAAATGTTTACTACTTTCACCCCCCTACCTGCATGCCATCACATTCCCCCACCCTCACCCCATCACTCTAACTCCTTACAAATGTCCCAACATCATAAACCACACATCCCAACACCAAGTCCTTCATGCAACAACAAAGCATGGACACCCATCATTAAAGCATGCCCACTGCACAAACCCATACACCCCCCTAAACCATCATCACACAAGGTCCCACACAGGAATGCAAGCACTGGGGTACACGGTCACCCACCCATTGCACACCATGCCACACACAGATATACTAAACATCCTTTTATACCCCTGCAGGACCCCTACCCAACATCAGCGGACAGGAGGGTCCACACATGTCCACACCACCAACAGAAGAGGCCCACAGTGATGACAGCACCTCTGTCCAACTGTACCTAGATGACCAGCCCGGCCCATCGGGGACCTCAGGACAGTCAGTTCCAATCACACAGTCACAGCCCACTACAGAGCTTCCCCCCTCTGGAAACACCAGCACAGCACCCACCCAGCGGGCCCATACCTCCGTCCCCGGGACATGTCAATCAGCAGTGTGTCCACCACTACAGGGAACCCAGGCTAACCCACCACCCCAACAACAACAGGGACCTGGGGGCAGTGGCAGTGGGCACACGGTCCAGGGGACGGAGGCCCAGGAACACAGGGGAACTGGGAGGGCTGCTGTGCGACAGGGGGAGGACAGGCCAAGGGAATCCACTCTCCACGAGGCCCTCTCCAACATCATGGGAGCCTACCACCACTCCCAGGAGATGATGGCAACGGTACTGGCCAAGTTTCAGGAGACCCAGCGCCTGCAGGAGGAACAGTATTTGGGCTTCAGGGAGGAACTCAGATCCATCAATTCCACCCTGGGCACCATCGTAGGGGTGCTGAAGGAAGTCCCCAACACCAGGAGGGGCACTGTGGCACAACAAGGGGCCCCTGACACCAGCCTGGACGATGAACTGCCCACCATCTCTGCCGGCGCTAGTGGACAGGAGGCACCACCACACCAGCACCCCACCCCCTGCAGAGGGAGAACCACCTCGCAAACGGTCCCTGAGATCCAGGACAAAGACAGAGAACGATGCCATGACCCCTGCCAAGAAATGAGACCACCCTGAATGTCATCCTTCTGTCCCACTTTGTCACCCTGTCCATAAACTGCCCCAGCTCCACTTCCTATGCCCATTTGGGCAATGCACCTGTGAGACTAACATCACCCCTCACCATTTTGCTACCTCCTCCGATATTGAGCACTAAAATAAACACCCTTAAAGCACAAAACAATCTGGAGTCAGTCTGTGATTTCGGAATAGTGTATTACCAATTACAGTGTCAAAAAGCTCTTTCATTTGTAATGTCAACATACCTATGTCACACAGCTGTAGTCCATGAGGAATCAAAACAGCTGTCACACTGTGGGACCCACATCTGTGAAATCGTAAGGGAAAGGGACAACTCAGTGACCATACATTGGGTGAAAACGACAGACAGTAGAGAGGTAGTAATGTTAAAGTACATGTAGTAGGCAGGTTTGTATTCTTACCTGTGTTTCACTGGAAATATTGCTCGATCACTGAGTCCCTGTTGTCCATGTCTTCTTCTTTTGCTTCCTCGTCTGCACTGTCCACAGGCTCCACAGCTGCAACAACACCGCCATCTGGACTATCCTCCTGCAGAAAAGGCACCTGTCGTCGCAAAGCTAAGTTGTGAAGCATACAGCAGGCCACGATGATCTGGCACACCTTCTTTGGTGAGTAGAATAGGGATCCACCTGTCATATGGAGGCACCTGAACCTGGCCTTCAGGAGGCCGAAGGTCCGCTCGATCACCCTCCTATTTCGCCCATGGGCCTCATTGTAGCGTTCCTCTGCCCTTGTCCTGGGATTCCTCACTGGGGTCAGTAGCCATGACAGGTTGGGGTAACCAGAGTCACCTGCAAATGGCGAGGGACAACTGTTAGACACACACTAACCTGTAGGGATATCCCAAGACCCAGACAACCATTCCCACTGTCTTGCTTCCAGGTGCTCACCTAATAGCCACACACGGTGCCTCTGGAGTTGACCCATCACATAAGGGATGCTGCCATTCCGCAGGATGTAGGTGTCATGCACTGAGCCAGGGAACTTGGCATTAACATGGGAGATGTACTGGTCTGCCAAACATACCATCTGTACATTCATGGAATGGTAAATCTTCCAGTTCCTGTACACCTGTTCACTCCTGCGGGGGGAAGCAAAGCCACATGGGTCCCATCAATGGCACCTATGATGTTGGGGATATGTCCCAGGGCATAGAAATCACCTTTCACTGTAGGCAAATCCTCCACCTGAGGGAAAACGATGTAGCTCCGCATGTGTTTCAGCAGGGCAGACAACACTCTGGACAACACGTTGGAAAACATAGGCTGGGACATCCCTGATGCTATGGCCACTGTTGTTTGAAATTACCCACTTGCCAGGAAATTGAGCACTGACAGCACCTGCACTTGAGGGGGGATTCCTGTGGGATGGCGGATAGCTGACATCAGGTCTGGCTCCAGCTGGGTACACAGTTCCTGGATTGTGGCACAGTCATGCCTGTAGGTGATGATCACATGTCTTTCCTCCATTGTCGACAGGTCCACCAACGGCCGGTACACCGGAGGATAGCGCCATCTCCTCACATGTCCCAGCGGACGGTACCTATGAAGGACAACAGCAAGCACAAGAGTCAACCAACTCAGAGGTACGCACCCACAGCTTACACAGAACACGAATCATAATCCAAAATGTGGCCTGTATGTGTGTTGAGTCTAGGCCTAGGTATGTGTGACGCAGTTAAAAATTAAGCCATGTGGTCCCCTGAAATGGCGGCTGTCTGACCTCTAAAGTGGGACAATAGGATGTGAGGTAACTGTGCTGGTGTTGTACACCGTTGCAGTAGGTGGTCGAAGACCGTGGCGCAATGCTGCATTGGTTAACATTGGACCCTATGGGTCCCACGAGCCAATGACGATGTACGCCGGCGGTGACGGTACGCACCACCGCGGACATGACCGCCATTTTCTATCTGTTCAATCCTTCGATACCTGATCTTCGACAGGAGAGGACCTACATTGCAAGTGCTGCTGTGACCTCGGTCTGGAAGAGACAATGGCTCGAGTGTCTGGGGAAAGGGCCCCTGCCTTCACATCGGAGGAGTTGGAGAAACTCGTGGACGGGGTCCTCCCCAGTACGCGCTACTCTACGGTCCTCCAGACAAACAGGTAAGTACACTGGGAGCATGCTGTATGGGCTATGCCTGTGTGGAGTGGGTGGATGTAAGAAGGGAGGGGGATTGCGGCTTGCATGAAACCACAGTGAGTGTATGTGCCACATGGCAAGGGTAGGGATGGGGGCCAATGACTGTGACGGTGCAGTTGGTAATAACTTCTCCTTTCCCCCTGTACAATTCATGTAGGTCAGCGCCCACCAGAAGAAAGATATTTGGCGTTCCATTGCCAAGGATGTCCGGACCCTGGGGGTCTACCACAGACGGAGCACCCACTGCCGGAAAAGATGGGAGGACATTCGCCGCTGGAGCAAGAAGACGGCGGAGGCTCAGCTGGGGATGGCCTCCCAACGTGGAAGGGGTGCCCGTCGCACCATGACCCCCCTGATGTTCAGGATCCTGGCGGTGGCGTACCCGGAGTTGGATGGGCGCTTGAGGGCATCACAGCAGCCACAAGGGGGTGAGTACACTCTCATCCTGCTGATTTAGCGCGCAGTGGAGGTGTCTGGGTGGGGGAGGTGGGCTGTGGCATTCCCTAGGCCAGGGCGAGTTTCGTAGGCAAGGACCCTCCATAAGGCAGGCCATGTGGCACCCCACCCCACCTCTGTAGAGTGCCAAGTACACCTAGTCATGCCCCTGTGTCATCCATGTGTGCAGATGTCATCCATAGACTTGTAGGCCATTTCCCAGGGATTGAACAGTGGAGCCCAAGAGCGCGGCGTAATGCAGGGGGCTTCTGTGCTGTCGTGTCCGCCAACGGTAGTGGTAATGCATGCACTCAACATGTCTTTCTTCTGTCGTCCCCCCCCTTTTTGTGGTCTCCCTGTTCTTGTGTGCATTAGCATAATCAGGCAGAGGAGCAGTGGCACCGGAGCATGAGGGGGCTGCATCCCACATGACCATGGAGGGCCACACTACGGACTCGGACTTCACCAGTGGGACGGTGGGCGAGGGGAGCTCCACGGCGGGGACAGGAGCTGAGACCAGCGACACAGACTCGTCCTCTGATGGGAGCTCCCTTGTGGTGGTGGCAACATCTGTGCCCCCCCATCTACAGGTACAGCCGCCACCCCCCCACCAGCACCGCCCTCCCAGCATCCCCTCAGCCTTTGCCCCGTGCCTGCTCACCTGGGAGGGTGGGCATCACCTTCGCCCCAGGCACCTCAGGCCCTGCCCCTGTCACCCCTGCTACCCTCAGTGAGGAGGCCATTGACCTCCTCAGGTTCCTCACTGTTGGGCAGTCTACCATTTTCAATGCCATCCAGGGTGTAGAAAGGCAGTTGCAACAAACCAATGCATTCCTGGAGGGCATTCATTCTGGTGAGGCGGCCCTTCAGCGAGCTTTTCAGACTCTGGCCTCAGCACTGATGGCAGCCATTGTCCCCGTCTCTAGCCTCCCCCTCCAACTACCTCCACCCAGACCCAATCCCCTGTATCCCAGCCTATCACAAGCACACCTACAGACCAGCATGCACACACGTCAACACACAAGGGAAGCTCAGGCAAACATAAGCACCACACATCCCACAGGCACTCACGCAAAAATCACACACATGCAGACACTCCAACATCCACTGCCTCCACTGTGTCCCCCTCCTCTTCGTCTCCTTCCTCCCTCCCAGTCTCGTCTGCACTCACACCTGCATGCATTACATCTACAGCTACTACTGCCATCACCAGCACACCCACCACCACACCTCGCTTACGTACAGTCACCACCCCCTACTACCATACACACATCCCTTGTGTCCTCTCCCAGTGTGTCTGTGACGCCACCTCCCAAGATACACAAACGCAGGCACACATCCACCCAACAGCCATCCACCTCACGACAGCCTCCAGCCCATGCACCTTCACCCAAAGTCAGCAAACTAACACTTCCTACAACCACCACCTCTTCCTCCACTCCCAAACCCCCTCCAGCTACCCGTCCCAGTGTCTCCAAAAAACATTTCCTGTCCAACCTTGACCTCTTTCCCACACCCCCCCCTTCCAGTCCGTCTCCTAGGTCCAGAACTAGCACCTCAACCACAACATCTCCGGGACCAGTGGTGCCTGTAGTCACCGGAACCTGGAGTGCACCGGCCACCAGGGCAGCCAGTGTGGCACGGAGCCACAGCACGGACAGTGCCCCACCTGTGAAGCATCAAAAGTTGGCCAATGCCCGGCAGGAGAGGGGGAAGACTTCAGCCACCAAAGCCGCTCCCAGGGGTCCCGGTGGGAGTGTGGAGTCAGCTGCGATATCTTCCAAGGTGAGGAAGTACCACAAGAAACCAGGAAAGTCTGGGAAGAGCAGCACAGCGGAGGAGACCGCCATCATCCCCGCTGCCCAGGAGGCCACCGCCAACATCCCCGCTGGCCAGGAGGCCATCGTCATCATCCCCGCTGGGCTAGAGAGGACCGCCAGCACAAGCCCTGCTGGGACAGAGAGGAACGCCAGCACAAGCCCCGCTGGGCTAGAGAGGACCGCCAGCACAAGCCCTGCTGGGCTAGAGAGGACCGGCAGCACAAGCTCTGCTGGGACAAAGAGGACAGCCAGCACAAGCCCCGCTGGGCTAGAGAGGACCACCAGCACAAGCCCTGCTGGGCTAGAGAGGACCGCCAGCACAAGCCCCGCTGGGACAGAGAGGACCGCCAGCAGCTGAGTCACTGCAAAGGAGCCCGCCGCCTCAACCACAGCTGAACAGGGCACCGCTGCTCCAAGCACCGCTGAACAGGGCACCGCCATTTCAAGCACCGCTGAACAGGGCACCACCGCCTCAAGCACCACTGAACAGGGCACCGCCACTCCAAGCACCGCTGAACAGGGCACCGCCGCCTCAGGCACTGCTAAACAGGGCACGCCGCCTCAAGCACCGCTGAACAGGGTACCGCCGCTCCAAGCACCGCTGAACAGGGCACCGCTGCCTCAAGCACCACTGAACAGCGCACCGCCGCTCCAAGCACTGCTCAACAGGGCACCGCCGCCTCAAGCACCGTTGCACAGGGCACCGCCGCCTCAAGCACCGCTGAACAGGGCACCCCCACTCCAAGCACCGCTGAACAGGGTACCGCTGCCTCAAGCACCGCTGAACAGGGCACCACCGCTCCAAGCATTGCTGAACAGGGCACCGCCGCCTCAAGCACCGCTGAACAGGGCACCGCCGCGTCAAGCACCGCTGAACAGGGCACCGCCGCTCCAAGCACCGCTGAACAGGGCACCGCCGCCTCAAGCACCGCTGGCCCATGAGCACCAAGGTCACTGACGCTACTGAGTCCGTCACGAGCTGGATGAAGCACTCTGGGCACCATGCCCCCTCCAGAACCAGTGGAGAGATACATCCACTACCTCTGTCCTTAGCAGGATGAAGCACTCTGGGCACAATGCCCCCTCCAGAACCAGTGGAGAGATACATCCACTACCTCTGTCCTTAGCAGGATGAAGCACTCTGGGCACAATGCCCCCTCCAGAACCAGTGGAGACTGTCATCCACTACCTCTGTCCTTAGCAGGATGAAGCACTCTGGGCACCATGCCCCCTCCAGAACCAGTGGAGACTGTCATCCACTACCTCTGTCCTTAGCAGGATGAAGCACTCTGGGCACCATGCCACCTCCAGAACCAGTGGAGAGATACATCCACTACCTCTGTCCTTAGCAGGATGAAGCACTCTGGGCACCATGCCCCCTCCAGAACCAGTGGAGACTGTCATTCACTTGAGAGACTGTGGCTTTGCACTCCCCAGGATTGAACAGTGGGCAACCCACCCACTGTAGAGACTTGAGAGACTGTTGCTTTGAACTCTCCAGGATTGAACAGTGGGCAACCCACCCACTGTAGAGACTTGAGAGACTGTGGCTTTGCACTCCCCAGGATGGAACAGTGGGCAACCCATCCACTGTAGAGGCTTGTGAGACTGTGGCTTTGCACTCCCCAGGATTGAACAGTGGGCATGTGGATTTGGCGTTGTGCACTCAACCGGCTGAGTTGCCCCCCCTTTTTCTCCCCCTAAGGAGCCTGTTTTCTTGCACTCTGATGCCCCTGCAGTGTTCTCTCCGTCATGGTTGGGGATCTTGTGAGGGCCTCGCCCATACCGTGTGGGCCCAGTGTTCCACGGACTTCATTGGAGCACTACCTGGACTCATGAGCTTGGTGTATATTTTGTTTATGGTGTATATATATATTTTTGCATACTTGATTTTAATATATTACAATGGTTACACTCATTTTTTTTTGTCTTTGCATTCTTCCCGGGGGGTTGTATAAATATGTATTAGTGTGTGTGTTGTAGTGGGTGAGGGTGTGGGTGGGGGTGTTGCGTGTTGCGTGTGTGTGTCTCTGTGTTTTAACTCCCCCTCCCCTGTGTCGTAGGTGCAGTACTCACCGTGGTCTTTGCTGACGGCGTTCGTGCTCCTGGTAGAGGAGCAGGAAGACTATCGCAGGGAGAATTTGGAGTTCCGGCTCCATGGTGTCCTGGTTCCTCGTGGGGTGTGTAGAGGTGAGCGTTTTCCCTTCGGGATCTTGTTTCCGCCGTGTTTTTATCCGTGGTGAATCTGCCCCGGAAAAGGTGGCGGATTGGTAGGTTGTGATACTGTGGGCGGTACTTTGTCTTCCGCCAGTCTGTTGGCGGTGACCGCCAAGCTGTTTGTCTGTACCGTCGTGGCGGTCGGAGTGTTAAAGTGGCTGTCTATGTTGCCGGTTTCCGCCACGGTCGTAATTACAATTGTTTTACCGCCGGTCTGTTGGCGGTCTTACCGCCGCTTTAACACCATCCGCCAGGGTTGTAATGACCACCAAAGTCTCTTTCAAGCACAATGTACATGGTTCGCGTGAAAAATCTCTGCAAAGAACCGCAGAGTAGGAGACGCATGGAAACAAAGGGGTGTTCACCAATTTCTCGGGCCACACACAACAATGCGTCATTTCGTTTTCAAGCAAGGACGGCTGTGCGTCGATTTCCGGCACTCAGTCGTAGATCCTCTTCGGGTTGGGGGGTTTTCAGATGCCCCACGGATGATGCGCGGATTTCCGGCACTGGCAGGATGAAGTCACAGGAGCTGGGTGGATCCGGTGGGCGTTGCATCAAATTTTCTACCACACAATAGGCACTGCGTTGATTCCTCTCTAGAAGTTGGGCTGCATTGTTCCGGCTCGGCTGTGCATTGATTCGGTGGGCCGTGCATCGAATTTCCGATTGCCACCCTGGTGCTGCATCAATCTTGTCGTTGCGAAGTCGGGCTACGTTGTTCCAGTTTGGCGTGCAGTGAAATTTTCACTGCGGTGCAGGCTGTGAGTTGTTTCTGGTAGGCTGTGTGTCGAATGTCACCACACATGGAGTCCTTCTTGTAGAGATGAAGTCTTTTTGGTCCTGAGACTTCAGGGAACAGGAGGCAAGCTCTATCCAAGCCCTTGGAGAACACTTCTTCACCACAGCCAGAGAGCAGCAAGACAGCAGGGCAACAGCAAGGCAGCAGTCCTTCACAGAAAGCAGACAGGTAAGTCCTTTGGACAGCCAGGCAGTTCTACTTGGCAGGATGCAGGTTCTAGTTCAAGTTTCTTCTCCAGGAAGTTTCTGAGATGGTAGGGGCAGAGGCCCTGATTAAATTCCCAAATGTGCCTTTGAAGTGTGGGAGACTTCAAAGAGTGGCTTAGAAGTGCACAAGGTCCCCTTTCAATTCAATCCTGTCTGCTAGGGTCACAGTAGGTGGTGTGGCAGTCCTTTGTGTGAGGGCAGGCTACTGTTCTTTGACATGCAAGTGTCAGGCCCTCCACCCTCCCAGCCCAGGAAGACCCATTCAAAATGCAGATGTATGCAAGTGAGGCTGAGTATACTGTGTTTGGGGTGTGTCTGAGAGAATGCACAAGGAGCTGTCAACTAAACCCAGCCAGACGTGGATTGTAAGGCACAGAGAGATTTGAGTGCAGAGAAATGCTCACTTTCTAAAAGTGGCATTTTTAAAATAGTAATATTAAATCCAACTTCACCAGTCAGCAGGATTTTGTATCACCATTTTGGCCATACTAAATATGACCTTCCCACTCCTTTCAGAACAGCAACTGCCACTCAAACAATGTATGAGGGCAGCCCCAATGTTAGCCTATGAAGGGAGCAAGCCTCACAGCAGTGTAAAAACGAATTTAGGTGTTTTATACTACCTGGACATGTAAACTACTCAGGTACATGTCCTGCCTTTTGCCTACACAGCACCCTGCCCTATGGGTTACCTAGGCCATACCGTAGGAGTGACTTATATGTAGAAAAAGGGGAGTTTTAGGCTTGGCAAGTACTTTTAAATGTCAAGTCGAATTGGCAGTCAAACTGTACACACAGGCCTTGCTATGGCAGGCCTGAGACAAGGTTAAGGGGCTACTTAAGTGGATGGCCCAATCAGTGCTGCAGGCCCACTAATAGCATTTAATCTACAGGCCCCGGGCACATGTAGTGCACTCTACTAGGGACTTATAAGTAAATTAAATAGTCAAATTATGATCCAATGTTACCATGTTTAAAGGGAGAGAGCATACGCACTTTAGCACTGGTTAGCAGTGGTAAAGTGTGCAGAGTCTTAAAGCCAGCAAAAAGGAGGTCAGAAAAAGAGAAGGAGGAAGGAAAAAAGTTTTGGGGGGACCCTGCAGAAAGGCCATTTCCAACAGTGGACAAATGTACCAATCAGGAGCCGGAAGTGCCAGATGATGAGGATGTGGAAAAGGAGGATCAACAACATAATGTCCCATCAGCAGCAGCAACATGGTAGACGGACCATATTGTTTACATTTTGTTTCGCAAATGCTTGAATGACTTTCCCAATGTAACAAAATTATGACCAAATGAAAAGGTGTACATATATATGGAAATAAGTATATGAACACTACCAGTGTGTAAGCAAGTTAACTTCATAGTCACAGTAAACATGTGAACACTTGCATTATATCTGTTACTAATTGCCACAAAGAAAGCTATGTGTAACAAACAGCGCTGAACAACATCTGATACATCTAACATAGTGTGCATGGCAACAGCCTGTACCAAATAGTCCTCCAACGTCAACCACAATAACATGAAATGTTAACGTAGATAGTGTGCTATTACTGTGTGTATCTCTTGTACCGCTACCCATCTGTATGGTCTCATACTTGTGGAGGATAGAAGAGTTTACTCATAGTATGATGTCTATGAAGTGGTCCACATAGTGTGTGCATGGGAACACAATCCAACCCCTTCAGTCTACTTATGCAACATACAAATCTGCCACCACATATCATAGCCATTAGGAGATCTCATATCACGCATACAAATGCTAAATACTATACTTTGTCAGTGCAAGAGTGTCTACCTAGTAATAATGTGCCCTCATTTGCCCCACTAGGCCAAGATGCCAATGGAAAAAGCAGTGATGTGGCCTACCATGTTGGGTCTTGTTCTCAGATATAAACTTTGGCTGCACACCCATGAGTATAGTCTTAGTGCGAATGCAAATACACAATACCAAGAATCTGAGTATGAAACAATTGTCCATCAGAAATCACCCAAGGTGCCAGGCACTGATACATCCCAAGATATAGTGGTTGAATGTGGCTGGAAATTCGCAGGTGAACATCATGCTTGAATACATACCCATCACCCAACTTCAAGTAATCATTATTATAGACACATATTGTGATGGGTATAAATGGCAAACATATTTGTGATATGACTACACCTGTCTAGTTGAGACTAGACAAGCTGGCCTAGTGATCCTCAAATTATAAAGTGAGCCTGTCGGTAAAGACAAGGAGACTTTGCAGTTTGAATGTGCAACACATATCCTCCAAAACACAAGGCCATACAGCTGATGTTTGTGTACTACATGTTATGGTGTGTATCTGAAGGCTCTCTAGTAAATGTTTGTATGCACATATCAAAATGGGTCATTAATGCGACCACACATACATAGCAAATGTAGAGAGCCAGTCTGTCCCCTGCATGCCACTTACTTGCACTGTAGAGTGGTTGAAGTGCACAATATTGGTCATTCTCTGAGTGGGTATACTGCAGCCACAAGGCATCCTATGATAGCAAGTTAAACAGATACTACAGGTTGCTGCCGCTGGTATCACACCACTCTTGGCCCATCTGGTAGCACAAGCCTCTCAACAATATCCATAAGGCCATGCAAAGTCTAGCCGTGCGGCTCATCCTGAACTCATAGCTATGGAGTAAATGAAGGCACCTCTAGAGGCTCCCTAGTGTTAGTCTATGTAATGGGTGTATTGCAGGGACCTTGTCGGTGCATTCCTGGACAACCTCCATGGATAATAAGAATGACTCATGTAAACTTATGGATGCCAACATGGGGCTGTAGAAAAGGCCCATACCTCCACTTAATCTGCTGTCAACTTGCATTACAGTTCTTTCAAAAGTTTCCTACACAAAAAATATTCATGAAACAGTCTTACATGGCTATTGTGAGCAACAGAATGCAGGACACATGGGATCAGATGAGTCAAGGTAACATCAATATATACATCCTTGTTCAGGGTCTACTGGGGATGGCTGACAGGTCTGGGACTGTGCCAAGCCCACGTGAGTCTCACTGCCTGTCACAGTGTCAAACTACATGTGTGTTGTTTGTGAAGCAACACTGCCTTGATGCAGAGTGTAGTAATGTTCTGATGTACACTGTCTTGCTATCCTCAGTATTTCAAAACTCACATCAAGGCATGCATGGTGGTCTAGCATTGTACCATCAGCATGAGTGAGAATCATGTGACGAATGATGAAAATTCAACTATCCTGGGCACCTTCACATGCTAGCCAATTAAAAAAAATTGTACTTTAAGTGCCAAGGTATTCACACCAGGTGCTCTTTGATAGAAGTGCCTGGGTGCACAATAGGCTTTTGCACACACTTCTTTTGTCCCCCGGGGTCCCTGAAAATGCCAGAAGGTTCCACACATGCTGGTGCCAACATTCATGCCAAAGCTGTGGCATGGGGACTCATACTGGCTGTACCATTAACAGAGGGTACACCCTCTTGTGCAAGGGTACGTGGGACCATGCTAATGTGAAAATCACTCTGACTTGGACCGTACATAGTATGAAAGATGAGAGGCCAGAGGCAAAGTCAATCTCTGGAGTCATCCAAATTGTGTCAGCAGGACCTCAGGACGTTCTATGTCGATGGTGTTGACCCTCTGTGTTTCTAGGAGCACGCTCGTCACTGTGAGAGGAGTCCAAGAGTACCAGTCGTCGACTTGGAAGGTGCCTGCGTGAGCAGGGGAGTGACTCCATCACCCCACAGTAGATTTATTCGTTCTTCTGGTGCAGGATGAAGAAATGAGTCCTCAGAGCATGCACACCATGGAAACTGTTGCAGTTGCTGGCTGAGAAGAAAAGTATCCCTTGTGGATACTTTGTTGCTGTTACAGCAGTTCCTGGAGCAGGCTGCGGTTGATCCGAGTTCAGAGGATGAAGGAGTAGTTGAAGACGATTCCTGCTGGAGACTTGCAAGTAGAATCTGAAGAGAAACCACAGGAGAGACCCTAAATAGCCCTGACAGGGGGATTGACTACCTTATCAGGTAAGGACCTATCAGGAGGGGTCTTTGACGTCACCTGCTGGCACTGGCCACTCAAAGCCCTCCAGAGTGCCCCCACACCTTGCAAAGCAAGATGGCTGAAGTCTGGGACACACTGGAGGAGCTCTGGGCACCACCCCTAAGGTGGTGATGGACAGGGGAGTGGTCATTCCCCTTTCCTTTGTCCAGTTTCGCACCAGAGCTGGGGACAAGGGGTCCCTGAACTGGTGTAGACTGGCTTATGCAAGGAGGGCACCATCTGTGCCCTTCAAAGCATTTCCAGAGGCTAGGGGAGGCTACCCCTCCCCAGCCTGTAATACCTATTTCCAAAGGGAGAGGGTGTAACTGTTCTCTGCTCTCAGAGGAAATGCTTTGTTCTGCCTTTCTGGGACTGAGCTCCTCTGACCCCAGGAAGGCATAACCCTGTCTGTGAGGTGGCAGCAGCTGTAGCTGCAGTGCAAGCCTAAGAGAGATGGTTTGGCAGTACTGGGGGTCCATAGTGGAGCCCCCAGGATGCATGGAATTGGCTCCCCAATACCAGATTTGGAATGAGGGGACAATTCCATGATCTTACACACCTTACATGGCCACATTCGTAGTTACGATTGTGAAGCTACAAATAGGTATTGACCTATATGTAGTGCACGCGTGTAAAGGCATCCCCACACTCACAAAGTCGCGGGAAATGGCCCTGAACTATGTGGGGGCACCTTTGCTAGTGCAAGGGTGTCCTCACTCTTAGTAACTTTGCACCTAACCTCCAGCAAGTGAAGGTTAGAAATATAGGTGACATATAAGTTACTTAAGTGCAGTGAAAATGGCTGTGAAATAATGTGTGCATTATTTCACGCAAGGTGCAGTGGCCGTCCTGTGAAAGGGTTTGTCTGAGCTCCTTACGGGTGGCAAAAGAAATGCTGCAGCCCATAAGGCTCTCCTGAAACCCCAATGCCCTGGGTACCTAGGTACCATAAAGTAGGGACTTATAAGGGAGGTCCAGTGTGCCAATTGAAATTGGTAAATGAAGTCACTAGCCTACAGTGACAAATTTAAAAGCAGAGAGAGCATAAGCACTGAGGTTCTGGTTAGCAGAGCCTCAGTGACACAGTCAAGCACTATGGACAACACACACATTAGGCCACAAACTATGAGCACTGGGGTCCTGGCAGCAGGATCCCAGTGAGACAAGCAAAACACACTGACATATAGGTTTTTATCTATGAGCACTGGGGTCCTGGCTAGCAGGATCCCAGTGACACAGTAAAAACACACTGACACACTCACAAACAGGCCAAAGGTGGGGGTAATCATGCTAGAAAGAGGCTACTTTCTCACACCAATGTGGCTCAAGAAGGCAATTTTTGCTGTACCTTATTTACAAAGTGGTGCAATGCATTCATTGCCCCACTTTGCGACCCCTTGCGCCACATTATGCCTGCATCAGGCATAATGTATGCAAAAGGGCATTCCAGCATTAGGAGGCCCGCAAAAAATGCCTACAAGATTTCACTGTGCCATTTTTGGTATCATTTGTAATGCCTGCTCAAAGCAGGTGTTAAAGTGAACCACCCATTTTAATCAATGGGGCTCCTTGCACTTTGCTGCACTAGCTTTAAAATCTTTGACGCTAGTGCAGCAAAGCGCCACAATAGTGTCAAACAAATGTACTCTATTGGAAGAATGTGTGTCATGGTTTGCCGCATTGCCAATATGGCGCAACCATGGTGTCGTTCGGTGGGGCAAAGGCACTGCAACAAAAATGGCGCTTCAGCACTGATGTGCCAGTTTCTTGTAAATATATCCCATCATTTTTGATTCTTCCTTGGGTCTCATTTGCCTACAGATGATTTGTGTTCATAGTGTCACATCTGTTTTAGCGCAAAAGTGCCACGCCCCCACAAAACATTTTTTAAAAGACGAAGCATACAACAGAGGCATTCAAACACTGGGCTGTCATGAGCACACACTAACCAGTGGCCCTATCATATCTAGTAAACACTTTCTCTGTTTGCACCACAGTGCACATGTAAACAGGCATGATGTGCACAAGCTAAGTTTGCACCTTCCCTTTTCATGGCCTGCCTCCACGGCTTCTGCTAACTTGCGCTGCCCTGGGGTACCTTCACTTTCTGGAGCTGTTATTATCCATTATACTCCAGTTGTTCATGTCTCATGTAAATGAGGTCCGATGCATGCAACTATATTGAAAGGTCCGACAGGCAGAATTATACACATCTGAACATATCTCATACATGGTGGTGTCCAGTTTCCAAAAAAATAACCTTTGGAGATGCAGAAGAAATGTATGGTGAATGTCTGGGCCTGTGCTTCACTGACAGATACTGACCTCCATTAAATGAAGAAACAAGGATGGCTAATGTGAGATGTATAGCATATTCATGTACATGTAATAGAAGACTAAGGCACGGTTATTGTTATACCTTTCTGAGTGGGGTCTGTGAGTTATTTAGGTGCAGAGAGCCACAAAAGTCTGTTACCCTTCTGAAATTATGTAGTAGGGAATTATTTTAACTGGTTCTGCCATATGTTCACCTGATGTATGTTTTGGGTTGTCATGTGCATGTACACGTCAGCTTGCCTTACAAATGCATCTTACTGAGTCATGTCACATGAGCCATTTGATTTGTTACAACCAGAAAGGTTACACAGCCAATTGCTATTCATATCTACTGTGCTACATTTGACCACAGTGTATGTGTCCTACAATCACAGTGCAATGTATTATGTTATGTCATGTAGGTGGACCAGAGCCTTACACAGCCGGAGAAGTGGAGAGCTTCCGGGATCTGGATGTTTCCAGTGTCATCCTGAGTGCTTATTGTGTAGTGCAAGGATTGTGTGTGATGTTGGATGATTTGTGCTGTGCCATGTTAAATGTGCATCCTTTACACTGAAAAATCATATGTAACATAAAGATTTGGGCAGACATGTAGATGTTAATTTATGGATGTGCAGTTACCACTGACTAATGTCAATTTGGATATATTTGTGATCACTGAGGGATCGCAGGATCGAAGGTCTGACTGAAGAGCAATGTCATAGTCTGTAAACATATGTTGTAGTGAATTCATAGGTGACAATGGCCGGGGATGGGAAACCTAACAAATGAATTTCATATGCACAGATGTACTGTTGTTGCTCACATTGCTATTGTCCGATGTGTATGGCTACTCCACACAGTTGTGGGATTTACACCATAGCAATGACAGAAAGGCTATGGGGCAGATTTAAGAGCTTCGTGCGCCATAATACCACCACATTAGCATCATTTATTTTGCACTAATATGGCAAAAACGCTGTGCCAGATTTACAAAATGCATGCATTGTGCCACTTTCTCACCCCTTGTTCCACATTATGCCTGCACCAGGCATAATGTGTGCAAGGGGGCCAGAACAAATGGTGCAAACAAATCAAAAATATTTCTTTGCTTCATTTTTTATGCATTTTTAATGCCTGCTCAGAGCAGGTGTTAAAAGGGGGCACATCATTATTTATAATGGGCCCCTATGTACTGTTCAGGGTTAGTCGCAAAATGTTGGCACTAACCCTGAACAGTACATCAAAAGCGTAAACAATCTGACTCTATTGCCCCTTACCCTACGCCATGATGTGCCATATTTTAAATATGGCGGACTCATGGTGGCGGTAGTGGGGCGTTAAGGTTAGAAAGGAAAGTGGTGCTACACTAGGTGCAGCACTACTTTTCTTAAATCTGCCCCAATGTGCCATATATCCAACGTCACGACAAGCCATGCAGGGTGGCATTATGTAGTTTTTTAAGTATGGCCCTGCTGTGACATGACATAAAACTGAAGTTCTGCCAGGACTGAGTGATTTGTGAATAAGCCCCTAAGTGTACCAAAGACAGATGTAAACATTCCACACATGGTAATGCATTTGAAGGGCTTACTCATGGTGTGTAATGCCCCATACTCTAAGGTGGATACATCAACATTCCTATCCCCTGTCATCGTCACAGATATGACAAGGTGTATTAGACTGGAGGAATGTCTGCACAACATAGTCATCCAGCTTGTCACTGCCCAATCCATCCTGAAAGTGTGTTGGCCATTATAGTCTCCAAATTGTATCACAAATAGGCTCACACTTTGGACAGCCATTTACATCACAAGATACCTGTGCAGATGAGATGTAGGGCATGCGTGCACACCCCTATAAAATGGATGTGCTGAGTGCTGGGGTGCAGCAAGGTGACATTATTATCTGACACATAGGGACAGACACTAGGCTGTGTAGTGGGACACATGCAATTACATTTTGAGTATGTAAAGAGTCATGGCATGATCGACCATGGACTTACAGTAGTTCATGTAGGAGATGTTTCAGAAATCTCTGTGTCATGTGAGTGAGCTATCCATACTCCATTCATACTCCATTCGTTCATCTAATACCTAGCACATGTTACGTCTAGGTACCAATGTGTCCAGATATATGTCCTTGCCATATTAGGCACACAATGTTGTGACACAATACATGTACTTTGCAGACCTTGCTCATCTTACTTTGGCTAATTCCAATGGAATCAAGGCCATTGCAGGCTGCAGAAGGGACACCAATGATCATTAAAATATTACAGCCCTCATTATGGCATTGGCATTAAGTCCTGCTTACCGCCATGCTGACTGCCGCCAACATACAGCTGGCGCAGCAGTTTACCGCTTTCCATAATATGACACACACATAGCAATCTGTCACTATACAGACACACACACAAGTCCGCCAGCCCAAAGGTCAGCGATAAACTGGCGGTAGCAAAACCCACACTGTTACGCCAACAGAACTACGCCCACAGCACTATGACCCATGAATCACCCCGGCGGACATTCAAACGTGGTAAGCCATTGGCAGTTCATACCATTGCGCCCAAATTTCACACACACATACAAAACAGCACTACATTGGACAATTCAAACTACGTACACCTGACACACAAAAACACACCACACCCACACACCCATGCCACTATAAAACACACACACACTACTCACAACTCTTTACGACTAACAATAATTGACAACAGAGAGAGAGAGACACCAAAAGCACCCACATAACCAGAACCACAGAACACCCTCACCCATACACCATCCGCGCACCTTACAGCACACACCCCAACACCACTCCACACACCCTCACACACACCACACACACTACACCCATGGCTCCACAAAGACACCCCAGATTCTCTGAGGAGGAGCTAAGGGTCATGGTGGAGGAAATCATCAGGGTAGAGCCACATCTATTCGGATCACAGGTGTAGCAGACATCCATTGCTAGGAGATGGAGCTATGGTGGAGAATTGTGGACAGGGTCAATGCCGTGGGACCGCACCCCAGAACAAGGGATGACATCAGGAAGAGGTAGAATGACCTACGGGGGAAGGTGCGTTCTGTGGTTGGAAGACACCAGAGAGCTGTACAGAGGACTGGCGGTGGACCCCCATCTCCTCCCCCACAACTAACAACATGGGAGGAGCAAGTCTTGGCAATCATGCATCCTGAGGGCCTGGCAGGAAAAGCAGGAGGAATGGACTCTGGTAAGTCAACTCTTGACTACTTTCATCCCCCCTACCTGCATGCCATCACATACCCCCAACCCTACCCTCACCCCATCACGCCACCACCTCACATACACCCCACCATCACAACCCACCCATCCCAATACCAAGCCCTGCACGTAAAACCCATGCACGGACCCCCATCAGAGACCTGCATGGACACACATCACTAATGCATGTACATTAGAGACAATCACCTAGCTCACAAAATCACTACTCACACAAGGCAAATCTGACAGAGCAATCACAACCATACAGGGCAACACACCTGTGCATAATATGTCACACGCAGAAACAATAACACTGCATTTACAATCCCCACAGGTCCCCCACACAACGTCACCAGAGAAGAGAGGAGGTGCCAGCAACATCCAGTCCCGCCACAGGAGAGGCCCACAGTGATGACAGCAGCTCTGGACACCTGGATCTGGATGACCAATCTGGCCCATCAGGGATCTCTGGACAGTCGGTTACCCAGGCACAGTCCCATACCACCACAGAGCCTCCCCCTCAGGAAACACCACCACAGCACCCACCCAGCGGACCCATACCTCTGTCCCCAAGACACGTCAATCAGCAGTGTGTCCACCACTACAGTGGCCACACGGTTCAGGGGACAGAGGCAGAAGACAACAGGGAAGCTGGGAGGACTGCTGTGCGACAGGGGGAGGACAGGCCCAGGGAACCGACTCTCCAGGAGGCACTCACCAACATCCTGGGAGCATACCACCATTCCCAGGAGACGATAGGCCAGATACAGGACAAGTTGCAGGAGACCCAGCGGCTGCAGGAGGGACAGTACCTGGGGATCAGGGAGGACTTGAAGGACATCCACACCTCCCTGGTTACAATTGCAGGGGTGCTGGCAGACATGGCCAACACCATGAGAGAGGCAGTGGCACACCACCCGGCCCCTGACACTAGCAACACCGATGAACAGCCCTCCACCTCTGCTGCCGCTAGAGGACAGGAGGCCCAACCACAGGACCAACAGGCCACCAGCACCCCTCCCCCTGCAGAAGGCGAACCACCCCGCAAACGGTCCCTGCGATCCAGGCAGAAGCCAGAGACTATTGCCAAGACCCCCGCCAGGAAATAAGTCTCTCCCCATTGTCACCCTTGTGTCCCACTCTGTCACCCTGTCCACCTTTAACTGCCATCGCTCCCCTTCCTATGCCCCTTGGCACAATGCACCTGTGATACCAATAAATTGGACTCTATCTTGGACTTTCCTCCACCATCAACCCAGCCCATTCCACTACCCTCTCTATTTCTTAGCACTTAAATAAACACCATTTAAAAAAATACAACTATGAGTCTGTCAAATGATTCAACAATGTATTTGTTTTAACAAGCTGTAAACACTGCGATACAACTATACAGGAATAAATACATATGAATGACCTGTAGTAGGATGCAGTCAACACACCAGGTTCCAGAGTAGGGCACAGACATCTGAAAATAGAGATGCCAAAGGGTACAGTAAATGACCATAGAACTGGGAGAATCTGCCTGCCAGGTACAATGTCATACACAAAAATGTCAATGTAATGTGAAGTTAATTGCTGTTCTGTTGTCCTCATCCTCTGCCTCCTCATCTTCACTGTCCACAGGGTCCACTGCTGCCAGACACACATCTCCTGTATCATCCTCCTACAGAAAAGGCACCTGGCATCTCAAGGCAAAAGTATACAACATGCAGCATGCCACGATGATCTGGCAGACCTTCTTGGGTGAGTAGTACAGGGATCTACCAGTTAGATGGAGGCAACGAAGCCTGGCCTTCAAGAGGCTAAAGGTCCTCTCTATTATCCTTCTTGTTCGCCCATGTGCCTCATTGTAACATTCCTCTGCCCTTGTCCTGGCATTCTTCACAGGGGTCAGTAGCCATGAGAGGTTGGGGTAACCAGAGTCACCTGCAAATATTGGGGGATACCTGTTAGACACAAACTAACCCTTAGGGCCAACACCATACCCAATCACCAACATACACTGGGTGGGAAACAGGGCTCACCTATTAGCCACACCCGGTGCCTCTGGAGTTGAGCCATCACTAAGGGATGCTACTATTCCTCAGGAAAAAGTCATCATGCACAGACCCAGGATACTTTGCATTGACGTGGGAGATGTACTGGTCCGCCAGGCACACTATCTGCACATTGATGGAGTGAAAGCTCTTTCAATTTCTGAAAACCTGTTCCTTTCTCTGGGGGAGGAGGGGCAAATGCAATTTGTGTACCATTGATTGCCCCAGTAATGTTGGGGATATGTCCCATTGCATAGAAGTCAGCTTTCACTGTGGCCAAATCCTCCACCTGGGGGAAAACAATGTAGCTGCACATGTGTTTAATCAGGGCAGACAACACTCTGGTCATCACTATTGAGAACATTGGATGTGACATTCCTGCTGCCAAGCCCACTGTCACTTGGAAGGAGCTAGTTGCCAAGAAATGGAACACAGATAGGACTAGAACAAGAGGGGGGATCCCAGTGGGGTGATAGATAGCAGATATCAGGTTAGGCTCCAATTGGGCACACAGCTCCGTGATTGTGGCCCTGTCCAGTCTATAGGTGAGTATTATGTGCCTGTCCTCCATTGTTGTCAAGTCCACAAGGGGTCTGTACACAGGGGGGATGTCTCCGTCTCCTATTCATCCGGAGCGGTTGTAATCTAGGGGGCAAAATGGTGAGCAGCTGGTCAGTATTCCACATTTCCACACACTACATGCATTGAATGTTGTGACTGTAACAGTTTATTGTTGGATAGGCTCAAATGGTGCCTATGTGTGCTGTGACGCAGTTAGGTGCCATGGCCTGCACCTCTCCTGAAACGGTGTCCGCCTGTCCTGTGTGGATGGACATGTGGAAATGAGGTAATGCCGCTGACGTTGTGTGCCGTTTCGGGAGGCGGTTGAGTACCACCATGCAACTTCACATTGGTTGCCATTGGGCTCTCTGGGTTACAGTGGCCAATGGTGATGTACGCCGGCAGTGACGATATGCACTGCCGCGGACGTGACCGCCATTTTCCATCTGTTCACTCACTTGCTACCTGATCTTCAGCAGGAGAGGACCTACAATGCAAGTGCTGCTGTGACCTGTGTCTGGAACCGACCATGGCTTGTGTGACTGGGGAAAGGCCCGTTGCCTTCACCAGTGTGGAGGTGGAGAAACTGGTGGATGGGGTCTAGACCAACAGGTTCAGACACTGTGAGCACGATGCATGGGGCATGAATGCAAGGAGTGCTGTGTGTGAGGGCCTATTGTGGGGGGGTTGGAGGAAGGGTTCTGGACAGCGTGATGTCTGTCTGGTGGGCAATGTCTGTGCTAAGGGGATGTGCGGGCTGTTGTGGGACATGAGTGTAACAGGCCGGTCTGACTGATATATTTTTCTATGTGTATTCTTCTACAGATCAGCGCCCATCAAAAAAAAGGTATGTGGCGTGCCATTGCCAAGGACGTGCGGACCCTGGGGGTCTACAGCAGGTGGAGCACACACTGTCGCAAACGGTGGGAGGACCTGACACGCTGGGCAAGAAAGACGGCGGAGGCCCAGCTGGTGATGGCCTCCCAACGAGGAAGGGGTGCCTGTCGAACCCTGACCCCACCTAATGGCCCACATACTGGCGGTGGCCTATGGTTGGGCTCTTGAGGGCATCACAGCAGCCACAAAGGGGTGAGTACAGATTCTCAATATACTACTTGCGCGTGGTGGGGTGGTCTCCGGGTAGTGGATGTGGGCCTGTTGGTGCCCCTAGACCAGGCCGGACATAGCAGGGTAAGTCCCATTTTAGGCAGGGGTTGATGAACACCACCTCCTACCAAGCTAGGAGGTATCCACTACTGGGCAGGGGTCTGTGGGTGTCACGTGTGCTGCTATTGGAGTAAGGTATTCCTGTCTATGTCCTGGTGACTAGCATTGTGACTGGTTGTGCATTGCCTAGTACGTAGGGCTGTTCCCTGTGTGTGTGGGCGAGGGGAGCACCACGGCGGAGACAGGAAGGGACAGTTCTGACTGTGATACCTCCGCCGATGGAAGCTTCCTGGTGGAAGTGGACACCTCTGTGCCCACCCCAACTACAGGTACAGCTGCCACCCCCGTACCAGCACCGCCCTCCTAGCAGCCCCTCAGTGAGTTTTGCGTGCCCGCTCACCCAGGAGGGTGGGCATCTCCTTCACCCCAGGCACCTCAGGCCCTGCCCCAGTTAGCCCTGCTGCCCTGAGTGAGGAGGCTATAGACCTCCTGCGATCCATCTCTGTTTGGCAGTCAACCATTATGAATGCCATCCAGTGGCTGGTAGCCCATTCGCAACAGACAAATGAATTCCTGGAGGGCATTCACTCTGGCATGGCAGCCCAACAGAGATCAATCCAGGTTCTGGCCTCCTCCCTGATGGCAGCCATTGTCCCTTTTTCTAGCCTCCCTACCCAGTCCCATTCCCCTCAACCCCAACCTATCCCAAGCACACAGGCAAACCAGCATGCACCCAGGACAACACACAGGAGTGGCTCAGGCAAACACAAGGACCACATATCATCCCACAGGTACTCACACAAACACCATCCAGATGCAGACATACCAACATCCACTGCCTTCACTGTGTCCCCCTCATCCTCGTCATCCACCTTCCTCCCAGTAGCGTCTCCACTCACACCTGCATGCACTACATCCTCATCCACTACCTCCATCACCATTCACACCTATCACTACACATTCTTCACTAGCAGTCACCACCCCCATCCCTGCACACGTCCCCTGTGTCCTCTCCCACTGTGTCTGTGCCCCTCCTCTGAAAGTACACAAACGCAAGCACTCAGACACCCAACAGCCATCCACCTCACAACAGCATCCAGCCCATGCACCTGCACCCAAACACAGCAGACAAGCACCTCCTACAACCACTCCCTCTTCCTCCACTCCCAAACCTTCACCGTCTTCCCACGCCAGTGTCCCTAGGAAGCTTTTCCTCTCCACCGGTGTCCTCTTCCCTACTCCTCCCCCATTCTTCACGTCGGGCCAGGGTGGTCAGAACCCAGGCGAGCACCTCTGCCACCCAGTCCACGGCCACAGTAGTGTCGACAGCTACTGCTGGTGGGAGAGGCTCCAGGGAACCAGCCATCAGCACTGAAAGTGTGCCTGCACCAGCTCCCAAAGGGAAGGGCAAGGATGTACCACCATCTGCCAAAGGGAAGGACAAGGAGGCTCCACCAACGGCCAAAGGGAAGGGCAAGGAAGCACCACCAGCTGCCAAAGGAAAGAGCAAAGAGGCACTACCAGCTGCCAAAGGTAAGGGCAAGGAGGCACCACCAGCTGCCAAAGGGAAGGGCAAGGGGCTTGCACCAGCAGGCAGGAGCGACAGGAGGCCTGGTGCTGGGACTAATTCTGAGCACCCACCACCAACCATGGCGGTTCAGCAGTCCGAGGATGCAGGGTATGAGATGGAGCCTCCCAGCACCACTGCCTGCACCGCCACCAGCACTGCCACCAGCAGCAGCAGCCCCAGTGGCAGCCATCCAAGGCTGCAGGGGATGAGCTAAAGCCTCCCCCCACTGCTGCCAGCACCACCACCAGCACCGCCACCAGCAGCAGCAGCCCCAGTGGGCAGCCGATTGAGGCTGCAGGGGATGGACTGGAGCCTCCCTGTAGGAAAGTACCATCATACCTGGCATGTTACCCCCATTTTTCACTGCATATATGTTGTTTTAGTCTCTGTGTCACTGGGACCCTGCCAGGCAGGGCCCCAGTGCTCATAAGTATGTGCCCGGTATGTGTTCCCTGTGTGATGACTAACTGTCTCACTGTGGCTCTGCTAACCAGAACCTCAGTGCTTATGCTCTCTCTGCTTTCCAAATTGTAACTAACAGGCTAGTGACCAATTTCACCATATCACATTGGCATACTGGAACACCCTTATAATTCCCTAGGATATGGTACTAAGGTACCCAGGGTATTGGGGTTCCAGGAGACCCCTATGGGCTGCAGCATTTCTTTTGCCACCCATAGGGAGATCTGACAATTCTTACACAGGCCTGCCAGTGCAGCCTGAGTGAAATAACGTCCACGTTATTTCACAGCCATTTACCACTACACTTAAGTAACTTATAAGTCACCTATATGTCTAACCTTCACCTAGTGAAGGTTGGGTGCAAAGTTACTTAGTGTGTGGGCACCCTGGCACTAGCCAAGGTGCCCCCACATCTTTCAGGGCAAATTCCCCAGACTTTGTGAGTGCGGGGACACCATTACACACGTGCACTATACATAGGTCACTACCTATGTATAGCGTCACAATGGTAACTCTGAACATGGCCATGTAACATGTCTAAGATTATGGAATTGTCACTTGGGGAGACAATTCCATGATCCCCCGGGTCTCTAGTACAGAAACCGGGTACTGCCAAAATGCCTTTCCAGGGTCTCCACTGCAGCTGCAGCGGCTGCCAACCCCTCAGACAGGTTTCTGCCCTCCTGGGGTCCAGGCAGCCCTGGCCCAGGAAGGCAGAACCAAGGATTTCCTCTGAGAGAGGGTGTGACACCCTCTCCCTTTGGAAATAGGTGTGATGGCTGGGGAGGAGTAGCCTCCGCCAGCCTTTGGAAATGCTTTGATGGACAAAGATGCTGCCCATCTCTGCATAAGCCAGTCTACACCGACTGTTTCCTGGAGGTGCATGCTCTGGGGGTAGCCTGCCTCCTTCTTGCACCAGGAGCTCTGAAGAAATCTCCCGTGGGTCGACGGAATCTTCCCCCTGCAACCGCAGGCAACAAAACACTGCATCACTGGTCCTCTGGGTCCCCTCTCAGCATGACGAGCGTGGTCCCTGGAACTCAGCAACTCTGTTCAAGTGACTCCCACAGTCCAGTGACTCTTCAGTCCAAGTTTGGTGGAGGTAAGTCCTTGCCTCCCCACGCAAGACTGCATTGCTGGGTACCGCGTGATTTGCAGCTGCTCCGGCTCCTGTGCACTCTTCCAGGATTTCCTTTGTGCACAGCCAAGCCTGGGTCCCCGACGCTCTAACCTGCAGTGCACAACCTTCTGAGTTGTCCTCTGGCGTCGTGGGGCTCCCTTTTCTGACTTCGGGTGGACTCCGGTTCACTCCTCTTCTAAGTGCCTGATCCGGTACTTCTGCGGGTGCTGCCTGCTTCTATGAGGGCTCTCTGACTTGCAGGGCGCCCCCTCTGTCTCCTCATCCAAGTGGCGACATCCTGGTCCCTCCTGGGCCACAGCAGCATCCAAAAACCCTAACCGCGACCCTTGCCGCTAGCAAGGCTTGTTTGCGGTCTTTCTGCATGGGAACACCTCTGCAAGCTTCTTCACAACGTGGGAAGTCCATCCTCCAAAGGGAAGTTCCTGGTCCTCTTCGTTCTTGCAAAACACCAAGCTTCTTCCACCTGGTGGCAGCTTCCTTGCACCCTCA
Organism: Pleurodeles waltl; assembly: GCF_031143425.1. NCBI lineage: Eukaryota > Metazoa > Chordata > Amphibia > Caudata > Salamandridae > Pleurodeles > Pleurodeles waltl. The sequence goes on from NC_090445.1 coordinate 1,245,887,073, forward strand.
GCTGGCATTTCCTGGGCTCCTGCCCACTCTCGACACTGTTGCGACTCTTGGACTTCGTCCCCTTGTCTTACAGGTACTCAGGTCCGGAAATCCACTGTTGTTGCATTGCTGGTGTTGGTTTTCCTTGCAGAATCCCTCTATCACGACTTCTACCTACCTTACAGGGTCTTGGGGTGGGCTATTATTCTAACCCTCACTGTTTTCTTACAGTCCCAGCGACCCTCTACAAGCTTACATAGGTTTGGGGTCTATTCGTGGTTCGCATTCCACTTTTGGAGTATATGGTTTGTGTTGCCCCTATACCTATGTGCTCCTATTGCAATCTATTGTAACTTTACACTGCTTGCATTACTTCCTTTTGCTATTACTGCATATTTTTGGTATTGTGTACATATATCTTGCGTATATTAGGCATCCTCATACTGAGGGTACTCACTGAGATACTTTTGGCATATTGTCATAAAAATAAAGTACCTTTATTTTTAGTATATCTGTGTATTGTGTTTTCTTATGATATTGTGCATATGACACCAGTGGCATAGTAGGAGCTTTGCATGTCTCCTAGTTCAGCCTAAGCTGCTTTGCTATAGCTACCTTCTATCAGCCTTAGCTGCTAGAAACACCTCTTCTACACTAATAAGGGATAACTGGACCTGGCACAAGGTGTAAGTACCTCTGGTACGCACTACAAGCCAGGCCAGCCTCCTACACTCCCCCACCACTGCCAGCCCCAACACCAACCCCGCCGCTGCACCACTGAGCAGCCGTCACCGCCGGCGGACAGTGTGTGGTCCTGCCTCCATAGGCTGTTGTGCGTCCTGGCACCTGCAAATCCAGTGGGTCTGACACCCAGGTGAGAGACTGTGGTCTTGCACTCCCCAATATCTGCATCACAGGGCACAATGCCCACTCTAGAACCAGTGGAAGAAGCCATCCACTCACCCCATCCTTCCCAGGATGAAGCACACTGGGCATAAGGCCCCCTCCAGATCAAGTGGAAGAAGCCATCCACTCACCGCATCCTTCCCCGGATGAAGCACACTGGGCACAAGGCCCCCTCCAGAACCAGTGGAAGAAGCCATCCACTCACCACATCCTTCCCAGGATGAAGCACACTGGGCACAAGGCCCCCTCCAGAACCAGTGGAAGAAGCCATCCACTCACCGCATCCTTCCCAGGATGAAGCACACTGGGCACAAGGCCCCCTTCAGGACCAGTGTAAGCAGTCATCCACTCATCCCATCCTTCCCAGGATGAAGCACACTGGGCACAAGGCCCCCTCCAGAACCAGAGGAGAAGCCATCCACTAGAGAGACTGTGGCCTTGCACTCCCCAGGACATTGAGGTCTGGGCAGTGTCCCTCCTTTGTATGTATGTATATACTTTTTGATTTTGAAGCACGTATTTCTACTATTTTATCTTATTACACTCACTTTAATCAGTTTCTTTTGTCCTTGCATTATTCCTGAGGGGTACGGGGTGGATATGTAATGTTATTGCATCTGTTAGTGTGTATGGTGTTGGGGGTGTTGCGTGTTGCATGTGTGTGTTTGTCTCTTTTTCCTCCCCTCTCCCTTGTGTGCTAGGCGGCAGTACTCACCGTGGTTGTCTTCGCCAGTGTTGATGTTCGTAATACATGAAGAGGTATACAAGCATGGGAAAAATGTGAAACTCGGGCTCCATGGTGTCGTGGTTGTTCCCTGAGTCCCCAGAGGTGAGTTGTTTCCCTTCTGTGTTCTGTTTCCACCGTGCTTTTGATGTCATTGATACGGCCCCGGAAAAGGTGGTGGATAGGCCTGTTTTAATACAGTGGGTGGAATATTGTCTTCCACCTTTCTGTTGCCGGTTACCGCCGTGGTGCTTGTTGCTATAGCCGTGGCGGTCGGTGTGTTCAAGTGTCTGTCTGTCTGGGCGGTTTCCACCGTGGTCATAATTCCATTTTTGTTACCGCCGGCCTGTTGGCGGTATTACCGCTGCTTTATCTCCGCCAGCCAGGGTTATACTGAAGGCCTACATGTGTACCATACCACAAAACAACATTGTTTCTAAGCCTACTCAATACTGACATGGTCATACTCAGATGAGCCAAGATGTGCATGTGCATTAAGCAACATTTACTTAGCCTTCATACTTTGGCCATAGTAAATTAGGAGATGATAGATATTAGGCAAATGTATGATCACTTTGACCTTCAAGATAATTTTGGTATAGGAAGTGCAACATATGATGTTTGAAAATATAATTCATATATCTTGATTATTGTACCAGTTGCTAGTTACCCTTTGTAGGACAGTTTTTCTTTCTGATTAAACAGAAAACATGACCCAGGATTAGAAGAGGCAGCATTTGATCTAGGAAGGAAGGTATCGCCACATCCAGCTTGTCAGAAAAGCCTTTCGGGCTATGGCCAAGAGATCTGGAGAGAAGGCTTCCAGGAAATTGGGCGTCATCCCACAGGCTCCACCAACAGTGGACAGGCCTACCAGAAGCAAGACAGGTGTAACAGACTGAGGTGGGTCTGAAGGGCCGGTTTAAAGTACCTCCATTGGAAAGCAAACAGGACAACATGTTCATCAGGCTCCACAAACAGGACCCACTGGCACCTTTGAGCAGGACATGTGTAAAGAAATTTTGGACCTGAAATTCAGAGTGGCAAGGCTAGAGCATAAAATGGACAATGATATCCTGCTATATTAGTGTATAGGTTGTAGTAGGGCTGGGTACAATTTTGGGGGTTTGGGGTATATTTGTTTTGTGGGTGGGGTGTTGATGTGTTATATATGTTTTTATAAACAATACAACAAATATAACATTTTGAAAAATTCATAAAAATATATATTTTTGTTTAGGACTGTATGTGTAGATAGTTGATGTATGGATGTAGTTTCTGTTATCTTTGTCTGAAGATGTGTTTTAAGGAGGGTGAGTGTTAGAAGTGGGGTCTTTGGTTGACAGTCAGGTTACCCCCATCCGAGCAAATACCCTCACTGTAGTCAGGGTAAAGGAGAATCATTCTCAGCTAACCCCCGCTCACCCCCTTGGTAGCTTGGCACAGCAGGCAGGCTTAACTTCAGACGCAATGTGTAAAGTATTTCTACCAAAACACATAGTAACTCAGTGAAAACACTACAAAATGACACAACACAGGTTTAGAAAATGGGTAATATTTATCTAAACAAAACAAGACCAAAACAACAAAAATCCAACATACACAAGTCAAGTTATGAATTTTGAAAAGAATAAGAGTCATAGGTCCTCATCATGATGTTGGTGGTAACTCCCACTTACTGCCTTGGCGACGGCCGCCATCATACCACCGTGCTGGCCAATATCCATTCTCCATATTATGACACACACACACCAATCCGACAGAATACTACCACATACACAAATCCGCCAGCCCAAAGGTCAGCACTAAAGTGGCAGTCCCAACACCCATACTGTTACGCCAACAGAACAACGCCCACCACATCATGACCCACAAATCACCATGGCGGACATTCAGTGGCGGTAAACCATTGGCAGTGCACACCGGTGCGCTCAGAATGGCCACCCAAATACTAAACTACACCACATTGGCCAATACCAAATACACACACCTGACACTGATACACACACCGCACACACCCACTCACAACATTATAAAACGCACACCCACAATACCCACAACCCTTTCTGAATAAAATAATTGCCACCAGACTGACACCAAGACCACTGCCACAACTAGACACACACACCATATACACCCATACATCCCTCACGCACCCCACTTCCCACATCCAACCACAGTACCCAACACCCACACACTTACACACACCACACAACACCCATCTCCCCACAAAGGCACCCCCGTTTCACAGATGAGGAGTTGCGGGTCATGGTGAAGGAAATACTCAAGGTAGAGCCACAGCTGTTTGAAGCACAGGTACAGCAAATATCCATTGCCAAGAAGATGGAGCTATGGCGGAGAATCGTGGACAGGATGAACACCATAGGACAGCATCCAAGAACAAGGGACGACATCAGGAAGAGGTGGAACGACCTACGGAGGAAGGTATGTTCTATGGCAGGAAGGCACCAGCTCTCCATAAAGAGGACTGCGGTGGACCACCATCTCCTCCCCCACAGCTCACAGCATGGGAGGAGCACGTTCTGGCATTACTACATCCTGAGGGACTCACTGGAGTTGCCGGAGGACTGGACACTGGTGAGTCAACATTTACTACTTATCACCCCCCATACCTGCATGCCATCTCACACCCTCAAACTCACTCCCATCACTCCACTCCATCCCACACACTGCACCTACACATATGACTAACCCCAATGCCAAGCCCTGCATGCGATACCAATCCATGGACAGCCCTCCCAGCCCTGCATGGGCACCCATCACAAAAGCATTCACAGTATGAAGAACTAACAATCCTACAATACATCACCGTACACAAACAAAGTTGTCAGGGTAACAGCAACGATAGAGGGGAAGCTAGGGATGTACAATATTTCACAGACATGAAGCGTAATACATCACTTACATCCCCACAGGTGCGCCAGCCAATCTCAGCGGAGAGGAGGTGCCATGACCAATGTTCCCTGTAAGGCGCGCGCGAGCGCGCGCGCACCTTTCCTTCCCCCATCGCGCAGGCCCCTTTGGCAAACGCGCACGTTGTTCCACCATTCCTGTACTTCATAGTTGTTTATATGCGTTATCACTTTCTCAGCTCAAATAAGCCTTTTAGAGCGATAGTCGTGCTCTCCTATTGCAGAAAATGCTCATATTTGAATCTGGATTGAAGTCAATGAAAATAGCGTTTAAAGGCCGCAGGAGTGTTTTAAACGTCATTTGCCGTACTTTAGCATACAAGCGAGCAAGTGATATTTATGTTGAAAATTAATGGTTAAAGAGCTAGTAAATGCTTCAGAACAGTAGAAAATGTGCTGTTGGCAACTTTTCCATCATTGTCGTACTTCATAGTTGTTTATATGCATTATCACTTTCTCAGCTCAAATAAGCTTTTTAGAGCGATAGTCGTGCTCTCCTATTGCAAAGAAATATTCATATTTGAATCTGGATTGAAGTCTATGAAAACAGCGTTTAAAGGCCGCGGGAAGTGTTTTAAACATCATTTGCCGTACTTTAGCATACAAGCGAGCAAGTGATATTTATGTTGAAAATTAATGGTTAATGAGCTAGGAAATGCTTCAAAACAGTAGAAAATGTGCTGTTATCAACTTTTCCATCATTGTCGTACTTCATAGTTGTTTGTATGCATTATCACTTTCTAAGCCTAAATAAGCCTTTTAGAGCGACATACGTGCTCACCTAAGGCAGATAATGCTCATATTTGAATCTGGATTGAAGTAAATGAAAACAGTGTTTAAAGGCCGCGGGGAGTGTTTTAAACATCACTTGCCATACTTTAGCATACAAGCGAGCAAGTGATATTTATGTTGAAAATTAATGGTTAATGAGCTAGGAAATGCTTCAGAACAGTAGAAAATGTGCTGTTATCAACTTTTCCAACATTGTCATACTTCGTAGTTGTTTATATGCGTTATCACTTTCTCAGCTCAAAGAAGCCTTTTAGAGCAATAGTCGTGCTCTCCTATTGCAGAAAATACTCATATTTGAATCTGGATTGAAGTCAATGAAAACAGCGTTTAAAGGCCGCGGGGAGTGTTTTAAACATCATTTGGCGTACTTTAGCATACAAGCGAGCAAGTGATATTTATGTTGAAAATTAATGGTTAATGAGCTAGGAAATGCTTCAGAACAGTAGAAAATGTGCTGTTATCAACTTTTCCATCACTGTCGTACTTCATAGTTGTTTAGATGCATTATCACTTTCTCATCTCAAATAAGCCTTTTAGAGCGATAGTCGTGCTCTCCTATTACAGAAAATGCTCATATTTGAATCTGGATTGAAGTCAATGAAAACAGCGTTTAAAGGCCGCGGGGAGTGTTTTAAACATAATTTGCCGTACTTTAGCATACAAGCGAGCAAGTGATATTTATGTTGAAAATTAATGGTTAATGAGCTAGGAAATGCTTCAGAACAGTAGAAAATGTGCTGTTATCAACTTTTCCATCATTGTCGTACTTCATAGTTGTTTATATGCATTATCACTTTCTCAGCTCAAATAAGCCTTTTAGAGCGATAGTCGTGCTCTCCTATTGCAGAAAATGCTCATATTTGAATCTGGATTGAAGTCAATGAAAACAGCGTTTAAAGGCCGGGGGAGTGTTTTAAACATCATTTGGCGTACTTTAGCATACAAGCGAGCAAGTGATATTTATGTTGAAAATTAATGGTTAATGAGCTAGGAAATGCTTCAGAACAGTAGAAAATGTGCTGTTATCAACTTTTCCATCATTGTCGTACTTCATAGTTGTTTATATGCATTATCACTTTCTCAGCTCAAAGAAGCCTTTTAGAGCGATAGTCGTGCTCTCCTATTGCAGAAAATGCTCATATTTGAATCTGGATTGAAGTAAATGAAAACAGCGTTTAAAGGCCGCGGGGAGTGTTTTAAACATCATTTGGCGTACTTTAGCATACAAGCGAGCAAGTGATATTTATGTTGAAAATTTATGGTTAATGAGCTAGGAAATGCTTCAGAACAGTAGAAAATGTGCTGTTATCAACTCTTCCATCATTGTCGTACTTCATAGTTGTTTATATGCATTATCACTTTCTCAGCTCAAATAAGCCTTTTAGAGCGATAGTCTTGCTCTCCTATTGCAGAAAATGCTCATATTTGAATCTGGATTGAAGTCACTGAAAACAGCGTTTAAAAGGCTGCGGGAGTGTTTTAAACATCATTTGGCGTACTTTAGCATACAAGCGAGCAAGTGATATTTATGTTGAAAATTAATGGTTAATGAGCTAGGAAATGCTTCAGAACAGTAGAAAATGAGCTGTTATCTACTTTTCCATCATTGTCGTACTTCATAGTTGTTTATATGCATTATCACTTTCTCAGCTCAAATAAGCCTTTTAGAGCGATAGTCGTGCTCTCCTATTGCAGAAAATGCTCATATTTGAATCTGGATTGAAGTCAATGAAAACAGCGTTTAAAGGCCGCGGGGAGTGTTTTAAACATCATTTGGCGTACTTTAGCATACAAGCGAGCAAGTGATATTTATGTTGAAAATTAATGGTTAATAAGCTAGGAAATGCTTCAGAAGAGTAGAAAATGTGCTGTTATCAACTTTTCCATCATTGTCATACTTCATAGTTGTTTATATGCATTATCACTTTCTCAGCTCAAATAAGCCTTTTAAAGCGATAGTCGTGCTCTCCTATTGCAGAAAATGCTCATATTTGAATCTGGATTGAAGTCAATGAAAACAGCGTTTAAAGGCCGCGGGCAATGTTCCCTGTAAGGCGCGCGTGCACCTTTCCTTCCCCCGTCACGCAGGCCCCTTTGGCAAGCGCGCACGTTGCAACGTTCTTGCAACGTAGCTCCCTGCATCATGCACAGCAAATGTGACAAGACAACAACAAGACGTAAAGGCACCTTCATTGCTCATTTACCGTCTGAATGGACAGAACACTTTTTTTTCTCCGCTTGCCAGAACGAGCCAGTAGGCCTAAAAATGGCTCACCCTTATAAATCTGATTAGTCATAGCGAGTGGCTGAGCACATAACTTGAGGCCTCTACTTCAAGTTCCGATCTGTAACATCAACAGAGCACAAAACAGTGTTTGGGGGAATTGTAACTCTGAGTGCATGCAATTCAGAGGCTATCACTACAGCTGTAAAAGAGTTCTACACTGCCAATAAGCTGGACCTTATGAAAATGGTCATGTTTACATCAGATGGTGCATCAGTGATGCTGGGAAAGAACAATGGTGTTGCTACCCGCCTCAAACAATCTATTCCTCATCTAGTTGAGCAGCACTGTGTTGCGCACAGAGAAGATTTGGGAGTTGATGATGCCTGGAAAAAAGTGCTGCTGATCAAGGAACTGGAAACATTACTGAGGACTGTCTACACTGTGTTCTCCCGCTCACCTTTAAGAAAGTCCAAGCTTGACGAAATTGCTTTGGTCACTGAATGTGAAGCGGTCTCCTTTCGGCCACTCAATGAGGTGCGGTGGCTTTCAAGGCATTTTGCTGTTGGTGCACTCTTGCGTAATTATGAGGTTGCTCTCAAATACTTTGATCATGAAAGAGTTGAGGAGAATGACCCAATTGCTAAATATTGCTACAAAAAACTGTTGGATTCAAACTACCATATTTCCTTTGCAGCACTAAATGACATTCTGGGTGAACTTGCATCTTTGTGCAAGTTGTTTCAGAAAAGCTCTTTGACCACCGTTGAAGCTGTACAGTATACAAGAGCAAAAATTACCCAAATAAAGGAACAGTACTTGGGCGACACTGTCTTTTGGAGCGACACAGTAAGAGATCTGATGGCTTTGTGCAGAGAGGACCGAGAGTATGATAGTGAGCCGATGTTATCTTTCATTAAACTTCTTTGTGAGCACATGGAAAGAAGGTTCCCAGAAGATGAATTGAAGGAATGGACAAGCTTTGATTTCCTTACAGTAACAACACAATCATAGTTTGATTTTGGGACTGAGAATGTACAAAGACTTGTTGAGAAGTATAAGAAGGTCTTGGTCCTGGGAGATTGTGACACCCCTGGTGATGTTGTTCGGCAGTACAGAGATTATAAATATGTGGTGGCAGCGCATATAAAAAACTGATTGTTTAGGACCTTTCAAGACATGGTGAATTTCACTCTGCGGAATGCTGCACAGTATAGTGTTGTATCTCAGCTTGTTGATATCTGTACAACTTTCCAGGCTTCAAGTGCAGACTGTGAACGAGGATTCAGCCTCATGAACTCAATCAAGTCCAAATTAAGAAACAGACTAGAGGAGAGTCACCTAGATATGCTGATGAGGACAAAGGCTTACCTCTCAAATGGGAAAGTTGATTTAGACCGAGTTTATCAGCACTGGAAAAATGGCAAGGACCGGAGAGAAAAACAAACATGTCACACATCTAACGTTGGCACCTGACTTTTCTAAACTCTGATGCGGCTTCTCCTACAGTCCGTGTGTGGGTGGGGTAGGAACATTTCTCAGCCTGTATCTTGGCAGGGGCGTCATGGCATTCATCAGCAGTGTGTTCATCAAACTGTAAATGTTAACCAATTGTACAACTGGCTGTATTTGATGTGCGGGGTCCTCTGCAGCACTCTGAGAGTATTCATTAAAGTTTCATAATGGTTCAACCTCCTGATTTCTGTTTTCTCTAACTGGGGTGTAGGTGGCACTTAACAGGTCATGTCCTTGGGGTGTGCAACCAGGTCACAAAACTGCCTTGATGCCCTATTGCATGGAGCAATGATATCCCTTTTTTGCTTTAGTGGTATGGAGAGGCTAATGCCAAAGATCTTGGCTAGTTATGCGCTGCGCGCGTGTGAATGGTAAATTTCTTGGCGCACGTATCCTTGGCTGCAGCGCACAGAGACCGCACACTGCCGCACACAGTGGAAAAAAATTAGAGGGAACATTGGCCATGACTAACCAGTCCCCCAATAGAAGATGCCCAGAGTGATGATACTAACTCTGGACTTCTGGATCTAGATGTACTACCTGGCCCATCAGGGATCACTGGTCAGTCAGTCACCTCAGACCACTCCCAGTCAACCACAGAGCCTCCCTCATCAGTATCTAAAACCACAGCACCCACCCAGCATCCCCACACCTCTGTCCCCAGGACATGTCAATCAGCAGTGTGCTCACCTGTACAGGGACCCCAGTCCACACCTCACACCCAACACAATCAGGGACCTGGTGTCAGTGGCAGTGGGCACACTGTTCAGCGGACACAGGCACAGGGCAATAGGGACACTGGGAGGACCGCTGTGCACCAGGGGGATGACCCAGTGTCCCCCTTGTGTCCCACCCTGTCACGTTGTCCACTTTGAACTGCCTTTGCTCCCCTTCCTATAGCCCTTTGGACACTGGACCTGTGCTACAAACAGACTGGAACAATACCCTGGACATTCCTCTGCCATCATCCCATTCCATTGCATTTTTCAGTCAATTATTTGGACTACGATAAACACCCTTGAACACAATTTGAGTGACATCGTTTTATGTGTTGAAAATGTACATTTCTGAGAACAGTCACATCTAGTGCAAATGATCTGAACACTGTGATAGCATACAAAGAATGTGCTGTAGCTGTCTGCAGTAAACACATCAGGACACTGTTGTCATATCACCAACATCTGCAAAAGTCAAGCCATAGGTGACAGTAAGTTGAGATGCAAAGGATGTGAATGCCTTTATGCTACAGCCAAACAGAAAACATCAATAGTCAGAGTAATGGCCAGTTGCACTGTCTCACCTGTGTGTCATTGGAAGTATTGACATATAACTGATTTTCTGTTGTCCACATCCTCATCCTCTGCCTCCTCATCCTCACTGTCCTCAGCGTCCACTGCTGCCACAGGGTCATCTCCAGTCCCTCCTCCTGCAGAAAAGGCACATGTCGCCTCAGAGCCAGGTAGTGCAACATGCAGCATGCCACTATCTGGCAGACCTTCTCTGGTGAATAGAACAGGGATCACCTGTCAGATGCAGGCATCTGAACCTGGCATTCCGCACAGGGGTCAGGAGCCACAATAGGTTTGGGTAGCCAGAGTCACCTGCAAATATTGAGGTACAAAATTTAGCCGTACATAATCCTATGGGGATAACACTTAAAGGCATTCAGTGACATACAGTGGGTGGGAACTCTGGCTCACCCATTAGCCACAACCTGTACCTCTGAAGTTGGGCCATCAGATTTGGGATGCTGCTATTCCTCAGAACGAAGGCATCATGCACCGACCCAGGATACTTGGCAGTGACGTGGGAGATGTCCTGGTCCGCCAAGCACACCATTTGCACATTCAGTGAGCGGAAACTCTTCCAATTCCTGAACACCTGTTCATTCTGCAGGGTGGACAAACGCAATATGTGTACCGTCAATGGCCCCAATAATATTGGGCATATGTCCCATTGCATAGAACCTGGACTTCACAGTGGCCAAATCTTCCACCTGCGGGAGAGAAATTTAGCTGCACATGTGTTTCACCAAGGCAGACAATACCCCTTGCCAACACGATTGAGAACATTGGCTGTGACATTCCTGCTGCCAAGCCCACTGTCATTTGGAAAGAACCTATTGCCAGGAAATAGAGCACTGAACCTGCACAAGAGGGGGATCCCAGTGGGATGACGGATAGCTGATATCAAGTCAGGCTCCAATTGTGCACACAGCTCTGTGATTGTGGCCCTGTCCAGTCTATAGGTGAGTATAATGTGCCTGTCCTCCAGTGTAGCCAAGTCCACAAGAGGTCTGTACACAGTGGTTTGTCTCCTCCTCCTATTCATCCGCAGTGGTAGTATGTAAGGGACACAAGAGTGAGTAGGCCGTCACAATTTGAACGATGGAACCACCAACTCATTGTGCATGCAGCATTAATGTGATGGGACAGTGGGAATGGCAATTAATGTGCACTTTTCAGCAATGGCACAGTTATGGAAGATCAGTATGTAGTCTAGCACCATGAAATGGTGGCCGCCTGTCCTGTATCTAGCGACAGGTAGAATTGAGGTAACTCTGCCGACGTTGGACGTTGTGGCAGAAGGAGGTCTTGCACCGCTGTGCAATTCCTCATTGCCTAATATGGGGCTCTATGGAGTTTAGTGACCAATGGGGATCAGCGGAGGCGGTGATGGTGTACACCGCTGTGGACTTGACCGCCATTTTCTGTCTATAACCTCACTTGAATCCTGAATTTCCACAGGAGAACACATACACTGTTTGTGCTGCTGCGACCTGTGTCTGGAACCTACCATGGCCCGTGTTACCAGGGAAAGGGCCCCTGCCTTTACTTCGGAGAAACTGGAGCGCTGGGAAGATGGGGTCTTACCCCAGTATGGACAGCTGTATGGGCCTCCAGACCAACAGGTGAGTACACCTTGGGCACAATGCATGTGGGAAGGTTGCATGGAGATGTGTGTGCAAGCATTGTTTATTTATGGGGGGGTTCTGTTGGTAGTGTACTTGGTGAAAGCCGGGCGATATTTGTGCCATTGGAATAGGAAATGGGATTTCTGAGACTTAGACGCTTGGCACAGAGACCGCGGAGGCCTAGCTGGGGATGGCCTCCCAATGAGGAAGGGGTGCCTGTCAGAACCTGACCCCCCTGATGGCCCTCATACTGGTGATGGCCTACCCAGAGCTGGATGGGCACTTGAGGGCATCACCACAAGGGGGTGAGTACAATGGGCATTACGAAAATAATTGGTAGGTGGCATGGGATCCTGGAGGTGGGTGTGAGTTAGTGGGTGCCCCTTAAAGCCAGGTCAGAGTTTGCAGCGTGATCCAGCTCAAGGGTAATGGGTGTCTAGTAAATTTAGGTAACCTAGCTCAGTTGCATTCTATGTCAGTCAGGGCATTGTGGGCCCCAGGAGGGTTGCAGTTGACGGTGGTTGGCCCACATCTTGCTGTGGCATCTAGCCAATTGAAAGCCAGTGCAATGCATAGTGTTCATTCTTGATCCCTATGTGTGATGGTACTATGTATGCCAACTGTGGTGTTGGTGCTGTAATTGACCCAGGCTACCTTTCTCTCCCTTCTCCCCTTTCTCCTTCTGTCATCCTGTTCATGTGTGCATTAGCATCATCTTGCAGAGGAGCAGAGGTACCAGCAACAGAGGTAGCTGCATCCCAGAGGACCCAGGAGGCAGAGTCCACCAACGCCAAGGGAACCAGTGGGACGGAGGGCAAGGGGAGCACCACAGCAGGGACAGGAGGTGACAACACAGACTCTGATTCCTCCTCCGACGGAAGCTCCCTGGTGGTGGCGGACACCTCTGTGAACACCCTAGCTGCAGGTACAGCCGTCACCCCTGTACCAGCACCACCCTCCCAGTAGCCCGTCACAGAGTTGCCTGTGCACCCTCACCCACGAAAGTGAGCATCTCCTTCGCCCCAGGCACCTCAGGCCCTGCCCCAGTGAGCCCTCTTGCCCTGAGTGAGGAGGCCATTGACTTCCTGAGATCTTTCTCTGTAGAGCAGTCAGCCATTGTGAATGCCATCCAGGGGCTGGCATCCCAGATGCAGCAATGCAATGCATTTCTGGAGGACATCCACGGTGGATTGGCAGCTCAACAGAGATCGATTTAGGTTTTTGCCTCCTCTCTGATGGCAGCCATTGTCCCTTTTTCTACCATCCCCCCTCCAACTACCACTTCCCAGCCCTAGTCTCCTCAACCCCAACACATCCCATGCACACATACAGACGAGCACGCACACAAGACATCACACAAGAGTGGCACAGTCAAACACCGGCACCACCCTTCAGTCTACAAACACTCACACAAATACCAGACAGTTGCACACACATCCACAACCACTGCCTCCACTGTCTCCCACTCTTCCTCCTACTCCACCTCCCTCACAGTCACGTCCACACTCACACCTGAATGCACTGCTTCAACAGCAACCACCAGCATCACCACACAAAGCAGCACACATACCTCACTAGAAGACACCTCCACAACATCCATCCATTCGTCCCCTGTGTCCTCTCCCACCCTGTCTGTCCCCCCTCCTAAAGGACACAAAAGCAGGCACTCAGACACCCAACAGCCATCCACCTCACATCAGCACACTGCCCATGCACCTGCACCCAAGTCCAGCAGATGTACTCCTCCAGCAACCACTCCCTCAACCTCCCCTCCCATCCTCCTCCCTCATCCCACCCCACTGTCCCAAAGAAGCTTTTCTTTGCCCAACTTGACCTCGTCCTCCCTTCCCCCAGTCCTGCCTGTAAGAGCAGGGTCCCAACGACCCTTCCCAGCACCTCAGCCAAACAGTCCACGGGGACAATAGAGGCACCTCCTAGTCGTGGAGACAAGACAGTGAAGGATCCCACTCCACCAGCTAGGAAATGGAAAGATCCCACTCCATCAGCCAGGAAAGGGAAGGATCCCACTCCGCCAGCCAGGAAAGGGAAGGAGCCCACTCCACCAGCCAGGAAAGGAAAAAGGATCCCACTCCACCAGCCAGGAAAGGGAAGGATCCCACTCCACCAGCCAGGAGGGGTAAGGTTCCCACTCAACCAGCAATGCAAGAAAATGTTCCCACTCAACCACCAATGCAAGAAAAGGTTCCCACTCAACCACCAATGCAAAAAAGGATCCCACTCAACCACCAATGACAGGCAAGGCCCTCAGCTCCAGCTGGGACAAAGCAGCCCTCACTTCCAGCAGAGGCTGCCCAGGAGACACCTCCCCCAGAAGAGACAATGCAGCCCTCACCTCCAGCAGAGGCTGCCCAGGAGACACCTCCCCTGCAGAGCAAATGTAGCCCTCACCTCCAGCAGATGCTGCCCAGGAGACACCTCCCCCAGCAGAGGCAATGCAGCCCTCACCTCCAGCAGAGGCTGCCCAGGAGGCCCCTTCCCCAGTTGAGACACAACAGCCCTCACCTCCAGCAGAGGGCATGTAGGCTACCCTCCAGGGACTGTTGTACAAGGAGCCCCCTCCAGGATCAGTGGGCAAGTTCCCCACCTCAGAGACTGTGACCTTGCACTCCCCAGCATTAGGAAATTGGGCATGAAGCCCCCTCCATGACCAGTGGGAAAGTTGCAGACTTCAGCTGAGGTGCCCCCCAACCCCCTTCCCTCTGAGGTGCCTGTCCACTTCCGTGATGTTTCCCCTGCACAGTTTTGTGCATAGTTAATCAGGATCAAGTTGGGGCTTGGACTGTTCCCTGTGGCCAAGTGGGCCTTCTGGACTTTGGACTGGGCATGGGCCCTTTCTGGACAATTGTTTATGTACCTCTGTTCTAAAATTGGTTCATATGGTGGCTTTTGCCTTGCAATTACAATTTCAGTACTGCCGACCTGTAGTCCTTGTATTATTATGTTGTGTGTCGTGTGCCATTGATTCACGTCTGCAGCTGGTTGTGTATGTGGTGTATGTGTGTGAACGGTGTGTGTTGTGCGTGTGTGTTTCACTCTCCTTTTCCTCCTTCCCTCCCTTGTGTCCTAGGCGGCAGTACTCACCGTCGTCATCGGCACTGGTGTTCCAGGTGGAGCATGGCGTAGAAGAGCATCGGGAAAACTTTAAGTTCCGGTTCTATGGTGGCGTGGATCTTCTGTGTCTCTGTTGGTGAGTCTTTGGTCTTC
Organism: Pleurodeles waltl; assembly: GCF_031143425.1. Lineage (NCBI taxonomy): Eukaryota > Metazoa > Chordata > Amphibia > Caudata > Salamandridae > Pleurodeles > Pleurodeles waltl. The sequence continues at coordinate 1,245,902,285 of NC_090445.1, forward strand.
TGTGATGTGTTTCTCCAGGCTTTTGATCGCGTTGGTACTGTCCCGGAAATGTGGCGGATTGCAGTGTCATGATATGGTGGGCGGTACCTTGTCTTCTGCCTGGCTGATAATGGCTACCACAGTGGTGTATGGTGTTAACAACCTGGCGGATGTTTTGGTACATTGGCAGTTTATTGAAGTTATCACCGCCATGGTCTTAATTTGGCTGTAATTACCACCATCTTGTTGGCGGTATTACCGCCACTTGAACAGTCACCGCCAATGTCATAATGACCACCTTAATCCTTAGAAAACAGTGAGAATGCTGTTTTTTCACAAAAGTACCTGGGTAGCGTCAAAATAGAGCCGCATGGGCGAGTGTGCATCGAAAAAGGCCAGTGATGCATTGATTTCTCACTCACAAGGGAGACCGTGCGTCATTCCTTGTACAGTCGGGTCAGCCTGTGCCGTTTCCTCTCTCCCTCAAGAGAGTGATGCGTCAAACCAGACAGGCACCTCAGGTCCAGGCAGGCTTTTGCGTTGATTTTCCGCGCCCAGCGGTGTTGCATCGAAAATCTGGTTGCAGGGTATCACAAAACCACGCTGTGTGAGGTTTGCATCATTATCAGCCACCGTTAGCTGGTGTTGCGCATCATTTCTCCAGCTGCGTTGCATCAATTTTCCAGCCGCGAAGCCAGTGGAGCGTCGAAAATTAACCCGCATGGCGGTCTGTGTGCGGATTTTCAGTTCTTGTCTGCCAACTTCACCTTTCAAGGGCCCAGGAACCGGATAGGCCACCACTTGGCAGGGCAGGAGTCTCAGCAGAGAGTCCAGGTGCTGGCAGGGAAAGTCTTTGATGGCTCTGCGACTTCAAAAACAGGAGGCAAGCTCAGTTCAAGCCCTTTGAGATTTTTCTCAAGCAGGAATGCACAACAAAGTCCAGTCTTTGTCCCCTTTCACAGGCAGAAGCAGCAACTGCAGGATAACCCAACAAAGCACAGGCTGGGGCAGCACTTCTCAGCTCTTCAGCTCTTCAGCTCTTCAGCTCTTCTCCTTGGCAGAGGTTCCTCTTGATTTCAGAAGAGATCTAATTTTCAGAGGTTTGGGTGCTCTTCTTATACATCTTTCTGCCTTTGAAGTAGGCCTACTTCAAAGTGAAGTCTGTTGTTTTCATGATTCTGCCTTGCCCAGGGCAGGCCCCAGACAAGACACACACCAGAGGGTTGGAGACTGCATTGTGTGAGGGCAGGGACATCCCTTTCAGGTGTAGGTGGCCACTCCTCCCCTCCATCCCAGCACAGGTGGCTCATCTGGATACGCAGGCTACACCCCAGCTCCCATTGTGTCACTGTCTAGAGAGAGGTGCAAACAGCCCAACTGTCAAACTGACCCAGGCAGAGAATCCACAAACAGTCAGAGTCACAGAATGGCTTTAGCAAGAAAATGCCTACTTTCTAAAAGTAGCATTTTCCAACACACAATCTAAAAACAAACTTTACTAAAATATGTATTTTTAAATTGGGAGTACAGAGACCCTAACTCCACATTTCGATCTGCTCCCAAAGGGAATCTACACTTTAATAATATTTAAACACAGCCCCCATGTTAACCTATGAGAGAGATAGGCCTTACAACAGTGAAAACTGACTTTGGCAGTATTTCATTGTTGGGACATGTAAAACATATAGGGACATGTTCCACCTTTCCCATACACTGCATCCTGCCCATGGGGATACCTAGGACCTATCTTAGGGGTGTCTTACATGTATAAAAAGGGAAGGTTTAGGCCTGTCAAGTGGGTACACTTGCCAACACTAATTGGCAGTTTAAAATGGACACGCAGACCCAGTAGGGGCAGATCTGAGCCATGTTTATAGGGCTACTACAGTGGGTGGCACAACCAGTGCTACAGGCCCTCTAGTAGTATTTGATTTACAGGCCCTGGGCACCTCTAGTGCACTGTACTAGGGACCTACCAATAATTCAAGTAGGCCAATCATGGAAAGTCAATTTACACATACATTTTACATAGGAGCACTTGCACTCGTGGTAAAGTGCCCAGAAAAACCAAAACAGCAACAGTCCTGCACATATCAACAACCTGGGAAACAGAAGCAAAAAGTTAGGGGAGACCATGCCATGGATGCCAAGTCTAACAGTGGGGGTTGATGTTATTCATGTGTTGTTAAATGTATAGGGTAAGGTAGGTTAAGTTAAGGTAGTTATAGTTAGTATTTAGGACAAGGTAGTATAGGTTAGGTTAGAATAGTTAGGTTTTGTAGGTTAGGTACTTTTAGTCATATACATTTTTAAGGTTTCATTCAATATCATTGTTTGCTACATACAAGTCTACATCATGATTTACTGTGTAGGAGTTAGCATGTCTGCTCAGGTAATGTTAAATACATGCTTTGGCTTTGGTAGCAGTATTTGGCAACATGTGTGATGAGGTGATTTACCTATGGACAGGTACCTGTCAGGTTGGCCATGGAATCAAATGGATATCTACAGACATCGTAAATGGATACACAGCCCAACACATGTATTCACATACAGTTGCTCTGTGTGGGTCATGCAACATACATTGGAGGGATGTTGTAGTTAAAGCATTCTCCCTAATCCAAGGATTTTAAACTCACACACCAAAGCCTTCCCTTTACACACTTACACTTACATAATTTGCTTGTCACAGTAATGTTGTATGTTTGCTATTATCCATAGGTAGACCAGCTACATGTGGTGGGACTTAAATCACCTTTAACAATGACTGCATGATACCTATTGCACTTCATGCTTGCGAGCTTGAGTAACTGCTTGCTAGTTAACATACACTTCATGTTAACCAACTATGTTTCACTCTGTCTGTGTAGCTTTTTTCCCAGCTCCAATTCACGTGTCCCTTTGGCAAGTAGTTGGTGTATTTGCCTCACACAATGCACCATGTTCAACTTAGTCCTGACTCAAACACACATACAACACACAGGTTGTACTAAGTGCTTTTATTTACACGTGCCAACAATTAGGAGGTTCACATGAACAGTTCATAGGACAACAACCCCAAAAGATGTATAGAGCCTGTGGATGTCCAGAGTCCCTCTGGGAAACATGTCATGGGACATGTGAAGGAGAGGAGTGCTTCAGGGAGGAGGCCTATATTGCCATTAGGGTAGATTGGCCACAATTACAGTCCCTAAATGTGTGAGGTCAACAGGGGAGAATTAAATTAAGGACAGTGCCAGTTGATTTTACACTGGCATGTTCATAAGCACAGGTCAAAAGAGAAAGTCAGTATGTGGCACAGAGAGATGATACTGGGCACTTTTGTGGGTGAAAGACGTGCAGTCCACATCTTTCTGCTCTGATGTGTGCGGTGCCTTCCGTGGCAACATGAGACAATGTTGCATCAGACTCCCTCCTGGCAAGTTCTACATCTTCCCCAGGTCCACATGACATGTATGATGTAGTACCCCAATGGGCTGTTCTCTGCCAGCTCCACCCAGTTGTGACACAAGTGCGGTACAGTCAGACACAGTAGTGCATGTGTATTGGTGAGGCTACCTTGCAGTACACATGTCTATTCTCACCTTCCCTGGTATTCCCAGTCACTCCATTCAGACCAGGTGGCGATTTTATGTGCACAACCAGCATGTACAATGCACGGCAGTAGCAGTGGCCCACCAGGCCTGCATATCATCATTAGTTTGGACATAGATGGTCCTCTGGTGTACATCTCTTGCAATACCCCCACATCCAGTCCAATTTAGTAGATGAGAGGAGTTCAGGTGGTCCCTTCTATGGCAGCTGACACCCATGTGCTTTCACCCTGCACGCCAGGTCAGCTGGGTGCAATATAATTTCAGGTAGGGTACTATAGAGGTGTCCCTTGCCATGTCCCTTTGTAGATATGTCCCATGGCCCATACCTGACCCCCCTCTCAGATGAGTGTTTTTTCCTCTGACGCGTATTCCATTCAAAGGATTTACAGTCTGGATTAGTGTGCATGGGACCAAGTGAGAACGAATAGTTTCATGGTGCAAGGTGGCCTGCATTGTCACAGTCAGGTTGTGCAGGGTAGCAGTGTGCATGCATGATGTATTGTTCCAGTGTGTGTTTTTTGCTTTGTATTCTGGGAGTTGTAGTTGTGATGAGTGATGTTGTGTATTCCACTTCAAATACCACTATACAAGGAAAGGTAAATGTGGATTGATGCTACACTTCACGCAAATTACATCTATTTGATGTTTAACCATAGATGAGACAGCATACTACCCTGTGGCCTGCAGACAGAGCAGTGGAGCGCTGGGCCATAGCTGCCTCCCCCTTACCTTAACTAGTTGCCAATTTGCCCCTCAATGTAACTTACCATGTAGGTTTTGTTGTTCATTATAGGCAGCACAGTCATGTCCCGAGACTTCTGCCATCAACTCCTCTGCGAGGACGGCTGCCACTATCTCCTCCAACACACCCAGCTGCTCCTACAGCACTGGACTTCCACCCCCGGTCTGCAAAGCTGCCTTGAGGTTGCTGGCCAGTTTTTCCTTTGTCCTGCAATTGAAATCATGCTATCGCTTCTAACGGTTAACCACTGGTCTTTTTACTTCTGCCACACTGTTGACCGTGTCCAAAATGGACTGCCATATGACCTCTTTCCTCCTTAATGGTAATTTTGAGGAGAGGGAGAGCTGGTGTCGGTGCTCCATCACCTCAGTGATCAGAATGGTATTCTTCTCTTCACTAAACTCACACTTCTTCCTCCTCTTTCCCTTCTCTGGGGAATCTGTCTGGACACCCTGGATGGTACTGAGGATTCTCTGGTTGTCCTGGACTCAGCGGTCTGCTCTAACCTCCATGGCTGATTCAGGAGTGTGTTCCTTTAATCTTTTTAGCCCAAATGAGGCATTTTATTTAACTCTTTTTTTTTACTCTTTTATCTCTCAAAAGTGACAATAGGACGGCTTGCGCTTATTTACTTGAGCATCACCTTTGCAGCTGTAGCGTCAGCTGTAATGTCAGATTTTCTAATGACGCGGCACGCAGATTTGCATCACTTTTTTTGAAGCAGGCAGGATCCTTACACCATAGTGCGTGGTATTGTAAGTACGACTACCATGGCATAAGAATCTGTTGTATCGCTGCATTACATTTTTTGGCACATCACTGCGTTGTGGCAGAAATGTGTCATTTCTTGTAAATATGCAACTCAGATAGCCCAGTAACTGAGGGAGGTTCAGGAGTGAAGAATTGGGGCCCACACTCATGAGGAGGTACAGTATCAAAGTCAATGAAAAACATTTATTGTCTGCCTGTACATGGATGTTATTTCTACTAACTGATATTCCCATAAAATTGACAAGAAGGACAAAGGTTAGTAAATTTGTTCTTGCTGACTTTACTGGTCACATGCAGGTTGAATTTTAATGTACCAGAGGGGCATAAAGCACATACTACAAAGATATATGTGTATCTATTCAACTTCAATAGTCACTAGTAAGTTGACACTTTTATAAGGTATCATTCTTACTGTCAACGTACTAGTGACGATTGATGTTGAGTGGACACATTGGAATAGTTTGTCACCGTGTGTGGTCTGTTTTTGCGAACACACCTTGAGTGGTTTTATCTAGGTGAAAGAGCCCCCCACCTCGCAGGGTAACTGAGAGGTCTTTCCCTGTAGTACCACTACAGACTGAGTGTTGGTTACAACAATCAGACAATATTCATTTGAGAGGAGACATTAAAAGTATTTGTTCTGAGGAAGGTTGTATACATGGTTTAAGATCACCAAAATGCATCAAGGGGATATATGAACATGACCCACAGTGCATAGACAATTCCAATATGCCACTGAACATACTCAGTCATTCCCAATGAAACATCAAGTGGTAGTGTATCTTCTCATTGAGAAATTGATTGGAGTACCTTTTTGGAATTCTCCCCCTTCGATGAATGTTGTGTTGTAAATTTGTCTTTTATGTTTTATTTGTTATTTTGGTATTTTGATTCTGTTATGCTGAAATATTTTTATTGGATGTATTTTTAATTAATGTATAATTAAATGACCTATGTGTTCTTTCTAAATTCCTGTGGTATCAAATTAGTTTGAGTGTATCTACAGTGCAAGCAATTCAACAATAGGACTCCCTCATATTGTTTGGTTGTCTTAATTTTGAGGGTTTCTCTCTATTTTTTACTCTGAAAGTAGTGCAATTACTCAACTCATGTTTCAGAGAAAAAAAACATATGCCTATGGCTCATTATGAGTTGACGGATAAATTCCGATATGTGTGGTAACCCATGTTATTGCACAGTTTTGAGTGTTGTAATGAAAATTGTATGTCCCAGATACATTTTAGGAAGCTAAATCTGTGGATATTTATTGGTGGAAAAATACCTGATAAATACTGGGACCTGAAAAAAACTTGGGGCCTCATTACTAGTTTAGCGGTCCTGGGACCGCCATGTTGGCAAGGGCAGTTAAACCGTCATCTGTCTGGTGGATGGGACTGCTGTTTTACAAGTTTGGCAGTAGTACCAACAGAAGATCGCCAGTGAGCCTCTGGCACCACTAGGCACCACAGCCTGCCACAAGGAAGCACAAACAAGCCAGCCGAGCCTGTGCTTCCACCTCACTCATTATGAGGTTGCACACCGCCAATGTGACAGTGGCAGTCCAACCACCACATATCATAAGGCAGAAATGGACAGTAGAAAGGTAGATACTCACCTGCAGGCAGCCTTACACATCTGATGCCACCATTGGTCCATTCACAAATGTCATTCCACTGCTGATGATCATCGATAGACAAGGAAGTCAACATCGCGGTGAACACCAACTGTAGGAGGCTGGCCAGGTTTGTAATGGGTACCTTGGGTACTTGCACCTTATACCAGGTTCAGTTATCCCTTATTTATGAAATGTAGTAGTGTCGTAGCAGCTTAGGCTGATAGAAGTAGCTGTAGCAGAGCAGCTTAGGCTGAACTAGGAGACATGCAAAGCTCCTGTAATACCACTATAGCTACACAGTACTTATACACAAGTAAAGACAATACTCAGTGTTACCAAAAATAAAGGTAGTTTATTTTAGTGACACAAGGCCAAACATATCCTAGAGGCAATACTCCTTCTGGAGGTAAGTATTATACACAATATATACACTAGACACCAAAATAAGGTAAGTAATTAGACATAGGATAGTGCAAATAATAGAAAATACAATAGAATGCAATAGGAAGAAAGAGGTCTAGGGGCAAAACAAACATATTCTAACAAAGTGGAATGCAAATCGCAAATTCCCCCCTAGACAACTGTAATGTAGAGAGAATCGCTGGGAGAGTAAGAATACCACAAAGGTGAGTAAAATACCCCACCCCAGAGCCCAGGAAAGTAGGAGTAAAGTACTGCAAGTTTCCTTAGGACACACTACAAGTCGTGATTAGAGTTATTGAAAGAACCAAGCAAGACTGCAAGCTACAAATGGTGGATTCCTGGACCTGAAGACCAGTAAAGAGAGGAGACCAAGTCCAGAAGTCACAGAAGATTCCAGGAAGGATAGGAGCCCCTGCCAAGCTAGAAGATGGTGCAAAAAAAGGACTCTCCAGTTGGAAGAAGTCTACAGGAGAGCACCAAAGAAGATGGCTGCAGGTTCCTGCATGATGCAAAGGATGTCACACGAGGAGATGTTGGATGAAGCTGAGCTGCAGCACTGGATTCGTCCAACAAGCCTTGGTTCAGGCAATGTCGCGCGTTGCGTCAAAATGACGTTGCCTAGACCCAGGAGGGATCTGGGGGCCTCAGCTCAGACTGAGGAGGCAGAGGGGGCTGCCAACACTGTAGGAACCCCACAGATGACCAGGCAGCACCCACAGAGGTCTCAGGACACGAGGACAAAGAAGGTGCAAATTGTGGTTGTTGCAGCACTTCAAAAGAAGGTCCCATGCCGCCAGAAAACATCTCAGCGAGTTGAGCGTCGCAGGATAGAGTGCTGGGGACCTGGGCCAGGCTGTGCACAAAGGATTCTTGCAAATAGTGCACAGAGGCCTCAGGAGGTGAAGATGACACGATGCACAGGGGTACTGTTGCAAACGGGGAAGACAAGCTCTTACCACCTCATATTTGGACAGCAGGACCTTAGGACAGTCTATGTCGAAGGAGTCCACCACCTGTGTTCCAAGGAGCTTGCTCGTCGCCAGGAGAGGAGTCCAAGGGAACCAGTCATCATCTTAGAAGGTGCCTGCTGGAGCAGGGAAGTGACTCCGTCACTCCACGAGAGTTTTCTTTGGTCCCTCTGGTGTGGGTGAAAACAGGGAGTCCCCAGAGGTACAAACCATGGAAACTGTTGCAGTTGCTGGCTGGAGCTGAAGATGCAGAGTCGAAGTAGCCCTTCTGGATACTTTGTGGCAGTTACAGCGGTTCCTGGAGCAGTCTGCGGTCAATCCGAGGTCAGAGGATGAAGTAGTAGTTGCAGAGGATTCCTGATGGAAACTTGCAAGCAGAATCTGAAGAGAAACCCACAGGACAGACCCTAAATAGCTCTGAGAAGGGGATATGTTTACCTCGCCAAGTATGCACCTATCAGGAGGGGTCTCTGATGTCACCTGCTGGCACTGGCCACTCAGAGGCCTCCAGAGTGTCCCATACCTTGGAAAGCAAGAAGGCTGAAGTCTGGGACACAATGGAGGAGCTCTGGGCACCACCCCTGGGGTGGTGATGGACAGGGGAGTGGTCACTCCCCTTTCCTTTGTCCAGTTTCTAGCCAGAGAAGAGACTGGGGGTCCCTGAACGGGTGTAGACTGGCTTATGCATGGAGAGCACCATCTGTGCCCTTCAAAGCATTTCCACAGGATCTGGGAGGCTACCCCTACCAAGCCTGTAACACCTTTTTCCAAAGGAAGAGTGTGTAACATCCTCCTCCCAAAGGAAATGCTTTGTTCTGCCTTCCTGGGACTGAGCTGCTCTGACTCCAGGAGGGGAGAACCCTGTCTGTGAGGTGGCATCAGCTGTAGCTGCAGTGCAAGCCTCAGAGAGCTGGTTTGGCAGTACTGGGGGTCCATTGGGGAGCCCCCAGGGTGCATGGAATTGGCTCCCCAATACCAGATTTGGAATGGGGGGACAATTCCATGATCTTAGACACCTTACATGGCCATTGTGAAGCCACATACAGGTATTTACCTATATGTAGTGCAATCACAAAGTCTGGGGAATTGGCAAGGTTGCCCTCACACTTAGTACCTTTGCACCTAGCCTTCAGTAAATAAAGGTTAGACATATAGGTGACTTATAATTTACTTAAGTGCATTGAAAATGGCTGTGAAATAGTGTGTGCACTATTTCACGCAGGCTGCAGTGGCAGTCCTGTGAAAGGGTTTGTCTGAGCTCCTTATGGGTGGCAAAAGAAATGGTGCAGCCCATAATGATCTCCTGGATCCCAATGCCCTGAGTACCTAGGTACCTTATACTAGGGACTTATAAAGGGGTCCAGTGTTCCAACTGAAATTGGTGAATGAAGTCACTAGCCTATAGTGACAAATTTAAAAGCAGAGAGAGCATAAGCACTGGGGTTCTGGTTAACAGAGCCTCAGTGACACAGTTAAGCACTACTGACAACACACACATTAGGCCACAAACTATGAGCACTGGGGTCCTGACCAACAGGATCCCAGTGAGATAGGCAAAAACATACTGACATATAGGTAAAGATGGGGGTAAAATGCCAAGAAAGATGGTACTTTCCCACTCCAACAACCATAAGTAGACACACCTATCTGCATCACCAATCTTAAAAGCAGCTTGTAGCGCCAGGGAACATATCATGCGCAGCAGTTACATATCGCCAACAGCACACACTCACAAACATACATCCACACGGACACGTACACTGTCACAATACACACACCTTGGGAAGCACACTCACACAGCACTGCAAAACTACACAAATACACAGGGCCACACAGATCAGGGAGATTAAAGTTTACACAACATTGTAAACAACAACACACCTACAGCACATATACAAATACAACTCACATTCCACACTGGCCAGGGAATGTCCTCTCATTCAACACACATATGTATTGCTGTGGCATGGGCCACCACCACCAGTAAACAAACCTGCAATGGACACGCACATCACAGCACAATAGAAGCACAATAGCATGCACACAACACAGAGACGCAAATAGACCAAGAACAAAATGACAACTATACCTATGCATTTGGTATGGAGCCATCTTAGTCACCCAGGGAAGAAGACTGCACTGGGACATTCAACACTTTGAACAGGCTCCCAAACAACATGTTCACATGAAATGGCCCTACTTGGGTCTCAGGGATGAACAATAATAGAAGCAATAGTCAAGCACATCTGCACAATGGAGAAGGGCAAGTCAGAAAAGCACACACAACTCCTACTGCATGGGATATACCTCTACAGAAAACTAGCTGCAAGGGACACACGCTGAAATGGACACATGCACAGGCAAATGCAATCACTGCTAGCACAATTTAACACATTCCATATCTGCACCAACAAAACTGAAGATGACACACATCAGACGTATTCATAAGCCATATCAAGGGTACAAGTCCAACACCATACCTGCCCACATTGGACAACACAAAAGGAAATACTTATCATACAAATCAGTACACAATGCCAGGACACCACCAATACATTGACACACATATACCTATATACACAATATATACCCTTCTCTTGGGGGACAACAACACTGCATACAAACTCACATACTGAAAACAACAGCACAAGGAGCAGCAAGTAGGCCCAAAGACACACAACTGGAGGCACACAACCAAAGTCACTCAGGAACAACATATAGCTAGAAAAGGAATTGTAGGACAAATGTTTACCCAAAAAACAACTGTTTGGGGTTATTTAACTATGAAAACTAGGAATGTCCAAAGGCCATTGGCTAGTCCATATAACTGCCAATGATAGCACAGTGTTGTGCCTAAACCTGACTCCCAACTGTCATGTAACCTCCACAGAAAGGGGCATCAAGGGGACAGGCAGGCACCTCATGGATTATCGGAGGGTAGATTTGGGGAGGAGGGGTGGGCTTCTGCTTGGGAGGGGTGGGCTTCTTATTTGGGGGAAAGGTATGGTTACTTGTAGGGGGCAAGGGATGCCTTGGAGGTAGAAGGGACGGCCTCGGAGCTGGGTGGGGTCCTTCTGGGTCTGGGATGGAGGGAGCGGGGCAAAGGTTAAGGTCAAACAAAAAATGTTTTTGGAACACACGGGTACGGTCATTAGGAGGGATCGGGATCTGGAGGTTGAGGAAACGGTTGTCTGATGTGTAGGTGTGGATGTTGTGGGTGCGTGCTTATGAGAGGAATCATTGTGTGTGATGGGTGTCTGTTGCGTGAGTAAGTGAGTGCATTTATGTGTCTTGGGCTTAGAGGGATTGATGTTCTGGTGGATGCTGTGGTGGGTGGGTGGATGTCTGTTGGTGTGGTGACTGCAGACATGGTGGATGTGGTTGATGTATGTGTGTGTGTAGTTGTGGTGTTTGTGGGTGTCATGCTTGTGGTGAATGTCTGGGGTCTACTGGGCTGGTGTCTGTGGGTAGGATGGGTGTGGCGGCTGTGTCAGTGATTGTTGTGGTGGTGTCTATAGGTATGCTTGAAGTTGTGTATCTGATGCAGGGCGGTGGGGGTTTCAAGGGAAGTTGTGGGTGTTGCTGTGTCTGTGTGCATGCTGGTGAGTCTTGTGGTGCTTGTGTGCCCTTCGTTTGTCTGTTGAGGTAGATATCTGTGGCTCTGTTTGTGTCCTTTGGGTAGGTAGGGGAATGGAGGATTTGGACTGGGAAGAGGGAGTTAGAGGGGGGATGGAAGGTTGGAGGTGACTGACTGCCATCAGTGTGGAGGCCACAGCCTCAAATGATCTCTGTAGGCCCACCATTGCACCATGATTGCCTTCCAGGAATGCACTAGTCTGTTGGAGCTGACTTGCCAATCCCTGGATGGCATTCACTATGGCTGTATGACCAACAGAGATACTTCTCAGGAGGTCAATAGCCTCCTCACTGACAGGGGCTGGGCCAGAGTTGCCTGCGGCAAAGGAGATGCCCACCCTCTTGGGTGAGCAGGCACAGCCACCTGGGTGGGGAGCAACAGGGAGGGCGGCGATATAACGGTGGTGGCGGGCAAGTTTGGTACTGGAGGCTTCTCTAGTGGGTCCACCACCACTGAGGAGTGGCCACTGGAAGAGAAATCTGAGGATGATGACCATGTCCCAGTCTCCCCTGTGGAACTCCCCTTGCCCTCCAGGCCACTGGGTCCCTCTCAGTCAGGTGATGTCTTGACCCGAGATCCCATTACCAGATGCTTCCCCACTTGGCTCGGTCCCGTCTCCTTCGCTAGCCTGGGCTGATGCTACAAAAAGAAAGAGAAAGGTGGTCATAACAGGTCCATTAGAACACTTCAATCACAATTCTGATTGACATACAATACCAACATGTCAAGTAGACCCCAGCAAAAGCTTACACCTAAGTGGCACATACTTGTGTCAAAACATAGGCATGCCATCTGGATTCACTAAAGTTGCCCACAGGATAATCAGGATCTCAAATAGCTACAATTGCATGGCTGAAGTCTTGCAATCATAATAACCATTCAACATCAAGGAGATCTCTCCATCCTCAAAGCTGTGCCACATGCAGCAGACGTAAGTTAACTTTTGGCAGATAATAGTATCCCATTGCAAAGTCTATTCCCAAATTTCACACATAAGGTCTTGTACACATCTATTTGGCTCATACATAATGTACCAGCAATTAGCAATGATGCCATGAAATCCTGCTATTTTGAATACAAAAGTGCAATATCTTGGAGTAGATGACATGGAAATACCCATGTCACACTGTAAACATTTCAACAATGTACACTTCAACAAGTGACACCTGTTCCAATAGAGTCAAGGCGGTAGTATCCATGTTACTTACATAGGCCTCACATGTACCATTGAAAGGAACACTTTTGATGTTAGGTTCAATATGTCAAAGAGGGATGAATCAATACACCCCAGGATAGGCACCACTAATGTCTGACACTCATTACAATTACATTATCTTAGTGTTTCTGTTGTAACGATCTGTCCTTTGCATGTTGGAGAGACACAGAACTTCCAATAACTAATAGAAGGACCTCAACTTGTTGTCCCATGAGAAGCAACATCACTATCCACATCTTGGACATGCCAGCTCTGGTATCTGCCTGTAGATTAATGCCTATACCCAAACACATGTGATGTCAACATCACTGCAAGTCACTCCATGATGCATGCCAAAAGTCAGAGCACAATCCTCAACCATTGCACATGTGCAGTGCACTATAACACATGAATCCACATCAAGGGCATAAAAAAAACAGAGCGGTTCCACAATCTGGGACTTACTGTCATGTCCCTCATTGCTACTGCAGTTCTACATGCCAAATGACATATGATGATACTTTTCCATGCACATACATGTGAGGGGATATAGACTTCATCCCATCAACATGGGTATACCATGGATGTGACTGCTGTGCTGCCCTCAAATGCCCATCAAGCTCCGAGTAGGCCACCACCAGAGTGTGGGCCATTGGGGGGGGTCATTGTCCAATGGGCACCCCGCCCACGTTGTGAGACAGCCCCAGCTGGGCCTCCGTGATCTTCTGGGCCCAGAGTCTCAAGTCCTCCCACCTCTTGCGACAGTGGGCGCTCTGTTTGCTGTGGACCCCTAGGATCCACACCTTCTTGGGGATGGCTCTCCATATCCCTTTCTTCTGATGGGCACTGATCTGCATGGATGCAAAAGACAAGAGAAGAAACTATGTCCACAAGTCCCATCCAAAATGGTCACATACTTGTCAGTACACAAAGCTAAGAACATTCTTCTTTTGCCCAAACTGCCCAAGTGTGGCACATGCTAGCCATTGAGTACAAGGACATGACTACAAACACTTCCCAATCTGCTGATCCCCCCACCACCCTACTCAGGCTCTCCACTGACTAGGTAGGTCAACTGACATCTAGTGGGACATGCTCTAGCAATCTGACTGGGATTTGAGGAACTATGGAACACATCACAGACTGTGGCTTCTGAAAGATAGACTCCGTAGTCATGAATGAAACACTGACACTGATTCTCTGCATACAGTTCCTACAGGCTACTGCCAGAGTACAAACTCAAACATTACACAGGGGTAAAAATGAGGGGACTGGCATGGTGGGCACAGAAAGTGTCTACCCAGGCCATGTGTGGACATTTGGTCTTACAAATACATACTCATACCACCTCAGGGGGTGGGGTTCTGTGTCATGTACTTGTTCCACAGAACATGCTTTGGACATATGTGTGCATTCTGCAGAGATGGCATCCAACAAAAGCATGCATTCTCCATTTGTTGACATGACCAAGCTACTGATTCACATATCATGGCTTACTAGGAATCAACACACTGTCAACACTGTGGGACTATCATTTATGAAATAAGCCTACACAGGACTAATTTGACCTGTGTGAAGGTGACAACAGGGCTGTGTGAATAAGGGACCTGTCAGGGGGCAGATACACACATCGACAATGATGTCAAGTGCAGATTGGTCACAGATCATTAACTCTCCCCTAAAAACATTTTCATACTCATCAGGGAAAGATCCTCAATAAACTGCAAATTAGCACAAAGCCTAGATTAGGCCACATGACAGGATCAACTGGGATACAGGGAGTAGGCACACTGCCACAGTTGCATAGCAAAAGTGACTCAACACCAGCCTAGACTTGGACAAATACTGGGAGACACATTTGACAGTCTCAGGTCTTTGCAGGCTGAGCAGACAGAACCTAAATGTAGCCAGCAGCAATTTAGCATGTGTTGTGTACATGGCAACCTGAAGGGCAGAATGAGTCAGGATGTGCCTTCAAAATAACTGTTTAGCAAGGCCAGATGTAGTTTTAAATCTCAGGGGCAACATACACACACCTCACACATACAACATGCATGCACAGTTCATGCTGTCATACAAGTAAACGTTGTCTCACATTGATAACATCCATGTGGTAAGAGATATATGGAGGTGGCTGTGATGTCACCTCACCTAGTTTTGTGCATCCTATATAAGGTAGAGCAGGGAAATATAAAAACACACACAACAATGTGTTAGGACTCAACATCTGGCACTGAACACAGATGCATTCACATTGACTCTTCCATTGACACCTCACCAACTGCACCTCCATGGCCTTGACTTCATATTCTGGCACATATGGGCACAATCTAACCTGTGAGGAGGGATTATGTAGTAAAATAAAGAAAAATAAATATGAGCATGAGGGACTTACCTGCTCCTCCTATGCACCATAAAGCTGTTCATACAGGGGTAGGACCTCTGTGACCAGCCTCTCCAGCTCCTCCGGAGAGAAGGCAGGGGCCCTATCAACTGCTGGACGTGGCATTATTGCTCCCAGATGTGGTACACAGCAGCTCAGGTAGTGGAGGTCTTGCTGGCAGCAGTGTCAGGAGTCAAGTGAGAGTTTGGAGAACATAGCAGTCATGTTCACCACCTGCGCTGCCATCACCTCTGGCGGACACAGACATTGACCTGCGACCACCATTGAAAACAATGTTAGGCTATGGCTGTGTTTACCATGGTTGCAACTGCCTACCGCAATGACGACTTGCGCTGGAAGTCATGGGGGGTTCCTAAAGTCCAATGGAGTAGGTCAGGCAGCTGCCATTTTAGAGGCTTGAATGCATTATATGCCTAAAAAATGCGCCACAACTATGAACATTTTGTTTTTTCCAGTGATAAGTGCCTGTCTTGTCCTGTCATGTAAGTCCTATTACACAGACACGATTTTTGTACATTGTTAGGAACATATGGCAATTTGCTTTGGGGCACACTCCCCTCGACAAAGGTCATTTTAAAGCTTGGGACATGAAGTTACAGTTCGAGTGGCAAGTTTCATGCACAAATTGTTAATGACTAGATAGATGATGTGTACTCATGTGTTGCAAAGCAGGAAGGTAGCATGTTTCTTCTTTGTGATTAACAGTTGTGATGTGCACTGTGTATCATGTCCTCAACTTACAACGTCTTGCCACAGTTTGTCATTGACATGCATCATGTATGTTGCAAGGGACACATTGAATGAAGGCCAGAATAATTTCATGTTATACATAGGTACCCAGACAGGGGAGGATCAGACAACCTCCTGTCTATTGTCCACTGCCAGACCTTCAGACCATGGAAGTGCACCACATCATCCACATCTACCGTCTGAGTTGGCAAACAATCATGGATCTATGTTGTAAGTTGGAGCCAGTTCTGATACCTGCCATTCATCATCCAAATAGCATACCACCAATTGCACAAGTCATGGCAGTGTTGCACTTCCTGGCCACAGGGTCCTTCCAAAATACAGTGGCCTTACCTTCTAGGATGTCCCAGCCTATGTTCAGTCTGGTTTTGTATTATGTACTCTCAGCAATGTTGAAGCACCTGGACATCTACATCTGGTTTCCTCAAAGTTAGGATTTTGTCCAGGTGAAGGCTAAGTTTTATAATTTGGTACACATCCCACATTTGGTGGGAGCCATTGATGGTACACATGTTGCCTTGGTCCTACTGCACGGCAATGTACAAGTGTGCCGCAACTTAAAGAGAGTCCATTACATCAATCCCCAAGTTGTTTGTTTAGTGGACCCCTACATTTCACAGGTCTGTGCCCGTTATCAAGGTTCAGTCCATGATGCCTTCATTATGCGGAACAGCGCGATCCTCCAGATGATGTCATGACTGTACCCATAGAAGGCCTGGCTGGTTGGTAAGTCACATATGTCTTGTTTGTTTGTGTGCAATTGGTTGCTGCAAAATTGTGATGAGAGGGACTCATAGTTGCACATATGCCCCTTTCTATAAGAGGGGACTCTGCTCAAACCGTCCATGGTTGCTGACACTGATGGGGAACCCAACTATACATAGGGAAGTCTACTTCAAAGATGCACATGGAAGAACACGGTGTGTTGTGGAGCAGGCTTTTGGGCTCCTGAAGGCCGGATTTAAGTGTCAAAACATGATAGGTGGAGCCCTCCTCTACTCACCCGAAAAAGTTTGTAAGATCATAGTGACCTGCTGCATGCTCCACAAAATTGCGCTGTGGAGGGATATCACATATATTCCAGATGAGGGGGAGCTAGCAGTGCCACCGGGTGAGAATCCTGAAATGCCAAGTGAGAATAAAACTCATGAAGAGAAAGGTGAAGACTTGCGGGCAGATCGCATCAATCACTACTGTATTTGAGTGTAAGTATGTAATCTTATGTGATTCCTGTAACTGTATGAGAAACAATAGTTGTCAGGATGTGTTGAGTAGGTTTTTTCCCCAAAAGACATGGGATCTTATGCTTTGCAGTACACAGCCAAGGTTTGCTTGCTAAGTCAGACTTGAACATTTCACTACTTTGATTATCTGCTTTGTTTGTGTCAGTCTAATTGCAATGTAAGTGGATCTACTGATGTTTGATATGAGGTTTTGGTCATATGTAATATATTTCTAGCCTAAACTCGTTGTATTGTTTCTGACCAGGTACCTTCACCATGCCATCCTCGTGTGGGCTTTTCAGAGTTATGACATTGGCAGGTATCTGTTGCTGTTCTGACATGTGAAGTGGACATGGATTGATTCAGGTAATGTTGGTCACAGATTTAGGGTGTATGAGTCCTGTGTCAATGAAGCTTGGACAGTGGGTGGGTGGAATTCTAAAGGTAGCAAGCAATGTTTTAGTGATAGGTGAGTTTATTGACATAAGTGCAGGAAATAATTGAGAGATGCAGCAGAAGAGTAAAGTGGAGAAATCAGTCATGGTGGATGTAATCATATTAGTAGATGCCACAACATTTGAAGTCCAAAGTCAAGTGTCCTACTACCATAGGAAATGGAAGGTGGACAAAGACCTGTCAACAGAATAAATATGTGGCACTCAAAGGAGTTCCTTCAGGAAGAGGTCACTTGCTGGTAGTGGTTGGTGGTTTGCCATCTGTATCTCCTGGATGGTTGGGTGGACATCCCTGCTTATGGGGAGAGGGCGTGTTCTGCTGTTACAGAGACAAGGGTGTCTGAGGTGGGTCCTTACCCTGACATGGCTTCCCTTCCAGTGGCTGCCACAGATGTTGACGGGACTGATGTTGTTTGGCCAAAGGAAGGAGTGTGATGTTGCTCATGGTCCCTGATCACGGTATTGCTGATCTCCCTGAACACCCCTGATAGGGAGGCCAGGATAGTGTTGGTGGCCTTCTATTTAACCAGAGACTCACTGTGCAGCTGCTTGATCTCTCTGAGTTCGGCAACTACCTGGTCCATCATGCCTTGGGATTCTTGATAGGCTTCCAAGACTTGGCTGATGGTGTCATGGCCAGGACCATCCCCAGCAGCCTCATGCCGCCAGTCCACAATATCCCTCCCATGCACGCTACCCGCATGTGCCTGCACCCTTGGCACAGCTTTTTCCCTACAACAGCATCCAAGACCATCATTGTCAGAGATGAGATGGTTGTCACAGTTCTCGGGACACAGGTTGGGGGGCGAATGACTGCCCGCAATGTAGATGCAACCGGGTTGGGAGGACTCGATGTGGTCACTGTGATGCTCACTGGTGTCATCTGACCAGGTTGCCGTGATGGGCCAGAACCATTTTCAATGTCTGGACATCCAGGAGTGTTGTCCTCAATGAAGGCTTCATCCATGGGGGTACAGTCAGTCTCTTGAGTGGGCTTAGTGTTCCCAGTGGGAGCTAGACCTTGATGTGGGAGATACAATGTTACAGGTTGTATTGTGAAGTCTACATACAATAGTTTACAGTGACATTTAGCAAAGGCCATGTACACAATGGATTTGTAGGTTTTCCTTATGTGACGAGGACAGATGCTAATAATTGTACTGACGTTACATTTGAATAACATGACAATTCCATTTCAGTAAACCAGCTGAAGAATGTATGAGTTCATTAGCACTTGGGAGGATCGTCATAGACTTGCATCTTGCCAGCAGTACAGGCAAAACAGTGTCTGGGCAGAATGTGGTTTAGGTCATTTATGGCCTAGTTGACTGTTATGCAGGCAGACCCAGAATGTTGTTGTATATGTAATTGTTGTTATCATGTGGTCAGTGCATTGTCAATGTGTCTGTTGCCAATATCATTCAGGTGATGCATCTTAAGGCCTTTGATTTTTTTCTTTTTGATGCTTCACACAAGTTGAGCTGTCCTTCCTGTCCACAATGTTTTTTTGTTATCTTGGCTGAGCTGCTCAAAATGTATCTTGGTGGATACCCACATCACAGAGTATACCATGATCTGAATCTTGTCCCTCCCGGGTGGGTAAACCTCATTTGTGAGTTCATAGACAGATGCACAATGTCATATGGGCACTGGCCTGGCCTTCCTAGAATCTACAACCATGTTACTCCAAGTACGACCCAAGTATATACAGGTCATCCTCTCAGATGAGTACACTTCCAATGCAAGTTGATGAACAAGGATATTTGGACATATGTACACTGGGCTTGTGTTTGGATTGGAGGAGACAGAGCCTCCTGGCCTCAGCAGTCATGCCACTCCTGTACTTCATGCACTTGCTCTATGTCACCCTCCTCCTCCAGGTGTGTACACTTCATGAGTGATTTCCAAAATAAGGGTATATTTGCTAGTGTACACTGGACTGGTGTATGGAGTGACAGTAAGGGAACCTCCTGTGAGTTGAAGCGATAAAACTCCCTGTATTACACACACTATACTGATGGATTTTTCCCGTGAGTACATTTCAATTATGATTTGGTACACAGGTGTATTATGGAGGAGGACACAGTTTTGTTGTTTGTGTTCGGGAGCATTGCCTGCTGTGAGTTGTAGTCCTGTCACTCTCACTGCTTCACAATATCTGACAGATGCCAACTCCCCCAGTGAGTACAAATCATTTGAGATTTAAAATAATGTTGTCTTCAGGGAAGGAAACACTGTTCTGCTGTTTTCAGTGACAGTACCAGTGCCTCTTGGCCTTAGCGGGCCTGTCAGTGCCTGTACTACACACACAGTATACAGATTTCATCCTTCCAGATGAGTACACTTCAATAGGGAGTTCAGGGACAAGGGTCATTTGAGCAGAGGACAGTGTGTTGGCTGAGTGGAGTGACAGTACCAGTGCCTCTTGGCCTTATCAGTCTTGTTAATGTCTGTTCTACACACACGCTAAACAGCTGTTATCCTTCCAGCTGGGTGCGCTCCAATGGTGAGTTCAGGGATAAGGGTCATTGGAGCAGAGGACACTGTGTTTGCTGAGTGGAATGACAGTACCAATGCCTCTTGGCCCTATGAGTCCTGTCAGTGCCTGTACTACACACTCACTATACAGATGTCATCCTCTGAGGTGGGTACATTCCAATGGGGGGTTGACAAACAAGGTAATTTTGAGTAGGATACACTGTTCTGACTTTTGGAATTGTAGAACAGTGCCTGCTGGGAATTGTAGTGCTGTCATTCCCTGTACTACACACCATATACAGAGATCTTGTTCCACCAGGTGTCTACTCCACATGTGGGATGCCAGACCGGGGTCTATGGACAGGTGAACACTGGGCTGGTGAGTGGGGTGACAGTGAAGGTTGCAAAAGGTGATCAGTGAGCATGCATGACAATACATTTTGGTGATATTTTTGTGTTGTGTCTTACCAGACTCCACTCCACCAGGTATCCCTGTCAAGCCCTCAGGATGCAGGATGGCCAAGACCTTCTCCTCACAAGATGTGATTTGTAAGGGAGTTGAGGGGGGACCACCACCAGTCTTCTGGACCTGCAGCTGGTACCTGGATGCCATGGAATGGACCTTCCCCTGAGGCCGTTCTACCTATTCTGATGTCGTCTCTTGTGCGCAGGGTGTGGCCTCCAGAATTCACTCTGTCGACTATCCTTTGTCACATTTCAATTTTCTTGGCAATAGTAGTGTACTGGATTTGGGCTCCAAATAAATGTGGCTCTACTCTTATAATTTCATCCACCATTACTCTTAACTCATCTTCAGTGAAACAATGATTTTTCTGGGGTGACATGGTGAGGATTAAAAAATAAGTGGTGGGAAATTAACCGGTGACAGTGACTTAAAAAAGTGCAAATGGTTGTGATTGGAAATAGGAGTGTGTTGAGGGTGTGGGATATTTGCTTAGGGAAAGTTGTGGGGGTGCCTAATCAATGGCTTGGTAATTTTTGGATGTGCTCTGGCTTGGGTGTTTGGCATTGTAGATGCAAAGGATTGTGGTCAGTGAAGGGGTGTGTTTTATGGTATGCTATGCATGTGTGTAAGGTGTGGCAATGTGTATCAGCTGTGCTGTTCTCAAATCCATCCAATATGGTTTTGTGTATTACTTTGCGGACAGCGAACCTCCATGGTTCGGACCGCCATGGGTGTCCGCCACTGCGACTTTTGACTTGTTATACGTTTGGTGGTTGGTTGATGGGTTGTCAGAACTGGTGGTCTGACTGCCAATTTCCCACCTTCAATGGTACTAGTCATGTGGGGTTTTTGGCTTACTTTTTGCCGTCCTGCCTGTTTAACTCGTAATGCATTAGTCTTATGACCTCCAACATGGTGGTCTTTTGGTGGCCGCCACTATGGCGGGCTGGCGGTCCAACCGCCAAACTGGTTCTCTAAGAACCAAAATCTGCATGTTATTGCCCATTATTGGTGAAAAACTGGTGATTAGGTGTTATTTATTGCACCCAATAAACTACAACTGAACAGAGTGTGAATTTATCAGACATGATCAATTTTGTACCAATTAAAGACCAACTCGTAATGAGGGCCTTTATTTCCAACATAGTCTGTAGAGCTTGAGTGCCTTGAAAATGCTTTCTAATTTCATATATCTTGCCAATGTGAGACGTAACGGTGCAGGCTGTGACTTTGTATGCCCTGAAAGGGTAATAATACAAGCTTCTAGGTGAAAGTGTCAAAGGGGGCTCCTAACAACTGCTCCCAGCTGGGACAGAACTCATACATAGGTAGTTATTGATTGTCTGTGAAGTGCACTGTGTGAGGATGAGCTTCAAGCTAGAGAGGAAAAAGAGTCTTCATGACCCCACTGCCTTGGAGGCTACTGATGTGAGGCACACACTCTTGGTAGACTGCTATTCACTGCATGTTTTTACGTGTTGACACACTGCACTGGAAGATTCTCTGGGGTTGACCCAGCAGCTGGTTCAACACAATGAAACATAACAAAACAGGAACCCATTGTGGGCTATTCTCAAAGATAAGTTTACGTATGACTAAGGGCCTGATTTCGATTTCAGGGGGTGGGTTTCTTCATCACAACGGTGATGGATAGCCTGTCCACCGAAATATAAATCCCATTATATCTAAATCAGGCCCTAAATCTCCATGTGTAAATTTATTCTCACACTTTGTAGTAAATATACTACTTTTGGCTAATCGCCATTTACAAAAGTAAATTTACTACTAGAGTGAAGACTTACAAGTCTTACAAGCACAAAAAGATGATGAACGGAATGCTGAACATTGTAAAACATTCACCCCCAGTCACAGATCTGGGTTAAATCCATCATTTTTTTGCTCACCATGTCACCCCAGTTTGCACCGAGCCATATGCAAATCAGTCTTGACCCTGCTCCCCATGGGAACAGTTCAGCCCAAACTGCCAAGCCGGGTCCTCCCTGACTGGAAACAAGCACCCTGTGACTGGTTTCGGGGAATCACACCTCATCAGCCAGGCTAGCTTGAATCCAGTGGCACACCAATCAAGGTGCCAACATCTAGGCATACCCTGGCAACTTAGGGCCATCTAGGAGTGATATAGGCCTGTATTTCTTAGGCTGGGCTTTGCCCCCTTTTTTGTAAATAGGAATTATTTCTGAAATGTCCCATGTCGGGGAGGGCCAACCATAGCAACTGCATTTAAAACATTGGTGAGCTGTGGGCCAGCAAATCCTGTCCATCTGTAAATACATCTAGAGTCAACCAATCTGGGTCTGGCGCTATGCCCTTCTTGCTTTCATCCAAGGCCCTACGGACCTTGGTATATTCAAGAACCAAGGGGATACTGGTGGTCTCTGTTGAATCCCTTTGCCCTTCATCCTCTTTGTCTGCCAGGGAATTCTGAGTGATGTAAATATTGGAAAATAGATCTATCCAGTGCTGGTGCTGAATATGGACTCAGTTGAGGGGGCCTATTTTATCCCTACAATATGGGGTATTAACCACTTGCCAAAAGGTTGCGATATCTTTTTGCAGGCTCGCCTGATGGAGAGCGTGCCAGGCATCTTCCTTCATCTGTTTTTCCCTAGCTGCAAACAGTGACTTATAAAGTGCATGTTCATTCTTGATTAGCACCTCAGCACAGGATTTGACATGGAGTACAACGTGGAGGGCCATATGGGCTTTAGTACAGGCACTGTCGAACCAACCACAAGAGTTAAGGCCACATGATCGCTGAAGTCAGTGAATTTGGAGTTAAAATCACTAACAGTGTCAATCAGGGTTTCAGAGACCACAATAAAATCAATAGTTGAGGTGCACATATTCTCATAAAGGTAGGGTCAAGGCTTGTATTTGCTAAGTCCAAATCATTGGTCATAGTCAGGTTATACTTAACCATGAAATTGTTCTATATATTCCCATGTGAGTCATGTGAGAAATGTTTTGAGGGCTCCTCATTAGAGTTCACTAATCCACATACCAGCTTAGCTGGCAGTTTTCAGCGGTGGGCATTGAAGTCTCCTATGAAAAACACTTGTAGGGGCTGAGGGTGATCATTAACAAATGCATGGAAAGAATCTTACTGGTGTGATACCACATGAATTCTCTTGGCATCAAAATCATTGTTATAAAAATTAACTAGGACTCTGTCCTACTTGTGAGAAAGTAGCCTCTTTCTAGCATGGTTACCCCCATTTGTCAGTGTTTGTCAGTATGTTTTAATTGTGTCACTGGGATCCTGCTAGCCAGGGCCCCAGTGCTCATGATGTTTGCCCTACATGTCAATCTGTTTCACTGTTTTTGTCAGTATGCTTGACTGTGTCCCTGGAGTCCTGCTAATCAGAACTCCAGTGCTCTCTCTGGTTCCAAATTTGTACCTTCATACTGGTAATCTAGTATTCCACTCCAAATTGGCATACTGGACCCCCCTTATAAGTCCCTAGTATATGGAACCTAGGTATCAAGGGCATTGGGGTTCCAGGGGATCCGTATGGGATGAAGCATTTCTTGTGCCACCGATAGGGAGCCTATACAAAGACTTCTTCGGGACTGCCATTGCACCATGAGTGAAAAGTCTAAGCACTATTTCACAGCCATTTCACTGCACCAGGTCACTCATAAGTCACCTATTTGTCTAACCTTCAGACCCTGAAGGCTAGGTGCATAGTACCTGTGATGTGAGAGCCCCCCTGCACTAGCAGAGGTGCCCTGCTTGCATAATCCAGTCTGCACCGGTTCAGGGACCCCCAGTCCCTGCTCTGGTGCGAAACTGGATAAAGGAAACGGACCACTCCCCTGTTCATCACCACCCCTAGGGTGTTGCCCAGAGCTCCTCCAGAGTGTCCCTGGGTTCTGCCATCTTGTTTACAGGATGGTCAGGGAATTCTGGGAGCTTCTGAGTGGCCAGTGTCAGCAGGTGACATCAGAGACCCCTCCTAATAGGTGCTTACCTGCTTAGGTGACCATTCCCCTTTTCAGGGCTATTTAGGGTCTCTCCTCTGGCAGTTTCTTCAGATTCGGATTGCAAGACTCCAGCAGGAATCTTCTGCATCGTTTACTTCATCTTGTACCAAAGGATCAACTGCTGACTGCTCCAGGAGCTCTACAAAACTGTAACAAAGAAGGTAAGACGACATCTACAATATTGTATCTTCAGCTCCTTCCAGCAACTGCAACAGTCTCCATGTCATGCATCCTCCGAGGACTGCCCGTCTTCAGCCTGCACCAGAAGAACAGAAGGAATCTCCCATGGAGTGACGGAGACACTTCTCTGCTTCAGCAGGCACCTCTCTGCAGCGGCGACCGGTGGCTTGGGTCCCCGCTCCAGATGATAGGCGTGGATCCAACAACACGGGTGGTGGATTAAAGTGACTCCTGCAGTCCCAACGTTCAGCTGTCCAATTTTGGTGCCTCCCCACGCAATGTAGTTGCCAAGTTTTGTGTGCGAGCTTCCCAGAATTTTGTTCATGCACAGCACAGATTAGACCCCCAGCACTCCATCCTGTGACACACAGCTTTGTGAGTGGTTCTCCAGCGGTGTGGGAATCCTTTGTGTTGTGCTGGTGGGCCTCCATTTGCACCTTCTTTGACCTCGTGCTGTGGGACTCCTGTGCGCGCTGCCTGGTCTTCTGAGGTCTCTCTGAATTTCTGAGAGCCCCCTCTGTCTCCGCTTCCTGAGTAGAGGCCACCAGGTCCCTCCTGGTCCCGGGCAATGCCATTTTCTGCTACCAAAGCTTGTTGGCGGAATCCAGTGACGCAAACCAAACTGCATTCATCCATCCGGAGTGGGACATCTTCTGCATCTTCCAGGAACCCGCATCTGTCTTTTTTGGTGCTATACTGACTGTCTCTCACTGGTGGTTTCACTTTTGCATCTTCATCCGGGCTAGCAGCGGCTCCTATTCTCCATGGACTCTTCAGTGCTTCGTGAATTTGGTCCTCTTCTTCAATAGGTCTTCAGGTCCAAGAATCCACCGTTGGTGTCTTGCAGTCTCTTCTGGTTCTTGCATTATCTTCTAGCACAACTTCTAGTGTGTTTTAGGAAACTTGTTGTGTTTTACTCCTGCTTTCCTGGGCTCTGGGGTGGGGTGCATTACTTACCTTTGGTGTTTTCTTACACTCCCAGCGCCCCTCTACACACTACACTTACCTTGGTCAGAAACCGACTTTCACATTCCGCTATTTTAGTATATGGCTTGTGTTCCCCCTAGGCCCATTGCTACCTATTGTGATTTTCACTATTTGCACTGTTTTCCTACTGTGCACTTACCTGTTTCTGGTTACTAGTATATATATTGTGTGATTTACTTACGTCCTAAGGGAGTATAGCCTACAAAGTATTTTTGGCATAGTGTGACTAAAATAAAAATACCTTTATTTTTGAAACACTGAGTCTTTCATGTGTGTAAGTACTGCATGAGTACAGTGGTATTGCAAGAGCTTTGCATGCCTCCTTGTTGAACCTTGGCTGCTCTGCCTACAGCTACCTCTAGACAGTCTGACTTCTAGACACTTACTACATTTCATTTCACTAATAAGGGATAACTGGACCTGGTATAAGGTGTAAGTACTTTACGTACCCACTACAAACCAGGCCAAGCTGCTACACTACTCTTTCTGCAGTTCAAACACAAGTAAATGGAAGAAAACGTAATGATTAATGATCTTAAACAGCTTCCCAGGAAAGGTGTTTCTAATATATGTAGCTAAACCACCCTTTGCTCTACCTGATTCTGAGGGCTGGGCCGGAGTGCTAAACACCAGTAACCATCAATTAATCTTTCCTGGCGTGCCCAATTTCTTGAAAGCATAAGATATGGTATTTAGTTACGTATTGCCTCCAATCTGCCATGTCTAGCTTTTTCTTTAACCCTTTTTATTCCATGATAAGAGCCCAACTGTTATCATTCTGTAGACAAGATCTATCATAAGAACGGAAGGAGTAATGATTCTCAATTTGTGGGCAGGTACCAACCTTAACCTGGGAGGGGTGTTGATTCCAAAAGTGGGTAACTATCCTATATAGATGGTGTATAGAAATATCCTAATGGTAAAACTATGATAGACACAGACAGGATGTGGGTACTAGAGCACATATGGAGGAACTTCTCAACCAATGCAGGCTGATGTTAGTTGATGACAGTACAATCCCCCATGTGTCTTTACTTATCTGCCTACCCAGTTAAGCTACCTAATCATGATCACATTTTGGAACATATCATTGGTTAGACCCACCGTACATTCCAACCATTGTATACATTTGTTTTTAAGCTCCCTCCATGATTCATATATATTTTCTGGAAGAGAGGGCACCACTACTATCACCAGTACGTAGGGAGCTGACTCAGTTGGTAAATCCAGATTGATCAAAGAACGCTTAGTGGATTCAACTAAATAAGTCTCGGGGTCCGGAGGAGTCTTGACCCGATATTACTTGTTGCATGTTCTGCTCCCAACTATAAACTTTTCTGGGCTCTAGGATGGGAAGTATTATGAACGTTACTCATCCTGGTGCAGTTGTCAAACACTCCACTTGCAGAATCTGCACATTTGTGATTAGAAAAATGCTTTTTGGAATGTAAAAAGCCCAATTTGTTAGACAATTACTACTTACCGAATTGCAATTTGGGTTTTGTGATTTGGTATTATGAATGGGCGTGTTAAGGGCGTCCCTTCCTAATACTGAATCAAAAAGGTATGTACGAATGTTTTGCAAATTGGTGGTAAACCATTCGCTAACAGGAAGGGGTCCCCAAAGGACTCCTTCCCTTTTGTGAATGGGGGTGACAATAGTTTGTCATTTTTATTTTTGAAATGCCGCCCATTTTATTCTAAGGAAAATGGGCTGCATTTCTTGGAAAAAAATACTTTATTTAAAAAGCAGTCACATACATGGTGGTCTGCTAGCCCAAGCAGGCCACCATCCCTGTGAGTGCCCGCCATTCCCAAATGGGATGCAAATTGTGAGCTGCCTCATGAATAAGGCAGGTCTCTTGTGACCCATTTGGGAATTGCTAAAAGTGTTTGAGACCCTGTTGTGCATCAGGTTTTGTGAGTAGCGAAGAATCGCAATTTGCAAGTCGCAAAACCTACATGTAGCCTAGCCTTATCTAGGAGTCCCAAGAATCCAAAACAGGACTCTACAAGTGTCTCAGCTGATACCAATTTTCTGGAAATGGTGGTCATTTGAGAAACAATGCACTGCTCCATTAAGGGCCTTACAATGTTTGACAACCTTGTCCTTGATGATCTGAAAATCAGGGTTAGCGAAAAGTTCTGGATTGGAACTTCCTAAGGAAATGGGCTGTTTTCTGGATTGAGGTGGTACCATCTGTGGCTTGTCTGTTCTTGGGGGGAGGGCCAGGAACCTGCGGGGGAGAAAATGAGATTGGTGATCTACGAAAACAACACTACATCCATTACTATTTGCATTGGCCTTTTTGTCCTCAATCAAAGGATCTGCGATGTGTACTCCTTTGGGTACAGGGTCGAGGGGCTCACTTTGAAGGCCAAGCAACATAGAAGCTGATTTAAATTGCTGTCTCAACTTTTGCCTCTGCATTACACATCTCCTTATTCACTGCGCACATACCACCTGACTAGATGTTTTTCCGATGTTCCAGCACTCCCTGTGGAAGTTGTATTGTGCTTCCTTTTACCCATAGTTTGGGGGTAAAATACACTGCCAAAGCAATGACCAGTCTTCAAAGCTTAGAGTTAACGAGGCCAAATTCAAAGACTGCTTCATTGAAAAAAGCCCACCAAAGCAATATCCAGTCAGTCCATCAATCTGAGACTAATAGGTAAAAAAAGGAACAAATAGAACCTGTGATAGAAGAACAGGAGGTGGCCCAGCCCAGCCTCGTCCAGCCTGGACTTCATTGGGGTGTAGTTCTGGTGAATCCCACATAGCAGGATTACCGGAAGCACTCGGTAGTGCACTTGTAAGGGTAGCCCTGTCCCCTTCCTCCGGGAGCTAAGAGCTGTGGGGCATAGAGTCCGCATACTGAGATGCTAGGACAATCAGTGGGGCTCAGGACCCTCTTCTTGCTGCAACAACAGTATCCTGAGCAGCAGCATTACAGGAAGTCACTGAGACTGACTTAATCTTTCATTCATTTGAGGCTGACCAAATAGTTGGGTCATATAAAGACTTAACATGAAGATATAATTCAGTTGCAGTCTATACAATAAATACATTG
Organism: Pleurodeles waltl; assembly: GCF_031143425.1. Taxonomy (NCBI): domain Eukaryota; kingdom Metazoa; phylum Chordata; class Amphibia; order Caudata; family Salamandridae; genus Pleurodeles; species Pleurodeles waltl. Next base: position 1,245,931,230 of record NC_090445.1, read on the forward strand.
GAATAAATAAAATATTCACTTAGCTAAACTGTGCTTTCTATTTACTTATTTATTCAAGTTAAGGTTGGCATGAGAAAGTTCAAGCTTTTTCCCAAAGGTTGGACATGCTAGGAGCCAGGTGCTAAATCAGATTATTCAAAGCAGAGATCAGCAGGCTCAGGTGAGCCAGGAAAGCATTTAAGTTCCATTCCTAGGGAAAACTTGGACAATCCATTTGAGAACAGGCAATAACAAATCACTATTGGGGAAAGAAAAGTTTCTCAACAGTAAAAAACTAATGTGTACAGACCTTTATCTTCATGTCTATAGTGATGTTACTTTCAAGGCTCCCTTGCGTGCTGGCAAACATTCTCACAGTGATGGCAAAGAAGTGAATGGAAGACTTCAAGGTTGTAGTGGTCAGAGACGGCTCCTCCGCTAAGGTAGAGGAGCATCTCCCCACTGCATTAAGAAAAACGGAAAAAGAAATTGATAATAATCAAATGTTATTATCATTTTATTTTTCATTGCGAGCCACGTTAGGGTGGACCTGGGCTACGCTGGAGGTGGCTGGAGGAGGGCTGGAGGAGGAGGGGTATGTCACCATAAGTGCGCATGTCTGTTTGGCCGGCTGTGATGGCCAAACAGACATCCACAATTTGCATTTCTCCACCCGGCTGTATTGCACACCTGGGAGGAGAAAGTGCACAGGGTTCCACTCCTTGTGTGAGCGCCGAAACAGGCCACTCACACCAATCACAATGCTGCTGTCATGCTGGTGACAGCAGCGTTCTGATTGGCTGAGGGGAGTCTGGAGCCTGTGTGGTGCTGTGAAGAGGATGAGTACGGAGGAGAGACAAACGCATCGTCTAAAGGAGAAGGTAAGTGTTTTTACATTTTTTTTTAACTCCCGTCGCCACCCCATGTTCAGTGGCAGCCGCAACTGATAGTGGTTGCTGTTGGTAAACAAAACATGCCATTGTTTAAATTATAAGAGAAATATGTTTCAGATATACCAAAGAATTCTGCAATCACAAATGCTTTGAATCAGAAAACTATAGGGTTAGCTGATTCCTCAAAGGAGTTGCTAACCTATTTGCAAAGGGGAAGCTGTCCCCTTCGGACACCTTCCCCTTTTTGAATTGTGCTGAGCAGGCATGAAGGGAAGCAGGCAGTGGTCCAAGGGGATATTGCTAGCTCTCCCCTGATTTCTTCTGAAATGGAAAACTTAGGCCTATATTTATGGGCTTTATGGTGTGGGGTAAGTCAACGTGCTGCACTGCCCTGCATCACAGGGAAAGGGAAGAAATGTGCCGTATTTATCCAATGCGGCACATTCCTGTCCTTTTCCCCTGCATTGGCGCCCTTTTGGCACCTTCCTGCACAAAAACAATCCTGAAAGGATTTCTCCCCTCTTTTTATGTGTACTGCAGTGTGCAGCACGGATAGAAAGAGGAAAAACAAGGAGAAATAAACATAGTACAAGATCTTGAAAATCTAGGAATGCATCAAAATCCATGGATGTTGTGTGGGAACACCCACACAACACCCATGCAAACGCATCCCTGGTGCACAGTAATGTAGTGCAGGGATTTGCACTGCATTACATTACTCAAGATTTATGAAGCCATGCAGGGCCACGCAAGGGTGGCCTTGCGTGGCTTCATAAATCTCACTTAAAGTTTGAGTCACTTTTGTACTATGTTGTGTGGTGCAAGAGCAGTGCAAACCAGGCCATAATTATGAACCTTATTTTTTTTATGTTGTGCGAGTTTTTTTAAAGAAAAATTACTGCTTTAAAAAAGGTTACCATTTTGTGCATGCAAACACAGGGATGGAGGGTGGCTGTTTTTTACAGGCCACTATTCCTGTGTTTCTAGTCAATCAGATTGGGGACGCAAATAGCAAACTGCCTAGTTTATATTCATAAGGCAGGTCATTTTGCGATCTTGTGCAGCTGGAGATTTTGCTATTAGGATATTTGTTGCATCGCAAAATTAGAGACAGGTCGCAAATAATTGGGGTACAAATTCAATCAATCAATCAATCAGTTTTTGAAAAGCGCGACTACTCACCCATGTGGGTCTCAAAGGACTTGGGGGAGGGGACGTCTTGAGGTTTTTCCTGAAGATGGTGAGCGATGGACTTTGTCTGAGGTGCAGAGGGGGGTTGTTTGGTTGTTTCAGCTTTTTGCTGCGATGTAAGTGAAGGTGGTTTTACGAATGCAAGGGATGGTGTCCAGGGCCATCAGAGGGATCTGGCGGGGTGTGGAAGGAGATGCAGTGGTTCAGGTCGGCTGGTCCTGCGTTGTGCATGGCCTTGTATGTTTGGGTGAGTAGCTTCAAGGTGATTTGTTTTACTACCGGGAGCCACATGTTGGGAGATGTGTTCTTGGTGTGGGAGGTCCACGATGAATCTGGCGGAGGCATTCTGGATGAGTTGTAGTTTTTTTATGTTTCTAGTTGAGGTGCCAGTGTAGAGGGCGTTGTCGTAGTCAAGCTTGTCTGAGACTAAGGCATGGGTGACTGTCCTACAGTCTGCTGGGATCCATCTGAAGATCTTCCAAAGTTTGCAGAGAGTGTGTCAGCAGGAGGAGGCGACTGAGTTTACCTGGGGGGTCATGGATAGGGAGGAGTTGAGGATGATGCCTAGGTTGCGGGTGTGCTCAGTTGGTGCAGGAAGTGCTGAGGGATGTGGGCCACCAGGAGTGGTCCCAAGCTGAGGTGGCGTTTCCAAAGATGATAAGCTCAGTCTTGTCGGAGTTGAGCTTGAGGCAGCTGTCCCTCATCCATGTGGTGACGGCTTCCATTCCTGAGTGAAAGTTCCTTTTGGCCATGTCTGGGTCTTTGGTTACGGAAATGATGAGTTGTGTGTCACTGGCATATGACACGACGTTCATACAATGGTTTCTGACGATGGCTGCAAGAGGGGCCATATGTATGTAGAACAGTTTGGGACTCAGTGAGGGTCCTTGGGGGACTCCGCAGTTGACTCCTGCAACCAAAATTTGAGACATGTCTGTGTTTTGCAATGTCTAGTAGTAGGGTTACATGTCCACATTCCCTTACATGAGTTAGTGGGTGCATGTATAACTCAAGCTATGAATGTTAAATTACTACTAGCAGCTTAACAAGTGTATTTTAGGTGTAAAGCCACAAAGTGTAGTTCTACATAGCAAAGGCTGAGGTTTATGCCCACCTGGGGAGACATATGAATGACTCCGGGACTGAGAACAAAGGCTGTTGCTACACTGAAGGTGTGACTGCCACTCACAGGATGGGATGCAAAAGGTGTTAACCCACAAGGCAGGCATCAAATGGTGATGCCGCCTTTGAAGGGCCACTGTGACAACATTCCCAAGCAGGAAGCCCTTTGTTTCACTAGATTGGGCAGAGCCAGGGCCAAAGGAGGGAAAGCCAGTTTTAGAACCAGTTTTCCATGGACATAATGCCCTTGGTAGCCACACCCCCAGGAGTAGGCTACCAAGATCCTCACACTTCAGGAAGACCTCAGCCATCTTGGCTGTGGCATGCAAAGTGTATGTATGTATGTATGTAGGTAGGATTTTTAGAGCGCATTCCGGCTCAAAAGAACATCGAATTGCTAAACAATAGGTGAGAAAAAGGAAACAAAGGCGCGATGCAGGAGGTACGAAGATAAAATAGAAGGCCAAATAGATGAGACATCAATTAGCGTGGAAAGAGAAAAGTTTTGATAAGTTTTCGTAAATTCAAGTAGTTAGATTCCTTCCTAATATGGATTGGAAGAGCATTCCAATGTCTAGCAGCGGCCACAGTGAAGGCTTTATCTCCCCATCTGACTTTATGAGTTCGTGGAGCCTGAATCCTAAAGGCTTCACTGGACCTTAGATTTCACTTGGGCCTATACCAACAGAGGTGTGTGACCAAATAACGAGGGCCAATACCATACACTGCTTTTTAAAGATTTTAAAGGTCACCCGTTAGACAGTGCAACAGTTTGAGACTGCATGTAGCTGAGGCAGAGCATGGGAGATTTAGAATAAATGTTGCCGCCATATTCTGGATCAGTTGAAGTTTTTTCATAGAAACACTGTCCAGATTAGATAGGAGGACATTACAGTAATCGAGCCTAAACGTAACCAGAGCTAATGTAACAGTAACTTTCCACTCCTGTTGTAAGTAAGGGAAAATTTTCCTTAACATTTTCAATATCCATAGACAGGTCGAAACAGTCTGAGTGACTTGGGCTTTGAAGGATAGATGGTCAACAAACATGATCCCTAAATTTCTGCTGGAGGTAGTGGGAACAGGGAGAGATTCACACTCAGCAGGCCACCAGTGGGAGTTCCATCGCTCTATCCCGGATCCGAAACATATAATTTCATTTTTTGCCCCATTCATTTTAAGCCAATTGTTGCCCATCCAATTATTAATGGCTAGCATACAATTGTGGCAGCAATCAGCCGCCTCCTCCCAGTTCTTGTCCACGGGTATAATAAGCTGAGTGTCATCAGCAGAGGACGTTGGCAAAAATCCAAATGACCGTATTATAGTGGCCAAAGGCGACATATAAACATTAAGCAAGGTAGGACTTAAAGAAGAGCCCTGGGGGAACCCCACACAGTAGAAGATAAGCCGCTGATCTAAAATCCCTGCAAATGACTGAAGTCCATCTGTCCGTCAGGAATGACTCCAGTAGTGTTAATGCTTGATCTCTAATGCCTGTCTGGAATAATGGAGTTAATAGAATTTGGGGTGAGATGGTGTCAAAGGCTGCTGATAGATCCAGCAAAATCAGAATAGCCCCTTTCCCACCCTCCACCATCCTTCGTATAGAATCCGAGGATGTGATAAGGGCAGACTCAGTGCTGTGGGATTTTCTAAAGCTATGTTGTGAAGGGTCTAGTACACCCTTTGTCGTTAGAAAAGGCATGAGTTCCTTATTTATATGCTTTTCGCAGATTTTAGCCAAAAAGGGGAGAAGGGCAATAGGGCGTACGTTGCTAAGATCTAGGTAGTCGCCATTTGCCTTCTTCTTCAAAGGAATCACTGTTGTGTCCTTCCAGGGGGCAGGAGACTTTCCAGATGATAGGATCTCCTGTAGAATAGGAGCTATTGCCTGAGAAAACATTTCAGGGGCTGATTGAAAGATGGATGGGGGTCACGGATCTAAAGGAGAGCCTGACTTAGTCTCCATAATTAGCTTTTGAATATCATCTTTTGAGAGAAGTGAAAAGTGAGATAGAGTCAAGTTGCTAGTGTTAGATTCTAAATCAGGCTTAATGGACTGATCTCCCTCAGTCAAAACAGAGTGATGCTTCATTCCTCCCAAAGGAATAAAATTGGAGTGAATATTTAACATTTTGTTGTGGAAATATGTGGCTACCCTATTACAGAAATCTTGAGAATTTTCCAATTCCGATGAAGTGGGAGAGGAGGACAGAGCCTTAACAACTTTGAAGAGCTCTCGGGGCAAATTGGCAGCTTTTTTGATTTTCGTAGCATAGAAATCAGCTCTAGCTTTAAAGCGTGCAATTTTATATGATTTGAGTGCTAGCTTCACTTTATCTTTTCCCACAAGGGAAGAATTAAGCTTCCAATGCCGCTCCTCTTGGTGGTATCTTCTCTGGAGGAGTTTGAGCTCCTTTGTAAACCAAGGTTGGCTCGGTTTATTGATTTTACGGTTAGTAGGAGCAAGTTACTTCATTGCAATTGCGATTCCTAAATTGCAACTCTCTAGTAAAGGCAAAGACCTCTCATTGGCCCTATTCCATTCTGCTTCCAGAATGGGAGCCAATTCCGTCAGTTTAACCTGTTTCCACAATCTAACAGTTTTGCTGTTAGGTCCAGGAGCTTGAGAAAGGAGGTCCCCAGTGACCAGGAAATAAGTAAATTATGGTCAGTCCAGCTCTGTGGGGTATTGATAACCTTCAATTGAGCTTGCATGCGGGCAAAAACCCCATCCAATAAATGACCAGCCATATGAGTAGCTGTGGTAACCTTAAGGATCCAGTTGAAAATCGACATGAGATCCAGAAATTCCCTAACCACAGGATTGTCAATTTCATCGAAATAAATGTTAAAGTCCCCCAAGATAATCGCCTTGGGGGACATCACTAGGGGCTCAATCAGTTCCGCCCAGGTTTGAACAAAACCTGAGCAGGAACCAGGGGGGCAATAAATTAAAAGGCCTTCAAGGAGTGTTACTTTGTTAAAAGAGATTCTAAAATCCATAACTTCACATGATGCAGATGACATATTCTTCCACGTACATATGCATGTGGAACTGCAGATAATCGCCAATCCCCCTCCTCTTTTGGATGTTCTGTCTACCCTAAAGTATGTATATCCTATGGCCTATAAAATCTGGCTCAGAATTAGGCTTTCCCCGGGTTTCTGTTAAAAATAAGCAGTCAAGATTAAAAGTTTCAATCATCTCTCTTTATTAGGTTGGGCGGAGTTCCTGGCCCTGTATGGGCGCTGACGGGTGCGGACGGGCGCAGACGGGCGCAGATGGGCTTGCCTTAGGCGTGCCTTCGGTGTGGCCCCTTCAGCCCAGGCATTTATGGCGCCGGGTCTTCTAGCAACAGGGAGACTCTGGGCGTCTAGCCCATCAAAATATACTGGAAGTGAGGCCGCTGCGAAAAACCCTCACTTCCGAGTAAAAAGAGAGGAGGAAACAAACAATTTTATTTTAAAAAGATTTGATGCCAACAATAAAATACAATGAAAAGGTCCCCCCCAAAAAGCTTAAGACCCCCAGCAACCACGTGTGTGTAAGAATTAGGAGCACTGTCTCAAAAATTTAAATATGTAAAAATTTCACAAACTCGCAGCAACGCGCTCACCTATATCTGCGCGGCCGCTTCAGCCCGGGCATTTATGGCGCCAGGTCTCCTAGCAACAGGGTGCACTCTAGATAGCCAGATGCCACACATCACCGGAACTGTGTCACAAGGTAGGAGAGGACCTACTAGCCAATTGGCTAGTGATAACCTTGTCCCCTTGGGGCACTTTACTGAGATATAATGGGCACCCCTGGCACCCTAGAAGTTAGTATTTGCTGGGTTCAGACCAAAGACAAGAAGAAGACCAATTTGCATCAGTTTGAAACTCACAGAGATAGGCTGCGATGCTGCCTCAACTGCACCTGCTGCACACTGGACTACTGGAGTTTGGCCCTGTTTTTCATGTGTGGCCCCTGGAAAAGATTACCCTACTGCAGAGGCTTCAAGGATCAGTAAGGTGGTCCCCTGGGACCTGCTTCAGGAGCACAAGAGCAGAAAGAGCCCAAAACAACAGAGTGGTAGCCATCATGGATGTTTCCCTGCTATCAGTTGCTGGGCATAGCAACAAAGGAATCTAAGATAGCCAAAGTCTGCACTCGAGTCTGCTGGACCCAGGAGAGCTGTCAGAGACTGTATTTGCTGGACTAAAAGGACATGAGCCCCCACCAAAGGTTTGCACTGGAACCACTGTGTTGCAAGAACTAAAGGTCTGCATTGGCAGCCCATTGACCTCTGCATAGAGGTCTTTATGGGACCCTAAGATCCATAGTCAGAGTGGTCACCACTCAACCGTGGACCGAGGACTCAACTGGACTTCACCCCCATGAACCACACAGCCTCAGGAGCATACATTGAGCACCTTTAGAACTGTAAAGTTGGGCACTTGCTTCTAGGGCTCTCTGGTGGCCAGGTGGCTGTCCAACGTTTTCATTCTAGACTCCTAACCCTCTATTCTGGGGGATGTGGTCACCCAAGCCAGGTCGGAGTCACCGAACTCAGTGGAACAAACATTTTTCCCAAAGTTTGCAAAGCTTTGACTTGCCAGTACTTATTTGCGCTTGATGTTCATATTTTTAAGTGTTTTAAAAATGTATAGCTCTGGAACCCTCTGGTGGATTTTGGTCATCAAGGACTCTAAAAATTCATAAAATAAGTGCTTTTATTATAAATTGTTGTTGTGTCTCTTTCTTGTTTAGCGACTGTCTTATTTCATTGTTTGGTGTTGTTAAATGCTTTCCACATTCGTCCTTTGCCTAGCCATGCTGCTCTGTGCCACAGTTACCAAAGGATTGAGCAGAGGGTTAAACAAATAACTCTGACTGGATGCAAGGAGACAAATGCCACTGTACTGCATAACAAGGCCCCAACCTTGCCATTTTCTTACAGTAGTATATGTATCTTATTTTGCCTTACATTTATTGTTTTTAATACATGTAGCGGTAGTTGTCTAGTTGCAATATCGCAAATATACGATCAAGTGTTTTCTTTTAATTATTTTTTTGTAGGTTTGTGGGCCTCTCATGTTATTTCATACACCCATTGATTTATATGTGTGTCCCTTGCAGTACCTGTGAGTGGCCATGTATGATGGTGACTTACTTCAAGGCTTAGCTGGAGTAGATTTGTGTCTGATTGGTAGTAGTATTCCTCTTTTGCACGTGTGTTTTTTTATTTCTGCAGGACCCTCCCTGTGCCCCTGTTTAATTTGATCTTTCCTCCTTTCACTTTGTAATAGTAGTGATTGCCGGTTTTCCAGTCAGTTGCTTTTGCCACTCCAATTTTGACACCAAATAATCTGTTATGTTATACTGCACTGAATTAATTATGCTGTCCTTTACCCGAGGTTGGCCTGGCACGGAGCAGTGCTGGCCCTAGGATATTTTGGACCTTGTGCAGAATACACTGTATGGGTCCCCCATGACACAAATCAAATTGTTTTTAAATTCTAATCATTTTATTTTAGTAGATAGTTAACAAGTGCAACAAGTAATATTTAACTATACAAGTGCACCTGTGATAGAATAATATATAATGCTACTTCTTGGCAGGACCTGAGCCATGGTGCTCTGCAGCAGACGATGGATGAATCCTACACCACATTCAACAGCTTGAGCTCCTAATCCAAGGTGAAAAACAGCTGACCACTCACAGCATGTGCTTTAAAATGAGACACACCCCAGGCAACAAGTTAAAACAACAAGATCCCTGTCGCACGTTAGAACAAGTTGCTTGAATTTCTCACATTGTAGATAATGGGGAAATGTACTTACTGGATATGAATGAATTGAGAAATGAGCTCAAAAATCGCTCTGCCCCATGGCATGGCGTCATACACAATGTACTGTGCACACGGCTGCTTTTTTACCTGCTGTGCATGTTTGAAAACTCACACAGGCCAATGTAGGGGGGCTGCCACCCTTCTTGCGGGGCAGCAGATTCAGACAGTGATGTTACACACGTGCACGTTCCAACAGTATCCACGTAGGCACTGAACCCTTGCACTACCTGGTACTGTTCTACGATCTCAGACCTAGAAGTTTACAGAAACCATGAAAAGCCTCCCACTTTCTGTGGGACGTGTCAGTTTACAGGGCTTCTGAGGGGAACACACTTCCTTTCACCTCTATGCTCCTTTGTTCTTCTGTTGCCTCCATAGCTGAGTGCGCCACATTGAGTCACCTAAGTGGATAGCTCAAACAGAAAAGCAATGTTTTTAATTTCTTCCTAAAAGAGTAGATTAGAGGAAACAGACCTAAGGTCAAATGGTAAACTATTTCACTACCTGAAGACAAGAACTGAAAAGGTTTCCTACCACTCGCACCGCTTGTAGGTGTTTTTCATTAATCTGGAAATTGTTAAAACGTCGGTAGATAAAGAGGGAAGATGATGTTGAGGCTTGTAGTTACTAAGCTTGCCTGGAGATAGTTTGGTGATGATTCATAAAGAAAGGTATGTACTGAAGAAATTACTTTGAAATAAATTCTGATTTAACTGGAAGATGATGGAGGAAAAAACATTGGGGATCACAAGTGTAACTTCAAAGGTTAGGTTTCGTGCTTGGGTGGAGCGAAAGGCTAATGAAAAACATAGTGATAATATTAACACTTGAGTGAGGGAGCCTGTAAACGAAAAGGTCATTTTAGGATTTAGTCAATGGGTAAACAATATAACAAGGTACTGGGTTAGGATGACTGTTTGGATTAGTATTAAGGTAACTTCAAAAGTTGGGTTTAGGTTTAGAGTAAAGGAAAGGGCAAGGATTAGAGTATGGATTTCAGTGAGTCTTATATAAAGGGTGTAGCATAGAGTTAGGTTTAAAGTTAGCCATAAGAAAAGTGCTAGAGGATCAGTAACAGCTAGGGATAAGAGTGATTGTTGGGTCTTAATTTGGGTTTTGATTGGATAGAGAGTGAGATTTAGTTTTGGTTGCTGGTACTGATGGTCTCCCCTGTACTCATTTAAACAATAAAACTGAGATTTAACTTAAAACACCACGAAGATAATAATAAGAAAATAAGGAGCACATGGATTTTGTCCCCTGTAATTAATCTCCTCAAAATGATTCTCAAACTCAATTTTAAACCGTGGAGAAGGCTGCTATGCCTGAGACAGAACATAAGGGATGTACATTATTTAACCCCTTTGCTGCCAGGCCTTTTCCCTCTCAGGTGCTAAACCTTTTTTGGGCTATTTGGGGCAGTTCGCACTTAGGCCCTCATAACTTAGCTAGCCACGCCAAATTTGCGTCCTTTTTTTCCAACATCCTAGGGATGATTATAGAGGTACCCAGACTTTGTAGGTTCCCCTGAAGGAGACCAAGATATTAGCCAAAATACAGTGAAAATTTCGTTTTTTTCACAAAACAAATGGGAAAAAAGGGCTGCAGAAGAAAGCTTGTGTTTTTTTCTCTGAAAATGGCATAAACAAAGGGTTTGCTGTGCTAAAATCACCAGCTTCCCAGCTTTCAGGAACAGGCAGACTTGAATCAGAAAACCACATTTTTCAACACAATTTTGACATTTTACTGGGACATACCCCATTTTTACTATTTTTGTGCTTTCAGCCTCCTTCCACTTAGTGACAGGAATGGGTGAGAAACCAATGCTGCGTCCCAGAATGCTAAACATTTCTGAAGTAGACAAAATTCTGAATTCAGCAAGGGGTCATTCATGTAGATCCTACAAGTGTTTCCTACAGAAAATAACAGCTGAAATAAAATAATTTTGAAATTTGAGATTAAAAAACAGCAATTTTCCTCTACGTTTTACTCTGTAACTTTTTACAGCGATGTCAGATTTTTTAAAGCAATATACCGTTAGGTCTGCTGGACTCTTCTGGTTGCGGGGATCTATAGGGCTTGTTGGTTCATCAAGAACCCTAGGTACCCAGAGCCAAAAATGAGCTGCCCCTTGCAATGGGTTTTCATTCTATACCAGATATACAGCAATGAATTTTGCTGAAATATAAAAAGTGAAAAATAGGTATCAAGAAAACCTTTGTAGTTCCAAAATGGGCACAAGATAAGGTGTTGAGAAGCAGTGGTTATTTGCACATCTCTGAATCCTGGGGTGCCCATACTACCATGTGAATTACAGGGCATTTCTCAAATAGACATATTTTTTACACACTGTCTTACATTTGGAAGGAAAAAATGTAGAGAAAGACAATGGGCAATAACACATGTTTTGATATTCTGTGCTCCCCCAAGTCTTCCAATAAAAATGGTACTTCACTTGCATGGTTAGGCCTAATGCTCGTGACAGGAAACACAAAATAGATACATCACATTTTTACATTGAAATCTGGCATGTTTTTGCAAAGTGGCTAGTTGTAGATTTTGGCCTCTAGCTCAGCCGGCACCTAGGGAAACCTATCAAACTTGCACACTTTTGAAAACTAGACACCTAGGTCAGTGGTTCCCAACCTTTTGACTTCTGCGGACCCCCACTTTATCATTACTGGAACCCAGGGACCCCCAATGAATCATTATGAGAATCCGGGGACCACCTCTACTGACTGCTAAGACCTAATCTGTTAATATTGTTAAATTTTCTAAGCAGTCGTGGACCACCGGAGGAGGCATCGCAGACCCCCAGGGGTCACCGGACCACAGGTTGGGAACCACTGACCTAGGGGAATCCAAGATGGGGTGAGATGTGGGGCTCGGACCAGGTTCTGTTACCCAGAATCCTTTGCAAACCTCAAAATTCAGCCAAAAAAACACTTCTACCTCTCATTTCGGTGACAGCAAGTTCTGGAATCTGAGAGAAGCCACAAATTTCCTTCCACCCAGCGTTTCCTCAAGTTTCCCGAAAAAAATGGTACCTCACTTGTGTGGGTAGGCCTAGCGCCCGGGAAAGGAAATGCCCCAAAACACAATGTGGACACAGCACATTTTCAGAAAGAAACCAGAGCTGTTTTTTTACAAAGTGCCTTGCTGTGGATTTTGGCCTCTAGCTCAGCTGGCACCTCGGGAAACCTAGCAAACCTGTGCATTTTTCAAAAATAGATACCTAGGGGAGTACAAGATGGGGTGACTTGTGGGGCTCTGACCAGGTTCTGTTACCCAGAATCCTTTGCAAACCTCAAAATTCGGCCAAAAAAACACTTTTACCTCTCATTTCGGTGACTGAAAGTTCTGGAATCTGAGAGGAGACACAAATTTCCTTCCACCCAGCGTTCCCCCAAGTCTCCTGATAAAAATGGTACCTCACTTGTTTGGGTAGGCCTAGCGCCCGCGAAAGGAAATGCCCCAAAACACAACATGGACACATCACATTTTCACAAAGAAAACAGAGCTGTTTTTTGCAAAGTGCCTAGCTGTGGATTTTGGCCTCTAGCTCAGCCCGCACCAGGGGAAACCTAGCAAATCAGTGCATTTGTTAAAACTAGACACCTAGGGGAATCCAAGATGGGGTGACTTGTGGGCATCTGACCAGGTTCTGTTACCCAGAATTCCTTGCAAACCTCAAACTTTGGCCCAAAAACACTTTTTCCTCTCATTTCGGTGACAGAAAGTTCTTGAATCTGAGAAGAGCCACAAATTTACTTCCACCCAGCGTTCCCCCAAGTCTCCCGATAAAAATGGTACCTCACTTGTGTGGGTAGGCCTAGCACCCACGAAAGGAAATGCCCCAAAACACAATGTGGACACATCACATTTTCACAAAGAAAACAGAGCTGTTTTTTGCAAAGTGCCTAGCTGTGGATTTTGGCCTCTAGCTCAGCCAGCACCTCTGGAAACCTAGCAAACCAGCTAATTTTTGTAAACTAGACACCTAGGGGAATCCAAGATGGGGTGACTTGTGGAGCTCTGACAAGGTTCTGTTACCCAGAATTCTTTGCAAACCTCAAACTTTGGCAAAAAAACACGTTTTCCTCTCATTTCCTTGACAGAAAGTTCTGGAATCTGAGAGGAGGCACAAATATCCATCCACCCAGCGTTCCCCCAAGTCTCCCGATAAAAATGGTACTTCACTTGTGTGGGTAGGCCTAGCACCCGCGAAAGCAAATGCCCCAAAACCCAACGTGGACACATCACATTTTCACAAAGAAAACAGAGCTGTTTTTAACAAAGTGTCTAGCTGTGGATTTTGGCCTCTAGCTCAGCCCGCACCTGGGAAAACCTGGCAAACCAGCGCATTGTTGAAAACTAGACACCTAGGGGAATCCAAGATGGGATGACTTGTTGGCCTCTGACCAGGTTCTGTTACCCAGAATTCTTTGCAAACCTCAAACCTTGGCCCAAAAACACTTTTTCCTCTCATTTTGGTGACAGAAAGTTCTGGAATATGAAAGGAGCCACACATTTCCTTCCGCCCAGCGTTCCCCCAAGTGTCCCGATAAAAATGGTACCTCACTTGTGTGGGTAGGCCTAGCACCCGCGAAAGTAAATGCCCCAAAACACAACGTGGACACATCACATTTTCACAAAGAAAACAGAGCTGTTTTTTGCAAAGTGCCTAGCTGTGGATTTTGGCCTCTAGCTCAGCCCGTACCTGGGAAAACCTAGCAAACCAGCGCATTTTTTAAAACTAGACACCTAGGGGAATCCAAGATGGGATGACTTGTGGGGCTCTGACCAGGTTCTGTTACCCAGAATTCTTTGCAAACCTCAAACTTTGGCCCAAAAACACTTTTTCCTCTCATTTTGGTGACAGAAAGTTCTGGAATCTGAAAGGAGCCACAAATTTCCTTCCACCCAGCATTCCCCCAAGTCTCCCGATAAAAATGGTACCTCAATTGTGTGGGTAGGCCTAGCGCCTGCGAAATGAAATGCCCCAAAACACAACGTGGACACATCACATTTTCACAAAGAAAACAGAGCTGTTTTTTGCAAAGTGCCTTGCTGTGGATTTTGGCCTCTAGCTCAGCCGGCACCTCGGGAAACCTAGCAAACCAGCAAATTTTTGTAAACTAGACACCTAGGGGAATCCAAGATGGGGTGACTTGTGGAGCTCTGACAAGGTTGTGTTACCCAGAATCCTTTGCAAACCTCAAAATTTCGCTAAAAAAACACTTTTTCCTCTCATTTCCATGACAGAAAGTTCTGGAATCTGAGAGGAGCCACAAATATCCTTCCACCCAGCGTTCCCCCAAGTCTCCCGATAAAAATGGTACCTCACTTGTGTGGGTAGGCCTAGCGCCCGCGAAAGGAAATGCCCCAAAACACAACATGGACACATCACATTTTCACAAAGAAAACAGAGCTGTTTTTCCAAAGTACCTAGCTGTGGATTTAGGCCTCTAGCTGAGCCGGCACCTCGGGAAACCTAGCAAACCAGCGAATTTATGAAAACTAGACACCTAGGGGAATCCAAGATGGGGTGACTTGTGGAGCTCTGACCAGGTTATGTTACCCAGAATCCTTTGCAAACCTCAAAACCTGGCCAAAAAAACACTTTTTTCTCTCATTTCCGTGACAGAAAGTTCTGGAATTTGAGAGGAGCCACAAATATCCTTCCACCCAGCGTTCCCCCAAGTCTCCCGATAAAAATGATACCTCACTTGTGTGGGTAGGCCTAGTGCCCGCGAAAGGAAATGCCCCAAAACACAACTTGGACACGTCACATTTTCACAAAGAAAACAGAGCTGTTTTTTGCAAAGTGCCTAGCTGTGGATTTTGGCCTCTAGCTCAGCTGGCACCTCAGGAAACCTAGCAAACCTGTGCATTTTTGAAAACTAGACTCCTAGGGGAATCCAAGATGGGGTAACTTGTGGATATATGACCAGGTTCTGTTACCCAGAATCCTTGGCAAACCTCAAACTTTGGTCAAACAACACTTTTTCCTTTCATTCCCATGACAGAAAGTTCTGGAATTTGAGAGGAGCTACAAATTTCCTCCCACCCAGAGTTCCCCCAAGTCTCCCGATAAAAATGATAGCTCACTTGTGTGGGTAGGCCTAGCGCCTGCGAAAGGAAATGCCCCAAAACACAACGTAGACACATCACATTTTCACAAAGAAAACAGAGCTGTTTTTTGCAAAGTGCCTAGCATTGGATTTTGGCCTCTAGCTCAGCTGGAACCTCAGGAAACCTAGCAAACCTGTGCATTTTTTAAAACTAGACACGTAGGGGAATCCAAGATGGGGTGACTTGTGGAGCTCTGACCAGGTTCTGTTACCCACAATCCTTTGCAAACCTAACAATTTGGCCAAACAACACTTTTTCCTCTCATTTTGGTGACAGAAAGTTCTGGAATCTGAGAGGAGCCACAAATTTCCTTCCACACAGCGTTCCCCCAAGTCTTCCGATAAAAATGGTACCTCACTTGTGTGGGTAGGCCTAGCGCCCGCGAAAGGAAATGCCCCAAAACCCAACGTGGACACATCACATTTTCACAAAGAAAACAGAGCTGTTTTTTGCAAAGTGCCTAGCTGTGTATTTTGGCCTCTAGCTCAGCCCGCACCTGGGGAAACCTAGCAAACCCGCGCATTTGTGAAAACCAGAGAGCTAGGGGAATCCAAGATGGGGTGACATGTGGAGCTCTGACCACGTTCTGTTACCCAGAATTCTTTGCAAACCTCAAACTTTGGCCCAAAAAACACTCTTTCCTCTCATTTCGGTGACAGAAAGTTCTTGAATCTGAGAAGAGCCACAAATTTCCTTCTACCCAGCGTTCCCCCTAGTGTCCTGATAAAAATGGTACCTCGCTTGTGTGGGTAGGCCTAGCGCCCGCGAAAGGAAATGCCCCAAAACACAACATGGACACATCACATTTTCACAAAGAAAACAGAGCTGTTTTTTACAATGTGCCTAGCTGTGGATTTTGCCCTCTAGCTCAGCCCGCACCTGGGAAAACCTAGCAAACCAGTGCATTTTTGAAAACTAGACACCTAGGGGAATCCAAGATGGGATGACTTGTTGGGCTCTGACCAGGTTCTGTTACCCAGAATTCTTTCCAAACCTCAAACTTTGGCCCAAAAACACTTTTTCCTCTCATTTTGGTGATAGAAAGTTCTGGAATCTGAAAGGAGCCACAAATTTCCTTCCACCCAGCGTTCCCCCAAGTCTCCTAATAAAAATGGTACCTCACTTGTGTGGGTAGGCCTAGCGCCCGCAAAAGGAAATGCCCCAAAACACAATGTGGACACATCACATTTTCACAAAGAAAACAGAGCTGTTTTTTGCAAAGGGCCTAGCTGTGGATTTTGGCCTCTAGCTCAGCCAGCACCTCTGGAAACCTAGCAAACCAGCTAATTTTTGTAAAATAGACACCTAGGGGAATCCAAGATGGGGTGACTTGTGGAGCTCTGACAAGGTTCTGTTACCCAGAATTCTTTGCAAACCTCAAACTTTGGCAAAAAAACACTTTTTCGTCTAATTTCCTTGACAGAAAGTTCTGGAATCTGAGAGGAGCCACAAATGTCTTCCCACCCAGCGTTCCCCCAAGTCTCCCGATACAAATGGTACCTCACTTGTGTGGGTAGGCCTAGCGCCCGCGAAAGGAAATGCCCCAAAACACAACATGGACACATCACATTTTCACAAAGAAAACAGAGCTGTTTTTCCAAAGTACCTAGCTGTGGATTTAGGCCTCTAGCTGAGCCGGCACCTCGGGAAACCTAGCAAACCAGCGAATTTATGAAAACTAGACACCTAGGGGAATCCAAGATGGGGTGACTTGTGGAGCTCTGACCAGGTTCTGTTACCCAGAATCCTTTGCAAACCTCAAAACCTGGCCAAAAAAACACCTTTTCCTCTCATTTCCGTGACAGAAAGTTCTTGAATTTGAGAGGAGCCACAAATATCCTTCCACTCAGCGTTCCCCCAAGTCTCCCGATAAAAATGATACCTCACTTGTGTGGGTAGGCCTAGTGCCCGCGAAAGGAAATGCCCCAAAACACAACTTGGACACGTCACATTTTCACAAAGAAAACAGAGCTGTTTTTTGCAAAGTGCCTAGCTGTGGATTTTTGCCTCTAGCTCAGCTGGCACCTCAGGAAACCTAGCAAACCTGTGCATTTTTGAAAACTAGACTCCTAGGGGAATCCAAGATGGGGTAACTTGTGGATATATGACCAGGTTCTGTTACCCAGAATCCTTGGCAAACCTCAAACTTTGGCCAAACAACACTTTTTCCTTTCATTCCCATGACAGAAAGTTCTGGAATTTGAGAGGAGCTACAAATTTCCTCCCACCCAGTGTTCCCCCAAGTCTCCCGATAAAAATTATAGCTCACTTGTGTGGGTAGGCCTAACGCCTGCGAAAGGAAATGCCCCAAAACACAACGTAGACACATCACATTTTCACAAAGAAAACAGAGCTGTTTTTTGCAAAGTGCCTAGCATTGGATTTTGGCCTCTAGCTCAGCTGGAACCTCAGGAAACCTAGCAAACCTGTGCATTTTTTTAAACTAGACACATAGGGGATTCCAAGATGGGGTGACTTGTGGAGCTCTGACCAGGTTCTGTTACCCACAATCCTTTGCAAACCTAACAATTTGGCCAAACAACACTTTTTCCTCTCATTTTGGTGACAGAAAGTTCTGGAATCTGAGAGGAGCCACAAATTTCCTTCCACACAGCGTTCCCCCAAGTCTCCCGATAAAAATGGTACCTCACTTGTGTGGGTAGGCCTAGCGCCCGCGAAAGGAAATGCCCCAAAACCCAACGTGGACACATCACATTTTCACAAAGAAATTAGAGCTGTTTTTTGCAAAGTGCCTAGCTGTGTATTTTGGCCTCTAGCTCAGCCCGCACCTGGGGAAACCTAGCAAACCCGCGCATTTGTGAAAACTAGAGAGCTAGAGGAATCCAAGATGGGGTGACTTGTGGAGCTCTGACCACGTTCTGTTACCCAGAATTCTTTGCAAACCTCAAACTTTGGCCCAAAAAACACTCTTTCCTCTCATTTCGGTGACAGAAAGTTCTTGAATCTGAGAAGAGCCACAAATTTCCTTCTACCCAGCGTTCCCCCTAGTGTCCTGATAAAAATGGTACCTCGCTTGTGTGGGTAGGCCTAGCGCCCGCGAAAGGAAATGCCCCAAAACACAACATGGACACATCACATTTTCACAAAGAAAACAGAGCTGTTTTTTACAATGTGCCTAGCTGTGGATTTTGCCCTCTAGCTCAGCCCGCACCTGGGAAAACCTAGCAAACCAGTGCATTTTTGAAAACTAGACACCTAGGGGAATCCAAGATGGGATGACTTGTTGGGCTCTGACCATGTTCTGTTACCCAGAATTCTTTCCAAACCTCAAACTTTGGCCCAAAAACACTTTTTCCTCTCATTTTGGTGATAGAAAGTTCTGGAATCTGAAAGGAGCCACAAATTTCCTTCCACCCAGCGTTCCCCCAAGTCTCCCAATAAAAATGGTACCTCACTTGTGTGGGTAGGCCTAGCGCCCGCAAAAGGAAATGCCCCAAAACACAATGTGGACACATCACATTTTCACAAAGAAAACAGAGCTGTTTTTTGCAAAGTGCCTAGCTGTGGATTTTGGGCTCTAGCTCAGCCAGCACCTCTGGAAACCTAGCAAACCAGCTAATTTTTGTAAAATAGACACCTAGGGGAATCCAAGATGGGGTGACTTGTGGAGCTCTGACAAGGTTCTGTTACCCAGAATTCTTTGCAAACCTCAAACTTTGGCAAAAAAACACTTTTTCGTCTCATTTCCTTGACAGAAAGTTCTGGAATCTGAGAGGAGCCTCAAATATCCTTCCACCCAGTGTTCCCCCAAGTCTCCCGATAAAAATGGTACCTCACTTGTGTGGGTAGGCCTAGCGCCCGCGAAAGGAAATGCCCCAAAACCCAACGTGGACACATCACATTTTCACAAAGAAAACAGAGCTGTTTTTTACAAAGTGTCTAGCTGTGGATTTTGGACTCTAGCTCAGCCCGCACCTGGGAAAACCTGGCAAACCAGCGCATTTTTGAAAACTAGACACCTAGGGGAATCCAAGATGGGATGACTTGTTGGCCTCTGACCAGGTTCTGTTACCCAGAATTCTTTGCAAACCTCAAACTTTGGCCCAAAAACACTTTTTCCTCTCATTTTGGTGACAGAAAGTTCTGGAATCTGAAAGGAGCCACAAATTTCCTTCCACCCAGCGTTCCCCCAAGTCTCCCGATAAAAATGGTACCTCACTTGTGTGGGTAGGCCTAGCGCCTGCGAAAGGAAATGCCCCAAAACACAACATGGACACATCACATTTTCACAAAGAAAACAGAGCTGTTTTTTGCAAAGTGCCTTGCTGTGGATTTTGGCCTCTAGCTCAGCCGGCACCTCGGGAAACCTAGCAAACCAGCAAATTTTTGTAAACTAGACACCTAGGGGAATCCAAGATGGGGTGACTTGTGGAGCTCTGACAAGGTTGTGTTACCCAGAATCCTTTGCAAACCTCAAAATTTCGCTAAAAAAACACTTTTTCCTCTCATTTGGTGACAGAAAGTTCTGGAATCTGAGAGGAGTCACAAATATCCTTCCACCCAGCGTTCCCCCAAGTCTCCCGATAAAAATGGTACCTCACTTGTGTGGGTAGGCCTAGCGCCCGCGAAAGGAAATGCCCCAAAACACAACGTGGACACTTCACATTTTCACAAAGAAAACAGAGCTGTTTTTCCAAAGTACCTAGCTGTGGATTTAGGCCTCTAGCTGAGCCGGCACCTCGGGAAACCTAGCAAACCAGCGAATTTATGAAAACTAGACACCTAGGGGAATCCAAGATGGGGTGACTTGTGGAGCTCTGACCAGGTTCTGTTACCCAGAATCCTTTGCAAACTTCAAAACCTGGCCAAAAAAACACCTTTTCCTCTCATTTCCGTGACAGAAAGTTCTGGAATTTGAGAGGAGCCACAAATATCCTTCCACCCAGCGTTCCCCCAAGTCTCCCGATAAAAATGATACCTCACTTGTGTGGGTAGGCCTAGTGCCCGCGAAAGGAAATGCCCCAAAACACAACTTGGACACGTCACATTTTCACAAAGAAAACAGAGCTGTTTTTTGCAAAGTGCCTAGCTGTGGATTTTGGCCTCTGGCTCAGCTGGCACCTCAGGAAACCTAGCAAACCTGTGCACTTTTTAAAACTAGACTCCTAGGGGAATCCAAGATGGGGTAACTTGTGGATATATGACCAGGTTCTGTTACCCAGAATCCTTGGCAAACCTCAAACTTTGGCCAAACAACACTTTTTCCTTTCATTCCCATGACAGAAAGTTCTGGAATTTGAGAGGAGCTACAAATTTCCTCCCACCCAGAGTTCCCCCAAGTCTCCCGATAAAAATGATAGCTCACTTGTGTGGGTAGGCCTAGCGCCTGCGAAAGGAAATGCCCCAAAACACAACGTAGCCACATCATATTTTCACAAAGAAAACAGAGCTGTTTTTTGCAAAGTGCCTAGCATTAGATTTTGGCCTCTAGCTCAGCTGGAACCTCAGGAAACCTAGCAAACCTGTGCATTTTTTAAAACTAGACACGTAGGGGAATCCAAGATGGGGTGACTTGTGGAGCTCTGACCAGGTTCTGTTACGCACAATCCTTTGCAAACCTAACAATTTGGCCAACCAACACTTTTTCCTCTCATTTTGGTGACAGAAAGTTCTGGAATCTGAGAGGAGCCACAAATTTCCTTCCACACATTCGTTCCCCCAAGTCTCCCGATAAAAATGGTACCTCACTTGTGTGGGTAGGCCTAGCGCCCGCGAAAGGAAATGCCCCAAAACCCAACGTGGACACATCACATTTTCACAAAGAAAACAGAGCTGTTTTTTTGCAAAGTGCCTAGCTGTGTATTTTGGCCTCTAGCTCAGCCCGCACCTGGGGAAACCTAGCACACCCGCGCATTTGTGAAAACTAGAGAGCTAGGGGAATGCAAGATGGGGTGACTTGTGGAGCTCTGACCACGTTCTGTTACCCAGAATTCTTTGCAAACCTCAAACTTTGGCCCAAAAAACACTCTTTCCTCTCATTTCGGTGACAGAAAGTTCTTGAATCTGAGAAGAGCCACAAATTTCCTTCCACCCAGTATTCCCTCAAGTCTCCCGATAAAAATGATACCTCACTTGTGTGGGTAGGCCTAGCGCCCGCAAAAGGAAATGCCCCAAAACCCAACGTGGACACATCACATTTTCACAAAGAAAACAGAGCTGTTTTTTGCAAAGTGCCTAGCTGTGTATTTTGGCCTCTAGCTCAGCCCGCACCTGGGCAAACCTAGCAAACCCGCGCATATGTGAAAACTAGAGAGCTGGGGGAATCCAATATGGGATGACTTGTGGAGCTCTGACCACGTTCTGTTACCCAGAATTCTTTGCAAACCTCAAACTTTGGCCCAAAAAACACTCTTTCCTCTCATTTCGGTGACAGAAAGTTCTTGAATCTGAGAAGAGCCACAAATTTCCTTCCACCCAGCGTTCCCTTAAGGCTCCCGATAAAAATGATAGCTCACTTGTGTGGGTAGGCCTAGCGCCCGTGAAAGGAAATGCCCCAAAACACAACGTGGACACATCACATTTTCATAAAGAAAACAGAGTTGTTTTTTGCAAAGTGCCTAGCTGTGGATTTTGGCCTCTAACTCAGCTGGCACCTCAGGAAACCTAGCAAACCTGTGCATTTTTTAAAACTAGACACCGAGGAGAATCCAAGATGGGGTGACTTGTGGAGCTCTGAGCAGGTTCTGTTACCCACAATCCTTTGCAAACCTAACAATTTGGCCAAACAACACTTTTTCCTCTCATTTTGGTGACAGAAAGTTCTGGAATCTGAGAGGAGCCACAACTTTCCTTCCACACAGCGTTCCCCCAAGTCTCCCGATAAAAATGGTACCTCACTTGTGTGGGTAGGCCTAGCGCCCGCGAAAGGAAATGCCCCAAAACGCAACGTGGACACATCACATTTTCACAAAGAAAACAGAGCTGTTTTTTACAAAGTGCCTAGCTGTGGATTTTGGCCTCTAGCTCAGCCTGCACCTGGGGAAACCTAGCAAACCAGCACCTTTTTGAAAACTAGACACCTAGGGGAATCCAAGATGGGGTGACTTGTGGGGCTCTTACCAGGTTCTGTTACCCAGAATTTTTTGCAAACCTCAAAATGTGGCCAAAAAGCACTTTTTCCTCTCATTTTGGTGACAGAAAGTTCTGGAATCTGAGAGGAGCCACAAATATCCTTCCACCCAGCGTTCCCCCAAGTCTCCCGATGAAAATGATACCTCACTTGTGTGGGTAGGCCTAGTGCCCGCGAAATGAAATGCCCCAAAACACAACTTGGACACGTCACATTTTCACAAAGAAAACAGAGCTGTTTTTTGCAAAGTGCCTAGCTGTGGATTTTGGCCTCTAGCTCAGCTGGCACCTCAGGAAACCTAGCAAACCTGTGCATTTTTTAAAACTAGACTCCTAGGGGAATCCAAGATGGGGTAACTTGTGGATATATGACCAGGTTCTGTTACCCAGAATCCTTGGCAAACCTCAAACTTTGGCCAAACAACACTTTTTCCTTTCATTCCCATGACAGAAAGTTCTGGAATTTGAGAGGAGCTACAAATTTCCTCCCACCCAGAGTTCCCCCAAGTCTCCCGATAAAAATGATAGCTCAGTTGTGTGGGTAGGCCTAGCGCCTGCGAAAGGAAATGCCCCAAAACACAACATAGACACATCACATTTTCACAAAGAAAACAGAGCTGTTTTTTGCAAAGTGCCTAGCATTGGATTTTGGCCTCTAGCTCAGCAGGAACCTCAGGAAACCTAGCAAACCTGTGCATTTTTTAAAACTAGACACGTAGGGGAATCCAAGATGGGGTGACTTGTGGAGCTCTGACCAGGTTCTGTTACCCACAATCCTTTGCAAACCTAACAATTTGGCCAAACAACACTTTTTCCTCTCATTTTGGTGACAGAAAGTTCTGGAATCTGAGAGGAGCCACAAATTTCCTTCCACACAGCGTTCCCCCAAGTCTCCCGATAAAAATGGTACCTCACTTGAGTGGGTAGGCCTAGCGCCCGCGAAAGGAAATGCCCCAAAACCCAACGTGGACACATCACATTTTCACAAAGAAAACAGAGCTGTTTTTTGCAAAGTGCCTAGCTGTGTATTTTGGCCTCTAGCTCAGCCCGCACCTGGGGAAACCTAGCACACCCGCGCATTTGTGAAAACTAGAGAGCTAGGGGAATCCAAGATGGGGTGACTTGTGGAGCTCTGACCACGTTCTGTTACCCAGAATTCTTTGCAAACCTCAAACTTTGGCACAAAAAACACTCTTTCCTCTCATTTCGGTGACAGAAAGTTCTTGAATCTGAGAAGAGCCACAAATTTCCTTCCACCCAGTGTTCCCTCAAGTCTCCCGATAAAAATGGTACCTCACTTGTGTGGGTAGGCCTAGCACCCGCAAAAGGAAATGCCCCAAAACCCAACGTGGACACATCACATTTTCACAAAGAAAACAGAGCTGTTTTTTGCAAAGTGCCTAGCTGTGTATTTTGGCCTCTAGCTCAGCCCGCACCTGGGCAAACCTAGCAAACCCGCGCATATGTGAAAACTAGAGAGCTAGGGGAATCCAAGATGGGGTGACTTGTGGAGCTCTGACCACGTTCTGTTACCCAGAATTCTTTGCAAACCTCAAACTTTGGCCCAAAAAACACTCTTTTCTCTCATTTCGGTGACAGAAAGTTCTTGAATCTGAGAAGAGCCACAAATTTCCTTCCACCCAGCGTTCCCTTAAGTCTCCCGATAAAAATGATAGCTCACTTGTGTGGGTAGGCCTAGCGCCCGTGAAAGGAAATGCCCCAAAACACAACGTGGACACATCACATTTTCACAAAGAAAACAGAGCTGTTTTTTGCAAAGTGCCTAGCTGTGGATTTTGGCCTCTAACTCAGCTGGCACCTCAGGAAACCTAGCAAACCTGTGCATTTTTTTTAAACTAGACACCTAGGGGAATCCAAGATGGGGTGACTTGTGGAGCTCTGAGCAGGTTCTGTTACCCACAATCCTTTGCAAACCTAACAATTTGGCCAAACAACACTTTTTCCTCTCATTTTGGTGACAGAAAGTTCTGGAATCTGAGAGGAGCCACAAATTTCCTTCCACACAGCGTTCCCCCAAGTCTCCCGATAAAAATGGTACCTCACTTGTGTGGGTAGACCTAGCGCCCGCGAAAGGAAATGCCCCAAAACCCAACGTGGACACATCACATTTTCACAAAGAAAACAGAGCTGTTTTTTACAAAGTGCCTAGCTGTGGATTTTGGCCTCTAGCTCAGCCTGCACCTGGGGAAACCTAGCAAACCAGCACCTTTTTGAAAACTAGACACCTGGGGGAATCCAAGATGGGGTGACTTGTGGGGCTCTGACCAGGTTCTGTTACCCAGAATTTTTTGCAAACCTCAAAATGTGGCCAAAAAGCACTTTTTCCTCTGATTTCGGTGACAGAAAGTTCTGGAATCTGAGAGGAGCCACGAATATCCTTCCACCCAGTGTTCCCACAAGTCTCCCGATAAAAATGGTACCTCACTTGTGTGGGTAGGCCTAGCGCCCGTGAAAGGGCATTCCCCAAAACACAAAGAGGACACATCACATTTTCACAAAGAAAACAGAGTTGATTTTTAAAAAGTGCCTACCTGTGGTTTTTGGCCTCTAGCTCACCCGGCACCTTAGGAAACCTAGCAAACCTTTGCATTTTTGAAAACTAGACATCTAGGGGAATCCAAGATGGGGTGACTTGTGGGGCTCTGACCAGGTTCTGTTACCCAGAATCCTTTGCAAACCTCAAAATTTGGCCAAACAACACTTTTTCCTCTCATTTCGATTACAAAAAGTTCTGGAATCTGAGAGGAGCCACAAATATCCTTCCACCCAGTGTTCCCACAAGTCTCCCGATAAAAATGGTACCTCACTTGTGTGGGTAGGCCTAGTGCCTGCGAAAGGAAATGCCCCAAAACACCACGTGGACACATCACATTTTCACAAAGAAAACAGAGCTGTTTTTTACAAAGTGCCTAGCTGTGGATTTTGGCCTCTAGCTCAGCCTGCACCTCGGGAAACCCAGCATACCAGCGCATTTTTGAAAACTAGACACCTAGGGGAATCCAAGATGGGATGAATTGCGGGGCTCAGACCAGTTTCTGTTACCCAGAATTCTTTGCAGACCTCAAACTTTGGCCCAAAAAACGCTTTTTCCTCTCATTTCGGTGACAGAAAGTTCTGGAATCTGAGAAGAGACACAAATGTCCTTCCACCCAGTGTTCCCACAAGTCTCCCGATAAAAATTGTACCTCACTTGTGTGGGTAGGCCTAGCGCCCGTGAAAGGGAATGCCCCAAAACACAAAGTGGATACATCACATTTTCACAAAGAAAACAGAGCTGTTGTTTGCAAAGTGCCTAGCTGTGTATTTTGGCCTCTAGCTCAGCCCGCACCTGGGCAAACCTAGCAAACCCGCGCATATGTGAAAACTAGAGAGCTAGGGGAATCCAAGATGGGGTGACTTGTGGAGCTCTGACCACGTTCTGTTACCCAGAATTCTTTGCAAACCTCAAACTTTGGCCCAAAAAACACTCTTTTCTCTCATTTCGGTGACAGAAAGTTCTTGAATCTGAGAAGAGCCACAAATTTCCTTCCACCCAGCGTTCCCTTAAGTCTCCCGATAAAAATGATAGCTCACTTGTGTGGGTAGGCCTAGCGCCCGTGAAAGGAAATGCCCCAAAACACAACGTGGACACATCACATTTTCACAAAGAAAACAGAGCTGTTTTTTGCAAAGTGCCTAGCTGTGGATTTTGGCCTCTAACTCAGCTGGCACCTCAGGAAACCTAGCAAACCTGTGCATTTTTTTAAACTAGACACCTAGGGGAATCCAAGATGGGGTGACTTGTGGAGCTCTGAGCAGGTTCTGTTACCCACAATCCTTTGCAAACCTAACAATTTGGCCAAACAACACTTTTTCCTCTCATTTTGGTGACAGAAAGTTCTGGAATCTGAGAGGAGCCACAAATTTCCTTCCACACAGCGTTCCCCCAAGTCTCCCGATAAAAATGGTACCTCACTTGTGTGGGTAGACCTAGCGCCCGCGAAAGGAAATGCCCCAAAACCCAACGTGGACACATCACATTTTCACAAAGAAAACAGAGCTGTTTTTTACAAAGTGCCTAGCTGTGGATTTTGGCCTCTAGCTCAGCCTGCACCTGGGGAAACCTAGCAAACCAGCACCTTTTTGAAAAC
Source organism: Pleurodeles waltl (assembly GCF_031143425.1). Taxonomy (NCBI): domain Eukaryota; kingdom Metazoa; phylum Chordata; class Amphibia; order Caudata; family Salamandridae; genus Pleurodeles; species Pleurodeles waltl. The sequence continues at coordinate 1,245,957,631 of NC_090445.1, forward strand.
TAGACACCTGGGGGAATCCAAGATGGGGTGACTTGTGGGGCTCTGACCAGGTTCTGTTACCCAGAATTTTTTGCAAACCTCAAAATGTGGCCAAAAAGCACTTTTTCCTCTGATTTCGGTGACAGAAAGTTCTGGAATCTGAGAGGAGCCACGAATATCCTTCCACCCAGTGTTCCCACAAGTCTCCCGATAAAAATGGTACCTCACTTGTGTGGGTAGGCCTAGCGCCCGTGAAAGGGCATTCCCCAAAACACAAAGAGGACACATCACATTTTCACAAAGAAAACAGAGTTGATTTTTAAAAAGTGCCTACCTGTGGTTTTTGGCCTCTAGCTCACCCGGCACCTTAGGAAACCTAGCAAACCTTTGCATTTTTGAAAACTAGACATCTAGGGGAATCCAAGATGGGGTGACTTGTGGGGCTCTGACCAGGTTCTGTTACCCAGAATCCTTTGCAAACCTCAAAATTTGGCCAAACAACACTTTTTCCTCTCATTTCGATTACAAAAAGTTCTGGAATCTGAGAGGAGCCACAAATATCCTTCCACCCAGTGTTCCCACAAGTCTCCCGATAAAAATGGTACCTCACTTGTGTGGGTAGGCCTAGTGCCTGCGAAAGGAAATGCCCCAAAACACCACGTGGACACATCACATTTTCACAAAGAAAACAGAGCTGTTTTTTACAAAGTGCCTAGCTGTGGATTTTGGCCTCTAGCTCAGCCTGCACCTCGGGAAACCCAGCATACCAGCGCATTTTTGAAAACTAGACACCTAGGGGAATCCAAGATGGGATGAATTGCGGGGCTCAGACCAGTTTCTGTTACCCAGAATTCTTTGCAGACCTCAAACTTTGGCCCAAAAAACGCTTTTTCCTCTCATTTCGGTGACAGAAAGTTCTGGAATCTGAGAAGAGACACAAATGTCCTTCCACCCAGTGTTCCCACAAGTCTCCCGATAAAAATTGTACCTCACTTGTGTGGGTAGGCCTAGCGCCCGTGAAAGGGAATGCCCCAAAACACAAAGTGGATACATCACATTTTCACAAAGAAAACAGAGCTGTTGTTTGCAAAGTGCCTAGCTGTGGATTTTGGCCTCTAGCTCAGTCGGCACCTCAGAAAACCTAGCAAACTTGTGCATTTTTGAAAACTAGACACCTAGTGGAATCCAAGATGGGGTGACTTGTGGAGCTCTGACCAGATTCTGTTACCCAGAATCCTTTGCAAACCTATAAATTTGGCAAAAAAACACACTTTCCTCTCATTTCCGTGACAGAAAGTTCTGGAATCTGAGAGGAGCCACAAATATCCTTCCACCCAGCATTCCCCCAAGTCTCCCCATAAAAATGGTACCTCACTTGTGTGGGTAGGCCTAGCGCCGGCAAAAGGAAATGCCCCAAAACACAACCAAGACACATCACATTTTCACACAGAAAACAAAGCTGTTTTTTGCAAAGTGCCTAGCTGTGGATTTTGGCCTCTAGCTCAGCCGGCACCTCGGGAAACCGAGCAAACCAGCAAATTTTTGAAAACTAGACACCTAGGGGACTCCAAGATGGGGTGACTTGTGTGCTCTGCCCAGGTTTTGTTACCCAGAATTCTTTGCAGACCTCAAACTTTGGCCCAAAAAACGCTTTTTCCTCTCATTTCGGTGACAGAAAGTTCTGGAATCTGAGAAGAGACACAAATGTCCTTCCACCCAGTGTTCCCACAAGTCTCCCGATAAAAATTGTACCTCACTTGTGTGGGTAGGCCTAGCGCCCGTGAAAGGGAATGCCCCAAAACACAAAGTGGATACATCACATTTTCACAAAGAAAACAGAGCTGTTGTTTGCAAAGTGCCTAGCTGTGGATTTTGCCCTCTAGCTCAGCCGGCACCTGGGGAAACCCAGCATACCAGCGCATTTTCGAAAACTAGACACCTAGGGGAATCCACGATGGGGTGACTTTTGCGGCTCTGACCAGGTTCTGTTACCCAGAATTATTTGCAAACCTCAAAATTTGGCCAAACAACAATTTTTCATTTCATTTCGGTGGCAGAAAGTTCTGGAATCTAAGAGGAACCACAAATGTCCTTCCACCCAGCGTTCCCCCAAGTCTCCCAATAAAAATGGTACTTCACTTGTGTGGGAAGGCCTAGCGCCTGCGAAAGGAAATGCCCCAAAACACCACGTGGACACATCACATTTTCATAAAGAAAACAGAGCTGTTTTTTGCAAAGTGCCTAGCTGTGGATTTTGCCCTCTAGCTCAGCCGGCACCTGGGTAAACCCAGCATACCAGCGCATTTTTGAAAACTAGACACCTAGGGGAATCCACGATGGGGTGACTTTTGCGGCTCTGACCAGGTTCTGTTACCCAGAATTATTTGCAAACCTTAAAATTTGGCCCAAAAAACACTTTTTCCTCTTATTTCGGTGACAGAAAGTTCTTGAATCTGAGAGGAGATACAAATTTCCTTCCACACAACGTTCCCCCAAGCCTCCCGATAAAAATGGTACCTCACTTGTGTGGGTAGGCCTAGCGGCCATGAAAAGAAATGCCCCAAAACACAATGTGGACACATCACATTTTCACAAAGAAAACAGAGCTGTTTTTTACAAAGTGCCTAGCTGTGGATTTTGGCCTCTAGCTCAGCCGGCACCTCAGGAAACCTAGCAAACCTGTGCATTTTTGAAAACTAGATAGCTAGGGGAATCCAAGATGGGGTGACTTGTGGAGCTCTAACCAGGTTCTGTTACCCAGAATCCTTTGCAAACCTCAAACTGTGGTCAAAAAACACTTTTTCCTCTCATTTCAGTGACAGAAAGGTCTGGAATCTGAGAGGAGCCACAAATATCGTTCCACCCAGCGTTCCCCCAAGTCTCCCGATAAAAATGGTACCTCACTTGTGTGGGTAGGTCTACTGCCCGCGAAAAGAAATGCCCCAAAACACAACATGGGCAAATCACATTTTCGCAAAAAAAACAGAGCTATTTTTTACAAAGTGCCTAGCTGTGGATTTTGGCCTCTAGCTCAGTCGGCACCTCAGGAAACCTAGCAAACTTGTGCATTTTTGAAAACTAGACACCTAGGGGAATCCAAGATGGGGTGACTTGTGGAGTTCTGACCAGTTTTTGTTACCCAGAATCCTTTGCAAACCTATAAATTTGGCAAAAAAACACACTTTCCTCTCATTTCTGTGACAGAAAGTTCTGGAATCTGAGAGGAGCCACAAATATCCTTCCACCCAGCATTCCCCCAAGTCTCCCCATAAAAATGGTACCTCACTTGTGTGGGTAGGCCTAGCGCCAGAGAAAGGAAATGCCCCAAAATACAACCTAGACACATCACATTTTCACACAGAAAACAAAGCTGTTTTTTGCAAAGTGCCTAGCTGTGGGTTTTGGCCTCTAGCTCAGCCGGCACCTCGGGAAACCTAGCAAACCAGCACATTTTTGAAAACTAGACACCTAGGGGACTCCAAGATGGGGTGACTTGTGTGCTCTGCCCAGGTTTTGTTACCCAGAATTCTTTGCAAACCTCAAACTTTGGCCCCAAAACACTTTTTCCTCTCATTTTGGTGACAGAAAGTTCTTGAATCTGAAAGGAGCCACAAATTTCCTTCCACCCAGTGTTCTCCCAAGTCTCCCGATAAAAATGGTACCTCACTTGTGTGGGTAGGCCTAGCGCCTGCGAAAGGAAATGCCCCAAAACACAACGTGGACACATCACATTTTCACAAAGAAAACAGAGCTGTTTTTTGCAAAGTGCCTAGCTGTGGATTTTGGCGTCTAGCTCAGTCGGCACCTCAGGAAACCTAGCAAACCTGTGCATTTTTTAAAAGTAGACACCTAGGGGAATCCAAGATGGGGTGACTTGTGGAGCTCTGACCAGGTTCTGTTACCCAGAATCCTTTGCAAACCTCAAAATGTGGCCAAAAAAACACCTTTTCCTCTCATTTCGGTGACAGAAAGTTCTGGAATCTGAAAGGAGCCACAAATATCCTTCAACCCAGCGTTCCCCCAAGTCTCCCGATAAAAATGGTACCTCACTTGTGTGGGTAGGCCTACCGCCCGTGAAAGGAAATGCCCCAAAACACAATGTGGACACATCACATTTTCACAAAGAAAACAGAGCAGTTTTTTACAAAGTGCCTAGCTGTGGATTTTGGCCTCTAGCTCAGTCGGCACCTCAGGAAACCTAGCAAACTTGTGCATTTTTTTAAACTAGACACCTAGGGGAATCCAAGATGGGGTGACTTGTGGAGCTCTGACCAGGTTCTGTTACCCAGAATCCTTTGCAAACCTCAACATTTCGCAAAAAAAACACTTTTTCCTCTCATTTCGGTGACAGAAAGTTCTGGAATCTGAGAGGAGCCACAAATTTCCTTCTACCCAGAGTTCCCCCAAGTCTCCCGATAAAAATGTTACCTCACTTCTTTGAGTAGGCCTAGCGTCCGCGACAGGAAATGCCCCAAAACACAACGTGGACACATCACATTTTCACAAAGGAAACAGAGCTGTTTTTTACAAAGTGCCTTGATGTGGATTTTGCCCTCTAGCTCAACCGGCACCTCGGGAAACCTAGCAAACCTGTGCATTTTTGAAAACTAGACACCTAGGGGAATCCAAGATGGGGTGACTTGTAGGGCTCTGACCGGGTTATGTTACCCAGAATCCTTTGCAAACTTCAACATTTGGCCAAAAAACACTTTTTTCTCTCATTTAGGTGACAGAAAGTTCTGAAATCTGAGAGGAGCCACAAATTTCCTTCCACCCAGGGTTCCCCCAAGTCTCCCGATAAAAATGGTACCTCACTTGTGTGGGTAGGCCTAGCGCCCACAAAAGCAAATGCCCCAAAACAGAATGTGGACACATCACATTTCCACAAAGAAAACAGAGCTGTTTTTTACAAAGTGCGTAGCTGTGGATTTTGGCCTCTAGCTCAGCCGGCACCTCAGGAAACCTAGCAAACCTGTGCATTTTTTAAAACTATATAGCTAGGGGAATCCACGATGGGGTGACTTGTGGAGCTCTAACCAGGTTCTATTACCCAGAATTCTTTGCAAACCTCAAAATGTGGTCAAAAAACACTTTTTCCTCTAATTTCAGTGACAGAAAGTTCTGGAATCTGAAAGGAGCCACAAATATCCTTCCACCCAGCGTTCCCCCAAGTCTCCCGATAAAAATGGTACCTCACTTGTGTGGGTAGGTCTACTGCCCGCGAAAGGAAATGCCCCAAAACAAAACATGGGCAAATCACATTTTCGCAAAAAAAACAGAGCTGTTTTTTACAAAGTGCCTAGCTGTGGATTTTGGCCTCTAGCTCAGTCGGCACCTCAGAAAACCTAGCAAACTTGTGCATTTTTGAAAACTAGACACCTAGGGGAATCCAAGATGGGGTGACTTGTGGAGCTCTGACCAGATTCTGTTACCGAGAATCCTTTGCAAACCTATAAATTTGGCAAAAAAACACACTTTCCTCTCATTTCCGTGACAGAAAGTTCTGGAATCTGAGAGGAGCCACAAATATCCTTCCACCCAGCATTCCCCCAAGTCTCCCCATAAAAATGGTACCTCACTTGTGTGGGTAGGCCTAGCGCCGGCAAAAGGAAATGCCCCAAAACACAACCAAGACACATCACATTTTCACACAGAAAACAAAGCTGTTTTTTGCAAAGTGCCTAGCTGTGGATTTTGGCCTCTAGCTCAGCCGGCACCTCGGGAAACCGAGCAAACCAGCAAATTTTTGAAAACTAGACACCTAGGGGACTCCAAGATGGGGTGACTTGTGTGCTCTGCCCAGGTTTTGTTACCCAGAATTCTTTGCAGACCTCAAACTTTGGCCCAAAAAACGCTTTTTCCTCTCATTTCGGTGACAGAAAGTTCTGGAATCTGAGAAGAGACACAAATGTCCTTCCACCCAGTGTTCCCACAAGTCTCCCGATAAAAATTGTACCTCACTTGTGTGGGTAGGCCTAGCGCCCGTGAAAGGGAATGCCCCAAAACACAAAGTGGATACATCACATTTTCACAAAGAAAACAGAGCTGTTGTTTGCAAAGTGCCTAGCTGTGGATTTTGCCCTCTAGCTCAGCCGGCACCTGGGGAAACCCAGCATACCAGCGCATTTTCGAAAACTAGTCACCTAGGGGAATCCACTATGGGGTGACTTTTGCGGCTCTGACCAGGTTCTGTTACCCAGAATTATTTGCAAACCTCAAAATTTGGCCAAACAACAATTTTTCATTTCATTTCGGTGGCAGAAAGTTCTGGAATCTAAGAGGAACCACAAATGTCCTTCCACCCAGCGTTCCCCCAAGTCTCCCAATAAAAATGGTACTTCACTTGTGTGGGAAGGCCTAGCGCCTGCGAAAGGAAATGCCCCAAAACACCACGTGGACACATCACATTTTCATAAAGAAAACAGAGCTGTTTTTTGCAAAGTGCCTAGCTGTGGATTTTGCCCTCTAGCTCAGCCGGCACCTGGGTAAACCCAGCATACCAGCGCATTTTTGAAAACTAGACACCTAGGGGAATCCACGATGGGGTGACTTTTGCGGCTCTGACCAGGTTCTGTTACCCAGAATTATTTGCAAACCTTAAAATTTGGCCCAAAAAACACTTTTTCCTCTTATTTCGGTGACAGAAAGTTCTTGAATCTGAGAGGAGATACAAATTTCCTTCCACACAACGTTCCCCCAAGTCTCCCGATAAACATGGTACCTCACTTGTGTGGGTAGGCCTACCGCCCGTGAAAGGAAATGCCCCAAAACACAATGTGGACACATCACATTTTCACAAAGAAAACAGAGCAGTTTTTTACAAAGTGCCTAGCTGTGGATTTTGGCCTCTAGCTCAGTCGGCACCTCAGGAAACCTAGCAAACTTGTGCATTTTTTTAAACTAGACACCTAGGGGAATCCAAGATGGGGTGACTTGTGGAGCTCTGACCAGGTTCTGTTACCCAGAATCCTTTGCAAACCTCAACATTTCGCCAAAAAAAACACTTTTTCCTCTCATTTCGGTGACAGAAAGTTCTGGAATCTGAGAGGAGCCACAAATTTCCTTCTACCCAGAGTTCCCCCAAGTCTCCCGATAAAAATGTTACCTCACTTCTTTGAGTAGGCCAAGCGTCCGCGACAGGAAATGCCCCAAAACACAACGTGGACACATCACATTTTCACAAAGGAAACAGAGCTGTTTTTTACAAAGTGCCTTGCTGTGGATTTTGCCCTCTAGCTCAGCCGGCACCTCGGGAAACCTAGAAAACCTGTGCATTTTTGAAAACTAGACACCTAGGGGAATCCAAGATGGGGTGACTTGTAGGGCTCTGACCGGGTTATGTTACCCAGAATCCTTTGCAAACTTCAACATTTGGCCAAAAAACACTTTTTTCTCTCATTTAGGTGAAAGAAAGTTCTGAAATCTGAGAGGAGCCACAAATTTCCTTCCACCCAGGGTTCCCCCAAGTCTCCCGATAAAAATGGTACCTCACTTGTGTGGGTAGGCCTAGCGCCCACAAAAGCAAATGCCCCAAAACACAATGTGGACACATCACATTTTCACAAAGAAAACAGAGCTGTTTTTTACAAAGTGCGTAGCTGTGGATTTTGGCCTCTAGCTCAGCCGGCACCTCAGGAAACCTAGCAAACCTGTGCATTTTTTAAAACTATATAGCTAGGGGAATCCACGATGGGGTGACTTGTGGAGCTCTAACCAGGTTCTATTACCCAGAATCCTTTGCAAACCTCAAAATGTGGTCAAAAAACACTTTTTCCTCTCATTTCAGTGACAGAAAGTTCTGGAATCTGAAAGGAGCCACAAATATCCTTCCACCCAGCGTTCCCCCAAGTCTCCCGATAAAAATGGTACCTCACTTGTGTGGGTAGGTCTACTGCCCGCGAAAGGAAATGCCCCAAAACAAAACATGGGCAAATCACATTTTCGCAAAAAAAACAGAGCTGTTTTTTACAAAGTGCCTAGCTGTGGATTTTGGCCTCTAGCTCAGTCGGCACCTCAGAAAACCTAGCAAACTTGTGCATTTTTGAAAACTAGACACCTAGGGGAATCCAAGATGGGGTGACTTGTGGAGCTCTGACCAGATTCTGTTACCCAGAATCCTTTGCAAACCTATAAATGTGGCAAAAAAACACACTTTCCTCTCATTTCCGTGACAGAAAGTTCTGGAATCTGAGAGGAGCCACAAATATCCTTCCACCCAGCATTCCCCCAAGTCTCCCCATAAAAATGGTACCTCACTTGTGTGGGTAGGCCTAGCGCCGGCAAAAGGAAATGCCCCAAAACACAACCAAGACACATCACATTTTCACACAGAAAACAAAGCTGTTTTTTGCAAAGTGCCTAGCTGTGGATTTTGGCCTCTAGCTCAGCCGGCACCTCGGGAAACCGAGCAAACCAGCAAATTTCTGAAAACTAGACACCTAGGGGACTCCAAGATGGGGTGACTTGTGTGCTCTGCCCAGGTTTTGTTACCCAGAATTCTTTGCAAACCTCAAACTTTGGCCCCAAAACACTTTTTCCTCTCATTTTGGTGACAGAAAGTTCTGGAATCTGAAAGGAGCCACAAATTTCCTTCCACCCAGTGTTCCCCCAAGTCTCCCGATAAAAATGGTACCTAACTTGTGTGGGTAGGCCTACCTCCTGCGAAAGGAAATGCCCCAAAACACAACGTGGACACATCACATTTTCACAAAGAAAACAGAGCTGTTTTTTGCAAAGTGCCTAGCTGTGGATTTTGGCGTCTAGCTCAGTCGGCACCTCAGGAAACCTAGCAAACCTGTGCATTTTTTAAAAGTAGACACCTAGGGGAATCCAAGATGGGGTGACTTGTGGAGCTCTGACCAGGTTCTGTTACCCAGAATCCTTTGCAAACCTCAACATTTCGCCAAAAAAAACACTTTTTCCTCTCATTTCGGTGACAGAAAGTTCTGGAATCTGAGAGGAGTCACAAATTTCCTTCTACCCAGAGTTCCCCCAAGTCTCCCGATAAAAATGTTACCTCACTTCTTTGGGTAGGCCTAGCGTCCGCGACAGGAAATGCCCCAAAACACAACGTGGACACATCACATTTTCACAAAGAAAACAGAGCTGTTTTTTACAAAGTGCCTTGCTGTGGATTTTGCCCTCTAGCTCAGCCGGCACCTCGGGAAAACTAGCAAACCTGGGCATTTTTTAAAACTAGACACCTAGGGGAATCCAAGATGGGGTGACTTGTAGGGCTCTGACCGGGTTATATTACCCAGAATCCTTTGCAAACTTCAATATTTGGCCAAAAAACACTTTTTCCTCTCATTTAGGTGAGAGAAAGTTCTGAAATCTGAGAGGAGCCACAAATTTCCTTCCACCCAGGGTTCCCCCAAGTCTCCCGATAAAAATGGTACCTCACTTGTGTGGGTAGGCCTAGCGCCCACAAAAGCAAATGCCCCAAAACACAACGTGGACACATCACATTTTCACAAAGAAAACAGAGCTGTTTTTTACAAAGTGCCTAGCTGTGGATTTTGGTCTCTAGCTCAGGCAGCACCTTGTAAACCTAGCAAACCAGTACATTTTTGAAAACTAGACACTTAGGGGAATCCAAGATGTGGTGACTTGTGGGGCTCTGACCAGATTCTGTTACCCAGAATCCTTTGCAATCCTCACAGTTTGGCTCAAAAAACATTTTTTCCTCTCATTTCAGTGACAGAAAGTTCTGGAGTCTGAGAGGACCCACAAATTTCCTTCCACCCAATGTTCCCCCGAGTCTCTTGATAAAAATGGTACCTCATTTGTGTGGGTGGCCCAGGTGCCTGCAACAGAAAAATGCCAAAAACCTGTAGAGATTGTGGGGCTAGCACAGCGACTTGATAAGCACAAATTTTTCTTTTATACATCTTTTAGGCTGACTCTGCTTTGGGGACCCACACAAGTGAGGTATCATTTTACTTGGGAGACTGACGGGATCTCCGGGTGGTAGAAAATTTGTGCCGCAGCGGTGATCCTACAAAGAAAAGTGAGGAAAATATGTTTTTTATGCAAATGTTGAGGTTTGCAGAGGAGTCTGTGGAAGAACGTGTTGGGAGATACAGGCAAGCCACAACTCCTTGGACTCCTTGGGGTGTCTATTTTTATAACATGTCTGGGTTTGGTAGGTTTCCCTAGATGAAGGCCGCACCTGGGACCAAAAACATAGGTGCCCCCCCCAAACACAGGTAGTTTTGCAAATCATAAATTTGATGTGTCCACCTACTTATGTGTTGTTCCAAACACTAAAATTGTGAAAAGAAATGCACTTTGGTTATGTTAAAAAGACCGCTCACCCACCAACCAAGTTGGTGGCATGCTTCATTGGGGTCCCACCCAAGACACCTAGGCCCTCATTCTGACCCTGGCGGTCGGTGATACAGCGGCGGCCAACCCGCCAACAGGCCGGCGGTCCAAAATATGCAATTCTGACCCTGGCGGGAACCGCCAACACAGCCCGCTGCATTAACACTCCGACCGCCACGGCGGAACAAACAAACAGCGCGGCGGTCACCGCCAACAGCCAGGCGGCAGACAATGTACCGCCCACCCTATCACGACCCACCAATCCGCCACCTTTTCCGGGGCGGGAGCACCGCCGATAAAAACACGGCGGAAACAGACTACGAACGGGAAAACGCTCACCTCCACATACTCCACGCGAGATTCCGGCAGTATGGAACCCGAGTTACAGGTCATCCCCGCACTCCTATACCTGCTCCTGTACCAGGAGCACGCCCGGCGGCGCGGAAGACATCGGTGAGTACTGCACCTACGACACAGGGGAGGGAAAAGATTACCGGCACACACCCAACCACCCACACCCACTACAACACACACATCAATGCATTCCCACAGATCACTGTCACAACCCACAAACCCCCCCCTCCGAAATAATGCAAAGACCAAAAGAAGAGATCTTAAACGGGCAGATATATTGAAAAATGGACAGCAGTAATCCAAATAAATAAATAAACTATGTACAAAATATATACATCTACTATATGTAGTCCAACCACTGTCCGTGGACCACAGGGGTCCTGAGCAAAGGGGCAAGGCCCAGTCCCACGACAAGAACTCCACGGAGAGAACACTGCAGGGGCATCAGAAAGAAAAAAGGACAGGCACCTCAGGGGGAAGGGAAAGGGGGGCACCTCAGCCACTTGAGTACACGACGCCAGATCTACGAGGGGACTCCATGACCACTGGCCCATCCTGGGGAGAGCAAAGCCACAGTCCATACAGTCCATACAGTGGGTGGCCTGCCCACTGGGCCATCCTGGGGAGTGCAAAGCCACAGTCCATACAGTCCATACAGTGGGTGGCCTGCCCACTGGGCCATCCTGGGGAGAGCAAAGCCACAGTCCATACAGTCCATACAGTGGGTGGCCTGCCCACTGGGCCATCCTGGGGAGTGCAAAGCCACAGTCCATACAGTCGATACAGTGGGTGGCCTGCCCACTGGGCCATCCTGGGGAGAGCAAAGCCACAGTCCATACAGTCCATACAGTGGGTGGCCTGCCCACTGAGTGCAAAGCCACAGTCCATACAGTCCATACAGTGGGTGGCCTGCCCACTGGGCCATCCTGGGGAGTGCAAAGCCACAGTCCATACAGTCCATACAGTGGGTGGCCTGCCCACTGGGCCATCCTGGGGAGTGCAAAGCCACAGTCCATACAGTCCATACAGTGGGTGGCCTGCCCACTGGGCCATCCTGGGGAGTGCAAAGCCACAGTCCATACAGTCCATACAGTGGGTGGCCTGACAACTGGGCCATCCTGGGGAGTGCAAAGCCACAGTCCAAACAGTCCATAACAGACTCCACTGCCACTGGAGGAGGCATGTTGGCCAGAGGACATCCTGCAGCCCTGCCCGAGACAGATCCTGCCCTGCCACGTCTGCCAAAGGGCCAGCGGTTCTTGCCTGGAAGGGCCCAGTTCAGCGGTTCTTGAGACGGCGGTCCCCAGCGGAGCGGTGCTGGAGACGGCGGGGCCCAGTTCAGCGGTTCTTGCCTTGAAGGGCCCAGTTCAGCGGTTCTTGCCTTGAAGGGCCCAGTTCAGCGGTTCTTGCCTTGAAGGGCCCAGTTCAGCGGTTCTTGCCTTGAAGGGCCCAGTTCAGCGGTTCTTGAGACGGCGGTCCCCAGCGGAGCGGTGCTGGAGACATCGGGGCCCAGTTCAGCGGTTCTTGCCTTGAAGGGCCCAGTTCAGCGGTTCTTGCCTTGAAGGGCCCAGTTCAGCGGTTCTTGAGACGGCGGTCCCCAGCGGAGCGGTGCTGGAGACGGCGGCCATTCTATGGCCAACTGCTCATTGCCTGGTGGTGCCCTCCTGGGCAGCGGGGATGGTGCTCCTTCAATGCCCACCTGGGCTGTGGGTGGTGGGGCCCTCCTGGCCAGCTGGGCTGGGTCCTCCCTGGGCAGCGGCTATGGGGGTGGTGGGCTCTCCCTGGGCAGCTGTGACGGTTCCTTCCTGGGCAGCGGCTATGGGGGTTGCGGGCTCCTCCTGGGCAGCTGTGACGGTTCCTCCATGGGCAGCAGGCCTGCTGCCTGACTTCTCCGCCTTGCTGCCCTTGCCCTCCTTAGTCGGGAGTCTGTGGCCCTTTCCTCCCTTTGGAGCTGTGGCTGTTGACGGTGGCTGGCTAGTGTCCTGGGGGGATATAGAACCCGGGCTCCTGCAGCGGCCCTTCCGCCTTCTGCTCCTCTTCCCAGGGGGTGGGCTGGCTGTCCCCTTGCTGCTGGGCGAAGATCCAGACCTGCGGGCTGGTGGGCTCCAATACCCCTGCACCCTTGTCAAGGGGGCTGCAGGGCTGGTGGTGGCTGAGGTGCTCTTCTTACCCCGACGAGAAGGAGGGGGGGGCTCAGGGTCAGGAAAGAAGGTAGCAGTAGAGAGATAGATTTTCCTGGGACAATGGATAGTGGTAGGTACAGTGGGTATGGGAGTGGAGGGAGAGGATGTGGTTGTAGGCGAGACAAGTTTGCTGTCTTTGGGTGCAGGTGCAGGAGCAGGAGGCTGTTGTGAGGTGGATGGCTGTTGGGTGAGTGGGTGGCTGCGTTTGTGTGGTGTGGAAGAGGGGGTGACAGACACAGTGGGAGAGGACACAGGGGACGTGTAAATGGCAGTGGGGGTGGTGACTGCACGTGTGCGGACTGTACTGGAGGGTGTGCTGGTGATGGAAACACTGGCTGATGGTGAGGTGAATGAAGGTGTGAGTGTAGACGTCACAGGGAGGGAGGAGGGAGACGAGGAGGTGGGGGTCACAGAGGTGGTAGTGACTGTTGGCATGTCTGCATCGGAATGTTGCTTGTGTGAATGTCTGCGTGATCTGTGGTGCTTATGTTTGGATGAGCTGCTCTTGGGTGTTGAGGTGTGTGCAGGCTGGTCTGATGGTGTGGGTGGGACAGGCAGAGGAACAGGAGACTGGGAGGAGGGAGTTAGTAGAGGGAGGCAGGAGACAGGGACAATGGCTGCCGTCAGTGCTGAGGCCAGAGCCTGGAACGATCGCTGATGGGCAGCCTGACCCGAATGAATGCCCTCCAGGTACGCATTGCTGCAATGAACCTCCCTCTCCACCCCCTGGATGGCATTCAAAAGGGTAGTCTGCCCAACAATGAGCGTTCGGAGGAGGTCAATGACCTCCTCACTGAGGGCAGCGGGGGTAACAGGGGCAGGGCCTGAGGTGCCTGGGGCGAAGGAGATGCCCGGCTTCCTGGCAGAGCGGGCACGGGGCGAACGCTGAGGGGCTGCTGGGAGGGCGGAGATGGTGCGCTGGGTGGCGGCTGTACCTGTAATGGCGGGGGCACGGATGGTGCCACCCCCGCAAGGGAGCTCCCTTCCGAGGACGTGTCCGTGTCGCTGCAGGGTCCAGTCGTCCCCGTTGTGGAGCTCCCCTCGCCCTCCGTCTCACTGGTCCAGTCAGACTCTGTGGCATGGCCCTCCTGGGCCTTGTGAGATGCAGCTCCCTCCTGCCCCGATGCCACTTCTCCTCCGCCTGATGATGCTGATGCACACAAGCACAGAAAGACAAACAAAAAGGGGGGGGGATAGAGAAATAAAGAGATTTTGAGTACATGGATCACCAGTACAGTTAGCGGACATGACAGACACAGATGCCCCCTGCACTAAGTTGCGCACTTGGGGTCCGCTACGCATTCCGTGGAACATGCCCTACACGCCTAGAGTTGACAACTGCACCCATGGATGACACTGCCCAGGGATGGCTGTACTGGCACACTACTGAGGGTGGTGGCTGGGGACACAGGGGCTTACGGGGTTGCCCAGCCTACAGATATCGCCCTGGCCTAGGGGGACCCACAGCCCTCCTCCCCAACCCAGACACCTCCACTGCGCGACAACAGAGTAGATTATGCTTGTACTCACCCCCCTTGTGTCTGCTGTGCTGCCCTCACGCGCCCATCCAAATCAGGGTAGGCCACCGCCAGGATCCGGAACATCAGGGGGGTCAGTTGACGGCAGGCACCCCGCCTACGTTGGGAGGCCATCCCCAGCAGAGACTCGGCGGTCTTCTTGGTCCCGCGGCAGATGTCCTCCCACCTCTTGCGGCAGTGGGTGCCCCGTCGATGGTGGACCCCCAGGGTCCAGACTTCCTTGGCGATGGCACGCCAAATCCCGATCTTCTCATGGGCGCGGACCTATGTGACACGTACAGGGAGGGAGAAATACCACGTTCAAGTTTGTCTGCATTTTCGTTGCCAGTGGCCCAACGCCCCCCATCCCCGCCATGCCCCCCGCCATGCCCCCCGCCAGGCCCAACATGCCCCCCATCCCCGCCAGGCCCCCCGCCAGGCCCCCCGCCAGGCCCTACATGCCCCCCATCCCCGCCAGGCCCCCCGCCATGCCCCCCGCCAGGCCCAACATGCCCCCCATCCCCGCCAGGCCCCCCGCCAGGACCCCCGCCAGGCCCAACATGCCCCCCATCCCCGCCAGGCCCCCCGCCAGGCCCAACATGCCCCCCATCCCCGCCAGGCCCCCCGCCATGCCCCCCGCCAGGCCCAACATGCCCCCCATCCCCGCCAGGCCCCCCGCCAGGCCCCCAAGCCAGCCAGTGGCCCCAAATCCATATTGAATTAAACTCACTTGTTGGTCTGGAGGACCGTAGAGTAGCGCATACTGGGGGAGGACCCCATCCACAAGTTTCTCCAACTCTTCTCCAGTGAAGGCAGGGGCCCTTTCCCCAGGCGCAGCAGCCATTGTCCCTTCCAGACCGAGGTCACAGCAACACTTGCAGTATAGGTCCTCTCCTGTGAAAGTTCAAGTCGCGAGTGAATAAGTAGATAGAAAATGGCGGTCACGCCCGCGGCGGTGCGTACCGCGGCGATGCGTACCGCCACCGCCGGCGCCCTTCGCCATTGGCTCCTGAAACCCATAGGCTTCAATGTTAACCAATGCGGCTTGGCGCCGCGGTCTTCGACCGCCGCGGTGTGCCACGCCAGCGCATTGACCTCACATCCCATTGTCACACTTCACAGGTCAGGCAGCCGCCATTTCGAGGGTCCACATGGCTCAATTTCAACTGCGTCACACAGGCCTAGGCCTTGCATAGCCACTCATACAAGCCATTCACTGCATAGAGAATCGTTTACTGTGCAAGCTGTGAGTACGTACCTGTGGGTTGCTTGACTGTGTGCTCCATGTTGTCCTTCCTAGGCACCGTCCGCTGGGTTTGGCGAGGAGACGGATGAATCCTCCCGTGTACAGGCCGCTGGTGGACCTGTCGACAATGGAAGCACGCCACATTATCCTGACCTACCGGCTTGACCGTGCCACTATACATGAACTGTGTGCCCAGCTGAAGCCCGACCTGATGTCCCCCATCCGCCAACCCACAGGGATTCCCCCTCTGGTGCAGGTCCTGTCAGTACTCCATTTCTTGGCAAGTGGGTCATTTCAGACAACAGTGGGAATTGCTTCTGGGATGTCTCAGCCCATGTTTTCGAAGGTGTTATCCAGAGTGTTGTCTGCCCTGATGAAATACATGAGGAGCTACATCCTTTTCCCTGAGGTGGGCGAATTGGCTACAGTGAAGGGTGATTTCTATGCCCTTGGACATATTCCCAACGTCATTGGTGCCATTGATGGGACCCATGTGGCTTTGGTTCCCCCAAGAGACAGGGAGCAGGTGTACAGGAACTGAAAAAGTTACCATTCCATGAACATCCAGGTGGTGTGTTTGGCTGACCAGTACATCTCGCATGTAAATGCCAAATTCCCTGGGTCAGTGCATGACGCCTACATCCTAAGGAATAGCAGCATCCCTTACGTGATGGAACAGCTAGAGAGACACCGTGTATGGCTATTGGGGGACTCTGGGTACCCCAACCTGTCGTGGCTACTGACCCCAGTAAGGAATCCCCGGACCAGGGCAGAGGAACGGTACAATGAGGCCCATGGGCGTACTAGGAGGGTGATCGAACGCACCTTCGGCCTCCTAAAGGCCAGGTTTCGGTGCCTGCATATGACAGGTGGATCCCTAATGTACTCACCTAAGAAGGTGTGTCACATCATCGTGGCCTGCTGCATGCTTCACAACCTGGCTTTGCGCCGCCAGGTGCCTTTCCTGCAGGAGGATGGTCCAGATGGTGGTGTTGTGGCAGCTGTGGAACCTGTGGAGAGTGAAGAGGAGGAAGACGACGGGGATGAAACAGACAACAGGGACAGAATCATTGCACAGTACTTCCAATAGGACACAGGTAACAATTCAAACATAATTTTGTAAATGTAAAATACTCTCCTGCATCTCTGCTGCCTGTCTATTTGCCCCAGTGTATGATGACTGAGTTGTGGCTTTTCCATCCCTATTTCAGATCTGGGGTCCCCACTACGAGTCCTGTGCTTCGTTTCCCCATGGACTACAGCTTTGTGGCAGCTGTTTGTTGACTTCACTATGTACAAGGACATATTTGCACTGTCATGTCAATTACAATATTTTGAAATCACAGCCAGACTCCAGATAGTTTTGTGCAAAATAGGTGTTTATTTCAGTGCTCAAAATGGGATGGGTGGTTTCAAGTGGGTGGGGGCTATGGTGAAGGAATGTCCATGGCAGAGTCCAGAGTAACAGTCACACAGGTGCATTGTCCATAGGGCTGTGGAGAGATGGAGCATGGGCAGTTCAAGGATGGACAGGGTGACAATGTGGGACAGTGGGATGACATCAGGTGGTATCCTTTGCTGGCGGGGGTCTTGACATCCTACTCTGTCTTCTTGAGAGATCTCAGGGCCCTCTTGCGGGGTGGTTCTTCTCCTGCAGGAGGTGGGGGTCTGGTGGGCTGCTGTTGTGCGGGGGCCTCCTGTCCACTAGCGCCGGCGGAGGTGGTTGGCTGTTCTTGGTCTAGGCTAGTGGCAGGGGCCCTTTGTTGTTGTTGAGTGTCCGTCCTGGTGTTGATGAGTTCCTGCAGCAGCCCTACCATGGTAACCAGGGTGGAGGTGAGGGCTCTGATGTCCTCCCTGTACCCCCGATAGTGTTCCTCCTGCAGTACCTGGATCTCCTGGAACCTGGCCAGTACCGTCGCCATCGTCTCCTGGGAGCGGTTGTATGCTCCCATGATGGTGGTGAGGGCCTCGTGGAGAGTGGGTTCCCTGGGCCCGTCCCCCCCCTGTCGCACAGCTGCCCACCGAGTTGCCCTGTTTCCCTGGGCCTCTGCCCCCTGGCCGGTGTGCCCACTACCACTGCCCCCAGGTCCCTGTTGATGTTGGGGTGGTGGGTTATCCTGGGTGCCCTGTAGTGGTAGACACACCGCAGATTGACGCGCCCTGGAGACAGAGGAATGGGCCCGCTGGGTGGGAGCTGTGCTGGTGTTCCCAGAGGGGTTTGGGTCTGTAGTGGCCTGTGCCTGTGTGAGGGGAACCGACTGTCCAGAGGTCCCCGATGGTCCGGGCTGGTCATCAGTGTCCAGGTCGACAGAGCTGCTGTCATCGCTGACGGCCTCTTGGGTGGGGGGTGTGGAGAATTCTGGGTCCTCCGAGGCGGTGTGTTGGCGGTCGGGTCCTGCAGGGGTATAGAGGTATGGTTATAGTTTCAATGTGTGCCATATGGGTGTATCTGTGGGTTCCCGTGTCCCCAAGTGCTGGCATTCGTGTGTGGGGGCTTTGGTGAGGGTGGCTTGTGGGGGGGATGTGTATATGCATTGGGCATGCTTTGGTGATGGGTGTCCATGCTTAGTGGACGCATGCAGGCCTAGGTTTTGGGATGTGTGGGTTGTGATGGTGAGACATTGGCAGGGAATAGGTGTGCTGGGGGTGGGGGTGAGGATGGTGGTGGGGGTGAGGATGGTGGTGGGGGTGAGGGTGGGGGTGAGGATGGGGGTGGGGGTGAGGGTGGGGTTCGAGGATGGGGGTGAGGGTTGGGGTATGATTTGGCATGCAGGTGGGGGGAAGCAGTATTGAAGCTTCAACTTACCAGAATCCATTCCTCCGCCGACTCCTGCGAGGCCGTCAGGATGCAGGATGTTCAAGACTTCCTCCTCCCATGTTGTAGATTGTGGGGGTTGAGGTGGGGGTCCTCCGCCAGTCTTCTGTACGGCGATGTTGTGCCTGGATACCATGGAACGCACCTTCCCCCGTAGGTCGTTCCATCGCTTCCTGATGTCTTCCCGATTTCTGGGGTGCTGTCCCACAGCGTTGACCCTGTCGACAATCCTCTGCCATAGCTCCGTCCTCCGGGCAATGCTGGTGTATTGGACCTGTGTGCCGAAGAGCTGGGGCTCTACCCGAACGATTTCCTCCACCATGACCCTGAGTTCTTCGTCTGAGAAGCGGGGGTGTCTTTGGGGTGCCATGGAGTGGTGTGTATGATGTGTGGGGTGGAGTATGTGTAGTTAAGTGTGTTGAGTGTGGTGGTGTGTGTTGTTTTGTGTGTGGATATTGTGTGGGTGATGGTGTAGTGTGCCTCTGTGTGATGGTGTTCTGTGATCGCTGCTGTGTCTCTCAGTGCTTCTTTTTGGATTTTGGTCGAAGGGGTTTGTGGGTGATGTGGGTGTGTGTTTTATATTGTATTGTGTGTGTGGGAGTGGTGTGTGTATGTGTATCAGGTGTGTGGAATTCAAATCGTCCAATGTGGCTGAGTTTTGTTTGTTTGTGTGTATTCTGACCGCGGCGGTGTGTACCGCCAATGGAAAACAGCGTTTGAAAGACCGCCGCGTGGATTCGTGGGTCGTAATGGCATGGGCGTATTTCTGTTGGCGTGACGGTGGAGGTTTGGTCACCTCCACTTTTCCGCCGACCGCTGGTCTGGCGGTCTGTTGTGGCTGTCGGATTTTCGGAGGTTTGGCTGCTGCGGGTCAGAATGACCGTGGCGGATTACCGAGACCGCGGCGGGATTATGGAGGATTTCGGACCGGCGGTAGGCGCCTTTTACCGCCGAGGTCAGAATGACCACCCTAGTGTGTCACAGGTGTGCTGTGACGCCTGATTACAGCGGAGCAGGTTTTGTCATTTGTACCACACATACTGGTTGGATTTGGCAGGAGGGTAAATGATGGATCAGTGGATCAAGTTTTATTAACAAGAGATTTCACAAAAATGAAATGCACTGTTACTAACTGAAAGGCCAAAAAACTGAACCAATGACTCACAGCTCGTGAGCTGTAAAGCCACGACAAGGCACCAACCGCTTTACAGTCCATTCACACACCTTCCATACATGACATTCACAAGACCATTCACATCGCCAGCCACCGGCTCAGCACATTACAACACTCGCATCAACAGACAGCCCCACTCAAGGGCCCATCACTTTCCTACACCCACATGCTGATACAGCAATCACACCAGCTGATGAATGTGTGGACTGGCGTTTGGCTGGCACCGCCAGCCAAGCACCACCCCACGCACACCACCAGCCAAGCGCCACCGCACTCACACCACCAGCCAAGCGCTACCCCACGCACACTGCCAGCCAAGTGCCACCCTACTCACACCGCCAGCCAAGTGCCACCCCACGCACACCGCCAGCCAAGCGCCACCCCACGCACACCACCAGCCAAGCGCCACCCCACACACACCATCCCTTTTTTTTGTTTTTAAACAACAAAGAAACCACTAAACATAAATAAGTACAAAACTACAAACACAAAAGCTCTAACTGAATACATAACTAATGCCAACTTTGAAACTGAACATATAAAAATATAAAACAGCAGTTTACGCTCACGGAATTTCCCAATAATTCTTCTGTGTGTGGTAGCTCCTGAAACAGCCACCCACACACAGCCCAGGCTTTGAAGGACAATGAGGGCAATGCATCCTAGTCTCCTTCCTGATACCTCTTCGAGCACAGACTCTACATCTCTTAGAGAGTTTTTTTGGGCCGTGGGAGGAATGTGCTCAGCAAAGAGACGATCTTTCAATCTAGGCACATCCTCCAACACTGCTTCTCTAGCAACTCTTGCCTGTTCCAGCACAACAAGGCTAGCTATGATAGACTCCTGAAATTTCACAAATGTCATCCTTGACTCTGGAGAAATATCCTTGAACACAACAAAAACATTAAAAGTTGCCAAGTGGAACAAGTGAACTGCTAATTTATTATACCAAACATAAGACTTACGAGCAGCAGTGTAAGGTTCAAACCTCTGATCTACTCTATCAACCCCACCCATGTGCTTATTATAGTCTAAAATGCACACAGCTTTGCGCACTCGGCAACCTGACCCCAAACAGCCAAAGTTGAAGTACTCTCATCATCGATGTTACTTAGCATGTACACATCCCTCTTGTCTACAAATTTCAGAGCTAGCAGCTCATCATTCTGCAAGGCACTGCAATGTCCCCTCTCAAGTTTTTACAGACAAGCTCTCTTGGATAGCCTTTCCGATTAGAGCAGATTGTGCCACAAGCAACAGTGTCCACTCTGAACAACTCCTTGAACAACTGAACTCCAGTGTAGAAGTTATCTGTATATAAATGGTGACCTTTGTTAAACAGTCGTCTACCAAGTTCCCACACAATTTTGTCACTAACTCCAAAAGTGGGTGGACAACCAGGCAGGTCAATATTGGAATCCCTACCAGTGTAGACCCGGAAATTATAAACATATCCTGTGCTACTTTCAGACAGCATATATATCTTAATTCCATACTGTGCCCTCTTGCTAGGAATGTACTGCCTAAAAACCAAACAACCCTTGAACAGGAGCAAAGACTCATCTACAGATATTTCTTAGCCTGGAACATAGATCTCTGGAAACCGATCTACCAAATGATCAAGGACAAGTCTAATCTTAAAAAGACAGTCAGAATCAGGATGATCTTGTGGTAAGGCTAAAGCATTATCTACAAAATGCAACATCCGAAGAAGAAGCTCATACCGGTTACGACTCATGATGGCAGGAAATATAGCAGTTGCCATCAAGGGACTAGTAGACCAATATGAAGACAGTTATGGCTTTCTTATCAGCCCCATCAAAAAAGTTAAACCCCAAAACTTTTTCAACTCTTCCAGAGTTGTGAAAATCCACCGGCTAGGTCTAGAGTGTTGCCTAAGTCTGGCAGCGTTGTCCCTCAAAAACTGCTCAGCATACAAATTAGTCTGCTCAACAATCTCTTCCAAAGATATATTGTCCATAAGCAACTCCAAAAAGTTGACGGGCAAAAAGTTTTTCGTATTAACTCGACACCCTGGGAAACCAGTAAACGCAGGCAACTCTGGCTGCTCCATGTTTGGTGCAACCCACATGTCAGGTCTTCCAATGGGAAGCCTTTCAGCCGCAGGCTCCTGCACCATTGGCACATCAGTGTCCTCCTCTAAAACAGGCCCTCCAGAAGCACTGAGAGTGGCTTCATCATCAAATGATTCCTCTATGACAGAAAATTCACATCCAGAATCTTGCACGTCCTCCTCTGCCTCAGATGCAGAGTCAGTCTCATAATCATAGTCATAAGACAACTCAAAAAGCACACCAACAACCTGATGAGCGGTCATCCTACGGCTAGCCATGATCCTTCATACAAAAATTAACTGGACAAATGCACCACCAACAACCAGCACTGTGTAAGATAAGTAACAAACAAAGTGTAGCTTTATCTCTAAGAGTTATAAACTTAAAAACTGTACCGCTCACTTGCCTGAAAAAGCTTTACTCACCAGCAACTACTCTTCACAGCCACAGCAATCACCAATGATATCCCACTGAAAAGAGAAAAAAAGGAAATTAGACACAAGACAACACAATAATCATTGTGCATAAATCTAAAGACAATTTCACACTCAATCCTGCATTCAGTAAATTTATTTACTTGCCTAAAAAATGCAACTACGCATACTGCAGGACAACCACTGCCACAACTGCAACAAGCCACAGCAAAGGAAGCAAAAGCTTAGAACTACAACAAAAAGAAGAAATAAACTGTTATCATAAATGCAAATACTTTGCCAGTTGACAAACACCCCACCACCAACCATTTTTAAATGTTTCCTTGTGTCTAGTTTTCTCTGATTGGGTGCTGATGGGCCTAAAAAAATAGGCCAATCTGCCCCAAAGGGGGGCAGAAATGCCGTAGAATATATTGCTCCCATTGGAGGGCGACCTTTGCCCAAGGGGCCACCCCCCCACACAAAACACACACATGATCCCCTGTGCAAAGTGTATTCTGCCCCCCTTGAGAGTAGATGGGTCTGAAAAAAAAAGGCCGATCTGCCCCCCAGCGACCCTTGTCCAAGGGGGCACACCCCAACACAAAAAAAGAAAAAGAAAAAAAAAATCCCTGGTGTCTTCATGGTTTCTGCCCCCCCCTCAGGGGCAGAAGGGCCTACAAAAACTAGAAGTGGCCTACAATACATTGCCCCCTTTGGGGGGCGACCCTTGCCCAAGGGGCCACCACCCCGGGCAAAGCACACACACAGACACACATGATCCCTGGTTCTAAGTGGATTCTGCCCTCCTTGGGGGCAGAAAGACCTAAAAAAAATAGCCCGATCTGCCCCCAAGGGGGCCAGAACTGCCCAAAGGTAATTTTTGCACCTTGGGGGTGACCCTTGCCCAAGGGGGCGCCCCCAACAAAAAAAAAAAGAAAACAAAAGAAAAAAATCCCTGGCGTCTTCATGGTTTCTGCCCCCCCCCTGTGGGCAGAAAGGCTTACAAAAACGAGGGTAATCTTCCCCCACGGCGGGCAGAAATGGCCTACACTACATTGATCCCTTTGGGGGGGCGACCCTTGCCCAAGGGGCCACCCCTCCACACAAAGCACACACACACACACACACACATGATCCCTGGCGCTATTGGGATTCTGCCCCAATTGGGGGTAGAAAGGCCTAAAAAAAATAGGCCAATCTGCCCCCAAGGGGGGCAAAACTGCCCAATAATACTTTTTGCCCCTTGGGGATGACCGTTGCCCAAGGGGGCTCCCCCAACACAAAAAAAACCAACAATAGAAAAAAAAATCCCTGGCGTCTTCATGGTTTATGCCCCCCGGGGGCAGAGGGGCCTACAAAAACTAGGCCAATCTGCCCCTCAGGGGGCAGAAATGGCCTACATCACATTGCCCCCTTTCGGGGGACGACCGTTGCCCAAGGGGCCACCCCCCCCCACACAAAGCACACACACATACATGATCCCTGGCACTCTGGGGATTCTGTCCCCCTTGGGGGCAGAAAGGCCTAAAAAGTAAGCCTATCTGCCCCGAGGGGGGCAGAACTGCCAAATAGTGAATTTGGGCCCATGGGGGTGACCCTTGCCCAAGTGGCCGCCCCCAACACAAAAAAACAAATAACAAAAAACAATCCCTGATGTATAGTGGCTTTCTGCACCCCTTGGGGGCAGATCGGCCTAAAAATAAGGCCAATCTGCCCCCAAGGGGGGCAGAAATGCCAAAAAAAGGTATTGCCCCCCAAAGGAGAGCGACCCTTGCCCAAGGGGTCACTCTCCAAAACAATAAACACACACATGAACACACACACTAATTCCCTGGTGTCTAGTGGGCATTCCTGTTGCACGATTGCATCGCGATCGGGCAGCAGGAATGCTCAGAGACATCGAGGGAAAGGAAAACCCTTTCCTTTCCCTCAATGTCTCTTTTACAGGCATTCCCCCCCCCCACCCACCACCAGAGGTAAAAACCTACCTCCTTGCTGGAAGACGGGCTGGAAGCAAATGGCTTCCACGCATTTTTCTTCCCTTTCATGATGTCAGCGTGCAATCGTGCGCTGACGTCATGGGGGGGTGGGGGTGGAAAAGGAAGGGATTCCCCTTCCAGTCTTGGCTGGGGGGTGTAGGGGGGTGGCCCTCGGGCAGAGCGCTAGCGCTTCTCCTGAGGGCTGTGCAATGGATGTAATGGTTACCTCCACAGCGCCACACGGGCGCAGCCATGGACGTAACCATTACGTCCATGGCGCCGAACCAGTTAATTTGACAACAACAAATTACTGCCACCATCCACTTAGCATTTTAGAGTAAAAATATTATATTTTCTGTGGGCAAAATGTTAATTTTTTACATTTTACAAGATCATATTATCCATGTAGAAAAGAAGCACAATTTACATATTACCTACTGGCGATAGTCAGTAGTTAATTATAGTTAGGACCTACTTACCATAGGAAAAGCATTTTTTATTTTGCCTATAAATTTAGGTGTTGTTTGATAAATTTGCATGAACTTTTAAAAACTAATACGCCACTGAGTTCAATTGTTGTCTGGAAAGTTTCGGGGTGATTCATCATGCAGAGGCGGAGAAAAATGATGTTGTAAAACACATTTTCCCCATGCAATTTTCCATAGGAATTTTCAACATGACTACAGCCCGAACTGCTGAAAGGAATTATACCACAATTGGCATAACAGTAGATCTTGATCCATAAAGTAATTTTAAGCCACATGTTATTGATTCTTCACATAAGTGTAACTATAATTGCTGAATTTCTATGGTTTTGTGTGTATAAAATGTGAAGCTAACTATGAAACGTCCCTGTAAACTTTGTTTTTTTCAGTGACTACATTTTATAAATGAATATCCACCTTATGGGTACCATCCATCTTTTATACGTTTTGCAGAGTAACTGAGAGCTGCATTTACACCAGTAATGTGAGAGTGTGAGAAAGTAGTCTCTTTCTAGCATGGTTATCCCCATTTTTTGCCTGTTTGTCAGTGTGTTTTTTACTGTCTCACAGCGATCCTGCTAGTCAGGACCCCAGTGCTCATAGTTTTTGGCCTACATGTCAGTATGTTTTAATGTTTTGTCAGTATGCTTGACTGTGTCACTGGAGTCCTGCTAATCATAACTCCAGTGCTTATGCTCTCTCTGTTTCCAAATTTGTCACTATAGTCTAGTGACTACATATTTCACTCCAGATTGGCATACTGGACCCCCTTATAAGTCCCAAGTATATGGTGCCCAGGAACCCAGGGCTTTGGGGTTCCAGGAGATCCTTATGGGCTGCAGCATTTCTTTTGCCACCCATAAGGAGCTCAGACAACCACTTGTTCAGGACTGCCAGTGCAGCCTGAGTTAAACAGTGTAGGCACTATTTCACAGCCATTTTCACTGCACCAGGGTACTTAAAAGTCACCTACATATCTAACCTTCAGACCCTGACTGTTAGGTGCATAGTCCCTGTGTGTAAGGGCACTCCTGCACTAGCAGAGGTGCCCCTATGTCGTCCAAGCCCAATTTCCAGAACTTCGTGAGTGCGGGAACACCATTATAAGTTTGCACTACATATAGGTTAATACATTTATGTAGCTTCCGGGAAATAGTTAGAGCTTATGTTACTTTTATGTCAGCTTTGGGTTTAGAGGTCAATTTTAAGAAATCACATTTTATGGTTTGTGGAAGACCCCTGAGCAGGGTGGGGGAGCTTAGGGTGGAGGATCAAGTTATTAGCAGGGTCCATGAGTTCCCATACTTCGGGGTCATTTTTGATGAGAAAGGATCCTGGAAACCCTGTATTGCCAGAAGGGTTGTGCTTTTCCATGCAACAGTTGGTGCGGCTTTTGACTTTGATGTAAGGGTAGGTAGTAGACCTATCAAGCCCCTGCTTGAAATCTATAGGCGGAAATGCCTTCCTGTCCTGCTGTATGGCACGGCACTTTGGGGGTATAGGGATACTCGAGCTCTTACGGTGGAAGAAAAACGCTTTTGTAGAAGGCTCCTGGGAGTTGGACAAAACATCCCTGGTTTTTGCCTTCACCTGGAACTGGAGCTTGAGTTTGTGCAGGATACTATCCAGTTGGCTCCCCTTCTGCTATGGATTTCAATCTGGAGTAACGAACATGCTACTCTTAATAGGGAAATCCTAAGGGATTGTTTGGCTTGCGACAATGTAAAGAATATTCCCTGGCTGATGCACATAAGGAAGATGTCTCATGACCTGGGGCGGCCTGAATTGTTTGATTATCCCGAGGGACTGACTAGCCATGACAAGAAATGGGTTAAGGACAATTTTCTGAGAATACAGGCCTCCAAAAGGGAGGGGGAGGCTTTAGGGAAAAAATCAATCAGGGACTACATCATGTTAAAGATGTGGGTGGGCCCTGAGTGCTATCTTTTAGAAATAAAGGATGTGAGGGAAAGGTCTCTCATAACTCGATTCCGCCTGGGTAGCATTAGAAGTAATTTGTGTTTCCCGCTAGGTCAGTATGGGGACAAATGTATTAGACTTTGCCCCTGCGATGGGGTGTCCCATCAGACCTTGCTCCATTTTACATTGTTTTGTGTTTTTTATGCACCGTTTAGAACTCGTTTTTTATTACCTCTCCTAAGGCCCAAGGGTTTCGTGCAATATCGTCCTGCTTTTCTGTGGTTACAAATGGCCTCAGATATATTGGTATGGAAGGGCCTGGGATCATTCTTGAAGGGAGCTATCACCTGGCGTAATAATGTAGAGTTTTTAGAATGAATTCTTCTATTTTTTTTATTTTTATGAATGTGGTTTTTATATGTTCATATCTATGATGGGCGTTTTTATCATATATGGTTTTATTGGTATATTAATATTGTATTGGTGATTATTTGCTGTAATGGATGAACTTTTTCATACCGAATAAAAGTTTTCTTTCTATGTAGCTTCACATTGGTAACCCCAAATATGGCCAAGTGAAGTGTCTAGGAAGTTGAAATTGTACCCCCAATCTGATTGTGCTATTGGGGGGCCAATTTCATGCACCTTGGGGCTCCACCATGGACCCCCAGTGATGCCAAACCAGCTGTCTGAGGTTTCCACTGCAGCTCCACTTGCTGCCACCTCACAGATAGGCTTCTGCCCTCCTGGGGCTTGGACAGCCCAATCCCAGGAAGGCAGAACAAAGCATTTCCTTTTAGATAGGGGTGTTACACCCTCTACCTTTGGAAACAGGTGTTACAGGCATGGGAGGGGCATCCTCCCAGAGCCTCTGGAAATGCTTTGAAGGGCACAGATGGTGCCCTCCTTGCATAATCCAGTCCACACCGGTTCAGGGACCCCCAGTCCCTGCTCTGGCACGAAACTGGACAAAGGAAAGGGGAGTGACCACTCCCCTGTCCATCACCACCCCAGGGGTGGTGCCCAGAGCTCCTCCAGAGTGTCCCTGGGTTCTGCCATCTTGTTTTTAGGATGGTCAGGGAACTCTGGGAGCATCTGAGTGGCTAGTGCCAGCAGGTGATGTCAGAGATCCCTCCTGATAGGTGCTTACCTGGTTAGGTGACCAATCCCCCTCTCAGAGCTATTTAGGGTCTCTCCCCTGGGTGTTTCCTCAGCTTCGGATTGCAAGACTACAGCAGGAATCCTCTGCATCCTTTACTTCATCTTCTACTGACGGATCAACCGCTGACTGCTCCAGGAACTCTACAAAACTGCAACAAAGAAGCAAAGACGACTTCTGCGACCTTGTAACTTCAGCTCCTGCCAGCAACTGCAACAGTTTCCAGGTTGTGCACGCTCCGAGTACTGCCTGTCTTCATCCTGCACCAGAAGGACTGAAAGAATACTCTGTGTAGTGAAGGAGTCACTTCCCTGCTTCAGCAGGCACCTCTCTGCAGCAATGACCCAGAGTCTGGGTCTCCTCTCATGATGACGAGCATGGATCCTGGAACACAGTTGGTAAACCAAAGTGACCCTGACTGTCCAAAGGTCCAACTGTCCAAATTTGGTGGAGGTAGGCACTTGCCTCCCCGAGCCAAACAGTACCCCTGTGCACTGCATGTTTTGCAACTCCTAGGGCTTTTTCAAGGAATCCTTCATGCACAGCATAGCCAAGGTCCCCAGCACTCTTTCCTGTGATGCTCAGTTCCCTGAGTTGTTCTCCAGTGACGCTGGATCCCTTTGTGTAGTGCTGCGATGACTGTGATTTGCAACTCCTTTGTCCCTGTGTCCAGGCCTCCTGTGGGTGCTGCCTGGTCTTCTGAGGGCTCTCTGAAGTGCTGAGAGCCTCCTCTGACTCCTCAGTCCGAGTTGAAACCCCCAGGTTCCTCCTGGGCCCAGGTAGTGACTTTACCCATCAAACATGTCTCTTGCATCATCCAAGGCTTGTTGGTGGAATCCAATGATGAAAACCAGCCTGCATTCTTCTATTCGACGTGGGACATCTCTTGCACCAAGCAGGAAGCCGGAGATGTCTTCTTTGGTGCATCTCTGGCTTTTTCTTCTAACTGGAGAATCCACTTTTGCACCTTCATCCGGGTTAGTAGGGGCTTCTGTTTTTCCTGGACTCTTCAGCTCTGTCTCCTCAGTCTGAGTTGAGACCCCCAGGTCCCTCCTGGGTCCAGGCTGCACCTCTTTAATGCAAAACATGTTCTTACATGAACCAAGGCTTGTTGGTGGAATCCAGTGATGCAAACAGTCTGCATCCAGCGACTCGGCGTGGGACATCTCTTGCACCAAGCAGGAACCTGCAGCTATCTTCTTTGGTGTGTTTCTGTACTTTTCTTCTAACCGGAGAATCCACTTTTGCACCTTCATCCAGGTTGGCAGGGGCTCCTGTTCTTCCTGGACTCCTCATCAACTTCTGGACTTGGTCTCCTCTCTCCACAGGTCTTCAGGTCTAGGAATCCATCATTGGTGTCTTGTAGGCTTGCTTGGTTTTTGCATAATTCTTTATCAAGACTTCTAGTGTGTTCTGAGGAAACTTGCTGTACTTTAATCTTGCTTTTCTGGGCTCTTACTTACCTTTGATGTTTTCTTACACTCTCAGCACCCCTCTACACACTACACTTGCCTAGGTGGGAAACCAAATTTCGCATTTCACTATTTTAGTATATGGTTTGTGTTCCCCCGAAGCCCATTGCAGCCTATGGTGATTTTCACTATTTGCACTATTTTCTGACTGTTTACTTACCTGTTTTTGGTTACTAGTGTATATATTGTGTAATTTACTTACCTCCTAAGGGAGTATAGCCTCTAAGATATATTTGGCATTGTGTCACTAAAATAAAATACCTTTATTGTTGGTAACCCTGAGTATTGTCTTTCATGTGTGTGAGTAATGTGTGACTACAGTGGTATGGCAAGAGCTTTGCATGTCTCCTACTTCAGCCTTGGCTGCTCTGTCTACAGCTATCTCTAGACAGCCTGGCTTCTAGACACTGACTACATTCCACTAATAAGGGATAACTGGACCTGGTATAAGGTGTAAGTACCTAAGGTACCCACTAAAAACCAGGCCAGCCTCCTACGGGATAGGATGAAACGTGTTTTGTGGACTGTGATTCACTGAGTCATCTTACAGATTTTTTCATACTGCCATCCTCTAAACTATATACCTAGTCTCAATAAAACAAACAGACATTCAGTGTGATAACTGAGTTATGCTGTATTCAAGCTGCTATTCCTCTAGTACCCGTTGGAGTGAGCATTCTTTGCTCACTGTATCGATCTTTGACAAGTCAACGTACACAAAAAGTATAAGGAAATACCTCTTTTTGCATAATCACCCCCAAAGGTTAGGACTGATGCTGCTAGTTTCTCTACTTTGACAGTGTACTCAGGCCTTAAAACCAGACCTCAATGCCAGTGATTGGCTTATTTTCAATTGGTATAATCTCGGTTCCTAGTATATGATGCCGGGATACCCAGGACCTGTAAGTTAACGTGGCCCACCAAGGCTACAGCACTTATTGTGCCACTTTGGATGTGACAATGTGAATACATGTCTCCCCAGCCTGCCACTACAGACTTGTAGAGTATTATTAAAGTGATAACTCAACTTTGCCATTTAAACTAATGGTAAAGCTCAAACCCCCCTTTCTAATGTTCACAAGACACACCTACAGCAGACCTATCGAGTCCCAAGACAGGGTGCTGCATATTAAAGAGTAGGAAAAGCATTTGTTTATGTCCTACCAATAAAAATCACAAACTGCCATTTTTACCACAGAAATGTTAGTAGCCCCATTGGCAAGTACATGGCTACATGCTGCCCACTGAGCTGTGCCAACTTCTGAATGAGACTACTAAAATTGATACTTCAAGGTATCAAAATAAGTACGTTAACCCCAACTGATGCCCAAGCAGAATTTAATGTAACTTGTCAAGAAATACAACTTTGAGAAAGTTGACAATCTGTTGCCCAGGTCTTCCTGTGACCACCCACAAATGCTGGCCACAAGGCAGCCTTCTGCCCTCCTGGAGAGAATTGTGAATGACTCCCAGTAGAACGTACTGTATTGGCCTGTCGTTTGAAAAGGTGTCACCTCTCCCTGGCAGGCTGGCAGGAACAGAGCGTAAGCACAAAAAGGTGAGCTTCGAGGGGGAAGCACCTTTGAAAGACATGCTAGATAAACACTAAAGGAGCTGCACTCTTGTTGAGGTAGATGGGTTGGTGTCCAAGATAGTGAGGGGAGACCAGTTGGCCAAACTTTTTTTTTCTGTTGTCATGTAGTCTTCAGGGATTCACTCTTCTAGATTGGGCTACCAAGATCCACGCACTGAGGGAGTGGGCGGAATTGTGGATTTCTAGATGCTACAAGTTGCAGGGAGTTGTCATCAGGTAGAAGGGTCTTAATAACCCATTGGCGAGTAATCCCTGTACCCCACAAGGGCACTTTCTGTGCTTAAATATGGCACCTCTGGCTTCTAGACCTCAGACCACATCTGCACTGACAAGAGGACCAAAGCAGGACTGCCCTGTTGTTCTCTGGACCTGACAAGAAAGGGTGCACCAACTAGTGGACTGCACCTGCTGATCCTTGGACTAGAAAAGTTGCTCTCAAGCTCCAGACAGAAGAGGTTAAGTTGGCTGACTTCTTGTTACAGCACTAGGGCCAAAGAATCTGGAGAAGCCCGTTTTGCTCAGTCAGGAGCTATAATCACCTGTTCACTACTGACCGATGACTTTCAGCCGAATGGCCAAGTCCAGATACTCAAAAGTTTTACCTGAGTCTGCTGGGCCTGGGAGAGCCATTGGAGTGCAGTGTGATTGCCCAAGATAAATAATGGCCTTTACTAAAGGGAAACGCTGCTATCCTAGTGACTTGAGACCAGTACAGTAGTCCAGGGATAACTAGACTTTTGCTAGATGAAAGAGGACTTAGAGTGATATCGACCCCTCTGACAAAAGTCTTCCCATGTGGACCGTGGACAGTGGACCAAAGCGTAGCCCTAGGAAGACCTGTGTTAACCACACAGCATCCTCAGCTTCTTACAACATCTTTGGCATCCTGTATTCCTTTTATTAGGACCACTCCATGGAAGTCAGTGGTGGTTCCCCTATAGAGCCTGGAACTGGACTTTTTTTTTTTATATTTTTTTTTTCAAATATATTTTTATTTAACTGTTTGCTGTTTTACATTTGTAGGTCATTTTACAGTAACGTTTCGTCATTATTATACACATCTCTTAAATTGTCCGCACCACTGTTTTGCTTTGTTTGCATTGTGTTTCACAATTACTTGCTCAATTCAGTAGTTTAATAATACTTGTGTAATATTGCTCCCATCACTTAATCAATCCGACTTTATGGAGACAGTACTTACAATGCCCCTCGTTACTTTTAATATTGGTGACCTGATAACAGACTTAACTCCACTTCAAACTGTGTATAGGCTTAATGGCTCATGTGGGTGTGGCTGCTTAACTTCAGAGAGGGGGGGTTGACATAGAGTTTCATACTATGTAGGAGCAGTCTATCTACTATTCCCCTCCCTCCTTCGTTCTTTTAGTTATTGCGTCCTGTCCTCTGTACTCGCTCCCTCTGCGCCCGGGTTAGCGGGGCTCCTGATGTTCCTCCCATCCTGTTTTCTGGAACTTTCGCTTACAAGCACATCAGGTGACCCTCTCAAGTGGTTCCTCCCATCCCCTCAGGTACCATTAGTCCCTTCGTTAGGCCGTCCCACCTTATCACTAGGCTTTCCCACTCCGGGGCGATGGGTGTCTGGCGGGCTCCCCTGGCCTCCTCGGCCTTAAGGACCTGTAGTTCAGCTCTGGACCATCTTGTGACATCGCCTCTCCATTCTGTCAATGAAGGGGGTGCATTCGATTTCCAACCCTTCGTAATCAGCCTTTTGTAAAGGGCCAGGGACAGGTCAAGGAAGCGACTCTCTACCCTGCTCCATTTGGCACTAGCTCTGAGGCCCAATAGACAAATGTCGGGGGTTGGCCGGAGTTCCGTACCGAACAGCTCCATGAGATTAGTCGTCATCGCCGTCCATCCCCTCTGGAGCATCGTGCATCCCCACATCATATGATCAAAGTCGGGTTCCCCGTCTCCACATCTGGGGCAAGTCCTGGGCTCCCCCCCGTATATGCGGTGCAGTCGTTGAGGAGTAAGGTATGTTCTGTGTAGATAGTTGTATTGTATGTATCTCAGCCTAGTGTTGCGTGAGATCACCCCAGGGTAAGCAAAGCCTGGAACTGGACTTGAGGCAGTTTTGGTGCCAAGGTAACTGTCCTACTACTCCTCATTGGCCCCTTGACCTTCCCCCTGGTGGAATCGCTCACTCAAAGTGGGCGGGTGTAGCCAAACACACCACATTGTTTGTTTTTTTGGTTGGAAAGCTTTGATTTACGGTTCACTTTACAAAAAAAAATATCTACAGAATCTTCAATTGGTTTTTGTTCGTTTTGGTGTCAAAAATTCATAAAAAATAAGATCTGCTTTTATAAATTGGTTTTGGATTTCTGTCAGGTTGCATGACTTTCTCATTTCATTCTTTTTTTATTTAATCCCCAGCAAGTTGCAGTGAAAGAAAGCATTGTTCTTCTACAGAGTGAAGTAGGAGCACAAGAGCATGTACATTGACCTTGAAATACAGAAATAAATTATGAAATTGAGAAGGGTGGCTAAGTATAGATCACATAGCGCAATACTGTCAGGGTTCAGAAGTTATAGGTATAAGTTATGGCATAGTAAGAGGAAGCAGGTGAAATAATCCATGAGTACCCGTATGCCCAGCAGTTATTATAAATACCCAGCTCACCCTCTGTCGCCTGTCCAGCAGCCCCTTGCTTCTAGTTTAATCCTCAGGCTGTGGCTCCGCTGGGATCACCAGGGGAAGCTCAGCCAGGTAATTTTGGTAGAGAGCCAAAGGGGCATATTTACAAGAATGTGGTGCATCTGTCCAGATGCACCACTTTTCTTTTCACCATGGCTGTGCTGTATTTTCAATTCTGTGCACCATGGCAGTCGTTAGGACAATAGCATTAAAATTGTTGATGCTATTGTGAAGCTCTGCTGCACTAGAGTCAAATAATTGTGACGTTAATGCAGCAAAGCGCAGGGAGGCCCATTGATTAAAATGGGTGCTTTGTTTTAATGCCTGCTATGAGAAGGTGTTAAAAATGACAGAAAAAATGGTGCAGCGAAATTTTTAAAATTTCACTGCAACTTTTTTCAGGCCTACCTGTGTCAGGATGCCCCTCTTACATACATCACAGGCATGAATGATGTGGCGCAAGGATTTACAAAGTGGCGCAATGCAAGCATTGCATCACTTTGTAAATACCGCAAGGGGGAAAGACCTCCTTAACCCCTTTGGTGGGTGCGGGTCACGACCAGTGGCTGACACCAGGGAGGGGGTGGATTTTTTTTTTTAAACCCCTGGGAGAAACAGAAGCTCTTCGGTGTGTCCCCCCGATCCCCACCTGCCCCTTTGTGACATCAGCCCACTGCGAGGCGCGCTGGCGTCACATTGTTGTTTTCTCCATTGGAGCAGGAAGTGGCCGCTTCCTGCTCCGATGGAGAAAAACGTCACCAAACGGACTTCCCAGCGTTCGGGAAGGCCTCATATGAAAGGGGAGACTCTCCCCTTTCATACAAGGCCTTCTTTAACGTGTTTCCTGGCCCTCGATCGCAGCACAGATGCAATCGGGGGCTAGGAAACAACACTAGACACCAGGGATTTCACTTGGAGGGGTCGGCCCCCTCAGAAAACAGGCCACCCCACCCCCCGGGCCATATTTTTTTTATTTGAATGATCGCACTCGATCGCGCCACCCCCAGGGGCTAATATTTTTTCAAAAGAAATTGACAGGGGGTCGTCAGTGGGCAGGGCGACCCCCTGTGGGGGCAATACTTTTTTTTTTTAGTAGTTGTAGGGTTTCCTTGTGGGCCATTTTGGCCTCCAAGGAAACCCTACAACCACCCAAAAAAATATTGATATATATATATATATATATATATATATATATATATATATATCCATGTAGATAGATACAGTATATCTATCTACATGGATATATCTATAGATAGAGCTATGTATATATATATATATATATAGATCTATCTATAGATATATCCATGTAGATAGTTATATCTATATAGAGATCTATATATATATATATATATATATATATATATATATAATATCTATATATCACTTTTGTCAATGCATGTGTGGTTTCCCTGGGGGCTGCGATCAGCCCCCAGGAAAACCAGACTCACATATAAAAGTGATCTATATATATATATAGATATATATATATATATAGATATGTATAATATATATAAGTATAATATATATATATATATATATATATTTTTTTTTTTTTGCCACCAGTTGTCTTGCAGTTGCAGCTTGCGTCTTCTAAGCAATGCAGATACTTCAACTGACGCATTTCAACTGTATCTTTTAGGCAGCAATAAAAAAGTCAAGTAAGTCTTGTGATTATGTTTCTGCTACAAAAGGATCGGACTTTTGTCTAGTGGCAGTTTTAGTGACATAAAGAAGCGCAAAAGGTTTATATGCCTACTGCAAAGAACAAATCTGTATTTTATGTAAATAGCTGAGTACATTAGTAAAGTCAGCCATTACCTGTGCTATAATACAAATTAAATGTATGTGCAGGGTGGGGGCTGGCTATGGAGAGATGAAGAGCACTTTTGCTGGGTGGTAATAAGGGAATCCGAGGAGGAGGACATGGGAGTGGGAGCACCAATAATAATTGTTGGACTGGGAGCAGGAGGTGCTAAAGACTGACGAATGCTATGTGACAAGGTGTTTTTTGAGTGTCTTGAAAGAACGTTCTGATTGAGGGAAGAAGCGCAGGTAAGGTTGCCTCTACTGTTGCACGTATCACACACACACACCAGCAATGTTGTGACTGTCTACATAGGCTAGTGTTTTAGAGCAACAGTTTAGCCAATAGCAGAGATGGCATCTTGATGGATGACTGCTGCTGACGCCTTCACTTGGGTTATAGAGGAGAGCTCTGACATAGGATCAGAGGCTGAGACAGCAGATACTGAGACAGCATCTGAGGGATAGGACAATGGCGCAGACTCTGGGAGTGACTTTTCAGTCGGAGGAGTCCCATTAGATAACTCCTCTTCCAGTAAATTGTGAGGGAGGTGATGAGGACAGTCCTGTTGTCCCTTCGCAAGCACAGTCTGTGCAACGGGGCAATAGTGGGTTAGTCCAACCCAGAGAGCAGGTGAATGCGGCGGCAAGCACAGAGAGGGTGCTCCCTTGGGAGCTCCCCAATTTAGTTCAGCCCCAAATTCCACTGCCCAAATTGTATTTGGAGACATCAAAATTATCTATTACAAAACAAACTGGCTTTGTAAGACAGGCACCTGTGTTTTTGGTCCTGGGTTCGGCGGCCATATAGGGAAACATACTAAACCAAAACATTTCTGGAAACTAGACATCCAGGGGAGTCCACAGAGGTGTGACTTGTGTGGATTCCCAAAAGTTTTCTTACCCAGAATACCCTGCAAAGCTGAAATGTTGAATAAAAACTCAATTTTTCTTGCATTTCTGTCACACAAACTACAGGAATATCCTGCGATCCACAAAATTCCTACCACCCAGTGATTCCTCACCTGTCCTGATAAAAACACTACCCCACTTGAGTGCCTATACCTAGTGCCTGCATCAGGAATGGATCACCCCAGGGTCAACAGTTGCCTCATGTGAGGACGTCAATTGACCATTGTGATCTATTCCTGTCGCGGGCACTAGGCCTACCCACACAAGTGAGGTACCATTTTTATCGGGAGACTTTGGGGAATGCTGTGTGGAAGGAAATGTGTGGCTCCTCTCAGATTACAGATCTTTCTGTTACTGAAATGTGAGGAAAATGTGTTTTTTGGTCACATTTTGAGGTTTGCAAAAGATTCTGGGTAACAGAACCTGGTGAGAGCCCCACATGTCAGCCCATCCTGGATTCACCTAGGTGTCTAGTTTTCACAAATGCGCAGGTTTGGTAGGTTTCCCTAGGTGCTGGCTGAGCTAGAGGCCAAAATCTACAGCTAGGCACTTTGCAAAAAACACGTCAGATTTCAATGTAAAAATG
Organism: Pleurodeles waltl; assembly: GCF_031143425.1. Taxonomy (NCBI): domain Eukaryota; kingdom Metazoa; phylum Chordata; class Amphibia; order Caudata; family Salamandridae; genus Pleurodeles; species Pleurodeles waltl. The sequence continues at coordinate 1,245,994,285 of NC_090445.1, forward strand.
TGATGTGTCCATGTTGCCTTTCCTGTCGCGAGCATTAGGCCTACCCATGCAAGTGAGGTACCATTTTTATCGGGAGACTTGGGGGAACACAGAATAGCACAACAAGTGTTATTGCCCCTTGTCTTTCTCTACATTTTTACCTTCCAAATGTAAGACAGTGTGTAAAAAAGACATCTATTTGAGAATAGCCTGTAATTCGCATGCAAGTCTGGGCACCTCGGAATTCAGAAATGTGCAAATAACCACTGCTTCTCAATACCTTATCTTATGCCCATTTTAGAAATACAAAGGGTTTCTTGATACCTATTTTTCACTCTTTATATTTCAGCAAATGAATTGCTGTATACCCGGTATAGAATGAAAACCCATTGCAAGGTACAGCTCATTTATTGGCTCTGGGTACCTAGGGATCTTGATGAACATACAAGACCTATATATCCCTGCAACCAGAATAGTCAATAGTCCAGCATACATAACGGTATATTGCTTTAAAAAATCTGACATTGCAGGAAAAAGTTACAGTGTAAAACGTGGAGAAAAATGGCTGTTTTTTTCAGCTCAATTTCAATATTTTTTTTATTTCAGCTGTAATTTTCTGTAGGAAAACCTTGTAGGATCTACACAAATTACCTGAATGAAATGATTGCTGAATTCAGAATTTTGTCTACTTTTCAGAAATGCTTAGTTGTCCGGGATCCAGTATTGGTTTCACACCCATTCCTGTCACTAACTGGAAGGAGGCTGAAAGCACCAAAAATAGTAAAAATGAAGTATGACCCAGTAAAATGCCAAAATTGTGTTGAAAAATGTGGTTTTCTGATTCAAGTCTGCCTGTTCCTGAAAGCTGGGAAGATGGTGATTTTAGCACTGCAAACCCTTGGTGTCATTTCCAGGTTAAAAAACACACGCCTCCTTTGGCAACCCTTTTTTCCCATTTTTTTAATTTAAAAAAAAGGAATTTTAGCTGTATTTTGGCTAATTTCTTGGTCTCCTCCAGGGGACCCCAAAAACTCTGGTTACCTTTAGAATCCCTAGGATGTTGGAAAAAAAGGACGCTAATTTGGCGTGGATAGCTTATGTGGACAAAAAGTTATGAAGGCCTAAGCACGAACTACCCCAAATAGCCAAAAAAGGGCTCAGCACTGGAGGGGGGGGTAGGCGGCCCAGCAGCTAAGAGGTTAATGATACTCGGGCGCCAGGTGTTTGTAAATATGTGCCAGGGGCTTGTAAATATGCCCCAAAATGCCTCAAGTCCTGGATTTGATCATTAGAAGGAGGCTGTAAGTGTTGGAAGCATTGTTGTAGTACACTAGATGTTTATGTCATTCTTGGATGGTGGGTGCTTGGCCCCATCTCTAGCCATGGCTATGTGCCAATTGGCCAACAGAAGTGCCGGAATGGTGACCCCCCTGATGGCTGGGGGTATGTCTTTCATGTAACCTAATGGTGCAATCAGAGGGTTTGAGGATATGGGTATTTCAAATTATTTTGTCTATATTTTCCAATATGGCAGCCCAATATGTGTTCATGCCCAGGTTAGTCCTTGAGAGGTGCAGGACGTCCACCACAGGAGTGAGACATCTCAAACACTCAGAGTTGTCCCTGAAACCATTTTTGTGCAATCCATCTGGTGTAATAATACCTGTGTGTATGTTTGAAATGCAGGATTCTGTGCCTATTATGAAGCAAGACATTTCTGATGGAGGAGCAGCAGTATAGCCACTTTTACGTCTCTCTGCAAATCCGCAGACCATTCCAGCTGACATCTCACATTCAGCATGGTGCCCCTCCCCTGGTTAGCGCATACATCTATGCCTTTGACCATGCCTTTGGGTATTGGAGATTGTGTCACATACGTGAGCATGCTGGACTGCGGGGGCTCAAGTAGCTCCTCCCCCAAGGTTTCCCGTAAGGCATGTCGCACCCTGAAGTATAAGAAGATGTCAAGGGTGGTGTGATTTGGCTCTAGTTCTGTAAATTGGTTGAGGGAGATAAATCTGATGTTTTCAAACAGTTCAATCAAAGTGGTGTTTAATCTGTAAAAAAATGAGTTCCCAGGCACTCAGCAGTATGCCATTTTAACTTATAACACCCATTGAGTCTGCTAGCACTGCCAATGACAGTACGGACACAACTGCTAACTATCACACTCCTACATGTGTGACAATTCAGACTATTCCAGGATCCAAGTGCTATAAGAATTGGTTTGGAGGTGGGTATTAGTCATTTTTTTATGTGTATTGAGTTTATAAACAGCTGTTGTGCTCATCTCTATATAAGATAAGCAGAACCACCACGTGGCAGACTGTCATAGGTGGCGGTGTTGACAATTCAGTGCTGGTGCTGAGCACCCGAAACCACTGGCTCAAATTAAGCACTGGGTTTTCTGCAGTCTATATAGTCTCTTTGGGACACCCATTCTTCAGACAAACAGAGAGTCACATGCCCCACCCAATACTTATCACCGGGTAGTACAGTTGAGGGCCCTGGAACACCCCCTTTATCCATCTCCAAGTGTGGACATTGCATCCTGTGGGGTTATGGGGTTGTATCCTTGGGGAGGGTAGTTGAACAGCCGTGCTGTCAGTATTTGCAGTGCTTAGTATGTCTTTCCAACCACAAGTGCGTATGTTTTGTGGGGCATTGTATCCAATAGTGGTCAAATGGGCCTTGAGCAACATATAATTCAAAATCTTGGGCAGCCATCCCCCTCGCTCGTAGGGCAATGTGATTGTTGCCCTGATCACCCTGGGCAGTCTCAGTATGTGTTTGCTGTGTTTAGAAGAATGTCTTCTGGAACAGATGGGGATGTTCTAGAACAAGTATGGTAAACACAATAGTACTACCATTTTCACAATTGCTATTCACCCACCAAGTGATAAAAGTAGTTTAATCCACCTTTAAACATCTGCCTCTAATTTATGTAATATCTTTCCATAGATTGTTACCATACGTTACATTGGGAGAGTGTGCACTTGTATTCCCAGGTAGTGCAACAACACACCGGTGGGTGGCCATGGTAAAGGGAAACATCAGCGTCTGGTCCCAGTTCACCCTGAGGCCAGTCAGTTCACCACAGTGAGTGATCTCTGAGAGTACAGGTGTGTCTTTTTGGCCAGGATTTCTGACATACAGAAGCATGTTGTCTGCACGGATAGACAATATAAATGTGTAGCCTGGAAATGTGAAGCCTCCATCAGCATGTTTCTCCCCTACTGAATATACTAGGGGCTTAGTAACAAGTGCATACAGTAATGTGGAGAGTGGGCATCCCTTTTGGGTGCCCTTCTCTAGTCCTATGGGTTCTGATATAAGACAGTTGATGTGAGCGCATGCTGTGGGGTACACATAGAAGACACAGGCTAGCACGAGAATACTCTCTCTCTCACCCTTATCTTGGCCAGTAGCCTGAAAAAGAAATCCACTCTACAGAAAAACATTTTTTCTGCATCCAAGAAGATTGCAGCAGCATTAACATCTAGATCTAGATGGGCCACTACTCTAAAAAATGTTTGAGACTGAGTGCAGTGGATTGCCCCAATATGAATCCCGCCTGCTCCGGGAGGATCAAGCCAAGTTTAGCAAGGATCCTTGCAAATATTTTTGTGTCCGTGTACAGCAATGACAGCGGGCGGTATAAGGAGGGTATAAGGAGTGTAGGCTCACCGGCTATGTCGTTTCAGTATTGGGAGTATTAATGCTTCCTGCACTGTGGGGAGCAAGATTCATCTCTGGACCACTTCTTCATTTATATGCAGAATCCGTTTTGTTAAAAATTATTTATAAAATGCCACATAAGGCCATCTGTGCCTGGTGTGTTGCTGACTGGCATTCTTAGGACTTCCTCTTGCACCTCAGCTGCCCTTAGGGGGGGCTTGCAGCACATCTCTTTGACTAGTTTCGAGTCATGTCCTTGTGAGGTCTTCCAATTACCAAGGCCGACCAGACTGTCTCAAATCTTGACACTGACTTAATACTGTGTTGGTATTACTCTGTGGTGACAATGGCTAGCTCTACTCTGAATACTGTTTCAAGAAGAGAGTTGGGTGGGAAGCACCACATGAAGGGTATGTCTTTACTATTGAGAATGGCTAGGAACATTTTGACCAGGGAGTGGCAGGAGTACATCTATAGAAGGTGTGTGCACTCTAGTGCCCAGAGCCTGGTGTCGTGGGACATCAGCCAGTAGTCTATGCAGAGTGCATATTGTGTACTGGGGAGTAGTACATGTATCCTACCTCAGATAGGTGCTGAGGCACCCAGAGTTCCATTAGTCCCTCTCACTGTAACATATCTTCTAGCACTTGGGGTGTGGCTGACGGGTGCCTTGGTGGGCCTGTGGGCCTGTCCGGGTGGGGATCCAGGTCATAGTTTAGATATCCCAGATATCTTAGCAGAGTTTTGATACTACACCACCTGGCATTGAAGATCCAGGTAGAACTGTGGGTTATCAAAGTTGGAGCCATAGATGTACACTTGGTAGCAGATTTACGAAGAGGTCACACAGCTCACTGCAGCAAGGCAACTTACTGCACTGTGCTGTGTGACAGGGAGAGAGTAGGAATGTGCCATTTGGACTAAGATATGATGCGTTCCTTCTCTATGTGCTGATGCAACTGAGTGATGCCTAGCGCCAATGCAGGCACCGTTGAGCCATGGTGCAAGGGTTGATTACATTACAGGTAGGGATGTTATTGTGCACGAAGGGACACCTTCCTGCACAAAAACAATCCTTTGAGGCATTTGTCTCTTTCTACATGAGCCTCAGAATGCAGCAACATGGAAAGAGAAAATAGCAAGAAGAAATAAAGATATTTCTTCTTGTTATGCCTCTGTTGAGAAGCTGTACCATTTTTATGCATTCTCAGTTTTACAAAGCTTTGTAAATCCGGGAATGCTACAAAATCCATGGTTTGATGCATGGGAACAACCATACTCCACCCATGGAGCACCTTCCAAACCCAGAGTAATGCAAAGCAAAGATTTGTGCTACTCTGGATTTACACAGCCACTACTACTGCTCTTACTCCTGCTTTTGCCTGCATACGGGTGTGTTGCTCTCCTGACTTGACCTCTCTCATAGTCATTGGTGTTTGGTCTCCCCCTCCATGCACTGCTGACTTCATTGACAATGATAACTCATAATCCCAGCCACCCATCCATCTCTTTCCCATCAAACCAGACATTTCCCAAAACATTGTGGTGCACGTGGGAGCAGTGCTTGTAATGCTGGTCTCCACTGCAGAGGCAGTGGTGGTTGTAAGTCCAGACGGCAATCTCCAGCCGAGGTTCGTGCTAAGCCAGTCCACCAGTTGTTGGCACATTGTCAAAGTGCGTGGCCCAGGAAGCCAGTGCTCTCGGACAGTTTGCTCAGTGCATCAGTAGTAAATTATGCAAGCCTCTGCCTATACACAAATGTCCTGTCAGTGGCCAACAACATCCATGGCGAGTGCCTTGAGGAGTAGGGTGGTACTACCAGTGGGTCCCATGAGAAATAATCATGGAAATGTAACTGGCACAGTCAATCAGAGTTCATGTTCCAGAAACAAGTGAGCAATCCGTCTGGACCTTGGGCAGTTAATAGTTTTTCTCTAACTCAGATGTCTTTGCATCCGTAGGTCTGTCGGGCATCGCGCAAGATTTTGATGCACGCACGTTCTTAAGGACTCTGAACAACACCTGTAGATCAGTGTAGACATGGAGTTTGCTATCCACCACTAATTTAAGACGGGTTGGATACAGCACACTCTATTGCAGGCACATCTCTTGTAGTCTCCTTTTCACAGGCAGGAATCATTTCTGTGCCTCTTGCACTTGGATTGTGAAGACTGGGTGGGTAAGATGATATCTCCTTGCTGGAATAATACAGCATCTTTAGGTCTCTGGCCTCCCTCAGTGCAGCATCTCAGTCTCTGTAGTTCAGCAAGAAGGCTATAGTTGGTGTTGGTCAAGCCCCAAGTATCAGCCTCAGTTCCAGGGATCGCTGGGCACATTCTACTATAAAGGCCGAGTAAAAGGTATCGCTGCCCAGTGTCTCAATCAGTATCTGCTCCACCTATATTTCCAAATTTCCTATTGCAGTGGACTCAGTGACGCTCATGATGCAGATAGTATTTCCCCTGGAGCGTGCCTCTAAATCTTTGATTTTCACCGGCAAGACAGTGAGTGCTTTATCCATTTTGGTTTGGGTCATTTTCATCATGGTTACTTTATCCTCCGTTCCACCATGTCTAGCCTAGTCACTTATTTGTCCAGTCTCTGAGACATCTGATCCATTCTGTAGGTGAGGGCATCTATCTTGCCATCAATAGTTCTCAGGCTTTGTCACATGTCTTTTAGAAAGGATCTCAGGTCTTCACACTCCTCCTTGGCCCATTGGGCACCCTCCTTTACCCGTGCACACATGGATTTCCTATGCTCAAATGATAACTCTACATTTTGTCCGACATCCCCATAGTCTACTGGTTCCATTGTCTGTCTCACAGACTGCCCAGCCAATGCACAGGGCGCTTTGGGGTACCCTGGAACACAATAAGACACTTGGTTTATTGGTGCACTGAGAGCATTGTCGTGTTCACTCGGCAGCCGAGGCAGAGTCTTGAGGATTGCAGCTGGCCTCTGATGGGCTCACGTTTCAGCTCTACCCAGCCCCTGATTGCACTGAGGCTGGCACAAGGTGCTGCAGCATCTTCATGGCCACTGTGAACAGATCAGGTGTTTCAGGTAGCCTGCTGCTTGGAGTTGCAGACAGTCACTCAATGCAAGGGAGGGTCTGTGCAGCACACTGTTTGTTTCTGCTGGTACTCACCCACGTGAAGGGCAATTGTTGCTTGGCATCAGCCGCTAGTTATTTTTTTCTGCCTCTGATGGATTATACCTTAGATAGGAAATAGTCCATCGATGGATGGAGGCCCAGATTCTGTTAGTGCACTGTGCCAGGTGCTTGTGAGCATTCAGTCAATATAAACCACCTTGGGCCCTCATCCCGGGCTGCACAGGGTCTTGTCAGTGCCTCAACACTCAGCTTGCCTTGGCTCCTGGCCTGAAGCCTGCTACTTGTTATAATGCTGCTGCGTGGTGTATGGCCTGAAGGAGCCACCTGATTAGATGGCCAACTCAGAACCAGGAAAGCTCCTCCCCCCTTTTTTTGGTACTTCTAAATGCTTTAAAATGTTTCCTTTGTTGAAGCCTGACTGCTCCTAGCCACAGCTACCAAGGGTTGGTCTAAGGTTTAACAAACGAGCCTGACTGGACCCAAGTCGGTATTGTGAGTGTATTCCACTGTGATGTTGCACAACCACACCAAATAATACACGACATACCTCACATTGGTGTCTAGTGGTGGGATCCCGATTTGTGTCTATCTAGACTAGACAATTAATGAGTTAGTAACCAACGACAGTCCACCAAGTCAATATCTAAGAAAGAGCTTTAAAACGTTTGCCAAGGCACCATTTTCCTAAGAACTCCACTGCAGAGAGGGGGGGCGTGAAAACCTTGAAGCCCAGGTAAATCTCCAGAGCTTAAAAAGGGGAAACATGCCTTAGAGGAGAGAAAGTTGGCCCTAGAGGAAAGGAGGGCCCAGTTGGCATCAAGCCCAAAGAAGATGGTAGCAGCAATGAACATGAAGTAATTGCAAAGGGTGCCTATGATCCCAGGTTGCCCAAATATATTATTCCTTGTTATGCTAAGGGGGATGACATTGATAAATGGCTAGCACATATGAGAGAGCTCTAAGGACAGGCAGAGTGTGCACCCAACACTGCGGGTCCTTGTGGTGGGTACTGGTCCCAACAGTGGGGAGCATCCAAGTACCTTTGACCTAACTTCAGGTCGCTGGCAAATAGCCCTCACACATGAAGCCAAGGAGAGGTCTCCTTTTTCTACACTTGAAGGCTAAACTTATACCACGTTCACTGGCAACCTGTCTTTCTGCAGCCTTGGAAGAAGCACAGAGTGAGCAAGTATGTCTTGTTTGAGAACAGAGTGCTGGCCTAGGCAAAAACAGTCAGACAGAAGAAAATAAAACAAGACCGTAAAAGTGACTACTGTAGAAATAATAAAGCGAGTTGAATAAAACATATCTAGGGGAAAGTGCTCAGCGGCAGGCCTAGTATGCTAAAATAAGTGCATGAAGCTTATAAATAAAATGGCTACACAACAAGCCGACACATGTTTTGTCATCTAGACTTTTTCAAGGCTGTGGGAAGTTGATCTAAATAAATAACAGTTCGCTGTCATTTATTTAGGTCAACTTTCCACAGCCTTGAAAAAGTTGAGATGGTAACAAAAATAATGATGAAAAAATTATACTTAGAGCAACGGTATCAGAAAATTAAGTGGTAATTAGGGCAGTTTTGTTACAAACAACTATATGTGGTGAGTGACACCCAAACCCACGGTAAAAGAATCGAACAACAAGAAAAAAGTCATATTATTATCTTCTTATATCCATGATGCTTGATTACAGTAAAGTGAGATGTAGAGAAGGGATAATGGAACACATGTAGCAGGATGTGATTGTGATATCTCAACTATTAATATAAGAAACTGGTGCCAGTCAGTGAGTAGGTGATGTGAGAAAAGGACAGTCAACCACAGTCCCCATGGTGAATATTAATCCAATCTAGAGTAGCTAACAAACGCTAACCCAGAGAAACCATAAAATGAAGACATTCCAAATTCAATGTTGGTATATCTGTAATGGGATTATGATTCACGCTGAGTAGAGCATTCTTGAGGGGAAAGGCAAAAAACACATACCAAGTAGTCAAAACAGTATATGTAACAGTTCACAGTGTAGCAGATACACCAGTTATATCATTAATGCTCAGTGGAATGCATCACCATGTATAAAGCACAACAGGCGGCAACAACTAATCAAAGGAAGTGGGCTTCCGAATACATAGTTGCACCTATTACGATGGTGTATAAGTGATAAATCACCAAGTGAGGAAAAATAACAACAGTCAAAAGACATACCTATTTAATGCTATCTTCTGTGTAAAGAGACAATTCAATAGGACCCGATAGAAAAGGCCATGACAAGCCTAGAACACATCAACAAAACGGAAAAATGTCATTCGGAAACCTGAAAGGCCCTCAAAAAAAGCTGAAAAATCAGGTTTAATTCTTTAACATGTACCAAAATGCATATATAGCCTCCCGTATGAGAATTTAGGTAGAAAAAACACGAGGAAAGAAAGGAAGTAATCACATAGATTATCAATAAAGAGGAAGGGAACAGTTGTAGCTAAAGTACAATCTTGTAGCACAGAGACCCGTAAAATAAAAACCACAGTCTCCCTGAAGTAGTACCACCCTTAAAAAGGGAGTTTAGGAGCGAATCGGCAAAGGTAAACTATGTTAAATATTATGCTGTAGATGTTAACCCTATGACATGAATCAAAGAACAGCCATCCAGTGAATCTTGATCTATTTAGGCAGAAATATGTATCACTAGGTAGTGGGACTCAAACAGTCAAATGTACAATGCATCCAGTACAGCCAATACGTTTGTAGTGGTGAGAGCTGTTGTTGTGTAGCCATTTTAGTTATAGCTCCATGCACGCTATTTTAGCACACTAGGCCGCTGTGCACTTTAACCTAAATATGTTTTATTCAGCTTCGCATTATTATTTATTACAATAACCATTTTTACGGTCTTGTTTTATTTTCATCTCTCTAACTGTTTTGCCTCGGCCAGTACTCTGTTCTCAAACAAGACATTCTTGATCACTCTGTGCTTCATTCAAGGCTACAGTTCGGTACATTGCCGGTGAACGTGATAGAAGTTTAGTCTCCAACATTCGTAGAAAATACACATCCTTACGTGGGGACATTTTCTCAGAACATCAGTTGTGTTATTATATAAACACTTCCTTGTCCCTTACACGTTAGAGGGAGATTCCAGCCAGGGAACCACGACTGTATGCTGATTGCTGAATGCTTCGCTACAGATGCTAACACAGACCACAGGCCTTTGCTCAGGTATGGGGTTGATGTCTTCCCAGGGGAACCTGAAAGGCAGAACTAGAGCTTAACATGCTGTGCTCAAATTATAACTTAGATAGGAAATAGTCCATCGATCATAGGGACAATATGATAGCGTTGTTTTTATGCTTCACTCTACTCGTCACAATTTTAATACTGTCATGTTGTGTCGTCCTGGTTATTGCAGCTCACGCTTTGCTATCTAAGATGCAGTTGTTTCATTAAACTTATTATTGAAACATATACTGCCTCTGTTTGTCGTTTATATATGAGACTGAATTATGAATGAGAGAACCGGATGTGACCTGAGTGACCACGACTTCCCTGAGAAGCCTAGTGTGTCATGCGCTCGGCTGCCCAATCATCACTATCCTTTGGTAGAGATGAGGCACTGCTAGTTAGCTGGAGCAAAACCCAGATTAGAGCGACAGGTGTAATCTGCAGTGGGTTGGACTCAGTCTCCCACACCACGGACGATTCTGCTGCTCAAAATCCAGTAATCTCATTAGAATAATGAGAGCCTACGCGACATGGCGCCGCCAATGTTTGGCCAGGCTCTAATTTTCGGGTCCTCTGGAGTATCTCTGTCTCATTATATATAATGATGCCTCAATACCATATGCGGAGATGTCCATGGTGCTGACGATTTCCACCCCAGCTGTGTAGGCTATCTATTTGCAGCCGGAGGTTGTTCAAGCTTGAACTTTAAAAGGAAAGCCCTATTTGGTGTGCCTTCTCTGAACTTATAGTGTTACTACAACGGCAAATCCACAGCAGGTACAGATAGCGGTTAATATGAGACAACCTCTAACTGCACATTTATTAGCAAATGGCCTAACAGCTCAGGGGGGTCCAGTCACATTTGTGGTGGATGCCCATGCAGCTTGTAGAACAGAACTTTTCTATTATTGGGTCACATTTCCAGCAGTTGATGGGAACACGGATACATTTCACCAATACACACCTGCAAATGCGCCTGGACAATACAGAGCATACGCATATTTAGAGATACCTCTATCTTATCAAGAACATAATAATTGGCTTGATGGCGCCCTACCCCACACAATATTACCAGTAAGGTTAGGTTCTCTAAGTAATGAAGGTCCTACCTGGCCTTTATTGCCCACTTATACACCACATCCTGCGGTTGCAAATTTAGCAGTAGCTGGGGTTCGTCATTTATATACTGAACTAATAGCGATATATAGACGATTAGTACAATTCGTAATGCACACATTAAATACAAACCCAGCACGTGCTGCTCCAGCACACCCACATGTAGCAACGTCAGGTATAAATCCTGCAATTGTACATTCGATTATGGGTAAAGTACCCACCAAACGAGAGGACACACCGTTTTGGTTAGCACAAAAGATCAATCCGCTGGAGGCAGTATTTACCCATACGGGACCTCAGGATAAACATAGAATATTAACAATGTGCTTCCCCCTTGGGATGATCCCTACAGTAGATAACTGTAATACCTGGGGCACGGTGTTTGCCGCACTCTATAAAACAGTACATGGAACACCAACACTTGCCAATTTACTGGAGGTGTTGAAACAAATTCAAGATGAATACGGGGCTGCCCCGGCCCTAGCTTTAGGGATGCAATTGATGGGCAATTTTGCCACAGTATCCTCAATCTTTTTAAGTAATCTTAAAGGGGAAGCGGTGGCGCTTGCAGTGAGCTTGCGGCTCCGTGGCGTTCCGCAACAGGATCAGGAATGAGAGGTGCTTAAATAATAGGAGAGACCTATTCAAGTATTGGTTGAGATAGTCTAGGGGCCAGACCACAAAAACCACAATTTCAGGGTAAATCGAGTAAAGATTCCCCTAAGCAAGCACCTGGGGGTAATAAGAAAATCTGGGATAAAAAGCAACAAACACCTAAAAAAGATAGGGGAGAATCTCTGCATATGGAGACCCCGCAGAATAGATATAATCTCAGAAACAGAAACAATATAAAAACGCCTGATCTCAATATACTGATACACGCCAATCTCATTCCTTTCAGGATTCATTGGAAAAACAAAATGAGAGAGGTGGGTGATCAGAGCGAAGTACAGAGTACGTGAAACTGAGACAGGAATCACAACGCTCTTTGGAGGTTTCTGTTAAAAAGGAAGAGAAACCCGCCCAACAAAAACCACAATTCAAAAAGAAAAAAGAGGCAGCAGTCACAGTTCGACATACCACTCAGGAAGAGGGTCCTCTTGAAGGACAAGAAATGGACTCTAGCACTGCTAGACAGAGCGTCAGAGGTCACAATAGTTCGCCGGAATCTTCTAGAGCATCTGGAGGTGAAAGCAACTGATGACTTTATACAAGTAGAAACTGCGGACATGCGTGTCTCCACGCCTGATAGGGTGTATAAAGTAACGCTACAGTTAGAAGGAGACATTGAACGCATAATAGACGCAATCTTTTGAGATCGCGTGGTGAACATATATGATGTTTTGTTGGCCGAACAAGATTGGCCACCTGAATTTGTCCGTACCTTCCCATATGGAGAAGATATTACTAAACCTTCCTTCTCACCCCTTGTTCCAGAGGAACTCGCCGAATCCCATTCCATTGAATGGGCTTTGGCACAAGCACCCGCAGTATTCAGAAATCACGTAGGGTGGAACAAAGAATCCCCCTACCATGTAATTCCAATTAAAAATGAACCTCAACCGCCACTGCAGTATCCTATAAAACTTGAAGCAAAAGCACTGGTGAGAGAAATACTAACACAGTTAGAGTACCAGGGCGTAATTGAACCATGTGTCTCACCAATAAATAATCCATTATTCCCAGTAGCTAAACCAGACCATTCATATACAATAGTCTTAGACTACAGACATTTAAACAGTCATACATGCACTTATGCTATCCAAAACTCGCATAGCACAGCACTAATGAACAATATAGTGCGTAAAAAATACAAAACAACACTGGACATTTCCAATGGTTTTTTGTGCCAGAATATAGCGCCTGAGAGTAGAGACTTAACAAGTTTCAGTGCACTAGGCTCCCAGAAAAAATTCTGTTGTTTACCTCAGGGTATAAGAACAGCCCAGTGTTACTGTAATTTTGAACGAGATTGACTCTGAAGCATTGTCCTATGTAGATGATATCTATCTTACGGATGATGAATTACTACAACATTTAAGACAGGTAGCCCGCATTGTTGCTGGATTTGCTGAATTTGGCTACAAATTCAACTTCAAAAAAACAAAAGTCGCCTTCCTCAGTGTCCTGTTCCTAGGATATGGGCTGTCAAGTGAAGGAAAGAGCCTAGCACCACAATTCTTAGAGAAATGGGCACAGTTACAACCACTGAATACGATTAAAAAACTTCAATCTCTATTGGGTTTCCTAAATTTTGGCAGAATTTACATTCCAGATTATGCTAAACGCATAAAACCTTTATACGATCTAATACGTAATGATTTTTCAAGTAAATTCTGGACAACTGAACATACAAGCATTCTTCGAGAGTTGCAAACAGAGATGCTTGAGGCACAACACTTACAGATGAGGGACAACAAACACATTTGGTCATCAGAGTAATTGCTGGGGCCATCGGTTTCACCTATGTGACATTCAACGAAGGTGAGACAGTCCCGATTGCATACAAATCACACTTATATTCAGTGGCAGAACAACGCTTTGCTTCCACTGAGAAAATTCTCACTGCTGTGCAGATGGCTGTAATCAAAGAAAGACCTCTTGCCCAAGAAAAACGCATCATTGTCGTTTCTACAATCCCAGCCCTATAGGCTGTTACAAAAGCCAGCATTCCAAACGCAAAAGCATTACATTCACGTTGGATACAATGGGCTACATCTCTGACAGCCATTGATGTAGACTACATTTTTGCCCCAAAGTTACAAACTCAATAATTTTTACAATAGAAAATAGAAAACCCAGTTCCAGCAAATACATTGCCTATTGAACAATATCATAGAGTCATGTACACCGATGGCTCAGCACAACCTGCAATTGGAACTAAACACCAATATTCTGCTGCTTGCGTAGTCGAAAGTGGATACATGAAGGGCAATACATTTTGTCCTCTACATACCTTTACGCAAACCCTAGGGGATTGCACAGCACAATTGGCGGACCTAAAAGCTCTGCTGATGGCACTGGAACACACGGATCCTGCACAGCTTACGCTGATTGTTTGTGATTCGTATTATTGTACCCAGTCCTTTAATGAATACCTGCATTACTGGTGCCAGAATGGGTTCAGAGATTCCAAAGGCAACACCATTAAACACAGACTTCTGTGGGGGAAAGTAGCAGATCTGAAAGAGACGCTACCAAATGTCCACGTTGTACACACACTTGGACACCTGCGCGTTGGGATACATGTTGCTGGAAATACATTGGCTGATGAAGCCGCAAAGTCAGCAGTGGCAGTGGCCGCTGTAGCTGCAGTGACTCGTTTGAGTTCCAAACCGGACACAGACATTTGGGCTGCCGTGACAGCTACGGCTGATGGTAAGCCCTTTCCTAAAGGATTTCCTAATAAATATTACTACCGAATGGGAGATCGCCTGAACGCTGAAGTTAGAATACCAGGTGTAGGCATAAGGGACATTCCCAACAAAGACCAGGGTTGATTAAAGCAGCACATGAGGGGGTGGCATCTGCCCATGCTGGTGTGGCGGCTACAATTTCGATCTTGCAGGCCCATTATTGGTGGCGAGGACTTTACAAAGAGACCAAGCAGTATGTCCTTTGTTGTGACATCTGTCAACAAATTAAAGTTTCCACTGCCAAGCACCCGCCTCAGACACCCCTCTTAATTTCTAACAAACCATTACAATGTGTGTACTTTGACCACCGTGGTCCCCTAACACCGGATAGTGCATACAAGTATATTTTAGTTGCTGTTGATTCATGCTCCAGATTTGTATGGGTGTGGCCACAACGCTTGGCTGACGCTCGGACTGTTATTAAAGATTTGCGAGTCTTTATCAGTACATATGCGGTTGCAGCTTTCCATTCGGACCACGGCCCTGCTTTTGCCTCAAGGGCATTCAGGGACACTATGGCTTCATTGGGGGGTCCAACTCCAGTACTCGTCTCCATTTCCTCCAGAGGGAAATAGTGTCATGGAGCGATTAAACCGTGATTTAAAGCAATCCTTAACAGCCAGAGTCTTAGGTACGGGCGTAGTTGGCTTAATCACCTATATTGAGTCCAGAGAGCACTAAATAATCTGCCTAGAAGGTCCCTGGGGGGTCGTACATCATATGAGTGCCTGTTCGGAACCCGAATGTGTGTTCCGGATCTTGATGGTCCTGGCGTGGAGGCAGCAGAAACACCTTTTGACATAAATGAACGTGTCACTGTCTTACAGGAATTGCAACAGTTTTGTGATGATAATTCTTCAAACAGTGCAGCCTCCAAAAGAATCAGGGATGTACCTGTAACATCTACTGGCTGGTTTCCCAAAGTTGGGGATCTTGTACGTGAAAAAGTCGCTGTGAAAAAGGAATTTGGCCCTTCTTATCGAGCACCAGTCCCAGTACTAGGGATACACGGTACCAGAACTGTAATTCTACCATCATGGGCAGGTGCCAAAGAAAATCGTTTTGTCTCCATCGACAATATCAAACTACACCATGTGTCCGATCCTGCACAGCCGACCAAGAGGAACATCCAGTAGTTCCCGAATCCCTCTCACTACTGGCGAAGAAGTACCTCTACAAGTGGTACATACCAACACCGACACCTCTCCGTCTAAAAGAAAATATCTAGGGCAAGAACTCCCCGTGGCGCGTAGAGCGGCGGGCTCCAGAGACAATAAGTACACAAAGTGCATGGTGAATGGCCAAATTGTAGAAAAGCAATGGTGTCAAATAATATGCTTACCAGTGTGTGAATAGCGTGTAGTGCAAAGTAGGTCTCGGTTGTAATGCGAGAGACACCGGTGAGCACACATGGATGTAGGAAGTTAATCGAAACTTCTCAAAGAGAGGATCCAAGAACATATAAGGGCGATTAGAAACAACAATAGGGATTATCCCTTTGCAACACATTATAACCCCGTAAATGGCAAAAGAGAAGTGTTAGGCATTTCGTTCTATGGTGTTGACTCAATAGGAAATTTGCCACGGGTGGCAATAAAACTCTGATGTTGAGACGTATGGAAAGCAAATGGATTATTAGAATTAGAGCAGTGGAAGAAGGTCTTAATACAGAGAAGGACCTACCATTATTCCGAAGATAACTGTTACCTTAGGATGATGCTTCCACCCATTGGTTACATACTGGTTAAACATTAACAGTGGTTCTACAATTCGCCCGCTAATAATGCAGCACATGACACTACAGACTTATTTGTGCAATGACAGTACTGTCTATATATTCTCTTTCCGAGAATGGTGCCATTATTTTCCTTCCACCATTGAGGTGCTTATTGGGAATTTTTTATTCCTCTCTCCATTTCCATTAACTTCCTATATCCATGTGTGTTCACCGGCGTCTCTCGCACTACAACCGAGACCAATTTGCATTACTCGCTATTCACGCACTAGTAAGCATATTATTGTACGCCGCTGCTTTTCTACAATTTGAGCATACACAGTGCATCTTGTGTACTTACTGTCTCTGGGGCCTACCGCTCTATGCGCCACGGGGAGTTCTTGCCCCAGATTTGTACTTTTAGACAACTACAGCTCTCACCACTACAAATGTATTGGCTGTACTGGATGCATTGTACATTTGGCTATTATAACCCTGTTACCTAGTGATACATATTTCTGCCTAGATAGATCATGATTTACTGCATGGCTGTTCTTTGATTCATGTTATAGGGTTAACATGCACTGCATAACATTTAATATACTTTACCTTTGCAGCTTCACTCATAAACTCCCTTTTTAAGGGTGATACTACTCCGGGGAGACTGTGGTTTTTATTTTATGTGTCTCCGTGCTACAAGAGTGTACTTTAGCTACCCCTGTTCCCTTCCTCTCTAATGATAATTGATACGATTACCTCCTTTCTTTCCTTGTGTTTTTTCTACCTAAATGCTTGGACTTCTCATACAGGAGGCAATATATGCATTTTGGTACATGTTAAAGAATTAAACCTGATTTTTCAGCTTTGCACTCGTGGGGGCCCTTCAGGTTTCCTAAGGTCATTTTTTCGTTTTGTCCATGTGTTCTAGGCTTATCATGGCCTTTTCTATTGGGTCCTATTGAACTCTCTTTACACAGAAGACAGCATTAAATAGGTATGTCTTTTGACTGTTGTTATTTTTACTCACTTGGTGATTTCTTATTTATACACCATCGTAACAGGTGCAACTATATATTCGGAAGCCCACTTCCTTTGATTATTTGTTGCCGCATGGTGACGCATTCCACTATGCGTTAAGGATATAACTGGTGTATCTGCTACACTGTTAACTGTTACATACACAGTTTTGACCACTTGGTCTGTGTTTTTTGCCTTTCCCCTCAAGGATACTCTACTCAACGTGAATCATAATCTCATCATGGATACATCAACATGGAATTTGGTAAGTCTTCATTTTATGTTTTCTCTAGGTTAGCGTTTTTTGGCTACTCTAGATTGAATTAATATTCACCATGGTGACTGCAGTTGACTATCCTTTTCTCACATCACCTATTCACCTTGACTGGTACTGGTTTCTAATACTGATACTTGACATATCACAACCACTTCCTGCTACGTGTCCCATTATCCCTTCTATTCATCTCACTTCACTGTAATCGAGCATCGTGGATATAAGAAGATAAAAATATGACTTTTTTCTTGTTGTTCAATTCTTTTAAATGCAGGTCTGGGGGTCACTCACCACATATGGCGGTTTGTAACAAAACATCCCTAATTACTACTTAATTTTCCGATACCGTTACTCTAATTATCATTTTTTCATCATTATTTTTGTTATCGTCTCAAAAAATGACAGTGAACTGTTATTTATTTATATCAACTTTCCACAGCCTTGAAAAAGTCTAGATGACAAAACATGTGTTGGCTGTTGTTATTGGAATCATCACAGTGTGGGACAAATAAACTATAACCAACAACAAGATGCATTTTGGACTTTCTTTGACTTATTTTACATACTATAAATACCGTGGACTACTTTGTTGTGCCTTGGTTTTTCTGCAAAAGGTCTGTTCAGTCCTAACTGGTGCACTTGTTGGGACAGCCACACCCTTTGTGGTTGACTGTGAACACAAGTACGGCATCCTATAGACTTTTCCAAAGAGTATGATATACCTTTTCCCCGTACTACTCGGTTTGTGTGCTTAGGATGTTCGAACATGTAAGCACAGCCACCTCTTTCGTGTAATCCATATAAAGGACCTGTTTGTCACATAAACTTGGGAACTACCCAAAATTCATGTGCCACTTTAAGTCTGAACGGTTAATGCTGGTGCATTTGTGTATATATATGCTAACTCCTTTGCATTTTTGCATAATCTATTTTCTTTATTTTGTATTTCCCATATTCGAAATTGACACTATTAGATCCTTCCCAAAGAAATATGGCGGATCTCTCCTTACCATTCATTGCTTGACTCTTACGTGCCTCTACCATATATAAGAAGAAAGTTAGGACTCTATGCATCACAAGTTTGCTTTGTTCATCAGTTGCTCGCTTGTTGTCCTACTGTTTTTACTGTTGGATATATCCTTTGCCTCAGCAGTAATTCCTTTTTTATTTTATTCTGAATCATCTTCTTCATGCATGCTTAATGGCCTGTGATTCTAGGAAGGTTTTTCTGATTCTCAATTTTTAACTTACTATAACTAATTGCTCCATGGTAGTTCTCAGGCCTCTTAACCATTCTGGAGTCAGTACTCTTACGGAGAGAAGCAGGCTATACCTTTGAGATAAGAGGACAATGAAGCTGTTGCCAAGACAAACTGCCCTTGATAGGGAGAGCTGATAAGCAATAAGATAAAAAAACGCCACTAAAACCTCAGAATCCCATGCTGCTAAACATTTCTTTTCCTTAATGCCATCCACCTCTGCCATTGGAAATGCTCGAGCTGGCTTCCAGCCTTCTCAAGGCTGCATAGCAGACCATGACTGCCCTTCTCAATATCCTTCAACTGACCTTCAACACTGGCAGTGGAATCGTAGGTATGTTACTTTACCTTTCTGGGCTATTTGACAATGTTGACCAAGGAGTGCTAATTTACGCTCTCCTGCAATGCAGGAACTTTTTCATATTATTTCCTGTCACATCTCTCTCACAATGGCAACAGAGTACCCTTTCTGCCATGCTAAAGATCCCAGCACCTCATTTTGAGTCAGGCGGAACTTCAGTATATCAACCACAGAGACTACTCCACTTCCATCACTGACAAACACCTTGCTTCGACCCATCCAATTTAGAGTGGCTAAAAAAATGGTAAGTTTTTAATTTTGCTAACCGCTATCCAAAACATGGCGGTAAGTGAAAGTAAATTTCCATGACCTCCACGCCATGGGAGAAAATTCCCATAGTGAGGGGGTCCTTGCTTTTTTATTTTCAAAAAGGAAATTGAACTTTGTGATTTTCTCTTTAAAAATAAAAAAAGAAATTGAAAGCATGTTGTACGATCTATCATGTTGACAGAACCATACGGGACATTTTCAATGCACTGACAGGGACTTCCGTGATTGCTGTTTCTACCACTGTAAACGATGACCGCTGGGGCAGTGTCCATCTCTAAATTTAGAGTGTGTTTACTCCATTAGAACGATGGAGTAAATAGTCGACCTGACGGAGTGATCACGCTCCAAATCATGTCCTAAGTCCTTAATTATAAATTCCTCAGAGGATTTGAAGATTATTGAATTATTGAGTTTGATAATTACCTCTATTATGAATTTTCCTCATTCACATGGGATTAATGTGCAGTTTTATGTGCTTTTTTCACCAAAATACGCATGGCCCTGTATTTGCATCCTTTTCGCATGTTAAATTTCAGCAGGTTTGACATGCTGAAATGGATTCCAGAAGTATTGTCTTTCTCCCACCTAGTAATTACTGCCTTTTGTAAACTCTGTACAACTCATAATTCCTACTCCTGCAATCAGGGGTTTGATCTGGGGTCGGAATCATCCTGTCTACTTGTAAGCAGGGCCTATGGAAATTGTAATTGGTTTTTTTGCATTGTTTTTAAGTTAAGTCTTAATTGTTGCCAAATTCATGAAAGGTTAGTTACAACAATTACACAACAAAATTTAAAAATACTTCAATTGAATCATAAAAATAAACATCAAAAAACATAGAATTTCAACATATTCTAATAAAATGAGAATCTTCCTAACCCACATAACACAAGATTCAAGTTTTCCATTACATTTTAACTTTCCAGGAATTACATACTTTTAGAGTCTCCAGTTTCTCAGGTGGAGTACGGAGAAGTGCATATACCCATTTGTTGACATTTTGGCCAATATTTATGCTTTTTTAGTGCCGCATTTGCGCCGCTTTCTGGTCATCAGCGTGAAAGAAGCCTTTTCAAACTATTTATTACACGACTTCCTTTGAAGGCAATAGGAAGACAAACCATAGAGTTTAAGAAACTGGCCAGGGTAAAAGATAAGTTAATGAGATACAGATGTGACTACCACTGCTACAAAGGGTGAATCAGGCCGAACCATAAAAGGAAGACTAAATAGTACGGGGCATTCGCCACTTGTGGTGTTTCATTTATTTACTATTTGTACTTTCTCTTCATTCTCACAAAACCTATTAACAGATGGGAAAGGTGCTGCCTTTGAATGAAAGGGAACTATGCTTGTGAAAAAAAATATACAATTTGCAATCCAAAGAGAAGTCAAACTCCTTTGAGTATTAGTATTAGTGTATAAACTCCATAGTGAATCCGGGGGAAGGGGAGAAATTCAGTGAACTATACACCCCAACTCTGTTCTGCGAATTGCAGCAAGGACGAACAACGGCTGGTAACTCGATCACGCCGCGGTCACCTGCAACTCAAAACTTTAAAACAGGATCAAGCAAACACATGTTGCTTTAGACATAACAGCTGTTCTGAAACCTTGCAATGCGAGAGTTTGAAAACTTCGATGTATGCCAAGCCTGGAAAAATGATTTTGGGTTAAGTGGTTCTGTCAGCAAATTATTCATTGGGGTTTAGCAACCCGTGAGGATCAAGACAGTGTAATTTATGTCAAAGGGCAGTCTCTTTTATAAAACCTACCGATGGACAAACAATTATTTCTGTTGAAGAATGAAATCAATTCTCACACTTATATTGTCTTCTGTGCCTTCTTCCAAACGCGCTCTCACACACACACGTACATGTTGCACGTACGAACATGTGCATACAAATGTGCGCAAAAACACACATGCGCTATAATGTCTGAACAGCGCCCACGCACATGTACACACACGCAAATGTGCGTGTGCACACAATCTCAAATGTGGATGTACACACACGCAGATATACACACATCTGCACACACACAAACGGACCCACACATTAATGTGTTTGCAGTGTAAAGGGGGAAACTCTCTTTGTGATCTCAATTATACCTTGGTTGCTTGAGCGTGACCATTTAAGCTCACTCCATATTGTTTCTCACATATTGTTTCGCCTTGATACATATTTGTAGCCTTGGATAGAACATCAATTAGCATTTTCTGGTGCACGATTGCCACAGCAGCTACTTTATCAATGCACTTGTTCAGCTGCCCACTACCTTCTGCTGCTTGAACATCTACATACAGGGTCGGATTGGGACTCGAAATTGGCCTGGGACACCCAAAAGAAAGTGGCCCACATTTGTGGATCACCACCTTTCATGAATCAGTATGTCATTAACATCAGGGACTTATTTAGGGGAGAATGTGTGGTAAATTATTCTTTTTAAAGTTTTGAAGGCCAGTAGCATCATCCAAGACTGGAAGCACTGTCATTACAGTATATAGCATCCTCCAAGGCCGGCCTTTGCTCAAAAAGCACCCTGGATGAAATCAAATTTGGGGCTCCTCCAGCCTCAATTTCCACCCTCCCCTCACAATTCAGTTTCTACCTTTTCTTGATGGTATATTTAACACTACCTTTATCTAAAGTTCCCTAGCAGTGGATGTTCTGGAGCAAGACCAAGGGTTGGAAAGGGAACATTAATGGGTTATGAAAAGTCTATGCCCTGCCACCTTCAATGCACCCGACGTTGTCTTTAACATTACTGTTGCAGATGATCTTAATATGGGGCGTTTTGTGTTCACTGGTCAGTCAAATCCTAGATGATTACCTTAGCAGTTGCCAGCCCATGAACACACATTTCCTATCCCCCCTCACCTGAATCACATGTTTATATGCTAAACTGGAGGTGAGAAATTTTGGGAGGGGTCGAGAGTGAGAAGGGAGGGGGAAGAGGAAATGGAGGAATACATCTGAAGAGAATGTTATGTTTTTCATTGCTAATGAACAGGAGCTGCCAGCTGAAATAACAAAAATATTTATTATAATAATAATAATTAGGTGAGATCATTGTGCGCCTCTCTAAACCTGGGCACCCTGGGCCTCAGCCCTGCTCACCCATGCCCAAGGCCAGCCCTGTCTCCATCCACCCTTTGTTTTATCATTCACTGTTCACTCTTTTTGTCCCTTTGCCACCTCCTTTTCTCTTCACTTTTGTTTCTCATTTTGCACTCTCTATCTATTCGAATGTATCGTTCATCGCTTTTCTCCACGCAAACTTTCCTCTTCCACACTCTGTTTGTCTTATCGCTCCACTCCCTGTCTCTCATTTCAATTTTCTCTCCCCTTTCCCTTTTCAATCCAGGATGGAGGGTAAATGAGATTTTTTGGTTTACAACAGCAACACTGCCAAAACTGTGTTTTATTTTTATCTGTTTCTATTCAGATTGTTTTTAATTGCAAAGTTATTTTAAACGTCTGGAGTTGTTGGTGTGTTTTATCTCATTCCATTGCACAGTATTTGGATGAACCTCCCAATCTCAAACAGAGAAAAGTCGCAGCAGGCACCTGTGGCTTGTTTAGCCAATCGTTCGACCTTCTGTGGGAGGCAGAAGCCTCCTTCCCACACTAAATCCCTGTTAATTGTGCTTCTCAAAGGCTCACTGTCACCTTTTGATCCTGGTAATGGAAGAAGGCACCACATGATGTGTGTCGGGTGGAGCCCAATTTTCATTCTGCAAATAACAACTAATGGGCGAAATATGTAGCTTACTTTGACTACCTCTCACCGTTAGCTGTAGCAGTCTATTTGTTAGAGAAATCAGCCCCGGTATGTGGTGCTGCTTTATCCACAGATGGAAAAAAATGGCCCACTAGGTGGCCTCCGCCACTGGCCCCTCGGGCAGTGCCCGATTGCAAGCCCTGCAAATCCGACCCTGTCTACATAGCACAACTAGTATTCCTAAAAGGGACATGTTTTCTATTAAAGACTAGCAGCAAGGTTCCTGGCAATGGATCGTTCAGTTATTTGCAAGTGTATGTATGATACTTTTGACCATTTCTGCACGATGCTCGCTTCAAACTTAGGAGCACATGTAAGGGCAGCACTAGTCAGTTTATTTCTTGTTTTAATTATTTTTATTGAGCAGAGATGAGCAAACATAATACACATCATACATAAAACCAATAAATTGAACCATTCTGGAACCCACATCAAACTTTATCGGGACATCATTTTTGACAATCAAGAAACAAAGCTCAGAACCAAACATGCGACCCAAAACCTGAATTTTATTAATCTTATGTATATGGATCCTAGTCTAAGCTCTAAATCACAATGTCCTAGAAGTAGTAAAAGTGAACATCCACAAAGCGGCGGCTCCTCCATTAGGGCGGAGGAGCGTTGGTATCCCGTCAGCAGCGGCAGCTGCAAATCTTTTACCAAAAGGTTTTTGGTAAAAGGGGCGGGCCTTTGGGGTGACGAGCAGTGGAGGGGAGTGCTCAGCACTCCCCCTCTGTCAAAGCCCAGCTCACCTGAGTCCTTGTTCAGTTCTGATGGAGGTTGAAGACAATCCGACCCCACCCAGAAACTGCTTGTTCCAGCACACTAGTTTTTAAAACAGTGCACTAAGAACAGAAGCTCAAGGGAAGGGGGGAAGTGGATAAAATAAAATAAAGAGACAACAGCGTTCTTGCATTTCCACTGTTGAAGTGGTGCACAAATCTGCGGCCCTCTCTGACTTCTGTAGAAACTGGTGCCTAATGAAACATAAACAAAGAACATATAAGTACATCCTATTCCTAACTGGGTTCCTGACTATCCCTTTATTTATTAGAAATTTTCTTCTAAAAGTACCTCTTGGATCCTGGTCTCTAGTTTCCAGGTTTGGAATGTGTTACTGCTCTGGGATGTGCTTTCTATTACTCTAAAGCTTCTAAAACATTAAACAAATACCGTTATCAGAATTACCAATATCAAACATTCATCTTAATATAACTAAAGCCTAAATTGCAGACTCACTTTTCCCATATTTCCAGAATCTTTTATAAAACAAATACTGTACTTTTACGTCAAAATACAGCATGTAATTTGTGCAAGTCCTTGATTTACTTTTTGCCTTGCTGTTAATGGTTTCCACGGTTCGATTCTTAAAAGTTCCATAAAAAAAATGTTTGCTTCACAAAGTTCCGCAAAGTATTCTTGTAACAAAGAGTTTGAATCACAATGTTCGTGGAAGGTATCTTGTTTCAAATTGTCTATACACGAATCCAGAAATTGTTGTCAAAGTTCTTTCAGGTAATAAAAGTTTTGCACTTACTTGTTGCTGGCAAGAGATACTGATCAGTCTAACCTTGTCTTCTTTCTCTTTTGCAGGTTGCTTGTAGGAGAGAGGCTGAGGCAAGGAGGAACCGGAAACCGGAAGAAGGAAGAGCCAGCAGCTGCGCCCATTGAAGCCAATGAAAGTCTGTAGAGGGCAGGAGTGCCAGCGCCGAGGGATCTGTCCTCAGGTAAGCGGGAGGTAGACGAGCACAAGCACTGGGTGAGGCTCGGGGGCTGCCTTTTATAGACAGGGCTGGGTGTGGTCCTCACATGCTGCACATGTTCTTGAAAGGTGTGCAGAGCTGGGTGTGGTTTGAAGAGCTGGGTGTGGTCCTCACATGCTGCACATGTTCTTGAAAGGTGTGCAGAGTTTCAGTTATTATGCAAATGAGTTAAATTAACACATGGCCTAGAGAGGAGTGTTTTAAAGAAGCCTTGGTAAAAGCAAGGCCCAATGTGTAAACAAAACAGCACATTAAACAAGATACACAGAAGCCTAGGGGGGGGGGGGAAGGTGAGATAACAAGAAAGGCTTTCAATAGCAAGTTTAAAATGGAGCTATTACAGAACCCACTAGTGCAGTGAGAGGGGACATGCTCTTTGCTGTGCACAAACCCTAACAGTTGCCCCCCTCAAAGGCCCTCCTACAGGACGGGGTTTTCCTGGATTTTTTAAATAAAACCGTCTAATCAGCTGTGGGGCATGTACATATGATGCTGGTTCCCATGAATTCTCAGATTCATCATATCCTTTCCATTCTACTAAATAAAACAGACGTCCACTAATTCTTTTTGAGTCTTTCATGCTTTTCACTTCATATTCTAGATTTCCCTTAATTGGTATGGGTGGAGGTGGTGGTTCAGGTCGGGTTTTTGGATTGTACGGCTTAAGCAAGGATACATGGAATGTAGTATGTACTGGATATTCTTTTGGTAAATCTAATTTTACTGTTACCGGGTTTACTATGGCAGTTATACTAAAGGGTCCAATGAAACGTGGTTGCAGCTTTCGGGATCCCTCTATGTTTAGGTTCTTTGTGGAGAGCCATACCTTGTCACCGATTTTATACATTGGGGCCTCAGATCTGTGTTTGTCTGCTTGTCTTTTCATGCTTTCCTTGTACTTTAATAAATGTTTCCTGGCTTTGTCTTGTATGTCACCTAACCTTGTTAGTCTATCCGTTACTGTAGGTAACAGAGAATCTTCTAACAAAATAGGTATAGCTCTTGGATGATACCCCTGCAAGAAATAGAATGGTGAGCAAAGTAGAGCTGAATGCTCAGTATTATTATAAACATACTCCGCTACAGGGAGAGCTTCCAACCATTCACTAGAATAATCAGCCAATAAACAACGTAGCGTTTGAAGTAAGGTTTGGTTCAGTCGTTCAGTCTGTCCATCTGTCTCTGGGTGGAAAGCAGTGGATAATGCCACATCTATTTTCAGTTTTTTACATAATTTTTTCCAAAATTTAGAGTTGAACTGGCTCCCTCGGTCTGACACCACTTTGCTTGGCAAACCATGTAAACGCACAATTTCCCTTATAAAAATATCGGCAAATTCTGCTGCCGTGGGTAATTTCCGTAATGGTACAAAATGTGCCATTTTAGATAAAAAATCCACTATAACCAACACTGTTGTGAAAGATTTTACAGGTGGTAAACCTACAATAAAGTCTACGCTCACAGTGTGCCAAGGTTGCTAGGGTGTTGGCATTGGTATTAACAAACCGTCAGGGGCCTTATGAGAAGATTTATGTCTTGCACAAATTGGACAGGTAGTGACAAATTGCTTAATGTCCTTTCTTATAGTGTCCCACCAAAAGTGTTTTTGCACATTTTCCAGGGTTTTTACCCAACCAGGATGACCTGCCAACGGTGAGGCGTGATGCCAAATTATCACCTGTGTTTGTAATTCAGAGGTGGGCACTAACAGCATGTTGTCGTGATACAATAAACCTCGTTGTATTGTGTTATGGGAATCCTTTAACCAATCCTGAGGTGCTATTTGCATGTGTGCATTATATAGATCTGTGATGAAATCCTTCTGTTGTACTGGTGCCAAAAACTTTTGGGGAGGAATAATGGGTTCTCCTATTTTATCTTGTTTCATGTCAGAAGTATGTCCGTATCTAGATAACACATCAGATTGAATTTGTTGTGCACCTGGTCTATAGGTTATTACAAAGTCAAATGTGCTAAAAAAAATTAAACAGCGCATCTGACGTGGTGTTAGTGCTTTAAGTGATCCAAAAAACTGTAGGTTCCTATGGTCAGAAAAGATTGTAAATGGGTACTTGGCTCCCATTAAATGGTGCCTCCATTCTGAAAAGGCTACTTTGATAGCTAGTAGTTCCCTTTCAGCCACAGTGTAATTTTGTTCAGCTGGTAATAACTTTTTGGAATAGAAGGCTATAGGATGTAACTGGCCATCTACTGCATCTCGTTGAGAGAGAACTCCTCCTAAAGCTACTTGTGAAGCATCCGCTTCAACAAAAAAAGGCAAGTCAGGATCAGGATGTTTCAGAATTGGGGCTGAAGTGAACTTTTGTTTTAGGAGTTGAAAGGCGTGTGCCGCCTCATCAGTCCAAAGAAATCGTTGCCCTTTCCGCAACAAGGTAGTTATTGGGGCCGCAATGTCTGCAAAATGTGCAATAAACCTCCTATAAAAATTGGCGAAACCCAGAAATTTCTGAATATCTTTTACAGAGGATGGTTCTGGCCAATCAGCAATAGCACTGATTTTCTTTACATCCATAGTTATTCCTTGAGGTGACAGGCAGTATCCTAAAAAGTCCACCTTGCTGACATTAAAAGTACACTTTTCTAACTTAGCAAAAAGATGATTTTCTTTTAACTTTGATAATACTGCATGAACATGTTGGGTATGTTCTTCTGAGTTCTTAGAGTAAATGAGGATGTCGTCTATGTATACTATGACACAAACGTCCAGGAATTTGTGTAGGACCTCATTTATAAAGAACTGAAAGGCCACAGGGGCATTACATAACCCAAAGGGCATTACTGTGTACTCAAATAAACCAAACTTTGTCTTGAAAGCTGTCTTCCACTCATCCCCCTCTTTTACTCGGACCAGGTGGTAAGCTTCCCGCAGATCTAGTTTAGTGTATACAGTAGAATGTCTTAATTGATCCAACAACACAGGTATTAGAGGAAGAGGATATTTATTCTTTATTGTAGCCTTATTTAGTCCTCTATAATCGATACACGCGTGCAGGGATTTATCCGGCTTTGGGATAAAAAAGAGTGGAGATGACACCGGAGATGTGGAATGACGGATGAACCCAGACTGTAGTAGGTCATCTAGGTAGGTTCTTAAGTATTTGGTTTCTTCGTCAGTCAAAGCATATACTCTGTTATTAGGTAAAGGGGCCCCTGGGATAAGATCTATACGACAGTCATAAGACCTATGTGTGGGCAGCACACTAGCCTTTACTGGATCAAAGACGTCTTTAAAGTCAGAATATTCAGGAGGGAGACTTGGTTCATCTTGTATAACACTAGCACAGTGTAATACTGTGCTCTGTTCTGTACCTGCTTCTTGATAGCAATTGGTTCTACAGAAAGAGGAATCCAAAGTAACATTTCTATTCACCCAATCAATTTTTGGGTTATGAGTTGTTAACCAGGGTACCCCGAGAATCAAACCAAAATTAGGAGTATCTATCAGATCAAAGCTAATCACCTCTGTGTGCCCGTTCTGACAGACCATAACAAGTGGACTTGTTTGTTTTGTGATTAATCCAGAGGTCAATTCTGACCCATCCACTGCACATACTGCTTCTGGACAAGGCTTTAGGCACATAGGAAGTCCTAAGTTTTCAGCTAACTTATTATCCACAAAATTTCCTGTCGCGCCTGAGTCCAGTAGGACAGGGAGAGAATGCCTCACTTGGGTAGTAACAATTAAAACGACCTGAATTATGAAATGTCTAGGTATGTACGGTACCATGAAGGCTGCAGCATTAGAGGTTTGATTAAGATGTTTTCTCGAACAAGTAACCTCTCCCCTTGTCGAGCTTAATCGTTTCCCGATTCAGTTGAGGAGGTGGAGGAAACAGCACCCTTTCGTGGATTTTTAGGCTTTACTGGACATTCTCTGGCAAAGTGACCTGCCCTTCCACAATATAAACATAATTGAAGTTTTCTCCTTCTTTCTTTTTCCTCTGATGTGAGTGAACCTCTGAGTGTCCCTATTTGCATAGGCTCAGGTTCAGGGAGTTTATTATCTGGGTCTTTCTTCTCGTGTCTAATAAAAGTTAACCGTGATTCCAGTTTGTATTTATCTCCCTTTCTTTCTCCTAGTCTATGTTCTAATTTCACAACTAAATCTACAAAGTCCGAATAGTCTTCTGGCAAATCAACGATATGAGCCAGCGCGTCTTTTAACTCGTCTCTCAAACCTTTATAGAAAAGGGAGAAACGCTTTTCTTCTTGCCAGTGTGTCTCGGTGAGTAAACGATTAAAACTAGTGAGATAGGTCAATAAATCCTTGTTACCTTGTTTAAGATTTAAAAGCTCATTATCACTTGCCTGCATGAAAGTGTGTTTTGCAAAAAGGCTGGTCATGGTACGTTTAAATTGATTCCAATTATGGAGGATGGGATCATCTCTCTCCACGAAAGGAATTAACCAATTGGCTGCTGTGCCACCCAAATAAGACAAGACGAATGCCACTTTCGTAGCATCAGTAGGGAACTGTTGTGGCTTACAAACGAAGTGTAATTGACATTGATTGATAAAAACATGGAATTTGTTACTATCTCCATGAAAACGTTCAGGTGCTGCTAAGGGCACAGCATTAGGAACATTAACAGTGACCTCAACTGGGGGAGGCAAAGTTGTATGTTTTGATGGCGCCCCTGTCTCTGAGGAGGTTTTAAACAAAGGCGTAAAAGCTGTGTTCCACTGAGATACCCTAAATTTATACCTCCTTAAATCCTGTTTTAAAGAGGTATTCTCCATCTTTAATCTCTCTATTTCCTCTTGCATATGTTGCAAGATGCCAGACACTGATTCATTATGAGCCAAGTCCTCATTTAGGGCCTGCGCCATATCCGTGACGTCAGTGCCCTCTATTTCTTCCCCGATATTCAACGTCCACCAGAACTGAATTTTTTTATTTTTATTTAAGGCTTGTGCTTCTGTCAAAGCCCAGCTCACCTGAGTCCTTGTTCAGTTCTGATGGAGGTTGAAGACAATCCGACCCCACCCTGAAACTGCTTGTTCCAGCACACTAGTTTTTAAAACAGTGCACTAAGAACAGAAGCTCAAGGGAAGGGGGGAAGTGGATAAAATAAAATAAAGAGACAACAGCGTTCTTGCGTTTCCACTGTTGAAGTGCTGCACAAATCTGCGGCCCTCTCTGACTTCTGTAGAAACTGGTGCCTAATGAAACATAAACAAAGAACAGATAAGTACATCCTATTCCTAACTGGGTTCCTGACTATCCCTTTATTTATTAGAAATTTTCTTCTAAAAGTACCTCTTGGATCCTGGTCTCTAGTTTCCAGGTTTGGAATGTGTTACTGCTCTGGGATGTGCTTTCTATTACTCTAAAGCTTCTAAAACATTAAACAAATACCGTTATCAGAATTACCAATATCAAGCATTCATCTTAATATAACTAAAGCCTAAATTGCCAATAGCAGACTCACTTTTCCCATATTTCCAGAATCTTTTATAAAACAAATACTGTACTTTTACGTCAAAATACAGCATGTAATTTGTGCAAGTCCTTGATTTACTGTCTGCCTTGCTGTTAATGGTTTCCACGGTTCGATTCTTAAAAGTTCCATTAAAAAAATGTTTGCTTCACAAAGTTCCGCAAAGTATTCTTGTAACAAAGAGTTTGAATCACAATGTTCGTGGAAGGTATCTTGTTTCAAATTGTCTATACACGAATCCAGAAATTGTTGTCAAAGTTCTTTCAGGTAATAAAAGTTTTGCACTTACTTGTTGCTGGCAAGAGATACTGATCAGTCTAACCTTGTCTTCTTTCTCTTTTGCAGGTTGCTTGTAGGAGAGAGGCTGAGGCAAGGAGGAACCGGAAACCGGAAGAAGGAAGAGCCAGCAGCTGCGCCCATTGAAGCCAATGAAAGTCTGTAGAGAGCAGGAGTGCCAGCGCCGAGGGATCTGTCCTCAGGTAAGCGGGAGGTAGACGAGCACAAGCACTGGGTGAGGCTCGGGGGCTGCCTTTTATAGACAGGGCTGGGTGTGGTCCTCACATGCTGCACATGTTCTTGAAAGGTGTGCAGAGTTGGGTGTGGTTTGAAGAGCTGGGTGTGGTCCTCACATGCTGCACATGTTCTTGAAAGGTGTGCAGAGTTTCAGTTATTATGCAAATGAGTTAAATTAACACATGGCCTAGAGAGGAGTGTTTTAAAGAAGCCTTGGTAAAATCAAGGCCCAATGTGTAAACAAAACAGCACATTAAACAAGATACACAGAAGCCTAGGGGGGGGGGAGGTGAGATAACAAGAAAGGCTTTCAATAGTAAGTTTAAAAGGGAGCTATTACAGAACCCACTAGTGCAGTGAGAGGGGACATGCTCTTTGCTGTGCACAAACCCTAACACCCTCAGAGTGCATGTGTGGTTGGCCAGTCGTCTTGGGATGGCCAAACGGCCAAACACATGCGCAGAGGGCTCTCTCCAGCCCAGCAAAACAGTTGCTGGGCTAGAGCGAGCCTGCACAGGCTTTCAGTCTGCCTGGGAGCGTCCTGGCTGGGTGCTTGTAGGGAGTTGGCTCTGAATGTACTATTTCAAAGTAAGAAATAGCATGCACAGAGTCCAACGGTTCCCCTTAGAGGTAAGATAGTGGCAAAAATGAGAAAATTCTAATGTTCTATTTTGTGGTAGTGTGGTCGAGCAGGAGGCTTATCAGAGGGTTTGTTGTACATACACACAGGCAATAAATGAGGAACACGCACTCAAAGACAATTCCATGCCAATAGGTTTTTATATAGAAAAATATATTTTCTTAGTTTATTTTAAGAACCACAGGTTCAAGATTTACAAGTAATACTTTAAATGAAAGGTATTTCACTCAGTTATCCTAGGAACTTTGAATTAACACAATATCATGTACAGTTTTGGCAAAAATAGCAATAAGCTATTTTAAAACTAGACAGTGCAATTTTCAACAGTTCCTGGGGGAAGTAAGTATTGGTTAGTTTTGCAGGTAAGTAAAACACCTACAGGGTTCAAAGTTGGGTCCAAGGTAGCCAACCGTTGGGGGTTCAGGGCAACCCCAAAGTTACCACACCAGCAGCTCAGGGCCAGTCAGGTGCAGAGGTCAAAGTGGTGCCCAAAACGCATAGGCTTCAATGGAGAAGGGGGTGCCCCGGTTCCAGTCTGCCAGCAGGTAAGTACCCGCAACTTTGGAGGGCAGACCAGAGGGGTTTTGTAGGGCACCGGGGGGACACAAGTCAGCACAAAAAGTACACCCTCAGCGGCACAGGGGCGGCGGGTGCAGAGTGCAAACAGGCGTCAGGTTTGCAATTGGTTTCAATGGGAGACCCAGGGGTCTCTTCAGCGAAGCAGGCAGGCAAGGGGGGGGGCTTCTCGGGGTAGCCACCACCTGGGCAAGGGAGAGGGCCACCTGGGGATCACTTCTGCACTGGAGGTCGGATCCTTCAGGTCCTGGGGGCTTCGGGTGCAATGTCTTTAACAGGCGTTGGGTTCTTTGAAGCAGGCAGTCGCGGTCAGGGGGAGCCTCTGGATTCCATCTGCAGGCGTCGCTGTGGGGATTCAGGGGGGTCAACTCTGGTTACTCACGGGCTCGCAGTCGCCGGGGAGTCCTCCCTGTAGTGTTGTTTCTCCTGAGGTCGAGCCGGGGGCGTCGGGTGCACAGTGGAAAGTCTCACGCTTCCGTCAGGAAACGTGGAGTTCTTTAAAAGTTGTTTCTTTGTTGTAAGTTTTAGTCTTTGTGGAACAGGGCCGCTGTCCTCTGGAGTTCTTGGTCATTTTAGATGCAGGGTAGTCCTCTGAGGCTTCAGAGGTCGCTGGACCCTGGGGAATGCGTAGCTGTTTCAGTTTTTCTCGAAGTGGGGAGACAGGTCGGTAGGGCTGGGGCCAAAGCAGTTGGTGTCTCCGTCTTCTCTGCAGGGCTTCAGGTCAGCAGTCCTTCTTCGTCTTAGGTTGCAGGAATCTAGTTTCCTAGGTTCTGGGGAGCCCCTAAATACTGAATTTAGGGGTGTGTTTAGGTCTGGGAGGGCAGTGGCCCGTGGCTACTGTCCTTGAGGGTGGCGTCACCCACTTTGTGCCTCCTCCCTGAGGGGAGGGGGGCACATCCCTATTCCTATTGGGGAAATCCTCCAAAATCAAGATGGAGGATTTCTAAAGACAGGGCTAACCTCAGCTCAGGACACCTTAGGGGCTGTCCTGACTGGTGGGTGACTCCTCCTTGTTTTTCTCATTATCTCCCTTGGACTTGCTGCCAAAAGTGGGGCTGTGTCCAGGGGCGGGCATCTCCACTAGCTGGAGTGCCCTGGGGCATTGTAACACGCAGCCTTTGAGGCTCACTGCTAGGTGTTACAGTTCCTGCAGGGGGAGGTGTGAAGCACCTCCACCAAGAGCAGGCTTTTGTTTCTGTCCTCAGAGAGCACAAAGGCCCTCACCACATGGGGTCAGAAACTTGTCTCTCAGCAGCAGGCTGACACAGACCAGTCAGTACTGCACTGAACAATTGGGTAAAATACAGGGGGCATCTCTAAGGTGCCCTCTGTGTGCATTTTTTAAAATAAATCCAACACTGGCATCAGTGTGGGTTTATTATTCTGAGAAGTTTGATACCAAACTTCCCAGTATTCAGTGTAGCCATTATGGAGCTGTGGATTTCGTTTTTGACAAACTCCCAGACCATATACTTAATATGGCCACAACTGTACTTACAATGTCTAAGAATAGACTTAGACACTGTAGGGGCATATTGCTCATGCAGCTATGCCCTCACATGTGGTATAGTGCACCCTGCCTTAGGGCAGTAAGGCCTGCTAGAGGGGCGACTTACCTATGCCACAGGCAGTATTTTGTGTGCATGGCAGCCTGAGGGGGATGCCATGTCGACTTTGCCTTTTTCTCCCCGCCAACACACACAATCTGCAATGGCAGTGTGCATGTGTTAGGTGAGGAGTCTCTTAGGGTGGCACAACATATGCTGCAGCCCTTAGGGACCTTCCCTGGTCACAGGGCCCTTGGTACCACTGGTACCTTTTACAAGGGACTTATCTGTGTGCCAGGGGTGTGGCAGTTGTGGAAACAATGGTACATTTTAGGTGAAAGAACACTAGTGCTGGGGCCTGGTTAGCAGGGTCCCAGCACACTTCTCAGTCATGTCAGCATCAGTATCAGGCAAAAATTGGGGGGTAACTGCAACAGGGAGCCATTTCCTTACACAAGCCCCCCCCCCAGCCCACAGGCAAGGAGACTCAGCCAAAGCTGGGAGAGTCTTCCTAGTCTGTCAGGCGAGGAAGAGTAGACAAAATAGTCTGGTTTGTTGCAGGGCCTACTCTGCCTTACACCCTCCTGTTGAGGGCATTCCCCCTGGGGAACTGACCCACTTCCACAGTGATAGGACCTAATCTGAATTGCCTCTTGTCTGTGCTTTTAATGTCTTCACCCATTCTCTCTATTTTGGGGTTAAAGGTATCCACCTCCGCTAATCTTATCTTAGCCAGGGTCCCCCCTAGCTTACCCAAAGAGGTTACCCAGAGCTGGAGTAACCCTACCATGACCAACAGGGTCAGGGGGCCTATCTTGCTCTTTGGCATGGGGTCAGACCACCATGCCAAGGATAGTGCAGCCATAAAGGCTAACACCCAGCAGAGGCCACTGTCAGCTGTCAGTGCCCAGAACCACACCTTTAGCTCTTCACCTGCAAGGGAAGGATCCTCACCACATGGGGTCAGAAACTCGTCTCTCAGCAGCAGGCTGGCACAGACCAGTCAGTCCTGCACTGAACAATTGGGTAAAATACAGGGGGCATCTCTAAGATGCCCTCTGTGTGCATTTTCTTTAATAAATCCAACACTGGCATCAGTGTGGGTTTATTATTCTGAGAAGTTTGATACCAAACTTCCCAGTATTCAGTGTAGCCATTATGGAGCTGTGGAGTTCGTTTTTGACAAATTCCCAGACCATATACTTAATATCGCCACAACTGTACTTACAATGTCTAAGAATAGTCTTAGACACTATAGGGGCATATTGCTCATGCAGCTATGCCCTCACCTGTGGTATAGTGCACCCTGCCTTAGGGCTCTAAGGCCTGCTAGAGGGGTGACTTACCTATGCCACAGGCAGTATTTTGTGTGCATGGCAGCCTGAGGGGGATTCCATGTCGACTTTGCCTTTTTCTCCCCACCAGCACGCACAATATGCAATGGCAGTGTGCATGTGTTAGGTGAGGGGTCTCTTAGAGTGGCACACCATATGCTGCAGCCCTTAGGGACCTTCCCTGGTCACAGGGCCCTTGGTACCACTGGTACCTTTTACAAGGGACTTATCTGTGTGCCAGGGGTGTGCCAATTGTGGAAACAATGGTACATTTTAGGTGAAAGAACACTAGTGCTGGGGCCTGGTTAGCAGGGTCCCAGCACACTTCTCAGTCAAGTCAGCATCAGTATCAGGCAAAAAGAGGGGGGTAACTGCAACAGGGAGCCATTTCCTTACAGCGCTCCTAGCCAATCCTGATGTCGCTTTGAGCAGCGTTAGGATTGCCCACAGGGCAGGCTGGAAGCCTGTGCCTGCAGGTAGGAGAAAAACTGTTAGTCACATATATCCCAAGATATTGAATTGGGGATAGGGGTGATGCTTGTTGCTGTAAGAAGTCAGGATGATTATTTGCTGGAGAATTGAAAGGAAGCAGTTCAGTTTTATTATGATTAATTTTAGAGCCCCCAATATCCTGGAACTGTGGAAACTCATTTATTGCTCTCTGTACATTCTTTCTATTGGGTTTCAACCAGAGAATTACATCATGGATGAACATTTTCAATTTAGACATACCTGAAATGGGAGCTTCAGTTGCTGAATTAGACCTATCCCTGGCTGCAAAGGGTTCTAAAAAAAAAAAAAAAATAGGAGAAAGAATTCATCCATACTGAGTCCCCTGATTAATGTCAACTACTCCAGCCATCTGAGAATTTACCATGACTTTAGCTTGGGCACCTTGATATAGCTTACCAAGCATATCAATAGAATTGGGAAGGGAAACCAAATGTTTCAAGAGAAAAAAGAAAGCATGCCAATTGACTAAATCAAAAGCTTTCTCAGCATCGACCATTATTACTGTTGCACTGGTATTATTAGCTGAGAAATAATCTAATGATTGTACTAGCAAGCAAATGTTAACAGCCATCAGTCGACCAGCCACAAAGCCCATCTGATCTCTATGAATTAGAGTCTGAGCTAGGGGAGTGATATGGGCAGCCCATATCTTCATGACAAGCTTATAATCTGTGTTGAGCAAGCTCATGGGACGGTATGAATTTACATCACAAGGGTTCTTCCCTTTCTTTAAAAAGCTATCTATTGTATATTCCTTGAATGTACAGGTAATCTCCCTCCATTCTAGAACTGAATTAAATAAGTTGGTCAAAAAAGATAAGAGATCTTCAGCAAAATGTTTATAAAATTCGACAGGAAAGCCAGATGCCTTCACATTTAAAGTAGCAGAAAGAGCTGATTCTCTTCATATAATTTTTGCTGATAGGCCCTTAAGCTCTTACTTTCCTCTATCGTAAAGAATTCCCTCAGCTTTTCTATAGCCTTAGCCAGATTCTGTACTGTAGTGGGGGGGGGGGGGGTTCTAACATCTCTGATGTTAGCCCATGAGGCCAAATCAACAGTGGCTTGAAGTGAAGCAATATATGTTTTTTATAATTCTTACTTTGCCAAGCCTGATTGGCATTAATATGGCCCCTTGCCGCAGCTTTAAACACCTACCATACAGAAAAAATTGAGGCAGTACCACGATTTAACAAAAAGAAATCTTGGATAAACTGCTGCATATCTATGAGGCATGCCTCATTGGCTAACAGAGACCGATTGAGTTGCCACCTCTGCTTCTCCTTCCTAGGCCCCTCTACCTTAATCGTATTTGAAACCACCGAATGGCAGGATAAAGAACTGGCCCAAATATCAGAATTAAGCATATCAATACCATGGGAGTCCAAAAAAAGTCAATGCAAGATGCAGTATGATATCGTTCTGAAAAACAGATAAATTGTATAGTACTGGGATGATCGCACCACCAAGGATCCACAGGAACAAAATCATGTTTAATGACTTCTAAGACCTTTTTTGTTTCTGGCTTAGTAGTTTTTTTTTACTTGTTTGAAGTAGCCAGCACTGAGTCCTGAATAAAATTAAAATTGCCCCCGAAAGCAGTGGACCAGCAGCACAATCGCCACCCTATAAACCTGTGACAAAACATCTGGGCCATCCAATACAGGGGCATAATATTTAACCAGGTTTAGATGAGCACCAGTAACTTGAACCTCCAGCCATAACCACCTTCCCTGGGGTTCTCTAATCACATCACAAACCTGCCAATCATGGACCTTGCCCAAAAGAATTGCCACTTCCCCTACCATTAAACCTATGGAAGCATAAAATGCTTGCCCAAACTTTTCAGTATATAGATTTTAGTTCTGTTAGTCTTCAGATGTGTTTCCTGAAAATATATAACATCTGGCCGCAAAGCCCCTAGCCAATTTAACACTCCCACTTATTTCTGTCTATATGACATGCCATTTGTGTCACAAGAAAAACATCTAATTTCACATCCCATTGGAATTAACAACTACCAGTCTGCTTTTAGAACATGATCCTGTGTTTAATCCTGAGTTTAAACAGTAATTTAGCCTTATGCTCTTATCTATATTATGCCCAATTAAGGACATCCTCCCCACCCGGGACATTTCAAAAGCGACCTTGCACTGATGTATGCTCAGTAACACAGCTTTGCACTCCGATCTGCTCTTAAATCTTCTATTTTTACAATGCGTGACACCCCCTCCCCACAACTCCAACAATCATCCCAAAAAGGTGGACCCACCTCAAATGTGAAGCACAAAAAACAAAAGAATAAAAGAAAACCCCCTCTCAGGTGGGGAGTGGCCTGCATTACCCCTTCTGCCATGTGACCCCTTAAATTGGGTGCCCTGACCTTGCACCCCATTGTGACCCCCAGAACTTCCTCCCCCACAAGCCACAATCACACTAAGGATTCATCATTTTTTTAGCATTTTCAAACACTCCAGTTGGTAGACTAGCTGGGTGAAAGCCAAGCTAAATCAGCATGCAAATCTAGGCATTTGACTTATTAGTGATTTTGTGGAGAAACTGCTAAACCTCTGCCACATTAATAAATACATTAAAATGTTTCTTGACCAGAGCTTTCAGTTTTGATTGCTGCACAATTGACGCTTGCAGGCACCAGGCCTTGAAAAGATGCATCAATTTCACAAAGTCTTTCCTCCAGTG
This sequence comes from Pleurodeles waltl, assembly GCF_031143425.1. NCBI lineage: Eukaryota > Metazoa > Chordata > Amphibia > Caudata > Salamandridae > Pleurodeles > Pleurodeles waltl. Next base: position 1,246,032,536 of record NC_090445.1, read on the forward strand.
AACAGCTGAGGTAGTCATATTGGAAAAGATACAGCATTGCAGGATCACGGGTGTGGAAAATTGTTTGCGCTTAATAGCCTCTGCCAGCACCCATTTTTAATCCGGCAAGCCATATAGGTGACCAAGATAGTACATGGAAACTTAGCTCTCAGAGGACGATAAGCCGGAACACGATGGGCCCTGGTTATCTATAGATCCCCTGAGAAATCTGGGATGAGCTGGGATCTGATGAAAGTGTCAACCCATTGAAGGACATGCTGGCCTTCACAGCCCTCTGGAACAGCAACAATCTGCAAATTGGAACAACAAGAGTGGTATTCCTTCTCCTCAAGTTTGGCCTCAAGAGATATATTCTGCTTTTCAAGCTGGTAAACGAGCTTCTGAGTCTATTATACGACTCTGTCATCCCATTTCTAGGGGGCGTTGTAAGGGGACTGTCGGAAGCCTGGGAATCACTTTGAACACTTATCTAGAGTCCCTTGCTGCCTCCCGTTTGTTTCTCTTTTCGCCATGGTATACTTTTGTAGTATTACATTTGCTTCCTGGGACTGCAAATTCCATAATGCACAGCTTGGAAGTCAGGAAAGCCTGGATTCTGTTTCCCATTGTTTTCTACCGTAGAAGTCCAGTTGCTCCTTTTCACCGGATCCTCTCCTTCAGGACTTGCGAGTGTCTGAAACTACACACACCTGAGACCTCTCCTGTGCAGCCCAGTCATGTGATTCCACCTGGGGTTTTCTGCAGCTTGGAACTGCTTATAAGCAGCCATTCCCTAAAGATCCCCGTCGTACATTGGAGTTCGATTCCTTTGTGTTACAGACCCCTTATCGGATGGTGTTCCAGTCTTGTTCCTGTTCTGTTACAGCTTGAACCTGTTTCCTGTTTCTCTCCCCTGCTCCTGATTGTTCCAGCAGAGTCTGGTCCCTATCTCTTAGACTTGTACCTGTTTGTTTCTTCCAGAGCCTGCTCCCTGTTTCTCTGTCCTGCTCCTGCCTTGTTTCAGCCTGAACCTGCTCTCTGTTTCCCATTCCTGTCTCTGTTCCAGCCAGAAGTTTGTGCCCTGTTTACCAGTCCTAGTACTGCCTTTGCTTCAGCCTGAGCCTGTTCCCAGTTCCTGCCTCTGCCTCTTAGTTTATTCCTTTTGTTTCCGTTTCCTCTCGGTATTTGTGTCTGGTAAGTGTTCTATCAGTCTTCACCGGTGTATAAGTGTCCTCCTTTGTACTGGGGTTGGCTCCTGGTCTCCAGGAGGCAATTCCAGCCCCGATCCTGGTCTATTGTAATACGTTGTCTTTCATGCCTAACAGTGACAGTGTGCTATTGCTGTTTTTCCAGGAATCGCGCTGTTTCCAGCTGGACCCACAAGAGCTTGTCTTGTGAATGTAAGTACTGTCCTTCTTTGTGCTATAGGGTCCAGAGACAGAATCACTTCTGCTGCCTTCTTTCTATGGGGCTGGTGGGGTGACTATCTGTAAGAGCAAACTGCACAGAGGCATTGACATTCCCTATTGCTGTGGGAGGTTCTGCGGCTCACCCTGTGTACAACCCCAGTGTGTTTGTCCATTAGTAATCCGTTTCCTGTTTGTTCACACAAGGGTTGCTCTGCTTATACTTTCTTGTTTCCTCTGCCTGTCCATAGCTGTCCTTTTCCATGTGAGCCTTTAACTGCTCTTCTGCCCCAGTACACTACCTCTTTAGGATATTCTGTGACCACAAGGGGTGTCCCAACCAGAGTCCTGATCAGACCCGCCTGAAACCGTGACATCTATACGACTTGATCTTCTAGTTGTGGTAGTCTGGCCTCTGCCTCCTTAAGCCTCTCCAGGAGGTGATTCATTGCCTGCTCAATTTTTGCAGGCCTCACATGAAGAGCTGCTACCTCAACGGCCTGTGAGGCCTTAAGACCTCTGATCTCTTCCAGTATCATATTAAGCATATTTTTGGTGTCCATCTGCATAATCATTTCTTTGTCCATGCAAGCTTGCTGCTGTTTTGCCTGCTGGTCAGGGAGCTTAAAAGAGATGGAGCAATTGTGCGTGATTTGGCCCTGAAGCTGTGTTTGCAATACGGAGGGACTAAAAATAAACACAATTTCTAATGGATCTGCCTGAATGATGTTAGGCTGAGTAGGTTTAAGACAGCAAGACCCACTCTATAATTCACAAACAGGGTAGAGTCCTTGGCTCAAGAGCCAGGCTAGCCCCACTGGGAAGAGATGACCCAAAGGTCAAGAGAGAGGAATGGGCAACCGTATCCTTGGCTGCAGATTCCAGAGGAGCGGTAGTAAGGTCAATCAACTCAGGCACTGTTTCTGTGGTCATGGAGACATGGAGAGGACCCTTAAGGAGCCCACCCCCTGCTGTGCCGCTTCAACACCTGCCCCCACATACTGACACTGCAGGATATCCTCTGGACTCGAATAATTAGAGGACATACTTCTCTCCTTACAGAGTGTGGGCTACGATTTGCCGTTGCAACAAGCTGCCCTGCTCTATTCTTGGCACTTTGTGTCGCTGCGGAGGAATCTGCGTTTCCTGCAGACAGGTTACTCCAGTCCTCCATATTTACGATCTCCATAGGCTATTATGGGATAATCAGGACCTTAGTTTTGGAAGATTAGGGCAATAGCTTATGTAGCAGACATCATCCTCAGTATTGCTAGAGAACATTTTGTAAAACTGTTTAGTACCGTACTTGTTTAGTTAGTAGCATCTTAATCAAGAAGCACAAATCCAAAGCTCATGCCCCATGCCAGCAGATGTTTATTTTGCTAGAGCTAACATTAATACTGCATTTTTGTGTGTATTGTATTGTGTAGTACGTCTTCATCAGACAATGCATGTCTCTTGCCTGTTCAGATGAAAACAAACGTGTGTATGGTATAAAATGTGTAAAAGCATGGGGTTAGATTACTTTTCTAACTGGGAGACTAATCTATTTAGGGCACTACTGCACTATGTAGACAATGTCAATTAATAAAGGTATTGAAGATAGTTGGGGCTGTGTGACGGGGATAATGTCAGCTTAGATGAGATTTTGCCCTTGCCCTTCCCTTTTTCTTCCACAACACAAGATGGGCCAATCTTTTTCTTGCAGTCTACATGGGACGTCTGGCACTTTTAGACATCTACAGAGTAACGTGAGGAGGGGTGTGGCCTTGAGAGTAACACTGATCAGCCCCCAGATGAATGGTGGCCAGAAATTGGAAGGACGACTAACCCGGAAGGAAGGAGTGCCAACAAGAGAAGAAAAAAGTAGAACCAAACAGAGACATCGTGGGAGACTGGCAAAGGACCAGACCGACTAGCACAGGATGACTCAGGAGACTCCTGTGCGAAATTTCCAGGGAACCGGAGGAGAGTTGGTGGAGTAAGCCAAGAGGCCACCGTCCCCTCACGTCGCCCGTCACGCTCCAGGAGGAGTGCGGCTAATCCAGGTACGTGGACGTCTGCCAGGACAAGTGAGAGGGTGGAAAATGGGTCGTTGTGAAGAAGTGACATCTGTCTGAGAGACAGGCTCCTCTTCTTATTTGGAAGATAGAAATGAGCCTTGTATGCTACATTTTCAAGTAAAAGAAATAAGCATGACAACAAAGTGACGGGATAGGGAAAACAGTGGTTATCTCCCTCACACCCACCCCCATAACAATAAGACACAATTAAGGAGTATACACTTACCTGTGGTTCTTTCCTCTTCTGTCTGAGGGGCGCGACCGCCATGGTGGTCCAGTCCGGTCGAGACCAGAAGGGTGAGGAAGAACGGAGAGGACCATTATGACCCAAGCTGCAGAGGAGCAAAGCATGAGCCTTACATAGAGAAAATAAAGAGACCCATAAATAACCAAACAAGGCATAGAGTACTTCATTTATCTGTCTACATAGCCATTTGCCTGCCCGTGTGACAGGCTGATATAATCACCCAGGGACACCAAGAAGGTTAAGCAAATTAACACACCAAGTTCGTGCAGTGTCTTCGTGAGTTCAGGGTAGAATATGAAAATCTAACGAAAATGCAAGCATGTCATGGTAAAATAGATGCAATAGTCCTGATGTCATGTTTGTGTATGCACACTGCATTACAAAACATTCAAGACATGTAACTTGTCGGCACCGATATAAACTAACCTAATGTCCCTATAATAATCTAAAAATTGCAAAAATATTCGGAACAAATCTCTCGGCACTGTGGTTGAAGGAAAAAGCTATCTAGCGTCTCACTGTTCTTTTACTCATCTAAATTCAATGCCCTTTGAAAAAAATATCTAACACAAAATGTCTGAAATACAAAATGGAAAATCAATTCATAAAAATTAGTTTACAAGAAGTAATGAGCAAAACTAAATATGGCTGTGGCCCTAAGTTAGATAAGGAACAATCCACAAATATTCCCAAAGTCCTGAGATGTATGAGTCTCTCAGTTTAGGTTCCAAAGTGCAGTAATCGATTTCCTCCAAATATGTGACCTACTGAAAAACATAACTAGTACAAGGAAAATAAACATTTAATATAAATCCTATTAGTATTCTTTAGAACTGACACATTATTTATGGAATTATTTATGTATTTAGGTAGGTAGCTATTGTGTTTCATAAAAGAACCTACATGGCAGATGAGAGTCACTTCTGAGTGTCCTTTAATAAGTACGTGCATACTATAATTCATACGTGTAGGATGACAGTGTATTGTGGGGTATGGCTTTATTTCCAGGCTAAGGTATGGCATTTTCTGGTTGGCTATTGAAGCAATGGTTAATAATATAGGCTGTAGAAGGTCGTTCTTTGGGGAGAGGGGATTGTTGTGAGTAGGTGTTTGGCCAATGAGGTGATTCCTCTCCTTTCAGCATTCCTAGCTAATAGGATGCTTGTTTGGAAACATTGGTCTATGAGGGGTTCCTGATGAGAACATAGTTTCACTTGCATTCATGGCTGTGCTGAGCGTAGTACACCGCCACATGCCCTGCACTCCCAATGGTTTGTACATCTGCTTGTGGATGGCATGTGAATTATTTGAAAGTAGTGTCTCATTCGTGGACACTGAGAAAGCCTACTTCTACAAGTACTTTGGCACCTTGTTCCACGACTCTGATAGGTTGAACATGAGACTTTGAAACGTGATCCTGGATTCCAGCGTGGCAAATGTGCTTTTCAAGTACTGGTTTGGACTAATCATGTTTTTTCAAATATCGAAGTCTTGACTGAATGTCATATTTTAAACCATTGTTGCCTGATAATGAGCCCTTTTAGGAGAACAGTATAGACCCTTATGCAGTATTTTACCTCAGGATTATAAGATGTTTTGGAACTGTAACCCAATGGTTTGATTAGAGGTGTGGTAGGACTATTTAGTGCTTCATTAGCTAGTAGTTAATTCCTTCAACCAGTGAGCCTCATTGATCAGACAAGAAAAGCTTCCATAACATATTACATTCAGACGTTTTGGTTGGTTTTTCTTTAGCATCCAATGAAGGATATGATCTGTGAATCTTGTTATCCTATCCTTGTCTCCGACTGCTCCCTAAAACCAGAATGATCTGTGTGCCATCTGCATAGATTTAAAAAATATTAGTTGGTTTCATTTAGTGATTTTGGCAAGCTGGTGTACAGAGATGTACGAATAATAGAGATAAAAATAGCCCTCCTGGAGGTTACCAAGTTATCCCTCTGCCTGTTGCACTTGACTGAACCTATGTTGATAATTCTGCTCGTGGTCAGAGGGCAGGAAGGCATCTACTTTAAGACAATTAAAAAAATTCCCACAGATTCTCTCAATCGTCTTGGTAGGCATGCACTATTATATCATAGGCTGCGGTGAGGTAAAATCAAGGCTGCTACTTGAATGCAAATTGATACTTTGCTGAACTTTATATCAGGAATCAATGCATCGTGGGTATTGCATCAAGATTACCTTTACATCACATGTAAAATAATATCTATCTATCTATACATCTATACAATATATATGTGTGAGTATTACCCAGTGGTGGTCTCCTCTGCGCAGTTATAGTTAGGTCAGCATTTCAATAGAAATTGTGTTTTTTGTATTGCTAATAACTGTGGCCCCATTTGACAAACCTCCACAAAGGTTTACAAGAAGGTGCTACTTTTTGGCTAGTTTGTGCATGGAAATTTAAAGGGTGATCTGTCAAGTGGGGGCCAAGAAAAAAGGGGGGGCCTCAAAACGTAAAATCCCTATGCATTTTCCAAGGACTTCTTCAAGATGCGCTACTGCAAAACTGCTGAACAGAATACAACAACTTTGCCAGGAAGCTAGATCTTCATCAGTGGATTGTGCTTTTAGTGATTTGGTGTAAATCTGTCCAGTAGTTTTTGTGAAATGAAGGTTTAAAAATAAACATATATATTTGGATGGTTGGGTCTGCAAGGGGCTCGAGAAAGTCTTGCGGGAAAACCAGTTCAAAAATAGAGTATTCTGATTGGTCCAGGGAGTTTTTTCCCTTGAGCCAATTTGCTCCCAAAGGAGTCAAACTCCCATGGGAGCAAGCACTCTGATTGGATGTCAGCAAAATCAGGAACATGTTGCTATAAACCATTACAGGACTCTGGGACTTACTCTCCAGTCCTGAACTTTAAAAATAAAAATAGATTAAAGGGGCTGGATAGCGATAGCCAGCCCCCTAGGCTGAGGAGACGCAGAGGGCCTCCCCCGGGCCAACATTGAAAAAAAGAACAGCAATTTTTGCTGAGATACGGTAGAGCCGCCCCCCTTCCCCAGCCAGTTTTGGCCCCAGCAACCCCATCCCCAGGACTCAATTTATTTTTTTCTCGGGTGGGATTGTGCTGCATCCTTCCCCAAGGCATTATAGGCCCTGGAGATCCCATCCAGGGCCAAAATGTCGCAAAGAGGGGAGAGGGCCCCACAACCCCTCATCCCATGCCTCCAAAGGCCTGGGGATCCATCCATCAGGGATGATCTCTTTATTTAAGTGGAGGAGGCCACATGGCTCCCCTCCCCAACCCTTATCAACCCTGGGACCCCACCCAAAGGCTGAAATGTCCAAAAGAAGAGGAGGGGGCATAATAAGGCTCTAGAAGGGAGTCACACAACCTCCCTTCCCTTTTTTTTTAGGTTTGACCCCGTGGGCATGGGATTCACAGGCCACATGGCCCCTCTCCCCTTTTAAAAGAAATACAGCCCTGGAGGGTTGGTTCCCTGGGCCTATAAGAGCTCAGAAAGGGGGGCTACGCTGCCATCCTCCCTTTTTTAAATGAACTGTGCCAGGTGGATGGGGTCCCTGGGGCCTATGAAGGCTCAACAATGGGGGTTTTGTGGCCCCTCTCCTATTTTATTACATTTGGCCACAGGGGATAGAGTCCCTGGGGCCTATTACGGCTTGGTGGGCTGCGCACCCCCTTTCATCAGAACCTGGCCCTGGGGGATAGGGTCCCGGAGGCCTTCTACAACTTAGGAGTGGGACCAGTCTCTACTTTTTATTGGAACTAGTCCAGGGGATGATGTCTCCGTAGCCACTTAAGTGTCAGGAAGGGGGCATAGCTAGCAAGCCTAAGGTGGCAGACATGTGAGCTCGTTGCTCAGCACAGGCCCACTACATATCCTGCGCCATTCATCGGCGAGTCACACACAGTATTTGTGGCAGTCACTCTGGAGCCACGTTTCAGACCACAGAGTGCCCTTCGGTGAGCATTGGCAGCCATCTGTGATTGCGACACGCTGTCGATCCCAGCCCTCGAGATGGCGACTGGGGGTTGGGGAAATATACTCCTGTGAACCAGCTGGCCCGTGTTGTGAGAACGGTGCAGCCCCTATGTGTGACGATGTAGGAGGTACTCCTGTCAGCCTCTGTGGGCACCAGGTGGCGGCAGTGTGGAGGGAGGTATGTGGCCCTGTGCCTGTTGAGCTTTGCCACCTGAACAACAGAGAGCTTAGGGGCATATCCTGGGTCCCAGTGTCTTCAACCATGATTGGGAAACGACTAAGAGCCAGCTGGCTGCTTTTTCACCTATGTTAGTGGTGATTGTGAGACCTAGCTGGGGACGCTCCCGGGACACCTAGGTGCTTGGTGTGCACATCTTGGAGTAGCACTGCCTCTCCTGATTCCACTAAGCTATTAGCCCTGACCTCCAAGATGGTGACTTGCGCACTCTGGACAAGCTGACCTGTGCTGAATGAGCAGGGAACCCCCTGTACACATTGGAAAGCATGCCTTGGCCACTAGCGGTACCACGCTGTGCCGGTGAGGGGTGGATATTATCCTGGCTGCTGGCCGCTGCATGCAGGAGGTCAGAACACATCAGGGCTGGCTCCAGATGCTGCAGTTGATTTGTGACTGGGAACTGACCAGCTTCATCCCCCGTGATTGAAGAAGACTAGGATCTTAGCCAGAGGCAGCCTACATTTATTTGGGAGATCACTGCTCCCAGAATTAATCCACACTGGATGTGGTGAAAGGCTGGGCTCACTTCTCTGCACCATGAGACCAAGCAATTCACAGTGCAGATGGCATGACATAGGAGTTCCCCTTGACTGGGTGTATTGGGAAAGCCTCCCCAGTGAGGATGAGTGAACTGTGAGGAGTGGTCTGTGTCACCTGTACTGTTTTGACCATGGGGTCTGTGAGATGCTGGAAGCCCCCCTGCCTCCCAACTGCCCCCTTGCTCTCCCCACCCAATTTCAGCTCTGAAGTATGGAGTGATCATTGGGGGCCCTGAATGGAAATCATGAGTGGACCCTGAATATACTGGGGCTTAGGCCGCCTCCATGTTGGTGTCCCATGTTTGCTTGCGCTCCTGTAGATGGCCTCCCTTGACCTGAGTAACAAGAAATGGGTGGTGGCTCCCTCATCTAGGTACCTTCCTCATAGGATGCTTCAGCGAACTCTGGCACATGACACCTTCTAGGAAGTCACCATTGCACTATTTTCTCTTAGCTGTGTCAGAGAGCATATTACAGATAGTGGGCCTATCTGCCGAACATTGCAAGTTGGTTGATCAGGTCAAAGAGGTGGAAAACTCAGTGGGTGAGCTACGACAGGGAAACCAGACACTGACTCACCAAATGGCAGACCTGACTGATAGGGTGTGCGTTCTAGAACACCAAGCAGAAGTTGTAGAGGCACGTAACCAGCAGAATAACAGCAGAGTGGTAGGACTCCCTGAGGGTGCATAGGGGAGCTACATGGTTCTCTATCTTGAACACTGGCTCCTGTCAGAGGTTGCCCTGAATCATCTTACTCCCTTCTTTACTCTAGAGTGTGCCCACAGGGTACCACATGCCTGCTGGCACTGGGCCAGCCTCCTCTCTCTGTTGTGGCTAGAATACTTCCCTATAAGGACAGAGGTATCATTATTCAGAGGGTGCTCAAAGGAGGCCCCTTCAAGGTGGACAATAGCAAAGTGACAAAGTTCCCAGACGTTACTGGCCCTATGCAAGCCAAGCAGGTTTCCGTCCTGGAAGTAAAGAAGGCCCTTCTTAATGAGGGTTTGCAGTAGGCTCTGATTTTTCCCTGCCAAACTCAGAATAATATTCAATGGTACAACTCACGTCTGTGATGACCCTGGAATGGCTTGGGACTGGCTGGATATCTATAGAGATGTATCAACTCTCCCAATGGTTGGACCCAAGTAAGGCTCATCTAGACGCAGGTCAAAAAAGCACTCATGTGAGGCTTCACTCTGCAGATCCCTGAAGAGACCTCCCCAATTGCAAACCAAACAGGAAAGGGCAGCTGCACTCCAGGCTGTGGCTGAGATCTCGATGTCACAGAGGTTGGGCTCAGAGACTGGCACCCCCTCAGAGCACAAATCTGTGATCTTCAAATGGGAGTCTTCCTTTGTGAATGGTGCTGGCTTTCCTATGGGGATGCCACAGTCTGTGGATGAATTGATCTGATGTATACTGTCACTGGGACTTTGGATATTAGGGGTGGCAGTTTTTGGGTTGTGCCCCTGCACTGGAGGTTGGAGGCTGGTGGATGTTCCTGTCCTGGGGGGACTGAATATATACATTTCTGATGCTTCTTTTGGGGCTCGAGCCCAATAAAACACTGTTGGCCAGATGTTGTCAGCGTCATGTGCCCAGAAGGTAAGCGTGGGCAGGGCAGGTGCAGCACTGGTTTTGACTGTGCACTATAGCCTACCCCTCCCGGATTAGCCCCTGTTAGGTGACTGGAGGAGGCATTCTACAGACAATGTTTTCACATATCAAGTTTGGGTGCCCAGCCGTTACTGGGCTGCTCTTGGGACGGGGAGTTTCCCGTTGAGATTCCTATTATTTGTCACAGGGATTGCTCTACATGTTAATGTGGGAGGTCTGGACATAAGTGGGGGCCCGAGTAGCCTGTGGGGGACACACATTACACGATCCAGTGCCAGATCAGCATCATTCACTAGCTTTCGTGTCATAGGAATATCTAGGGGATGGGCTCGGCCTCCAAGCTGCTTAACAAACACATGTATTTGTGGAGACAAGGGGTGAAGGTAGCCATGCAGCAGGAGACACATCTTACTGGGCGAGATAGATTGCCTGCGACGTAAGTGGCAGAGCCAATCATATACTACCTCCTTCTCTGCCTGTGCTCAGTGGCGCTGATTTGGATCAGGGCATGGATGCCATTCGAACTTGTCCATTCCTCCGTTAGCAAGGTGGACCGTTATGTTCTGATTAAGGGTAGGCTACTGTGCAGGGATATTGTCTTAGGGAGTATTTATGCTCCAAACCAGGACCAGGTAGCTTCCTTTCACTTCCTCTTAGCTCCTCTGGCACCATTGGTAATAGATGACATCTTACTGGATGGGGATTTTACTTGTGTATCCGATGTTACACTAAACCGTTTAAGTCCCCCTTACCGGGTGCACCAGCTTATAGGACTGCAGAAGGCCTCAGAACCTGGCTAGGACACTGGGACCTAATGGATACTTGGAGAACCCAACATGGGGGGGTCACAGGATTACTCATGTTATTCTTACATTTACCAACTTCACACCCAAATAAATATGATTGTATGTCAACATGCGACATACACCGAGTACTTGGGGCACATCCTTTTGGACCAAAGCCCTCTGATGTTGGGCTTCCAGCCTGTTGATGAGTATCCACAGGGATTTAATCCACTGTCCCTGGAAGATGCTGGCTTCCGGGAGACTCTGGGGAAACTATTTTTCGGTACTTTGATATTAATCGAGGCTCCACGTCCTCCGGCCTGGTAGAGTGGGAGGCATTAAAGGTGATGTTTCGAGACCACTGTTTGGGCTACTGTTGGTGTTTAGAAGGCAGTGAACAGGGAACTTTGGACTCTGGATGATAGGTTGCATGAGCTGGATAGTACCCTGGGAACCAGTGAGGCAGCTCCAAGGAGACATTGGGAGGACTGGGAACAATATAATGCTACTTTAGAATGTCTCTGTTGCCACAACTAGAAGAACTATTTTGCAGGGCACAAGATGAAAAAGGATGGCGGGATAGACTCCTGGCTTGGCTTGTTAGACCTTAATCCAAAGGGGCCCCATCACACATATCCTAGCGGGTGACGGCATGTCACTTTATTGTCCTAGGGCTTTAACTCCTCATTCTGAGAATAGTACGACACATTGTACAAGTGCCCGGCGCCTCTTTTGCCCAGGATCCAGACTACCTTCCTGGACCGACTGCTGCTGCAAGAGCTTGCCTGAGAGGTAAGGGAGGACCTGGGGGGACAGGTAGCCACACAGGAGATTCAGTTCACTATCAAAGAAATGGCTACAAGTAAAACCCTGGGCCATGACTGCCTTCTGCAGAGTTTTACTCTGCATTTGCAGGGCCTTGGCACCAAGATTGGAATCGCTATATGCCAATTCCCTTTGGTGGGGGCACAACCTGAATTCACTCAGGACACAGTTGTAGTCCTGCTTCCCAAGACCGAAGCCCACAGAGCCCGTACCTCAGAGTTTTGTCCCCTATCCATGCTTAATATGGATTTCAAAATCCTTAGCAAGGTTTTGACCCTCTGACCGCTTCCCCAAATGCCCACACTGATACTATTGTCTATACAATGTCCTTTACCATCCAGAAGTGCAGTCTCCACCACGTGCCATGCTTATGTCGGACCTTGAAAAGACATTTGACACAGTATGATGGGATTTCTTATTTGAGGCCACACAAAGGATTGGACTATGGGAATGCTGGATTAATTTGGTTAAACTACTTAACACTACTGTGACTGATGTGTCAAAATGGGACCCACCATCTCCCTGTAATCCAATGTATACAGAGGCACCAGACAAGAATGTCCTTTGTCCCCCTTTTATTCCCACTGGCCATTGAACCATTGGCAGAGCTCTTTCATCACGAAGGCATGGACACAAGTGTGGAGGTGGAGGGCTAGGAACATTATCTCTCTTTATGCAGCCAACCTCTTACTTTGCTTGGCTGATGGCCCTGTGGGCTTTGCGGCTCTGATGCACCATCTGGGGGAATTTGAGAAGGTTTTTACCCCCTGGCTTAATAAACTAAGACCTACGTTTTCCTATGTCACCTGGCATCCAACAGCCATCGGATACTCCACAAGATTTAACATGGTCCTGCTCATCATTTCGGTACCTGGAACTATAGGTTTTACGCTCACTGGATGATTTACCAGAGGGCAATCTGGGGAAAACCCTTAAACCCATTCAAATTTGTGTCCCCTTTTGGCACTCTCTTAAACTACTGATTTTAGCCCAGATTTCGGTATCCAAAATGGTCATGTTACCGAGATTGCATTACTTTTTTTTTTATTATGGTGCTGCCAATGGGTGTCTCTGGAGGTTCTCCAATGCCCCCCAGATGAGGGAGGCCTGGGTGCTCCTGATTTTGAGCTGTATTTTTTAGTGGTGGAGCTCCAATGGATCTCTCAGTGGCTTGATAGAGCTCAGCAGGAGGAGATCGGCTTGATGGGGTTGTCCACATATGGTGGCTCTGATGGCAAAACTACTTTACTCAGCAGTGGTGATTCCCTGTCCAGGTGTACTATTAATGGTGTCATTAAAATGTTGAAGGTGCTGTGTGCTGAAGATCGTGGGTATGCCTCTTTATGCCCCTGCCCTGCCACAGGTGGTCTCCACTTGATGACCCTCTCTTTTTCACAGCTGGGTAATTGTCAACCTGGACGGACGCTGGGCTGGTGATGATGGGAGATTGTTATCGATTAGGCACACTGCTCCAGTTTTAAAGATGTGGTGGCCCAATGTGAATTCCTCTGGGCCAATTCCTAACCTATGAAGCCAAACCTTCAGGGATCTGTGGGCCCAAGTGCCTGAAGAACTGATGACAGCTAAAGTGGTCCATCGGTTGCTGTCCTTGGGTGCTGTGAGGCATTTGGTGACGTGGTTTTATATATCATTGTTCGGAATGATCCAGAAACCCTTGTTGGCACTTCAATGTCAATGAAGAGGGATACTGGGATGTCGTTTTATTGATCATTGTTTGGAATGGCCCGGAAACCCTTGTCGGCACTTAGACATCAGTGGTAAGGGATACCGGGATGTGACTTTACAGACCCAGAGTGGTGTAAGGTACTGGCATATCCTTAGAAGGTCCCCAGGAACTTGAGGCTAAAATATACCCAATTCAATTGCATTTACATGACATACATGACACCCCATAGACTCCAGGTCATTTCTGGCGAGGAACTTCATGGCTGCCCTAGGTGTAGGCTCCTAGATGCAGACTTCGACCATATGACCTGGAGCTGCCTACATTTACGAGCATTCTGGGACACGGTATTAGACACCCTGAATACCCAATTGGTCAGCTCCGTTGCCTGCACCTTGGAATTCTGATTATTAGGGTTGTCCCCAAGGCAGCACACACAGAAGGTGGGCACAAGGTTCCTAGAATTGGCATGGTGCTGGCCAAGAGAAGGATGGCAATGGCCTGGAAGTTCACAGTGGGACCGGTAGTGGAAACCTGGGTGAAGGATGTCACTCTGTGGGCCAGGGCCGAGGAGAGAGCCCTGCTTAGATAAGATGCTCAAGGGATGCAAGATGTCCAGTAGCTGGGTTCTGGATGGAAGTGTTGCAAGCTAGGGAGCACCCAGAGGGGTAAGTATAGGAGGATTCTGAGGGGCAGATTAGACTGATCCAGGGGAACAGGGTTGACTCCTCTGGAGACCCTGATGGGGAGGGGAGCACACACAGAAGACAACCGACTGCTATACTGCTAGATTGCAACTTGACCTACCTTGGTTGCATATTTTCTGGATAGACACCCGCTCATCCCGCCTCGATTCCTGCTTATTGCTCCTGCCGCAGGGGTTCTCTCCCAATGGCCACAGAGTAGCTGCCTGACTGCTACCCTTTTTGGTGCTCCAATTTTCCCTGAATTAGCTAATTTGAGCAATCCCTGAGATGGTTTGGTTGTTCTTTCCCTTTTTTCACACATTGGGTTCCACAGCTCACCTTCGCTTTTTACTGTATAGTAGTCTGATTTAAATGGAGGCTTTGAATGGACAGTCACAATCGTTGGGGCACTGCGTAATTTATGTATCGGGCCATGTTTGGTTGATCACTGCATGTGTTCTTGCTGAATATTACAAAAATGTCAGGTCCTATTTGATGGTTCTTTTATTTTGCTTTTTACAATTAACAATAAACAAATGGTTTTGAAAAAGTGTTGGGAACTGGGCTGCATTACCCCTTGCCCTTGTTATATATGTTTTGGCTCTAGAGGATGGGGTCCCCAGGGCCCAAAGGCCAATACTACACTATGCAATTCAAAGGCTGTGCACAGTGTGGGGTTGGCAGCCTGCTGGGTTTTGGTTACAGGGCCTGGTGGCAGGCCAAGCCCTGTGGCCAAACCCCTGTTGCGCACTGCCAAAGGCTGTGTGCAGCATGTTGTTGGCTACCTGTAGGGAGTTGGAAACAGGGCTGGCTGCAAAGCAGGCCCTACGGTTCACCCCACTCCATGCATGACCAAAGGTCACGCACAGCGTGAGGTTGGCTGCCTCCAGATGGCTGCTTGCGAGAAGTTGGATGCAGGGTCTGGTTTTAAGCAAGGCCCTGCGGCCAACCCCCATGCCATGCACGATGATAGGCCATGCATGGTGGAGGTTTGGCTTTACATATAATAGTAATATATTACTTTATGTTACAAAAACCTAGAAATTCACTGAAAAAAAACAAAAGGTTAAAGTAACTTTATAGTTAGTTGTGATACAAAGATCAGTTTTTGTTTAAAAGGAACAAAGAAATTAACTGAAAAAAACAAAGGTTAAAATTACATTATATTTGGGTTAGTATGTCAGTGACTACATTAACGTTTTGAGCTCTGAAAACCAAAGAAATTCAACAGTTATAGTTAGCAGAGCTAGCTAACTTGCATCCCCGCCACGCACTACTTATGACTACACACATTATATCACTCAACAAATGTTCAATTACATCATTTGTGATATCGCTGATGGCATCTCAAATGGCATTACTGTAGGAGGCTGGCCTGGCTTGTAGTGGGTACCAAAGGTACTTATACCTTGTGCCAGGTCCAGTTATCCCTTATTAGTGTAGAAGAGGTGTTTCTAGCAGCTTAGGCTGGTAGAAGGTAGCTATGGCAAAGCAGCTTAGGCTGAACTAGGAGACATGCAAAGCTCCTACTATACCACTTATATCATATGCACAATATCATAAGAAAACACAATACACAGAGTTACTAAAAATAAAGGTACTTTCTTTTTATGACAATATGCCAAAAGTATCTCAGTGAGTACCCTCAGTAAGAATGTAAGTACTATACATAAGTTATATGTACACAAACCCAAATCAGGTAAGTAAGAGCAAGAAAAGTAATGCAAACAGTGTAGAATTACAATAGGTTGCAAGAGGAGCACATAGGTATGGGGCAACACAAACCATATACTCCAAAAGTGGAATGCGTACCACGAATGGACCCCAGACCTATGTGAGCTTGTAGAGGGTCACTGGGATTGTAAGAAAACAGTGAGGGTTAGAAAAATACCCCACCCCAAGACCCTGAAAAGTAGGAGTGAAGTGCACCTAATACCCCAAAAGAGCACAATAGTCGTAATAGGGGGATTCTGCAGGAAGAACAAACACCAGCAGTGCACTGCCAACGGATTTCTGGATCTGAGTATCTGTAAGACAAGGAGACCCAGTCCAATAGTCGTGACAGTGTCCAGGAGGGGCAGGAACGCAGGAAACCCCGGATGAAGGTGCAAGGAAGCTGCCTCCGGTTGGAAGAAGCTTGGAGTTCTGCAAGAAAGAAGAGGACTAGGGACTTCTCCTTTGGAAGACAGATGTCTCACGTCGCTATGAAGCTTTTAGAGGTGTTCCCACGCAGAAAGACCGCAAACAAGCCTTGCTAGCTGCAAGGGTCGCGGTAGAGTTTTTGGGTGTTGCTGAGGACCAGGAAGGACCAGGATGTTGCCACTTGGAGGAGACAGAGGGGGTGCTCAGCAACTGAGAGAGCCCTCACAGAAGCAGGCAGCACCCGCAGAAGTACCCCAACAGGCACTTGGAAGAAGAGTGAACCGGAGTCCATGCAAAGTTACAAAAGGGGGTCCCATGACGTCGGAGGACAACTCAAAAGGTTGTGCACTGCAGGAAAACGTGCTGGGGACCCAGGCTAGGCTGTACACAAAGGAAATCCTGGAAGAGTGCACAGGAGCCGGAGTAGCTGCAAATCACGCAGTACACAGCTTTGTAGTCTGGTGTGGGGAGGCAAGGACTTACCTCCACCAAACTTGGACTGAAGAGTCACTGGACTGTGGGAGTCACTTGGACAGAGTTGCTGTGTTCCAGGGACCACGCTCATCAGGATGAGAGGGGACCCAGAGGACCGGTGACGCAGTCTTTTGGTGCCTGCGTTAGCAGGGGGAAGATTCCGTCGACCCACGGGAGATTTCTTTGGAGCTTCTGGTGCAGGGTGAAGGCAGGCTACCCCCAGAGCATGCACCACCAGGAAACAGTTGAGAAAGCCGGCAGGATTAGGCGCTACAATGTTGCTGGTAGTCGTCTTGCTACTTTGTTGCGGTTTTGCAGGTGTCCTGGAGCAGTCAGCGGTCGATCCTTGGTAGAAGGTGAAGAGGGAAATGCAGAGGAACTCTGGTGAGCTCTTGCATTCGTTACCTGTAGAATTCCCCAAAGCAAAGACCATAAATAGCCAGAAAGGGAGATTTGGCTACTAAGGAAGGAGGATTGGCTACCAAGAGAGGTAAGAGCCTATCAGAAGGAGCCTCTGACATCACCTGCTGGCACTGGCCACTCAGAGCAGTCCAGTGTGCCCCCAGCACCTCTGTTTCCAAGATGGCAGAGGTCTGGGACACACTGGAGGAGCTCTGGGCACCTCCCCACGGAGGTACTGGTCAGGGGAGTGGTCACTCCCCTTTCCTTTGTCCAGTTTCGCGCCAGAGCAGGGCTGGGGATCCCTGAACCGGTGTAGACTGGCTTATGCAGAGATGGGCACCCTCCTACTCCTCCCCAGCCCTTCACACCTATTTCCAAAGGGAGAGGGTGTAACACCCTGTCTCAGAGGAAATCCTTTCCAGGGCTGCCTGGACCCCAGGAGGGCAGAAACCTGTCTGAGGGGTTGGCAGCAGCAGCAGCTGCAGTGGAGACCCCGGAAAGGCAGTTTGGCAGTACCCGGGTTCTGTGCTAGAGACCCGGGGGATCATGGAATTGTCCCCCCAATACCAGAATGGTATTGGGGTGACAATTCCATGATCTTAGACATGTTACATGGCCATGTTCGGAGTTACCATTGTGACGCTATATATAGGTAGTGACCTATGTATAGTGCACGTGTGTAATGGTGTCCCCACACTCACAAAGTCTGGGGAATTTGCCCTGAACAATGTGGGGGCACCTTGGCTAGTGCCAGGGTGCCCACACACTAAGTATCTTTGCACCCAACCTTCACCAGGTGAAGGTTAGACATAAAGGTGACTTATAAGTTACTTATGTGCAGTGGTAAATGGCTATGAAATAACATGGACGTTATTTCACTCAGGCTGCAGTGGCTGGCTTACTGATGACATCATCCAATGAGTTTGCTAGTTTATTTTATAGTGGCGGTAACTACCATATTACTTTTCTACCTAATTTTATACAGTCTGTGTCCAGCTAATGTGTGTGTTTACAAAACACATGTGCTTCTAGTGCCTCATAGGTGTGCTGAGGTACTGAACACCTTATAAATCTTTGTATTGGAGAGTAACTCTTTGTGTAGATGACAGCTGATGACTTGTGTCCCGTATGTTCCACTCAAAATTTTGATTCTGCAGAAAAGGTTTTCAACACGGCAAAGATTCCACATGGTACATATTAAGTATTGTAAGCAACCAAGAGATATTAGACAGAATGTTTGTACCATTACAATTTCTTCTTAATATAGAATAATGAGTGCACCCCGTACTAACCAATTTACATGTGTTTGTTTAGCCTCAAAACATGGACTATTGTTAAAGTTTTCACCACAGTATGAAGTCTGCAGGTAGCAGGAACTTTAACACCTTCAGACCTTGGTTATTTTAAGAGAATAGTGTATTTTGTGACATGTGTTAAATAGAGTGTACACTGTTCTAAATAGATTATGTTTTTATACTCTGTGGTGTATTTCTCATGAGAGTTTCACTGACTGCAAACAGTGTCGTATAGAGCAAACTCTCTCCATGGAGTAAACAGTGTTTACAGTAACCACTTTGCTACTCACATCAACTTAATTTCTCATTGTAGGTTCAGTGGCTGTGAGGGTTTTTAGGGAAAAGATATCTGTAGTAGAGCATTCATTTTTTAACAGACTGAACTGCTATATACTTTTTGAACATTGCGTATACAGAGGCCTTTATTAAGACCCTGGCGGTCATGAGATCACCAGGGCCGTGGTGGAGGTCGGACCGCCGCCAATTCAGCAGTCCGGCCCCCACATTTTGACCCTGGGGAAAGCGTCATGGTCCGATTGCAAGCACTGCCAGGTAGTCACCAGTCGATTGACTGGCAGTGCTGATGGTCCTAATCCACCAGGGCAACACTGGGGATTACAACCCCTGTGACCACCACCCTTGCATGGAGATTCCACTGCCATGCAAAAGCTGGCAGAAACGGGGTGCCAGGGACCCCATGGGGGCCCCTGCACTGCCCATGCACTTGCATGGCGAGTGCAGGGGCCCCCATGGACAGCCCTGTTGTGCTTTTCACTGCCTGCGAAGCAGCTAAAAGCGCGACAGGTGCTGTTGCACCTGACACACCACAACATTGCAGCCAGCTCGATTACGAGCCAGCGTCAATGTTGTGGTAAGTTGCCCACTGGCCCAGCGGGAAACTCTTACTAGGGCCAGAGGGTGAAAAACCGGACTGGCGGTCTTCTGTTCTAAAGAGTTTGGCGGACAGTCTCAGCTGCCCGCCAAACTCCTAATGAGGCCCTGAATGTTTCCCATATATATGTGGTTGAATGTTAATGTGAATTAGGCTACCCGTGAAGTTTGTGGCATAGGGTCAATGTTGCACATAACACATGTTTGCTACACTTACGGGAGTTGTATCTGTGATGGCATTATTGATGCTTCATATTGTTCTGAGCTATTTTGTTCTTACTTTCAGGGTGTAAGTGACTTATTAGTTTATACAGTAATGTGTAAAAAAAAACTTGATTGATGTCATCTGTGGCTTCATTAATGAAGTCATGGAACAAGTCACGAGTAATGTACAATGCAAAGTTATATCTAGTGCATGGTGGGGCTGCAAGTTATAGTTAGGTCTGCTAACAAAAATAGGTGAATTTTTGTGTTTTTTTTAGTTCAAAAAGTTAATGTTGTCACTGACTTATTCACCCAACTATACCGTCACTTTATCACATTGACCTGTGTTTATTTCAGTGACAATATACACACACACTCATATATATTATATATATGCACTTATTATGACCTCACAGATTTCACATCTCTGAGAACATCTCAAATGACATCATTGATGACATCATCCAGTGAGTGTGACAGTTTGCTATATGTGCCATGTGAGAAGCTGGCCTGGTTTGTAGTGGGTACCAGAGGTACTTACACCTTATACCAGGTCCAGTGATCCACATTAGTGAAATGTAGGCAGTGTCTGGCAGCTTAGCCTGGATATTTTGTTGCAGTTACAGCGGTTCCTGGAGCAGTCTGCGGCTGATCCGACTGTCGGAAGCTGAAGCAGAGGATGTAGAGGAGTCCTGGTGGAGTCTTGCAAACCGAATCTGAGGAAACACCCACAGGATAGACCCTATATAGCCCTCAGAGGGGGATTGATCACCTAACCAGGAATGGACCTGTCAGGGGGGTCTCTGAAGTCACCTGCTGGCACTGGCCAATCAGATGCTCCCAGAGTGTCCCAACACCTTGGAATCCAAGATGGCAAAACCCAGGGACACTCTGGAGGAACTCTGGGCACCACCCCTGGGGTAGTGATGGAAAGGGGAGTGGTCACTCTCCTTTCCTTTGTCCAGTTTTGTGCCAGAGCATGGGCTGTTGGCCCCTGAACTGGGGTAGACTGGATTATGCAAGTAGGGCACAGCTTGTTCCCTTCAAAGCACTTCCAGAGGCTCTGGGAGGAAACCCTACCCATGCCTGTAACACCTATTTCCAAAGGTAGAGGGTGTACCACCCTCCTCCCAAAGGAAATGCATTGTTCTGCCTTCCTGGGACTGAGCTGCCCAAGCCCCAGGAGGACAGAAGCCTGTCTGTGAGGTGGCAGCAGCTGGGGCTGCAGTGAAAACCTCAGAAGACTGGTAAGCAGTACTGGGGGTCTATGGTGGAGCCCCCAGGGTGCATGGAGTTGGCCCCCCAATACCAGAATCAGATTGGGGGTACAATTTCCGGTTCTAATTCCTAGACACCTCACATGGCCATATTCAGAGTTATAATGGCGTCCCCGCACTCACGAAGTCTGGGAAAATGGGCCTGGATGACATGGGGGCACCTCTGCTAGTGCACGGGTGCCCTCACACCCAGTAACTTTGACCCAGCCTTCAGGGTCTGAAGGTTAGACATATAGGTGACTTAGAAGTTATCAGGTGCAGTGAAAATGGCTGTGAAATAGTGCTTACACTATTTCACTCAGGCTGCAATGGCTGTCTTGAAGAAGTGTTTGTATGAGCTCCTTATGGGTGGCAAAATAAATGCTGCAGCCTATAAGGATCTCCTTGAACCCCAATGCCCTGGGTACCTAGGTACCATATACTAGGGACTTATAAGTGGGGTCCAGTATGCCAATTTGGAGTGGAATAATGGATTACCAGTATGTAAGTACAAATTTGGAACCAGAGAGAGCAGAAGCACTGGAGTTCTGGTTAGCAGGACGCCAGTGACACAGTCAAGCATATAGACAAATCAGTAAAACATACTGACATGGAGGCCACGAACTATGAGCACTGGGGTCCTGACTAGCAGGATCCCAGTGAGACCAAATATGGGGGTAACCATGCTAGAAGAAACCCACCTTCCTACATGCCTGCCTCTGAAAGGTACAGCTAAAGCAAATTATCTATAGCTTCTGTACTGCTGAGTGTAAGCATTTGCAACATGGTTAGCCTTCTAATGGGTGTTTCTTGAGTGTGTATGGGGGGAGGAGATGCTTATTTAGACTTCCCACAGGACAAAGGCTGTGTGTAGTGGGAGCTTCATCATCTAACTGGGTTTTAGAGTATGTAAGTAGTCCGTTCTCTGTCATAAGTTATGCATAGGGTTATGAATGTGCATAATGGGTCTTGGTAAAGAATGGGCCTTGGGTGGCTGGAAAGAGCATCCTCTCCATAAAGAGTTGTTTCCATGGTTGAAGGCTGTTCGCAGTAGTAGGTCTACCCACATAATGAAGCTTGAAAGTATGGAGGGAACTAGCTTTCTGTGAAGAGCTGTACACAAAGCAAAGGCTGTGCATAGTATGGTCTTGCCCTCCAAATTGTGCTTGGTTGTGTAGAGGTAATGGGCTCTACCTGAAAAGATGTGTATAGGTTTGAGGGTTCTACATAGTAAGAGTTAGAACACCGAATGTGGCTTGTGTGTCTTACAGGAGTGGGCTATTCATGAATAGTTTTTTGCACGGGGTAAAGGCTGGGTGCAGTTGATCTTTTGGCATTAATGCATCTTTGGTGTCCAATTGTAGTGGACTATATGCGAAACATTGTGCTCATGGTGACGGATGAGCATACTAGGGATTGCCCCACAAATGGGGTTACTGTGTTTAGAGAGAGCGAGTTACAGTGTCATAATTTTATAAAAGCACATACATTTTGCTTTACATGATACCAGGCCATTTAGTAATCATTTACATGTTTCAAAGATGGTACCATTTTGTAGAGTCAAGTAAACAGCAGTATGGTGAATGATGTCATCAGTGATGTCATCAATGATTTGAGTGATCATGTCATGAGTCATGTAATATGTGAAGTCATAAGTAGAGTATGGAGTGGGTGCAAGTTATAGTTATTAGGCCCATCTTCCCCCAATGGGGGCAGAAACCACTTAGGCACAAGGGATTGTTGTGTGTGTGTTTTGTTTGGGGGGGGGGGTGGCCCATTGGGCAACGCTCGCTCCCCTATGGGGTGCATTCATTTTGGCCATTTCTGCCCCACTTGGGAGCAGATCGGCCTATTTTTGTAAGGCCTGTCTGTAACCAAGGGGGCAGAAAGACCACTAGACACCAGAGTAAAAAAAAAAAAAAGAGAGTGGGGAAATGGCCATACCCCCATCCCAATAAATGGGGGGCAAAGTTGTTCCACACATCAGGGGGCAGATGGATTAATTACCCCTGATCTGCCTCCCGGGGTGGCAGAAAGCCCACTAGATGCCAGGGAATTGAAAAAAAAATAGAGGGGGCTGCCAACCAGTATGGGCATGGTTATGCCCCCTACTGCAACTGAAGGGGGTAACAGTCTTTCAGTGCCCCCTGCAAACTAATGCATCTCACCCCAATGGCAAACAAGAAGACATTTGACTCTTTTGGGTTTTAATTTTACATGTGTGACACAGAGCTTGGCTAACTCCCAAAATCGTCCCACTTGGAATGATGAGCAGCTGCACTTTTTAGACTTTGGTACCCTGCCACCTAGGAAAAACTACCAGACCAAGACACCTCTGAAAACTAAACATCTGGGTGAGTGCAGGGTGGATGGCTTCACATGCACCTCTCACCATTTTCTCACCCACAATGTCCTGCAAACCTCTAAACTAGCTTGAAATCACACATTTTCCCTACATTTTTGTGATGGACCCTTCTGGATTCTGCAGAAATCCACAAAATTCCTATCACCCAGCATTGTTGCATCCATACGGATAAAAATTCTGCCCCATTTGTCAGTGTAAGAACATTTGAAAAAAAACTGCTCTTTTGGACCTACTTTGGTTCCCCCTCAATTTCTGCATGTTTTTGGCCCTTCCCTGTCCCAGGCACTTTGCCCACCTACACAAGTGAGGTATCATTTTTATCTGGAGGCTCAGAGGAACGCTGGGTGATAGGAAACTTGTGCCAGTGCGGTGATACCACACAGAAACTTGAGGAAAATGTGATTTTGTTTTAGCTTAATGTGAGGTTTGCAGGGTATTCTGGGTTAGAAAACGCTTGGGGGATCCACTCAAATCCAACCTCCCTAGACACCCTCAAGTGTCTAGTTTTCAGAAATGTCTGGGTTTGGTAGATTTCCTTACAAGGCTGTCGAGCCCAGGACTAAAAACGCAGGTGCTCCCCTTTTCAAAAACAAGTTGTTTTTTAATAGATAATTTTGATGCGTTGATGTTGTGTTTTGGGCCCTTTCCTTTTGTGGGCACTAGGCGTACCCACACAAGTCAGGTACCATTTTTCTCTGGAGATTCAGGGGAATTCTGTTTTGGAAGGAAGTTTGTGGGTCCCCTTAGAATCCAGAACTTTGCAGCAACGAAATGTGAGGAAAATGTGTTTTTTGGCCACATTTTGAGGTATGCAAATGATTCTGGGTGGAATAACCCTGTGAGAGCCCCACAAATCATCCCATCCTGGATTACACTAGGTGTCCAGTTTCTAAAAATGCATAGGTTTGCTAGGTTTCCCTAGGTGCCGGCTGAGCTAGAAACCAAAATCCACAGCTAGGCACTTTGCAAAAAACAGCTCTGTTTTCTTTGTGAAAATGCGATCTGTCCACGTTGTGTTTTGGGGCATTTCCTGTCACAGGCACTAGGCCTAACTAAACAAGTGAGGTACCATTTTCATCAGGGAGACTTGGGGAAATGCAGGGTGGAAGGAAGCTTGTGGCTCCCCTCAGATTCCAGAGCTTTGCAGCACCGCAATATGAGGAAAAAGTGTTTTTTCAGCCCAGTTTTGGGGTTTGCAAAATATTTTGGGTGACAAAACCCAATGAGAGCCCCAAAAGTCACCCCATCCTGGATTACTCTAGGTGACCAGTTTTGAAAAATGTAGAGGTTTGCTAGATTTTCCTAGGTGCCGACTGAGCTAGATGACAAAATCAACAGCTTGTCACTTAGCAAAAAACAAATCGGTTTTCATGGAAAAATATGATGGCCCTCATTACAACCCTGGCAGTCGGTGTTAAAGCAGCGGTAAGACCGCCAACAGGCTAGCGGACAAAAAAAAGAAATCACGACTGTGGTGGAAACCGCCAACATAGACAGCCACTTTAACACTCTGACCGCCACGGCGGTACAAACAAACAGCATGGCGATCACCGCCAACAGACAGGCTGAAGACAATGTACCGCCCACACTATTATGACAGGCCAATCCGCCACCTTTTCCGGGGCGGATTCAACGCGAACAAAAACACGGCGGAAACAGGAATTGGAAGGGAAAACACTCACCTCTACACACCCCACGAGGAACCAGGACACCATGGAGCCGGAACTCCAAATACTCCCTGCGATTGTCTTCCTGCTCCTCTACCAGGAGCAAGTCCGACGGCGGCGACGACCACGGTGATTACTGCACCTACAACACAGGGGAGGGGGGAGGGTAAAGAGAGTGACACACAGATGCAACACGCAACACCCCCACCCCCACCCTCACCCACAAAAACACACACACAAATACATGCTGAACCGTTACATTCCCCACCCCCCAATCCCTCCTGGAAGAACGCAAGGACAAAAGGAAATGATTTGAACGAATGTAATCAAGAAAAATCCATTACTCAAAAATATATATACACTATTAACAAATATGTACACCAAGAATTCAAATCCATGTACTCCACCTATATAGTCCGTGGACCACTGGGCCCAAAATGCATGGGTGAGGCCCACACAAGATACCCGATCCAAATGGAGAGAACACTGCAGGGGCATCGGATCGAAATAAAACAGGCACCTCAGGGGGAAGGGAAGGGGGGGCACCTCAGCCGGATGAGTGCATGACACCAGCTCCCCGAGGGGGCTCCATGCCCATTGATGTATCCTGGGGAGTGCAAAGCCACAGTCTCTCAAGTCTTTCCAGTGGGTGGGTTGCCCACTGCTGCATCCTGGGGAGTGCAAGCCACAGTCTCTCAAGTCTCTCAAGTGGGAGGTTTGCCCACTGCTGCATCCTGGGGAGTGCAAAGCCACAGTCTTCCAAGTGGATGCCTTTCTCCACTGGTTCTGGAGGGGGCCTTGTGCCCAGAGTGCTTCATCCTGCCAAGGACAGAGGTGCCATGGACTGAGGTAGTGGATGCCTTTCTCCACTGGTTCTGGAGGGCGCTTTGTGCCCAGAGTGCTTCATCCTGCCAAGGACAGAGGTAGTGGATGCCTTTCTCCACTGGTTCTGGAGGGGGCTTTGTACCCAGAGTGCTTCATCCTGCCAAGGACTGAGGTAGTGGATGTGAGACTCCACTGACAGTGGGGCAACATGGAAGCTGCCCAGCCCCTGGAACTGACCACCAGCCTCGTACGAATGACCACTGGGGATGTCAGGCATGTCTGCAGTGGTGACACTGGTTCAGGATGTGGCGTGGCCGCTGGCGGTCTTGGCGGCGTGCTCAGTAGCGGCGGTGCTTGCGGCGTTCATTGGGCAGCGGTGCTGGTGGGGGGCTCACTGACCTCTGTGCTGGCGGCGGTGTCATAAGCGGCGGTGCTGGTGGGGGCTCACTGACCTCGTGCTGGCGGCGGTGTCATGAGCAGCGGTGCTGGTGGGGGCTCACTGACCTCTGTGCTGGTGGCGGTTTCATGAGCGGCGGTGCTGGTGACAGCGGTGCATGTGGCGGTGACGGTCTTGTCTGCCATGCAGGTTGGCGGCGACTTGCCTTTCTTTCTCAGGCCCTTCCCCACCTTGGATGGTGGTGCAGCTGTCTTGCCACTCCCAACTGTTGTCTTGGCTGAGCCCTTGGTGGCAGGTGTTTTGGCCTTCTCCCTCCGGGATGTGGGCAACTTCTTCTGTTTTGGAGGTGGGGGAATGTCCTTGGCCTCGCTCCTTGGGACACTGGCAGCCCTGCTGCTTGGCGCACTCCAGAAGCCGGTTACTAATGGCACCACTTTGCCCGGTGATGTGGTGGCTGAGGTGCTGGGTTGAGACCTGGAAAGGCGGGCCCTAGGGGACGGAAGGGGTGGGGGAGGTGAAGGGAAGAGGTCAAGGTTTCACAGGAAAAGTTTTTTAGACACACTGGGACGGGTAGTTGGAGGGGTGGTGGTTGTAGGAGGTGTTTGTTGCTGACTTTGGGTGAAGGTGCATGGGCTGGAGGCTGTCGTGAGGTGGATGGCTCTTGGGTGGGTGTGTGACTGCGTTTGTGTACTTTGGGAGGAGGGCTCACAGACACACTGATAGAGGACACAGGGGATGTGAGAATGGTAGTGGGGGTGGTGAATGCACGTGAGCGGTGTGTGGTGATGGGCGTGCTGGTGATGGAGGTAGTGGCTGAAGATGTAGTGCATACAGGTGTGAGTGGAGACGTGACAGGGAGGGAGGAGGGAGACATGGAGGAGGGGGACACAGTGGAGGCAGTGGATGTTGCTATGTGTGCATGGGTATGATGCTTGTGTGAGTGCCTGTGGGATGTGTGGTGCTTATGTTTGCCAGAGCTACCCTTGTGTGTTGAGGTGTGCGCATGCTGGTCTGATGGTGTGCTTGGGATAGGCTGAGGTACTGGGGATTGGGTCTGGGTGGAGGAAGTTGGAGGGGGGAGGTTGGACACAGGGACAATGGCTGCCCTCAGTGCTGAGGCCAGAGTCTGAAATGCTCGCTGTTGGGCTGCCTGGCCAGAATGAATGCCCTCCAGGCATGCATTTGTCTGTTGCAACTGCCTCTCTACACCCTAGATGGCATTCAGAATGGTAGACTGCCCAACAGTGAGGGATCTGAGGAGGTCAATGGCCTCCTCACTGAGGGCAGCAGGGCTGACTGGGGCAAGGCCTGAGGTGCCTGGGGTGAAGGAGATGCCCACCCTCCTGGGTGAGCAGCCACGGGGCACATGCTGAGGGGCTGCTGGGAGGGCGGTGCTGGTAGGGGGGTGGCAGCTGTACCTATAGATGCAGGGGCACAGAGGGGCCCGCGACCGCAAGGGAGCTCCCATCAGAGGAGGAGTCAGTGTCGCTGGTCTCTGCTCCAGTCCTCGCCGTGGAGCTCCCCTCGCCCTCCATCCCACTGGTGAATTCTGACTCGCCCTCCAGGGCCATGTGGGATGCAGTTCCCTCCTGCTCCAGTGGCACAGATCCTCCGTCTGATGATGCTAATCCACACAAGAACTTGGAGACCACAAAAAGGGGGGGAAGAAAGTAGAAAGACATGTTCAGTGCATTCAATACAGCTACCGTTGGCTGACACTACAGACACAACAGCCATCTGCACTGCGCCATGCACTTAGAGTTCCCTAATTGATCACAGGGACATGGGGTACATGGACAATGCCCGATTGCTGCACACATGGAAGTCACAGGAGCCTGACTAGGTGTAGATGGCTCTTACTACTGGTGGGGTTGGGGTGCCACTTAGCCTGTCTCACAAAGGGTCCTTGCCTACAAAGCTCGCCATAGACTAGGGGAACACACAGCCCACCTCCCCCACCCAGACACCTCCAATGCGCACAGAGTCAGATGGATGTGACTGTACTCACCCCCTTGTGGCTGCTGTGATGCCCTCAAGTGCCCATCTGTAGGAGGCTGGCCTGGCTTGTAGTGGGTACCAAGGGGTACTTACACTCTGTACCAGGTCCAGTTATCCCTTATTAGGGTAGAAGAGGTGTTTCTAGCAGCTTAGGCTGATAGAAGGTAGCTATAGCAGAGCAGCTTAGGCTGAACTAGGAGACATGCAAAGCTCCTACTATACCACTGGTGTCATATGCACAATATCATAAGAAAACACAATACACAGATATACTAAAAATAAAGGTACTTTATTTTTATGACAATATGCCAAAAGTATCTCAGTGAGTACCCTCAGTATGAGGATGTCAAAGATACACAAGATATATGTACACAATACCAAAAATATGCAGTAATAGCAAAAGGAAGTAATGCAAGCAATGTAAAGTTACAGTGGATTGCAATAGGAGCACATAGGTATAGGGGCAACACAAACCATATACTCCAAAAGTGGAATGAGAACCACGAATGGACCCCAAACCTATGTGAGCTTGTAGAGGGTCGCTAGGGCTGTAAGAAAACAGTGAGGGTTAGAAAAATAGCCCACCCCAAAACCCTGAAAAGTAGGTGTAAAGTGCACCTATATTCCCCAGAGAGCACAGAAGTCGTGATAGGGGAATTCTGCAAGGAAGACCAACACCAGCAAAGCAACCAAAGTGGATTTCCGGGCGAGAGTACCTGTGGAACAAGGGGACCAAGTCCAAGAGTCGCGACAAAGTCGAGAGTGGGCAGATGCCCAGGAAATGCCAGCTGAGGGTGCAAAGAAGCTGCCACCGGATGGTAGAAGCTGTGGATTCTGCAAGAACGAAGAGGGCTAGAAACTTCCCCTATGGAGGATGGATGTCCCACGTCGTGTAGAAGCTTGCAGAAGTGTTCCCACGCAGAAAGACCGCAAACAAGCCTTGCTAGCTGCAAGGGTCACGGTTAGGGTTTTTGGATGCTGTTGTGGCCCAGGAGGAACCAGGATGTCACCACTCGGGTGAGAAGACAGAGGGGGCACCCAGCAAGTCAGGGAGCCCTCACAGAAGCAGGCAGCACCTGCAGAAGTACCAGAACAGGCACTTGGAAGAGGAGTGAACCGGAGCTCACCCAAAGACACAAAAGGGAGTCCCACGATGCCGGAGGACAACTCAGGAGGTTGTGCACTGCAGGTTAGAGTGTCGGGGACCCAGGCTTGGCTGTGCACAAAGGAAATCCTGGAAGAGTGCACAGAAGCCGGAGCAGCTGCAAATCACGCAGTACCCAGCAATGCAGTCTAGCTTGGGGAGGCAAGGACTTACCTCCACCAAACTTGGACTGAAGAGTCACTGGACTGTGGGAGTCACTTGGACAGAGTTGCTGAGTTCCAGGGACCACGCTCGTCGTGCTGAGAAGGGACCCAAAGGACCGGTGATGCAGTCTTTTGTTGCCTGCGATTGCAGGGGGAGGATTCCGTCGTCCCACGGGAGATTTCTTCAGAGCTCCTGGTGCAAGAAGGAGGCAGGCTATTCCGGAGCATGCACCACCAGGAAACAGGCGAGAAAGCGGCAGGATCAGCGATACAAGATTTCAGTAGTCGTCTTTGCTACTTTGTTGCGGTTTTGCAGAAGTCCTGAGCAGTCAGCGGTCGATCCTTTGGCAGAAGGTGAAGAGAGAGATGCAGAGGAACTCTGGTGAGCTCTTGCATTCGTTATCTAAAGAATTCCCCAAAGCAGAGACCCTAAATAGCCAGAAAAGGAGGTTTGGCTACCTAGGAAGGAGGATAGGCTAGCAACACAGGTAAGAGCCTATCAGAAGGAGTCTCTGACGTCTCCTACTGGCACTGGCCACTCAGAGCAGTCCACTGGGCCAGCAGCACCTCTGTTTCCAAGATGGCAGAGGTCTGGAGCACACTGGAGGAGCTCTGGGCACCTCCTCTGGGAGGTGCAGGTCAGGGGAATGGTCACTCCACTTTCCTTTGTCCTGTTTCGCACCAGAGCAGGGCTGGGGGATCCCTGAACCGGTGTAGACTGGCTTATGCAGAGATGGGCACCATCTGTGCCCATCAAAGCATTTCCAGAGGCTGGGGGAGGCTACTCCTCCCCAGCCCTGACACCTTTTTCCAAAGGGAGAGGGTGTAACACCCTCTCTCTGAGGAAGTCCTTTGTTCTGCCTTCCTGGGCCAGGCCTGGCTGGACTCCAGGAGGGCAGGAACCTGTCTGAGGGGTTGGCAGTAGCAGCAGCTGCAGTGAAACCCCGGGAAAGGTAGTTTGGCAGTACCCGGGTCTGTGCTAGATACTCAGGGGATCATGGAATTGTCTCCCCAATGCCGGAATGGCATTGGGGTGACAATTCCATGATCTTAGACATGTTACATGGCCATGTTCGGAGTTACCATTGTGACGCTGTACATAGGTAGTGACCTATGTACAGTGCACGCGTGAAATGGTGTCCCCGCACTCACAAAGTCTGGGGAATTTGCCCTGAACAATATGGGGGCACCTTGGCTAGTGCCAGGGTGCTCACAAACTAAGTAACTTAGCACCCAACCTTTACCAGGTAAAGGTTAGACATATAGGTGACTTATAAGTTACTCAAGTGCAGTGGTAAATGGCTGTGAAATAACGTGGACGTTATTTCACTCAGGCTGCAGTGGCAGGCCTGTGTAAGAATTGTCAGAGCTCCCTATGGGTGGCAAAAGAAATGCTGCAGCCCATAGGGATCTCCTGGAACCCCAATACCCTGGGTACCTCAGTACCATATACTAGGGAATTATAAGGGTGTTCCAGTATGCCAATGTGAATTGGTGAAATTGGTCACTAGCCTGTTAGTGACAATTTAGAAAGCAGAGAGAGCATAACCACTGAGGTTCTGATTAGCAGAGCCTCAGTGAGACAGTTAGGCATCACACATGGAACACATACATATAGGCCACAAACTTATGAGCACTGGGGTCCTGGCTAGCAGGGTCCCAGTGACACATAACAAACATAGTGAAAACATAGGGTTTTCACTATGAGCACTGTGCCCTGGCTAGCAGGATCCCAGTGAGACAGTGAAAACACCCTGACATATAGTCACAAACAGGCCAAAAGTGGGGGTAACAAGGCTAGAAAGAGGCTACTTTCTCACACCATCCAACTCCGCATACGCCACCGGCAGGATCCGGAACATCAGGGGGGTCATGGTGCGAAGGGCACCCCTCCCATGTTGGGAGGCCATCCCCAGCTGGGCCTCCGCCATCTTCTTGCTCCAGCGGTGAATGTCCTCCCATCTTTTACGGTAGTGGGTGCTCCATCTGAGGTGGACCCCCAGGGCCCGGACGTCCTTGGCGATGGCACGCCAAATAGCCTTCTTCTGGTGAGCGCTGACCTACAAGAATAGTACAGGGGAAAAAGTCAAACTTTAACCATCCGGACCGTCACAGTCATTGGCCCACGTTCCCATCCTTGCCCTGACGCACATACACTTACCGTCGTATCATGCATACCTCACCCCCCCCCCATCTCCCATCCACACCACTCCAAACAGGCATTGCCCATTCAGCATACTCACAGTGTACTCACCTGTTTGTCTGGAGGACCGTAGAGTAGAGTGTACTGGGGGAGGACCCCATCCACTAGTTTCTCCAACTCCTCCGATGTGAAGGCAGGGGCCCTTTGCCCAGACACTTGAGCCATTGTCGCTTCCAGACTGAGGTCACAGCAGCACTTGCAGTGTAGGCCCTCTCCTATTGAAGATCAGGTATCAAGTGAGTGAACAGAGAGAAAATGGTGGTCACGTCCGCAGCAGTGCGTACCGCCACCGCCGGCGTACACCGTCATTGGCTCCTGGGACCCATAGGGTCCAATGTTAACCAATGCAGGATTGCGCTGCGGTCTTCGACCGCCTACCGTGATGGTGTACAACGCCAGCGCAGTTACCTCATATCCCCTTGTCCCACATTACAGGTCAGGCAGCCACCATTTCAGGGTGCCACATGGCATAAATTTTAAATGCGTCAAACATATCCAGGCCTTGCATACACACTAAGACAGGCACATAGCAGATTGACAAATGTGTGCAATAAAGTTGTTTTTTTCGTACCTCAGTGCTGGCTGACCCTCTGATCGCTGTTCTCATCCATAGAGCACGTCCGCTGGGGCAGGTGAGGAGATGGCGGCATCCTCCGGTGTACAGACCGCTGGTGGACCTGTCGACAATAGAAGAGCGACATGTAATAGTCACCTACAGACTTGTACGTGCCACAGTCCAGGAACTCTGTGCCCAGTTGGTGCCAGACCTGATGTCAGCTATCTGCCATCCCACAGGAATGCCCCCTCTAGTGCAGGTCCTGTCAGTACTCCATTTCCTGGCAAGTGGGTCTTTTCAAACTAAAGTGCCCATAGCATCAGGGATGTCCCAGCCTGTGTTCTTCAACGTGTTGTCCAGAGTGTTGACCGCCCTGCTGAAACACATGCGCAGCTACATCGTTTTCCCTCAGGTTGAGGATTTGCCTACAGTGTACGGTGACTTTTATGCCCTGGGACATATCCCCAACATCAAAGGTGCCATTGATGGGACACATGTGGCCTTGGTACCCCCCGCAGGAGTGAACAGGTGTACAGAAACCGGATGAGCTACCATTCGATGAATGTGCAGATGGTGTGTTTGGCTGACCAGTACATCTCCCATGTGAACGCCAAGTTTCCTGGCTCAGTGCATGATGCTTACATTCTGAGGAATAGCAGCATCCCTTATGTGATGGGGCAACTCCAGAGGCACTCTGTGACAAGGACCCTATACAGTGTGAATAGTTGTCTGGGTCTGGGTTTGTCCCTAAGGGTTAGTGTGTGTCTAAAGGTTGTCCCTCAACATTTGCAGGTGACTCTGGCTACCCCAACCTTTCATGGCTACTGACCCCAGTGAGGAATCCCAGGACAAGGGCAGAGGAACGCTTCAATGAGGCACATGGGCGAACTAGGAGGGTTATAGAGAAGACCTTCGGCCTCCTGAAGGCCAGGTTCTGATGCCTCCATATTACAGGTGGTTCCCTATACTACTCACCAAAGAAGGTGTGCCAGATCATCGTGGCCTGCTGTATGCTGCACAACTTGGCTTTGCGACGACAGGTGCCTTTTCTGCAGGAGGATGGTCCTGAAGGAGGTGTTGTGGCAGCAGTGAGACCTATGGACAGTGAAGAAGAGGAGACAAAAGAAGAGGACATAGACAACAGAAACACCGTGATCCAGCAATACTTCCAGTGAGACACAGGTAAGAAGACATCACTGCCTCCTACATCTGATAAAATTGTTCGACCTCTCATCTGTCTGTCACTTCACCCAGTGTATGGACCCTGATTTGTCACTTTCCCTTTCGATTTCACAGATGTGGGTCCCACTGAGTGACCTCTGCTATGTTACCTCATGGACTAGAGCTGTGGACATAGGTATGTTGACGATACAATGGACATTGCAAATACACATTTGTGAAAGCACAGACTGACTCCAGATTGTTTTGTGATTCAAGGGTGTTTATTTAAGTACTAAATAGTGGAGGGGGTTGTAAAATGATCAGGGGTGATGGTGGAGGAATGTCCATGGCAGAGTCCAGTATATTAGTCTCACAGGTGCGTTGTCCAAAGGGGCATAGAAAGCGGAGCTAGGGCATTTTAAGGATGGACAGGGTGACAAAGTGGGACAGAAGGATGACAATCAGGGTGGTCTCATTTCTTGGCGGGGGTCTTAGCATTGTTCTCTGTCTTTGTCCTGGATCTCAGGGACCGCTTGCGGGGTGGTTCTCCATCTGCAGGGGGAGGGGTGCTGGTGTCGTGGTCCTGTGGCGGTGCCTCATGTCCACTAGCGCCGGCGGAGGTGGTGGGCAGTTCATCGTCCAGGCTAATGTCAGGGGCCCCTTGTTGTGCCACAGTGTCCCTCCTGATGTTCACAAGGTCCTTCAGCACCCCTACAATGGGTGCCAGGGTGGTATTGATGGATCTGAGTTCCTCCCTGAACCCCAAATGCGTCTACTGAAACTTGGCCAGTACCGTTGCCGTCGTCTCCTGAGAATGATGGTACGCTCCCATGATGTTGGAGAGGGCCTCGTGGAGAGTGGGTTCCCTGGGCCTGTCATCCCCCTGTCGCACAGCAGCCCTCCCAGTTCCCCGGTTTTCCTGGGCCTCTGTCCCCTGAACCGTGTGCCCACTACCACTGCCCCCAGGTCCCTGCTGTTCTTGGGATGGTGGTTAGCCTGGGTTCCCTGTAGTGGGGGACACACTGCTGCTTGACGTGTCCTGGGGACAGAGGTATGGGCCCGTTGGGTGGGTGCTGTGCTGGTGTTTCCTGAGGGGGGAGGCTCTGTGGTGGCCTGTGACTGTGTCA
Source organism: Pleurodeles waltl (assembly GCF_031143425.1). Classification (NCBI taxonomy): domain Eukaryota; kingdom Metazoa; phylum Chordata; class Amphibia; order Caudata; family Salamandridae; genus Pleurodeles; species Pleurodeles waltl. The sequence goes on from NC_090445.1 coordinate 1,246,066,854, forward strand.
GGGGAACCGACTGTCCCGAGGTCCCAGATGGGCCGGGCTGGTCATCTAGATCCAGTTGGACAGAGCTGCTGTCATCACTGTGGGCCTCTTCTGTGGGTGGAGTGGACATGTCTAGAACCTCCTGTCCGGTGACATTGGGTAGGGGTCCTGCAGGGGTGTAAAGGCATGATTATTGCATCTGTGTTTGCCATGGTGTGCAATGGGTGGGTGACCCTTCACCCCAGTGCTTACATTCTTGTGTAGGACCTTGTGTGATAATTGTTTAGGGGTCTGTGTGGGTATGTGTAGTGGCCATGCATTGGTGATGGGTGTCCGTGCTTTGTTGCTGCATACAGGGATGGTGTTGGGATGTGTGGTTTGTGATAGTGGGACATTTGTGAGGAGTTGGAGTGATGGGGTGAGGGCGAGGGTGGGGGTATGTGATAGCATGCAGGTAGGGTGGGGGATGAAGTAGTTAAAGCTTTGACTTACCAGAGTCCATTCCTCCAGCTACTCCTGCGATGCCCTCAGGATGCCATATAGCCAAGACCTGCTCCTCCCATGTTGTTAGTTGTCGGGGAGGAGGTGGGGGTCCGCCGCCAGTCCTCTGAACCGCAATGTGGTGTCTTGAGACCACGGAACGCACCTTCCCCCGCAAGTCGTTACACCTCTTCCTGATGTCATCCTGTGTTCTTGGGTGCTGTCCCACTGCGTTGACCCTGTCCACGATTCTGCGCCATAGCTCCATCTTCCTAGCTATGGAGGTGTGCTGCATCTGTGATCCGAATAGCTGTGGCTCTACCCGGATGATTTCCTCCACCATGACCCTGAGCTCCTCCTCAGAAAACCTGGGGTGTCTTTGCGGTGCCATGGGGTGGTGTGGGTGATGTGTGAGGTGGTGTGTGTTGTGATGTGTTGGGTGATGATTAGGGGTGTGTGGTGTTTTGTGCGTGTATGTGTATGTGTGATGGTGTCATGTGCCTCTTGATCCTGGTGTGGTCTTTGCTTTGCTGTCCCTCTAGCCTTCTTCCAAATTTTTGGTTGTAAGGGTTTGTGGGTAATGTGGGTGTGTGTTTTATATTGTATTGGGTGTGTGGGAGTGGTGAGTGTATGTGTATCAGGTGTGTACATTTGGAATTGTCCAATGTGGTAGTGTTTTGTTAGAGGGTGTGTATTTTGAGCGCGGCGGTGTGTACCGCCAATGAAATACCGAAATTGAAAGAATGCGCGTGGATTCGTGGGTCATGATAGTGTGGGCGTATTCCTGTGGGCATGACGGTGGAGGTTTTGTTTTCGCCAGTATATCACTGACCTTTGGTGTGGCGGACTTGTGTGGGTGCCTAGATTTTGGCGGATTCTGAGCTGTGGGTCGTAATAGCTGTAGCGGAATTCCACGGCTGCGGTGGTGTGTTGGCGGTCTTCTGCACGGCGGTAAGCAGGATTTACCGCCAATGTTGTAATGAGGGCTGATGTGTCCACATTGTGTTTTGAGGCATTTCCCGTCGCTAGTACTAGGCAAAATATTGAGTTTTGCAAAGGATACTGGGTGGCATAACCCAGTGAGAGCCCTACAAGTCACTCCGTACTGGATTCCCCTAGGTGTCTAGTTTTAAAAAATGTACAGGTTAGGTTGGTTTCCCTAAGTGCCCACTGAGCTACAGCCCAAAATCCACAGCTAGGCACTTTGCAAAAAACAAGTTTTTCAATGGAAAAAAATGTGATGTGTCCATGTTGCGTTTTGGGATGTTTCCTGTCACAGGCACTAGGCCTACCCACACAAGTGTGGTACCATTTGTATTGGGAGATGTGGGGGAACTCAGAATAGAAGAATAAGTGTTTTTGCCTAATATCTTTCTCTACATTTTTGACAAATGTAAGACAATGTAAAAGAGAGAAGTCATTTTGAGAAATGCCCTGTAATTCATATGCTAGGTTGTGGACCCCCAAATTGAGAGATGTGCAAATAACCACTTTTTCTAAATTCCATAACTTGTGCCTCTTTTGGAAATACATAGGTTTCCTTGATATCTATTTTCACTTTTTATATTTTAACAAATGAACTACTGTATACCCAGTAGACAATGAAAACCCATTGCAAGGTGCAAGGTCATTTATTGGGTTCTTGATGAACCTATAAGCCCTATATATCCCCACAACCAGAAGGGTCCAGTAGACATAACTATATATTGCTTTAAAAAATCTGCCATAACTGGAAAAACTTCCAGAAGAAACATTTTTAAAACAATTTCAATATTTTTTTATTTCAACTGTTTCTATAAGAAAACCATTAAGGATCTACACAATGACCCCTTGCTGAATTCAGAATTCTGTCAACCTTTCAGAAATGTTCAGCTGTCTGGGATCCACCATTTAATCAATCAATCAAAACATTTCTTAAGAGCACTACTCACCTGTTAGGGTCTCAAGGCGCTGTTGGGGGGGGGGGGGGGGTGTTGCCGCTTACTGCTCAAAAAGCCATGTCCTGAGGTGCTTTCTGATAGTTAGGAGGTCCTGGGTCTAGCGTATGTTGGTGGGGAGGGAGTTCAAGGTCTTGGCGGTGAGGTGGGAGAAGGATCTGCCGCCGGAGGTGGTGCGTTGAATGCGGGGGACTGTAGCGAGGGCAAGGTCAGCGGAGCGGAGATGTCGAGTTGATGTGTGGAAGTTTACCCGTTCGTTGAGGTAGGCTGGTCCAGTGTAATGGAGGGCTTTTTGAGCGTGGACGAGGACTTTGAAGATGATCGTTTTGCTGATTGGCAGCCAGTGTAGGATCTGAGGTGGGTGGATATGTGTTCGTGGCGAGGGAGGTTGAGGATGAGATGTGCGGCTGTGTTTTAGATTCGCTGGAGTTTTCTTTGAAGTTTGGCTGTCGTCCATGCGTAGAGGGTGTTGCCATAGTACAGTCTGCTGCTGATGAGGGCATGGGTGACCGTTCTTCTTGTTTCTAAAGGAATTGATTTGCTGGGCCATGGAGAGAGATGTGTCTAGAACGATGCCAAGTTTGCGTGCATGTGGGTGGGTGTTGGGGGTGGTCCGGGGGCGGAGGATGTTGGCAAGGGGGGGCATGTAGATGTTGAAGAGGGTGGGGCTGAGGGAGGGTCCTTGGAGGAGCCCGCACATGATCTTGGTGGCTGTAGACCGGAAGGGAGGGAGGCAAACTCTTTGGGTTCTTTCGGCGAGGAAGGAGGTGAGCTAGTCCTGGGCCTTGTGTTGAATTCCGCCGTCAAAAAGGCGTGCGCAGAGAGTCTGGTGGCATACAGTGACGAAAGCTGCGGAGAGGTCTAGGAGGATGAGGGCGACGGTCTTGCCCTTGTCCACTCTGGTCCTTGTCCTGGCCCTTGTCTGCCCTTGTTCACTCTGTCGTCTGTGCAGGCGATGAGGGAGGTCTCAGTGCTGTGGTTCTTGCCCAATCCAGACTGGGGGGTGTCGAGTATGTTGTTTTCTTCTAAGAAGTGAGATAGTTGGGCGTTGACTATCTTCTCAGCGAACTTTGCGGGGAAGGGGAGAAGAGAGATGGGACAGTAGTTCGTGAGGTCTTCTGGGTCTGCTTTGGGCTGTATCTTGGCTAATTTCTTAATCTAGGTACCTTTAGATTCCCAAAAATGCTGGGAAATAAATTTGGCATGGTTAGCTTACATAAACAAAAAGATATGAGGGCCTAAGCGCGAAAGACCCCAAATAGCCAAAAAAAGGATTTGCACAGGAGGCGGAAAAGGCCTGGCAGCGAAGGGGTTAATAATTCATTAATAAACATTATTCAATAATTTCTTTATTAAGTCACATATATCAATGCTTAACAATAATTGTAACAACATTTTTTACAAAACTGTAAACATGGTCTTGAAAACTCTTTAGGCCACAAGATGTAGCCATGGAACCAACCACCTGGAGTGCCTGCGCTTCAGCTGAATAGCATACAGCTCCAGCTCAGAATGCTTTCTTAACGATGATAAGCGTTCTTCTGGGGTGATGTTTTCAATGACCCAGGAGAATTGCTGCAATGCTATTTTAAATGTTCCTATTAAGCTGTTGTGATACCTGGAGTCCCCCATAACATTTCTAAAAAATATGTAATGTAGTCCCCTTGCCCTTTCTTGGGGGCACCACAGGGATGCTAAATATACAAAAAAATCCCTTGCAGGGCATTATAAGGTGTTCCCCACAGAAACCGTGAATATGAAATGAGCATCCACTCTGCTCAATTCAAATTTCTGCCTGTGGAGGGTTTTCCCAGGGCAAGCCTCAAATATCTCTCATATTGGTGGCAGTGTGGGGAGGCCAAAGGCCCCTTCGGCTCACCAGCCGGCATCCAACCTGGGTGCTGGCAGAAGCTCGCCTGTTTTTTTCTTTGTTGGTGAATCAGTCCCATCTGGGGCACTCACAACTTTTCTGATCTTGGGGGGGCAGGGGGAGGCCCATGGCCATCAGGGAGATTCCGTCTCATACTGAAAGATAATATAACTCTTATTAAATTAGACATACATTTTTATTTTTAATTTGTCCAGAAATATCTCATTCTAAGTATGTCATACACCAAAGCCTAAAAAACTCTCTATCTCTGTCCTTCTCACTCTCTCTTTCAATCTGTCTCCTACTCAGACACCCACTCAGACACTTACCCACTCACTCACAGACCCACTCAGACACTCAGGCATCCACTCACAGACTCACTCAGACCCCTGTGCATCCACTCACAGCCCCAGTCAGACCCTCACGCACCCACTCACAGACCCACTCAGACAGTTATGCACCCACTCACAGACCCACTCAGACTGTCACACACCCACTCCCAGACCCACTGATGCCCTTATGCACCCACTCATAGACACACGCACACACTGACACACCCACTAAAACACTGATGATCACACACTCACACCCAGACAGGCAATCTGACAGGCTGTGAATGGTGCAAGGTAGGGTGCTTAGAGATGGTAGCTTCGGCCGTGTGTGGCAGTGGTTGTATTAACTTATGGTGCGAAAATTACTATACGTAAAAAAAAAACATAGAAATTCACTAGAAAAACAAAGGTTACAGGGATGGTATAGTTAAAAATAGAATTTGTTTTAAAACATAGAAATTCACTTTAACCATCTATACGTTTAAAATGTGAGCCTAACTATAATGTCCCTGTAACCCTTGTTTTTTAAGTAAATTCTGTGAGAAAGTAGCCTCTTTCTAGCATGGTTACCCCCTTTTTGGCCTGTTTGTCAGTGTTTGTCAGTGTGTTTTTCTGTCTCACTGGGATCCTGCTAGTCAGGACCCCAGTGCTCATAGTTTGTGGCTTACATGTCAGTATGTTTTACTGTTTTGCCAGTGTGCTTGACTGTGTCACTGGAGTCCTGCTAACCAGAACTCCAGTGCTTATGGTGTTTCTGATTCCAAATTTGTACTTACATACCGGTAACCCAGTATTCCACTCCAAATTTGTATACTGGACACCACTTATAAGTCCCTAGTATATGGTACCTAGGTACCCAGGGCATTGGGGTTCCAGGAGATCCTTAAGGGCTGCAGCATTTCTTTTGCCACCCATAAGGAGCTCATACAAACACTTCTTCAGGACTGCCATTGCAGCCTGTGTGAAATAGTGTAAACACTATTTCACAGTCGTTTTCACTGTACCTGGTAACTTATAAGTCACCTTTATATCTAACCTTCAGACCCTGAAGGCTAGGTGCAAAGTTACTGTGTGTGAGGGCACCCCTACACTAGCAGAGGTGCCCCCATGTTGTCCAGGACCAATTTCCCAGAATTCTTGAGTGCAGGGACACCCTTATAAGAGTGCACTACATATGTGTCAATATATATATGTAGCTCTGCAATGGTAACCCCAAAGATGGCCATGTGAGGTGTCTAAGATTGAGAAATTGTTATCCCAATCTGATTCTGGCATTGGGGGGCCAATTCCATGCACCCTGGGAGCTCCACCATGGACCCCCAGTACTGCCATACCAGTCTTCTGAGGTTTTCACTGCAGCCCCAGCTACTGCCACTTCACAGACATGCATGTGCCCTCCAGGGGCTTGAGCAGCTCAATCCCAGGAAGGTAGAACAATGCATTTCTTTTAGGAGAGGGGTGTTACACCATCTTCCTTTGGAAATAGGTGTTACAGGCATGGGTGTGGCATCCTCCCAGAGCCTCTGGAAGTACTTTGAAGGACACACACTCCTTGCATAATCCAGTCTATACCAGTTCAGGGACCCCCAGTCCCAGCTCTGGCGTGAAATTGGACAAAGGAAATGGGAGTGACCACTCCCCTGTCCATCACCACACCAGGGGTGATGTCCAGAGCTCCTCCAGAGTGTCCCTGGGTTCCGCCATCTTGTTTTCAGAATGGTCAGGGAACTATGGGAGCTAATGAGTGGTCAGTGCCAGCGGGTGACATCAGAGACCCCTCACGACAGGTGCTTACCTGAATAGGTGACCAATCCCCCTCTTAGGACTATTTAGGGTCTCTCCTCTGGGTGTTTCCTCAGATTTGGTTTTGCAATACTCCAGCAGGAATCCTATGCAACCTCTGCTTCACCTTCTACCATCGGATCAACAGCAGAACTGCTCCAGGAACTCTATAACTGCAACAAAGTGTCCAAGGAGGCTGCTGCAACTCTGTAACTTCAGCTCCTGTCAGCAACTGCAACAGTTTCCAGGTTGTGCACGCTCCAAGGACGGCCTGTCTTTATTCTGCCCCACTCAAACCAAAGGAATCTCCTGTGGAGTGATGGAGTCACTTCCCTGCTTCAGCAGGCACCTCTCTGCTGCGATAACCGGTACGCTGTGTCCCCTCTCCTGATGACGAGCATGGATCCTGGAACACAGGTGGTGCACCGAAGTGACCCTGACTGTCTTAAGTTCCAGCTGTCCAAGTGTGGTGGAGGTAAGAGCTTGTCTCCCTGAGCCGGACATTACCCCTGGTGCACCACATGTTTTGCAGCTCCTAGGCCTTCTGTGTGCTTCTCCAAGAAATCCTTTGTGAACAGCGTAGCCCAGGTCCCCAGCACTCTATCTTGTGATGCTCAGCTCCCTGAATTGTTCTCAGTGGTGTGGGATCCCTTTGTGTAGTGCTGCGACAACCGAGATTTGCAACTCCTCTGTCCCATGTCCTGGGACTCATGAGGATGCTGCCTGGTCTTCTGAGGACTCTCTAAAGTACTGAGAGCCACCACTTTCTCCTCAGTCCAAGTTTAGACCCAAGGTCCCTCCTGGGTCCAGGTAGCACCTTTTCCTGTCAGTAGCCATGGTAGGTTTGGGTAAGCAGAGTCAATTGCAAATATCGATGAACAGCATTTAGCCACACACTATCCTATATGGCCCACACCATACCCATAAACCGACAAATACTGGGTGGGAACCAGGGCTCACCTATTAGCCACACCCTGTGCCTCTGTAGTTAGGCCATCACATTTGGGATGCTGCTATTTCTCCGGATAAAGGCATCATGCACCGACCCAGGACACTTTGCATTGACATGGGAGATGTACTGGTCCGCCAAGCACACCATCTGGACATTCATGGAGTGACAACTCTTTCTATTTTTAAACACCTGTTCATTTTGGCGGGGGGAACATTGGCTGTGACATTCCTGCTGCCAAGCCCACTGTCACTTGGAAAGAACCAGTTGCCAAGAAATGGAGCACTGATAGGACTTGCACAAGAGGAGGGATCCCAGTGGGGTGACAGATAGCAGATATTAGGTCAGGCTCCAATTGTGCACACAGCTCCGTGATTGTGGCCCTGTCAAGCCTATAGGTGAGGATAATGTGCCTGTCCTCCATTGTTGGCAAGGCCACCAGGCGTCTGTACATTGGTGTATGTCTTCATCTCCTATTCATCTGCAGCGGTTGCAGTCTAAGGGACAAAAGAGTGAGGACCCGGTCACAAACTGGACATCGTTGCCACAACAGTACAATGCATGATGTTATTTTTTAATGTATAAGTGGTAGTTGTCCTGTATGTCCAATTGTGAACTGTGATGCAGTTATTATCCAGGGCTTGCCTCCCCTGAAATGGCGTACACCTGTCCTGTATGGAGGGACAGGTGGAAGTGAGGTAATTCCACTGTTGTTGTGCGCCGTTGCAGGAGGTGGTCGGGAACCGCCGTGCAACTTCTCATTGGTGATTATTGGGCCCTATGGGGTACAGTTGCCAATGTTGATGTATCCTGGCAGTGACGGTATGCACCGCCGCGGAAGTGACTGCCATTTTCTATCTGATTACTCACTTGCTACCTGACCTTCAACAGGAGAGGACCTACACTTCATGTGCTGCTGTGACCTGTGTCTGGAATCTACCATGGCCCATGTGACTGGGGAAATGGCCCCTGTCTTCACTTTGGCAGAGTTGGAGCGACTGGTAGATGGAGTCCTACCCCCGTACGGACTGCTGTATGGGCCTCCAGACCAACAAGTGAGTCCACTGTGAGAACAATGCATGGGGCATGAATGCATGGAGTGGTATGTGTGAAGCCCTCGTGTGGGGGGGGTTGGTGGATGTCCCCTCGGTGGCGTGCAGCTTCTGTGCTGGGCCATGTATGAGCAAATGGTGATATGAAGGGGTATGGTGTAAAGTGTAACAGGCAGGACGGTCTCAATGACATCATTTCCTGTGTGTATTTCTCTGCAGGTCAGCGCCCATCAAAAAAATGGAAATATGGCGTGACATTGCCAAGGACGTGTGGACTTGGGGGTCTACGGCAGGCAGAGCACCCTCTGTCAAAAATGGTGGGAGGACCTGAGATGCTGGGCACGGAAGATGACAGAGGCCCAGCTGGGGATGGCCTCCCAATGAGGAAGGGGTGCCCGTCGAACCCTGACCCCCCCTGATGGCCCGCATACTGGCAGTGGCCTATCCGGAGCTGGATGGGCGCTTGAGTGCATCACAGCAGCCACAAGGGGGTGAGTACAGTTCTCATCATTACAACTTACGCATGGTAGGGTGGTACCCGGGTGGGGGATGTGTGTCAGTGGGTGCCCCTAGGCCAGGCATGACATTGCAGAGTAGGTCTCATGTTGGCCAGGGTTCTGAAGTGATAATCCTGCTACCTAGCTTGTAGCCATCCATAACTGGTCAGGGCTGTGTGGGTCCCAGGTGTGCTGCAGTTGGCGGTATGTGCCCTTCCCCTGGTGGCTAGCATTATTACTGTAGTGCATTGTACAGTGTGTAGGGCTGTTCCCTGTGTGTGACAGTGGTGTGTACGCCAACGGTGGTGTTGCTGCAGTTATTGACCTAGTGCATTCTTTGTCTCTTCCCCCCCTTTTTGTTTTGTCATCCTGTCCTTATGTGCATTAGCAACATCTGGCGAAGGAGCAGAGGCACCGGCGACAGATGGAGCTGCATACCACAGGACCCAGGAGGCAGAGTCCACCTACGGTGAGGGCACCAGTGGTACGGAGGGCGAGGGGAGCACCACGGCAGGGACTGGAGGGGACAGTTCAGACTCTGATACCTCCTCCATTGGAAGCTCCCTGGTGAAGGCAGACACTTCTGTGACCACCCCAGCTACAGGTACAGCCGCCATCCCTATAGCTGCACCGCCCTCCCAGCAGCCCCTCAGCGAGTTGCCCGTGCCCGCTCACCTGGGGGGGTGGGCATCTCCTTCGTCCCAGGCACCTCAGGCCCTGCCTCAGTGAGCCCTGCTGCCCTGAGTGAGGAGGCTATTGACCTCCTGAGATCCATCGCCGTTGGGCAGTCAACCACTGTGAATGTCATCCAGGGGCTGGCAGCCCAAATGCAACAGTCAAAAGCATTCCTGGAGGGCATTCACACTGGCTTGCAGCCCAACAGGGATCAATCAGGCTCTGGCCTCCTCTCTGATGACAGCCATTGTCCCTGTTTCTACCGTCCCCCCTCCAACTTCCACTTCCCACTCCCATTCTTTTCAAACCCACCCATCCCAAGCACATAGGCAGATGAGCATTCACATATGACAACACACGGGAGTGGCACAGGCACACACAAGCACCATACATCATCCCAAGGCACTCACACAAACACCATCCAGATGCAGACATACCAACATCCACTGCCTCCACTGTGTCCCCCTCCTCCTCCTCCACCTCCTTCCCAGTTCCGTCTATACTCACACCTGCATGCACAACATCCTCATCCACTACCAGCATCACCACCAAACCTAGCAGAACACACACCTCACTGGCAGACACCTCCACAACAGCCATGCACACGTCCCCTGTGTCCTCTCCCACTGTGTCTGTCCCCCCTCCCAAGGTACACAAATGCAAGCACTTAGGCACCCAACAGCCATCCACCTGACAATAGCATCCAGCCCATGCACCTGCACCCAAACGCAGCAGACAGACACCTCCCACAACCACTCCCTCTTCCTCCACTCCCAAACCTTCTCCCTCTTGCCGCCCCAATGTCCCTAAGAAGTTTTTCCTCTCCACCATTGACCTCTTCCCTCCCCCTCCCCCCGTCCTTCAAGTCTGGCCAGGATGGCAAAAACCCAGGCAAGCACTTCAGCCACCCAGTCCACGGACCCAATAGTCTCCACACCCACTCATGGTGGGAAAGGATCCAGGGCACTATGCAGCCTCAAAGAAAGGGTGCCTTCCCCAGCGGCTTCCCACAAGGGCAAGGAGCCTGCCCCAGCTGCTGCCCAGAAGGGCAAGGAGCCTGCCCCAAGTGCTGCCAGGAAGGGCAAGGAGCCATCCCCAGCTGCTGCCAGGAAGGACAAGGGGCCTGGTTCAGGGACTCAGTCGGAGCCCCCACCACCCACCATGATAGTGCAGCCATCTGAGGCTGCAGGGGATGGGCTGGAGCTTCCAACCACCACCAGCAGCAGTGGCACCACCACTGAGCAGCCGTCACCACTAGTGGACGGTATGTAGTCCTGCCTCCATGGGCTGCTGTGCGGCCTAGCCACTGCAAATCCTGTGGGAATGACACCCAGCTCAGACACTGTGACCTTGCACTCCCCAGGATCAGAAGCACAGGGCACGATGCCCACTCCAGAACCAGTGGGGAAACACCCACCACCCCAGCCTCCCCAGGATCAGAAGCACAGGGCACAATGCCCCCTCCAGAACCAGTGGGTAAAACACCCACCCACCCCAGGATCAGAAGCACAAGGCACGATGCCTCCTTCAAAAACAGTGGGTAAGACACCCACCCACCCCAGCCTCCCCAGGATCAGAAGCACAAGGCATGTTGCCCCCCCAGAGCATGTGGGCAAGTCACCCACTTGTGAGACTGTGGCCCTGCACTCCCCAAGACCAAGCACAGGGCATGTTGCTCCCTCCAGAGCATGTGGGCAAGTCACCCACTTGAGAGACTGTGGCCTTGCACTCCACAGGACCAAGCACAGGGCATGTTGCCCCTCCAGAGCATGTGGACAAGTCAGCCACATGAGGGACTGTGGCCTTGCACTCCCCAGATCCAAGCACGGGGCATGTTGCCCCCTCCAGAACCAGTGGTGTTGTTCTATCTGCAGGCTGAGGTGCCCCCCGTTCCCCGCCCCCCTGAGATGCCTGCCTATTTTCCAAATGATGCCCCTGCAGTGTTCTCTCCGTGATGTTGCAGGTGACAAGTGGGGTCTTGGACTTTGGCCTGTGGCCCTGTGGCCCATGCACAATGAGGACTGGTTAGTGTCCCTTGAAATGTACATATGTATATACCATTAGATTGAATTTTCGTATTTCTACTGTATTTATATTATAACACTCACTTTATCATATTCCTGTTGTCCTTGCATTATTTTTTAGGGGTATGGGGTAATTATGTCTTATTACTAGCAGCTGATTGTATGTATGGTGTTGTGGGTGGGTGTGTGTGTGTTGTGGGTGTGTGTGTGTCACTCTCTTTTTCCTCCCTCCCCTGTGTGCTATGCGGCTGTACTCACTGTGGTCGTCTTCGCAGTCATTAGTGTTCATGGTGGAGCAGGACGTAAAAAATCATTGGGCATATCTGAAGTTCGGGCTCCATGGCGGCGTGGTTGTTCCCTGTGTCTCCAAAAGGTGAGTCCTTTCCCTTCTGAGGTCTGCTTCCTCCAATCTTTTGATGTCGTTGGTACTGCCCAGGAAGAGATGGCAGATGGTCTTGTCATAATATGGTGGGTGGAACATTGACTTCTTCCTGGCTGTAGGCGGCTACTGCTGTGGTGCCCGTTGTTTCCGCCCTTGCGGTCGGTGTGGTAAACTGGCTGTCTGTCTGAGTTCGCACCACCATGGTCATAATTTGGCAGTAGTTACCGCCAGCCTCTTGGCGGTATTACCGCCACTTTATCACCGACCGCCAGGGTTGTAATGAGGGCCAAAGTGTGTAAAGCACTCAAGTATCACAAAACAGTCATTAAATAAACCACAGGAAACAGTTTAAAAATCTGAAACCAATTTATACAAATAGGAAATATTTGTATCTTTAATTTGACACCAAAACAAATGAAATCGGATAAGGGGAACTGGAGATATGATTTTTTGAAGAATTGGGCCCTCATTACAACCCTGGTGGTCGGTGTTAAAGGTGCAGTAACACCGCCAACAGGCCGGTGGTAAACAAAAATGGGATCACGACCACAGCGGAAACCACCAACATAGACAGCCACTTTAACATTCCGACCGCCATGGCGGTAGCAACAAACACCGTGGCGGTCACTGCCAACAGACATGCGGAAGACAATGTACTGCCCACAGTATTACAAGGCACCAATCCGCCAGCTTTACCGGGGTGGTACGAACGCCATCAAAAGCACAGCGGAAACTGAACAACGAAGGGGAACCACTCACCTCTCGACAATCCATGAAGAACCAGGACGCCATGGAGCCCGAATTGCAGATCTTCCACATGTTGTTGTATCTACTAATACACCACGAAGTAGAAAGAAGGCGGTGGCGACGACGACAGTGAGTATTGTACCTAGCACACAGGGAAGGGGAGGAGGGAAAAGAGAGTGACACACCCCCACCCTCACCTACAACACCATACACATAAACGCATCCAACAACAATACAGATACACCCCGTCACCCCCTGGAAGAAACGCAAGGACAAAAGGAAATGAGTCTAACCAGTGTTAAATTGGAACATTCAGATATATCAAGAGAAAATCAAATAATCAGTATACTGTATACAAATATTTACATTATGTACACAAGGCCGTACACTGTCCCTCGTAAATGTCAGTGGGCCAGTGGGCCCAAAAAGCATGGGCGAAGCCCACACATGACACCTGCCTCAAAAGGGAGAGAACACTGCAGGGGCATCAGGTCGAAAAAACACAGGCACCTCAGGGGGAGGGGTGGGTGTCACCTCAGTCGGAAGATGGTACAATGCCACTGCTCATCGAGGGGGCTCCATGCCAACTGCTTGCTCCTGGAGAGTGCAAAGCCACAGTCTCTCAAGTCTCTCAAGTGGGTGGTTTGCCCACTACTTGCTAATGGGGAGTGCAAAGCCACAGTCTCTCAAGTCGATGCCTTTCTCCACTGGTTCTGGAGGGGGCTTTGTACCCAGTGTGCTTCATCCTGCCAAGAATTGGGTGAGTGGATGCCTTTCTCCACTGGTTCTGGAGGGGGCTTTGTGCCCAGTGTGCTTCATCCTGCCAAGAATTGGGTGAGTGGATGCCTTTCTCCACTGGTTCAGGAGAGGGCTTTGTGCCCAGTGATGCTGCACCTGGGGTGTGGCAGTTAACATCTTCTCACCTGGGTGTATGAGCCACGCGATGTACCTGGAACAGGTAGCATGATACTCCATGGAGGCAGAGCCACACTCCATCCTGCGACGACTTAGGCTGCCAACTGCTGGTCGTGCCAGTGCCGGAGGTGGTACCTCAAGTGGCGTGTCCAGGGTCCAGGACGTCACCTGCAGCCTCAGACGGCTGCCCACTGGTGATGCTGCTGACATCCTATAGAGTGGTACTGGCTGGGCATGTGGCGGTGCAGATGGTGGTGGAGGTGGCGGTGGCTGCGGCGGAGATGCTGCTGGTGCGGGCCGTGGTGCAAGTGTCTGTTGTGGTGGAGGGAGTCACCATACCGTCTCCGGCAGCCTCGGGTGGCTGATCCTTGGGGAAGATGCTGCAGACTGAAGTTGTGGCAATGGCGGTGCAGATGGTGGTGCAGGTGGCGGTTTTTGCGGCGGTGGTGACTGTGGTACAGGTCGCTGGCATCCCTGACGAAATGGTGGTCACCAGCCCCTCACAAAGAGGCATCGTGCCCTGAGGTGACTTGCCCTTTGTCTTGTGGCCCTTCCCCACCTTGGCAGTCGCTGCTGGGACCTTGGCACTGTCCTCTCTGTGTTTGGGCGACGCCTTGCTGGGTGGGTGGTGCGACTTTCCCCTGCTGGAAGCTGGCCCCTTTTTTACCTTGGCAGGTGGCGGATTCGGGTGGCCCTTCACATCTGTAGGTGGCACACTGGCAGCTCTGACAGGTCGCTGGCATCCCTGACGAAATGGTGGTCACCAGCCCCTCACAAGGAGGCATCGTGCCCTGAGGTGACTTGCCCTTTGTCTTGTGGCCCTTCCCCACCTTGGCAGTCGCTGCTGGGACCTTGGCACTGTGCTCTATGTGTTTGGGCGAAGCCTTGCTGGGTGGGTGGTGCGACTTTCCCCTGCTGGAAGCTGGCCCCTTTTTTACCTTGGCAGGTGGCGGATTCAGGTGGCCCTTCACATCTGTAGGTGGCACACTGGCAGCTCTGACGGGTGCCTCCTTTGATCCACCCCGACTTGCACGGATCACAGCAGATGCAGAGGTGGTGGCTGAGGTGATGGGTTGGGATCTAGACATCCTGGCCCTAGGGGACGGATGAGGGGGAGGTGTAGGGAAGAGGTTCAAGTTAGTTAGGAAAAGTTTCTTAGACATACTGGGACGGGAAGATGGAGGGGGTGTGGGAGTGGAGGAAGAGGTAGTAGTTGTAGGAGGTGTACATCTGCTGAGTTTGCGTGAAGGTTCATGGGCTGGAGGCTGTTGTGAGGTGGATGGCTGTTGAGCGGGTGTGTGCCTGCGTTTGTGTACTTTGGGAGGAGGGCTCACAGACACACTGGGAGAGGACACAGGGGACGTGTGAATGGTAGTGGGGGTTGTGATTGCACGTGAGCGGTGTTTTGTGATGGGCGTGCTGGTGATGGAGGCAGTGGCTGATGATGTAGTGGATGCAGGTGTGAGTGGAGATGAGACTGGGAGGGAGGTGGAGGAGGGGGACACAGTGGAGGAAGCGGATGTTGGTATGTGTGCATGGGTATGGTGCTTGTGTGAGTGTCTGTGGGATGTGTGGTGCTTATGTTTTCCTGAGCCACTTTTGTGTGTTGATGTGGGTGCATGCGGGTCTGATGGTATGCTTGGGATAGGCTGAGGTAGAGGGGATTGGGTCTGGGTAGTGGAAGTTGGAGGGGGGAGGTTGGACACAGGGCCAATGGCTGCCATCAGTGCTGAGGCCAGAGCCTGAAATGCTCTATGTTGGGCGGCCACTCCAGAATGAATGCCCTCCAGATATGCATTTGTTTGCTGCAAATGCCTCTTGACACCCTGGATGGTATTCAGAAAGGTTGACTGCCCAATAGTGAGGGACCTCAGGAGGTCAATAGCCTCCTCACTGAGGACAGCAGGGCTGACTGGGGCAGGGCCTGAGGTGCTTGGGGTGAAGGAGATGCCCATCCTCCTGGGTGAGCAGGCACGAGAAACACGTTGAGGGGTTGCTGGGATGGCGGTGCTGGTGGGGGGTTGGCGGCTGTACCTGTAGTTAGGAAGGGCACAGAGGTGTCCGCCATCGCCAGGGAGCTTCCATCAGAGGAGGAGTCGCTGTCACTGGTATCCCCTCCTGTCCCCGTCGTGGAGCTCCCCTCGCCCTCTGTCCCACTGGTGCCTTCACCCTCTGTGGATTCACCCTCCTGGGCCATGTGGGATGCAGCTCCCTCCGTCGCCGGTGCCTCTTTTCCTCCGCCAGATAATGCTAATGCACAGAAGGACAGGGTAACATAACAAGAAGGGGGGGAAAGACAGAGGACACACATGATCAATGCAGCAACACCGCTACCGTTGGTGGACACAACACACACATAGCTGCCCTGTGCACTAGGCCTTGCCCAACCAGTCACTATGGTAGTCACCACCACATGAGGTACAATGCCTAATGTCAACAAATGCACACCTGATACCCACAGGACCCTGCACACTAGTAGCTGCCCCATTGTACCATTGGGGTAGGGGTGCTTCTGAGCCTGCAAACAAGGCACCTACCCTGGCATGACCGCCCTGGCCTAGGGGCACCCACAGCCCACACCCCACACCCAGATCCCTCCTAAACCATGCAGAGTCAGCTTTATGACACTGTACTCACCCCCTTGTGGCTGCTGTGATACCCTCAAGTGCCCATCCAACTCCGGATAGGCCACCGCCAGGATGCGGAACATCAGGGGGGTAATGGTGCGACGGGCAAACCTTCCACAGTGGGAGGTCAGCCCCAGCTGGGCCTCCACCATCTTCTTGCTCCAGCAGCGCAGGTCCTCCCATCTCTTGCAGAAGTGGGTGCTCCGTCTGTGATAGACCCCCACGGTCCACACTTCCTTGACGATGGCATGCTAAATACCCTTCTTCTGGTGGTCGCCGACCTAGAAGGAAAGTACAAGAGGAAAGGAAATTACTCACCCGTCCGGACCGTCATACTCATTGCCCACCAGTTACCACCCATGCCCTGACGCACATACACTGACCATCCTCACATGCAGCCCTCAGCCCCCCCCAACATGTGGCTTCCATCCACACCACTCCAAACAGGCACTGCCCATGCATCTGCTCACAGTGTACTCACCTGTTTGTCTGGAGGGCCGTAGAGTAGCGTGTTCTGAGGGAGGACCCCATCCACCAGTTTGTCCAACTCCTCCGCAGTGAAGGCAGGGGCCCTTTCCCCAGACACATGAGCCATTGTCGCTTCCAGACTCAGGTCACAGCAGCACTTGCAGTGTAGGTCCTCTCCTGTTGATGGTCAGGTATCAAGTGAATGAACAGATAGAAAATGGCGGTCACGTCCGCAGCTGTGCGTACAGTCACCGCCAGCATACATGGCCAATGGCTCCTGGAACCCATAGGGCCCAATGATAACCAATGCTGAGTTGCGCGGTGGTCTTCGACCGCCTACCGTGACGCTGCACAATGCCAGCGCAATTACCTCATTTCCCCTTGTCCCTCCTCACAATTCAGGCAGCCGCCATTTCAGAGGTGCACACGGCATGGCACCTAACTGCATCACAACACATATTGGCACATATATGGACTATTTCACACACAGATTTACTAACATTACTGTAGACACAGTTATGCTACTTATGTGGTAAATGACCCTCTGCTCACCGTTCTCCTCCATAGGCTACAACCGCTGGGGCAGATGATGAGATGGCGGCATCCTCCGGTGTACAGACGCCTGGTGGACCTGTCGATAATGGAAGACAGACACATCATAATCACATACAGACTTGATTGTGCCACAATCCAAGACCTGTGTGCCCAATTGGAGCCAGACCTGATGTCATCTATCCGCCAGCCCACAGGTATCCCCCTTCTAGTGCAGGTCCTGTCAGTGCTCCATTTCCTGGCAAGTGGCTCCTTTCAAATGACAGTGGCCATGGCATCTGGGATGTCTCAGCCAATGTTTTCTAATGTGTTGACCAGAGTTTTGTGTGCCCTGCTGAAACACATGCACAGCTACATTGTGCTCCCCCAGGTGGAGGATTTGGCCACAGTGAAAGCTGACTTCTATGCCCTGGGACATATCCCCAACATCACTGGTGCCATTGATGGTACACATGTGGCATTTGTCCCCCCGCAGAAATGGACAAGTGTACAGAAATGTAAAAAGCTACTATTCAATGAATGTGCAAATGGTGTGTTTGGTGGACCAGTACATCTCCCTTGTGAATGCCAAGTATCCTGGCTCTGTGCATAACGCCTATATCTTGCAGATTAGCAATATCCCTTATGTGATGGGCCAACTCCAGAGGCACCGGGTGTGGCTAATAGGTAAGCCCAAGGTCCTCACACAGTATGAAGGCCAGATTCTGGTGTCTCCATCTAACAGGTGGCTCCCTATACTACTCACCGAAGAAGGTGTGCCAGATAATCGTGGCATGCTGTTTGTTGCACAATCTGACATTGAGATGCCAGGTACCTTTTCTGCTGGAGGATGAGCCTGATGATGGTCTTGTGGCAGCTGTGTAGCCTGTGGACAGTGAGGAAGAGGAGGCAGAGGAAGAAGATATTGACATCAGAACGAACATCATCATGCAGTGCTTCCAGTGACACACAGGTAAGAGATTGTAACTCCTCCTCACATTTCAGAATATTGTAGGACATTGTACATGTCAGCCTCTTAACCTCTGTCTATGGACACTGACTGTTCCCTTTGGATTTACTTTTTGCAGATCTGGGTACCACATTCTGCCTTCTGCTATATGTATTGCTGCCCAACAACTGTCATACATTGGTATGAGTAAATGAACATTTACATTGCTATTTGTTGCTAATGTTGTAATTATACATTTGTGAAAGATCAGACTGACTCCAGATTGGTTTATGATTAAAGGGTGTTTATTTTGGGGCTAATGAGTATAGGGGTATGTGCACGGGGCTGGGGTGATGGTGGTGGAAGGTCCATAGTAGAGTCCAGTCTATTTGTATCACAGGTGCATTGTCCAATGGGGCATAGGAAGGGGAGTAATTGCAGTTCAAGTTGGATAGGGTGACATAGTGGGACAGAGGGTGACAATCAGGAGAGTCTTATTTCCTGGTGGGGTCTTGGCAATGTTCTCTGTCTTCTGCCTAGATCGCAGGGACCGTTTGCGGGGTGGTTCTCCTTCTGCAGGGGGTAGGGTGCTAGTGGCCTGTTGTTCCTATGGCGGGGCCTCCTATCCACTAGCACCAGCGGAAGTGGAAGGCTGTTCCTCGGTTTGGCTAGTTTCAGGGGCCCTTTATTGTGCCACTGCCTCCCTCATGGTCTTTCCCATATCAGCCAGCACCCCTGCTATGGTGACCAGGATGGTGTAGATTTTGCTGAGATCAACCCTGATCCCCATGTAGTCTCCCTCCTGCAGCCGCTGGGTCTCCTGAAACTTGGCCAGTACCATGCCCATGGTCTCCTGGGAATGGTAGTATGCTCCCATGATGTTGGAGAGTGCCTTGTGGAGAGTGGGTTCCCTGGGCCTGTCCTCCCCCTGTCGCACAGCAGTCCTCCCAGTTTCCCTGGTGTCCTGTTGTCCTGTGCCTCTGTCCCCTGAACCGTGAGCCCACTGCCACTGACCCCAGGTTCCTAATCATCCTGGGTTAGTGGGTTTGCCTGGGGTCCCTGTAGTGGTGGACACACTGCTGATCGATGGGGACTGTGGCATGGGCCCGCTGGGTGGGTGCTGTGCTGGTGTTTCCTGATGGGGGAGGTTCTGTGGTGGTTTGGGACTGTGGCAGGGGAACTGACTGTCCAGAGGTCCCAGATGGGCCAGGCTGGTCATCCTGATCCAGGCATGCAGAGCTGCTGTCATCACTGTGGGCCTCTTCTGTGGGGGGACTGGGTATGGCTGGCACCTCCTGTCCAATGACGTTGGGTAGGGGTCCTGTTGGGATGTAAATGCATAGTTATTGTGTCTGTGTGTGCCATCTTGTGCAATGGGTGTGTTCTCCTGTATTAATGTGCTTGCACTGTCGCCTTGGCCTTGTGTGATTGGTGATTAGGTGGGTTGTGTGAGTCTCTCTACTGGGCATTGTGAGAAAGTAGCCTCTTTTTAGCCTTGTTACCCCCACTTTTGGCCTGTTTGTGACTATATGTCAGAGTGTTTTCACTGTCTCACTGGGATCCTGCTAGCCAGGACCCAGTGTTCATAGTGAAAACCCTATGTTATCAGTATGTGTGTTATGTGTCACTGGGACCCTGCTAGCCAGAACCCCAGTGCTCATAAGTTTGTGGCCTATATGTGTTCCCTGTGTGATGCCTAACTGTCTCACTGAGTCTCTGCTAACCAGAACCTCAGTGGTTATGCTCTCTCTGCTTTCCAAATTTGTCACTAACTGGCAAGTGACTAAATTTACCAATTCACATTGGCATACTGGTACACCCATATAATTCCCTAGTATATGGTACTGAGGTACCCCGGGTATTGGGGTTCCAGGAGATCCCTATGAGCTGCAGCATTTCTTTTGCCACCCATAGGGAGCTCTGACAATTCTTACACAGGCCTGCCTGTGCAGCCTGCGTGAAATAACGTCCACGTTATTTCACAGCCATTTACCACTGCACTTAAGCAAATTATAAGTCACCTATATGTCTAACCTTCACCTGCTGAAGGTTGGGTGCAAAGTTACTTAGTGTGTGGGCACCCTGGCACTATCCAAGGTGCCCCCACATCGTTCAGGGCAAATTCCCCAGACTTTGTGAGTGCGGTGACACCATTACATGCGTGCACTGTACATAGGTCACTACCTATGTACAGCGTCACAATGGTAACTCCGAACATGGCCATGCAACATGTCTAAGATCATGGAATTGTCACCCCAATGCCATTCTGGCATTGGGGGGTAAATTCCATGATCCCCCGGGTCTCTAGCATAGTACCCGGGTACTGCCAAACTGCCTTTCCTGGGTCTCCACTGCATCTGCTGATGCTGCCAACCCCTCAGACAGGTTTCTGCCCTCCTGGGGTCCAGGCAGCCTTGTCCCAGGAAGGCAGAATAAAGGATTTCCTCTGAGAGAGGGTGTAACACCCTCTCCCTTTGGAAATAGGTGTCAGGGCTGGGGAGTAGTAGCCTCCCCCAGCCTCTGGAAATGCTTTGATGGGCACAGATGGGCACATCTCTGCATAAGCCAGTCTACACCGGTTTAGGGATCCCCCAGCCCTGCTCTGGCGTGAAACTGGACAAAGGAAAGTGGAGTGACCACTCCCCTGACCTGCACCTCCCAGGGGAGGTGCCCAGAGCTGCTCCAGTGTGTCCCAGACCTCTGCCATCTTGGAAACAGAGGTGTTTGTGGCACACTGGACTGCTCAGAGTGGCCAGTGCCAGCAGGTGACATCAGAGGCTCCTTCTGATGGGCTCTTACCTCTCTTGGTAGCCAATCCTCCTTCCTTGGTAGCCAAACCTCCTTTTCTGTCTATTTAGGGTCTCTGCTTTGGGGAATTCTTTAGATAACGAATGCAAGAGCTCACCAGAGTTCCTCTGCATCTCCCTCTTCACCTTCTACTAAAGGATAGACCGCTGACTGCTCAGGACGCCTGCAAAACCACAACAAAGTAGCAAGACGACTACTAGCAACCTTGTATCGCTTCATCCTGCCGGCTTTCTCAACTGTTTCCAGGTGGTGCATGCTCTGGGGGTAGCCTGCCTCCTACCTGCACCAGGAGCTCTGAAGAAATCTCCAGTGGATCGACAGAATCTTCCCCCTGCTAACGCAGGCACCAAAAGACTGCATCACTAGTCCTCTGGGTCCCCTCTCAGCCTGACGAGCGTGGTCCTTGGAACTCAGCAACTCTATCCAAGTGACTCCCACAGTCCAGTGACTCTTTAGTCCAAGTTTGGTGGAGGTAAGTCCTTGCCTCCCCACGCTAGACTGCATTGCTGGGTACCGCTTGATTTGCAGCTGCTCCGGCTCCTATGCACTCGTCCAGGATTTCCTTTGTGCACAGCCAAGCCTGGGTCCCCGACACTCTATTCTGCAGTGCAGGACCTTCTGAGTTGTCCTCCGGTGTCGTGGGACTCCCTTTTGTGATTTTGGGTGGACTCCAGTTCACTTTTCTTACAAGTTCCTGATCAGGTACTTCTGCGGGTGCTGCCTGCTTCTGTAGGGGGCTCCCTGAGTTGCTGGGCACCCCCTCTGTCTCCTCCCCCAAGTGGTGACATCCTGGTCCCTCCTGGGCCACAGTAGCACCCAAAAACCTCTACCGTGACCCTTGCAGCTAGCAAGGCTGGTTTGCGGTCTTTCTGCATGGGAACACCTCTGCAAGCTTCATCGCGATGTGGGACATCCGTCTTCCAAAGGAGAAGTCCCTAGCTCTCTTCTTTCTTGCAGAACTCCAAGCTTCTTCCTTGCACCCTCAGCTGGCACTTCCTGGGCTCCTGCCCACTCTCGACACTGTCACGACTATTGGACTTGGTCCCCTGGTCTTACAGGTACTCAGGTCCGGAAAACCACTGTTGTTGCATTGCTGGTGTTTGTTCTTCCTGCAGAATCCCCCTATCACGACTTCTGTGCTCTCTGAGGGTAGTAGGTGCACTTTACACCTACCTTTCAGGGTCTTGGGGTGGGCTATTTTTCTAACCCTCACTGTTTTCTTACAGCCCAGCGACCCTCTACAAGCTCACATAGGTTTGGGGTCCATTCGTGGTTCGCTTTCCACTTTTGGAGTATATGGTTTGTGTTGCCCCTATACCTATGTGCTCCTATTCCAATCTATTGTAATTCCACACTGTTTGCATTACTTTTCTTGCTATTACTTACCTAATTGTGGTTTGTGTACATATATCTTGTGTATATAACTTATCCTCATACTGAGGGTACTCACTGAGATACTTTTGGCATATTGTCATAAAAATAAAGTACCTTTATTTTTAGTACTTCTGTGTATCGTGTTTTCTTATATTGTGCATATGACACCAGTGGTATAGTAGGAGCTTTACATGTCTCCTAGTTCAGCCTAAGATGCTTTGCCATAGCTACCTTCTATCAGCCTAAGCTGCTAGAAACACCTCTTCTACACTAATAAGGGATAACTGGACCTGGCACAAGGTGTAAGTCCCTCTGGTACCCACTACAAGCCAGGCCAGCCTCCTTTAGGCATGCTGTGGCGATGGGTGTCCATGCAGGTCTGTGATGGGGGTCCATGCATTGGTGTTGCATGCAGGGCTTGGTAATGGGATGTGTGGATTGTGATAGTGGGGTATATGTGAGGTGTTAGAGTGATGGGTGTGAGGGTAGGGGTATTAGTTTGTGATGGCATGCAGGTAGGGTGGGGGGTATAGTCGTAAAGATTTGACTTACCAGAGTCCAGTCCTCCTGCTACTCTTGCGAGGCCCTCAGGATGATGATCACCAAGACTTCCTCCTCCCATGTTGTTAGTTGTGGGGGAGGAGGTGGGGGTCCACCGCCAGTCCTCTGTACAGCAATCTAGTGTCTTGAAACCACGGAACGTACCTTCCTCCGTAGGTCATTCCACCTCTTCCTGGTGTCATCTCTGGTTCTGGGATGCTGTCCCACGGCATTGACCCTGACGTCTATTCTCCACCATAGCTCCATCTTCCTTGCAATGGAGGTCTGCTGCACCTGTGATCTGAATAGCTGTGGCTCTACCCGGATGATTTCCTCCACCATGATCCTGAGCTCCTCCTCTGAAAACCAGGGGTGTCTTTGAGGTGCCATGATGTGGTGTGAGTGATGTGTGAGGTGATGTGAGGGGTGCTGTGTTGTGATGTGTTATGTGATGGGCGTGGATGGTGTATGTGTGATGGTGTTCTGTGCCTCTGGATGATGGTGTGGTCTTTGCTTTTCTCTCTCTCTGCTTGTTCAAATTTTTTCGTTGAAAGAGTTGTGGGTAATGTGGGTGTGTGTTTTATAGTGGTGTGTGGGTGTGGTGTGAGTATGTGTGTCAGGTGTGTGTAGTTTGAATTGTCCAATGTGGTGTAGTTTTGTTAGTGTGTGTGTATTTTGAGCGCAGAGGTGTGTACCGCCAATGGTTTACTGCAGTTGAAAGACTGGCGCGTTGATTCATGGGTCGTGATACTGTGGGCGTATTCCTGTTGGTGTGACCATGTGGGTTTTGCTATCGTCTGTTTATCACTGACCTTTGGTCTGGCGGACTTGTGTGGGTGTCTGTACTGTGGCGGATTTCTATGTGTGGGTCATAATACCCGTAGCGGAATACTGCCATGGTCACGGTATGTTGGCGGCCGTGGACACGGCGGTAAGCAGGATTTTCCACCAGGGTTGTAATGCGGGCCTTAGTGTTTTTTAGTGCATAGAAACAGATAGTCATCCAATCTGGTCATCTTGTCGCACCTCGACCAGGGCAAAGTCAAAGTTCAAGGTTGACTGCGATGGAGCCCTGCTCGGCTACAGCAAGCAGGAAGCCTCGGGCAAAAGTTTACCTTCGGACCTAGTAATTTTGTTGAAGATTTTCTTCAGCGGAATTAAGTCGCCAGTCCGATCCAACCTCCCTGTAGCCCTTCCTTGGATACACATCGCAGGAGACCTCAGTGAAAATTTCTAAATTTGGACTTAGACGATTTTTTTCGAAGCGAACATTCTTCGACCGGGCCAAACCTGAATCTTGATCCGACGTCCCTGGAGCCCTCTTCGGATACACTGCGCGGGAGGTACCAATCAACTTTCTATGTTTGGACTTAGTCACTTTTTGGGAGATTTTCTTCAGCGGGATGAATCTGCAAGTCAGGCCGGGTCGCGGTTGAGGCAAGCCAGCTAGACTCACTGCAGTGGGTCGTTCCCTCTATGGAGCTTTTTCCAAAAAGTTCACCAATCTTCTCCAAGCGTCTGGATCTTCTTCCAGAAGGTCTTTGAAGGTTCTTTAGAAGTCCACAGCTCACCCCAAGGTTCCTAAAGCTCTGAGTTGCTCCTTGAGGGTGCAGACTTCAACTCCCAGAATGCACCTGGCTCAAACTCCAAAATGGCCACTGGACAGTGGTCAGCTAGTCAGTTTCTTCAGGATTTGATGCAGTGGACTCTGGTTACCTATTATTTTTTTACCTGTAGCCAACAGGGAGTCCCTCCTTGAATCAGTTAAAGCCAGGCAAAGTCCTTCTTGTGGTGAAGCCCAAGTGTGCAGCTGGTGCAGTCCTTCAGAGTGCAGTGGCCAGGTCAGGTGTCCAGCAGGGCAGTCTTTCTTCTGATGTTCTTCCTTGTAGGGATCTGAGGTGTGGGCGCAGCTTTGCATATTTATCCTTTCTCCTGGGTGGAAAGCAGGGGGGTCTGGTATCCAATCACAGGCAGGCTCCTTCCCCCTTTGATGACCACTTCCTGGCAAAAATCAATCCCAGGGAGCAACATTCCTCAAACATTCAACATGGCTGAAAGTGATTTTTGGAAGTTAGATCTGGCTGAGCCCACCCACTGGTGTGGCTAAAAATTCTAAACACACCCCTCTCCTGCCATCTCCTAATATAATCAAGAGGGCACCTTATTGTCTGGGTTTGTAGGATGTGAGGGAGGTGCTGGGATGCTCCAAGTGTACTTTCCTGCCTTTGAAGACGTGTTTGGCTGCTCTTCCCCCCATCCTGTTTCCCCATCTGCAGAGGCAGATCTCCTCCAGCAGGCACATCCTTTGTGTCAGCCCAGGCCACTTCACACCTCATCAAGGCAGCCTGGCCAGACTGCCAGAGTCTGGCCAATCAGAGAAAGGCACTGCAGAGCTGAAGTTGGTAATTTTCAGGTAGAGTTTTAAAATCTTTACCTGAACTAGTTATATTAAATCCAACAATTGTAAAATGTGGGATTTACAATTTTATACCAAACTTAAGGTATCTGACATGTAAGGGGACTTTGCTAATTAAAATAAAGTCTCCCCATTTTAGTCTATGAAGGCCATTCACTACAGTGAGGGAAAACGAATCTGGCTATTTTAACTCACCAGGGCTTATAGAACAATTTTTATAATGCCCCTGCTTATAGTTACGAGACACCCAACCCTAGGGGCACATAGGGCACACCTTAGGGGTGACATATTTAAAACTAAGGTAGTTCAAGACTTTGGAAGTGCTTTTAAATCCAAAGTCGACTTTGCATAAAACTTTAGTTTAAAAGCAGCCAGAAAGGCAATCTTGCCTTTTAAATGACACTGGGTACATCAGCAGTGTACCGATGGGTGTACTACCTATGCTGGGGTCCCTAAACCTACATGCCCTACCATATACTAGGGACTTACAGGTAGGTTGATACTGCCAATTATAATTAGCATCATTTGCATACCCACTTTACACAGAGCACTGGCCCTGGGACTGGCAAGCAGTACACAGGGCACAGCCAAGAGTCAGTAACTACCATTATCTGACCAAAAATGTTTAGGGGTGACTAGGGCAAAAAAGGGACTTTCCTACAGGGACCATCCTCCCCAAGCTATTGAATGGCTCTGTGGACCCAACACCCTTGGGTCTGATGGTGGCAGTGTGCCTGGGGCTTCATCCTCTGGACACTGAGTTGTTCGAGAGGGAATAAAACCCTAACTTTAGCAACACAATGCTTGTTTCCAGTCCAGGGAGGACTGGGCCTGGCAGTTCAGCCTGGACTGTTCCCATGGGGAACAGGGTCAAGACTGATATGCATATGGGTGGGTCCAAACTGGGGTGGCATGATGAGCAAAAGAATTGATGGATTAAACCCAGATCTGTGACTGGGGTGAATGTTTGACTGGATCCACATTCCTTCCATCATTTGTGTTTATTTGCTTTTGTCACCATAATTGCGCAAGGTATACCAACGCGTGGGTCCCGGACTCACTGTGTCAGTGTATTCAAGCTAGCCTGGCTGATGAAGGGTGGTACCCTGAAACTGGTCCCAGGAAGCTTGTTTCTGGTCCAGGGAGGACTTGGCCTGGCAGTTCAGGCTGGACTGTTCACATGGGAGCAGGGTCAAGACTGATTTGAGTATGGCTGGGTTCAAACTGGGGTGACGTAGCAAGCAAAATAACGATGGATTAAACCCAAATCTGTGACTGGGGGTAATTGTTTGAAAAGTTTCAACGGCCTGTCCGTCATTTTATTGTGTGATGTTGCTATGTGCACCTAAGTTGCAAGGGTATACATTACTCGCTGTGCCACTGAATTCAAGCTAGCCTGGCTGATGATGGGTGATACCCCAAAACCAGTCCCAGGATATGTGTGTCTGGTCCAGAGAGGACCTAGCTTGGCAGTTTGGGCTGGACTGTTACCATCGGAAGCAGGGTCAAGATTGATTGGCATACAGCTGGGTCCAAACTAGGGTGATGTGGCAAGCAAATTAACAATGGATTAAACCCAGATCTGTGACTGGGGGCGAGTGTTTAAAATGTTTCAGCACTCCATCCTTCATTTTATTTTGGAAGGTTGCTATGTGTGCCCTAAGTGGCTAGGGTATGCTCAGACATGGGTCCCTTGTTAGCTCCACCACTAAATTCTCGCTAGCCTGGCTGATGATGGGTGGTACCCCAAAACTGGTCCCAGGATGCTTGTTTCCAGTATAGGGAAGACATGGCTTGGCAGTTTGCGATAGACTCTTACTCTTCCCATGGGGAGCAAGGTCAAGGCTCATTTGCACATGGCGGCGTCACAACTGGGGTGATGTGGCAAGCACAATAATGATGGATTAAACCCAGATCTGTGAGTGGATATGAGTGTTTGAAAAGTTTCAACACTCCGTCCATCATTTTTATTTTGTGATGTTGTTAATACAACCCTAACTCCAAGCCCACACTCTCCCAGGCAGGGAACATACGTTTTCTCCTGCCTTTGGGTTCATAAAGGAAAGCTGCCTCTGCCAGGCAAGACCAAACTAATGCAGGATGAGTGCTAGCAGGGGAGCTTGTGATAATGCTGTAGCAGTACCCCTAAAATGCAGCATCTGCTGCACAAGCAAATACTGATCTCAACTCATGGTTGCTGGAAAAGTAGCAGTTACTAACAGGAGACTAGTAGACCAATATAAAAACAATGAGATGGCTTCATTAGCAGTCCCATAAAAAAGTAAAACCCGGGAACCGGTTCATCTCATGGGGAACTGAGGTAGTCCCATTGATAGTGGGTCTTAATTGTGGCAATATTGTCCCACAAAAACTATTCTACATACAAATTGGTCTGCTCAAATGTATAGTCCAAAACTACTTCATCAATAATGAGTTGGAAGAAACTAGTAGACAAAAGGTTATTTGTATTAACTCTACACCCTTACACTAAAGGCAAGCAAAACAGACTGCACCATGTTAGATGAAACCCTGGGTTTAGCACTTCAATGAGAAGGCTTCCAGCCCTTGGCTGCAATCCAGCTTGCTCATGCTGCATTACAGCCATAGTAGTGTTCACCAGTAAATTAACCACTTCATCGCTACTAATATTTGATTCTTCATCACATGATTCCTTCCAGGGACAAATTTCACTGACAGAATCTTGCTCTTGGTCCTCTACCTCTAAAGCAGAGTTAGTCTCAGAGCCACATTCAGACCCAAATTTGAAAATTAAACCAACAACCAGCGGGGTGGTCAGCCTGTTTGCAGCCATAATATTAATAAAGCTGTGACAAAAAAACAGACAACCATAGACAACACTGTCAAATTAGAACTCAACAAACTGTGGCTGTATCAAACAGTAAATATAGCTATTAAAATATAACACCCTGGAAAGAAACTATCAATAAAAACCACACAATGAACTTTTTACTGCAAAAAGATAATAGGATACCTTTCACTTGCCTTGAAAAGCTAGACTGAGGATCAATTACACCTACTCTGTACAGATACAGCGGGCTCCAAAGATATCCTTCTAGAAAGGACAAACAAAAAATTATTTATACTCAAGATTTATTATAGATTTTGAAAACTAAAACTTGAATTTGAAAGACAAGAAAATATAAGATAAGCATTCTGACATTATTAGTTTAGTGAAAAACTTTAAAGCAGGGTAACAATACTCCATTGAAATAAAGCATACAAAAACATTAGCTTCCCAAACTCATGCAACTACACAAACTGCAGATCTACCAATTCCAAAACTGTAAGCAGGATTCACCACCAAGAAAATCAAAAGCGTTGTTCCACAATGAAATAGAAGAAATGTTAAGTTCACAAATGAACATTATGCTAAGAAATAAAACAGTACACATGAAGCACAATGAGGTCTGTCCCAGGAGGCAAAGCAGTCAAAAAAATGGCAGATCTGCCTCCAAGGGGAGGCTCAAAGCTAAGGCAAAAAAATGAAAATGCTTCACCCTGAGGCCAGCTCCCATACATGTATGATTCAATAATGTCCCTGGTGCCCAGTGGGTCCACTCCCCCTGTGAGCAGATCGGCCTGAAAAAAGGCCATTGTCTGCCCCAGTTGCGGGGGGGATGGAAAATGAATGACATATAGTGGCCCAAATGTGGGAGCAACCCTTGGCCAATGGGCCGCTCCTCCCCCCAAAAAAAGTCTTTAGTGGCCCAGAGGTTGGGTTCCTTTTGCACAATCATGTTCCCACTCATAATTCCCCAGCAGGAATGC
Source organism: Pleurodeles waltl (assembly GCF_031143425.1). Lineage (NCBI taxonomy): Eukaryota > Metazoa > Chordata > Amphibia > Caudata > Salamandridae > Pleurodeles > Pleurodeles waltl. The sequence goes on from NC_090445.1 coordinate 1,246,095,977, forward strand.
ACTCATGAAAGACACCAGGAGAAAAGGGAAACTCATTCCTTTCTTCTGGTGCCTCTCTTGCCACCCAATCCCCGCCCAGGCAACAATACGCACTTTAAATGTTTTCATCATCTAGTGCACTGGAAGTTAATGGCTTCCAGTGTGTCCCCAGTGAGTCATGATGACTTCATCATCGCAGCAGGGAAGCTTCTGCTGCCACCCCAGTAAAGGTGTGTGGAGGGGGCCTGTGGAGAAAGCCCCAATGCTTCACTCATGGGTGAGTGCTTGGATGTGCTGGTCACACTATTAGTTCCTGAATGATGGTGCTATTGATGTCTTTAACACATCTATAGCACCCAATGGGTTGAAACAAACATAAATGTGTGTTTCATTTAAAAGAACAATAAACATGTGTTTGATTCCTTTTTTAACATTCTCCAGGCCACAAAATGCAGCCATAGAACCAAACAACATGGAGTCCCTGCACTCCTGAGCTGTAGAGCAAACACTTCAGCTATAGAGTCCTTTGAAAAAAATGAAGAACTCTCCTGGGGTCATGAGTTCAATGACTCAGGAGCCTTATGAGTAGTTTTAGCTGAGCATTTCTAGGGTCTGTTGCACCATCTGCAGCCCCCTAGAACTCTTCAGCATACCTTGGAGTTGCACCAAAAGGAAAGAGAAATGGATCAACAAGCCCTTGCAGGGGTTTATGAGGCACTCCCTTGCTGGAGCAATGCATATTGGAGCAGGGGGCTTCTCCTGCTTCTCTTTGTAAATGTCTCTTTGTGCCGCTTATTATCTTTTTTTTAATTGGGGATGGACTAGTTCCATCCCGGGTACCTACAGACCTTACTTTATGTTGGGGCTGCGTGGAGCAGACACTCCTATGATCCACAGCAGGCTCTCTAGCCGGTCAGCACTGCTGTCTGCCAGCATGGGATCTGGCATCTCCGTTTTTTCCCACCTGCTCCTTGCAAGTAGGATTTGTCTACTTTGGTGGCTGCACTGCTACCCCTAGACAGAGGGAGATGGAGTGTTGTACCACCAATCAGAGGGAAGGGGGTGCAGGCTCTCCCCTCATAGCTCCTACTGAACTCGGGACCGGTGGATGGTAATGTAAAAAAGGTGTTTCAGCCTTTTTTGTAAAATGTTTGTTTCCATGTCACCAATAAAAAATTCCAACAGTTACATAAATCCGAATAAGTAGGTGGAGAATAGTCCCAGATATGTACAATGTAAACTGAAGGTCTCAGAATAATAGTCTAACACACCATGATCATGAAATAATGAGAGTATATTTGTGCTAAGGGAGCTTCAGTCGGGAGTTCATAATTCAAATAAAATATATCAAGAGTCATCTATAATGGTCCAGTATGAACCTGTAAAGCGTGAACACATAAGTTCATGGATATAATCTATGGTCATCCTACATGTACCTCTAGCTCTTCATCATTATTGAGGCCATGTGGATGTTTAGTTTGTAGGTTGATGGTATATTCAAACTCCAATTATCACATGTTTCAAACAGTTGCCTCCTCTGACAGTTTTGCTAAAGAGTAACAATTTATTTGAGTTTCTGCTATTTTCTAAAGTCAAAGTGTTGTGCTGAGTATGAAGCAGCAGCATTTTATAGCTATCAAATATTCATGTATTCACTTTTTTATGGGAAAACTTATGCTATCAACATACTGTACCTTGCAAGGACTGGATAATGCATATATACAAAAAGTTAGACATGAAAGTGATACATTCTTGATTTTTCTTTTTCCCCGGTGCGCAAGGTGTATTCTTTGAAGTTATTAGTGTTCACAAGGGCTTTACATTTACCAGACCTGCTAAGTCTGCATAGTTTCTTGAGACCCCTTCCTACTTCAGTAGTATAATAGCTGTGTGTATGCCATCTAGTGATTTGTCCTTTCTGTATGTTATAGATGGTCTCAAAAGGAATGCTAATCCTATGATTATATCAGTGCTCAAACCTTCCACTTTTTGTCTAATATGAATCTAATTCTGACTGACCCATGCTATAGTTAGTGATCAGTCCTATGTCAATGTCAGTAGAAGTGCTGTCTCTACTTTTCAGAACAATAGCTGATTCCTTTCTACTGCATCAGCTTTGACACTGGATGTTTTATTAATGTCTTGTTTGTGTATCCTCTACTGTGAAATCTATGTGATTTTCTGTCTTTTTCTCCCTGGAATTCTGATTCAGTATTGGAACTGCATTTCCTCTCTAAGTATTTGTCCATACGGGATGCTATTTTTCAGATTCCTAGGATGGTGGATATCTTTTTATGCAGTTCTTTCTACAGCGCAAACTCGACCAGTAGATATGGAATGCTTTACATCAGGGGTCTCAAACCTTTTTTGTAGTGAGAGCTAATTCTGATCAGTGAAAACCATTGTAAGCTACTGAAGGCCAAGGCACTTGTTCAGTGTTACTAGACCCCCCCCCACCCAGCTCGCTGACTAAGTCTAGTGTCCTTAACCAGAAACTATGGTTTGAACAAAATACTTTTTGACTAGGGGCGCTATTATAGGGCTGACATGTGTGCCAGTGAGAGTGTGAATGGGATATATGCGAATAGGTGAAAAAGAGCCTATGTCATATGTACTTGTGGCACAGGGCATACCTTTCCACCGTTTTATGTATAACACAAACATACAGCCAATTTTTTTATGGGAGAATTTTAAAGTGCATAATAATGTGTGTATAAAATATTTATACTATGGACCAATTCTCTGCACTTTAAACATTTTAGTGTTGCATTTACAAACATCAGGCATCTGGCACCCAGTGGCCTGTAGACAGTGTGCCACATTTATAAGAGAAAAATACAGCCACTTTTTTTAAATGGGAGGAACTTAGAGTGAAGAAACATGCTTCACAAAATATTAAGACATAATTGACTCTATTTCATATAAATATTTTTCTCCACTTTAAATTTCTCCGATTAAAAAAAAAAAACATGGCTGTACTTTTCAGCAATAAATATAGCATAGTATCTACTGCCCACTGGGAGCAAGAGGCCTGCTGTTTGTAATGTGACACTTTGAAATGGGGCAAATTTAAATCATTAATTCAACACTTCATTTTAATTTTCTCCTGTTTAAAACCATTCAGAAACTTCATTTTGTTCTCACACTAGTAGACAAGGACTTATAGTTAAGATTTAAATGCCTCAGTACTTGGGTTCTTCACCTCTGTGCCCTCAGGTCATAAATCTGACTCCAGCACTGCTCATTACCTGCTAGCTGCAGCCTGAAGATAATATTGTAAAATAAACACACCCTTCCCTTAACTCCCTTAACTTTAAAAGGAGAATGTAACATTGTGCTTATTTAAAATGAAATCAAGAATGTGAGCTACTGTGAAGGTGTCTTTGCCATTGACTGGTTGGAGACACCTGCTTTACATGAACATCAGTTACAATACACAAGGTCACATTCATTTTTATTTATTGTTTTGGCACGGGGAGAGTAAGTTAGTTGCTCAGAATCACAGGATGTTGAACTTATGGCGAGACTCAAACCCGGTTGCCCAGTTTAAAAATCGGCAGCTCCAGCTGTAATGCCACATTTTCTCCCTCAGTTCAACGCTATTGAAGTGTAATATACTATTGCCTGCAGTCTCTTTTCTAAAGAGGCTAGCTAGATCCTGCCTTCTATGACAATAATGCTTGTATCTAGATAATCAATTTCTGTATGACTTGTTATATGCAAATCACAAACTGTAGTCATTGTTATTGAGAATGTTAAGAATCTCCTTAACTTTATCCTGTGATTACACTTAGATCGACTAAGTCCAACACATGTAGCAATACTTTAACCATGAAACAAAAAGCAACAATCAACTCACTTAAAGAACACACTTCAGTCATAATCAAGTCCTCTGTTAATAGCAGCAGTGCCATAGTCTTTGATGTGCACATGTACACAACCTCACAAATGCACCAAACAGAAAGTTGTGAGACAAAGACAGGGAGTCTATTACTAGATTTCTTTACTCTCTATTCAAATGAAGAGATTAAAGTCTCATCGACTATGGGGAATATGCCTTTCTCAAGAATGACACCTCCAATATACAATGTTTCTATATGTTGCCGAAAGTGCACAAAAATGCCAAACAATAAAAGACCATTAGAAAAACACTGCTTTATATACAAAGCACTTTCTGTGTCCTTCTGTACACTCACTATCTTCATACTGTGGGGATGGTACTGATTCCTCTAACAAGAAACATGACAATGTATTGGAACCTACATATATACAATCATAACACTTGGACCCAAATTTTAAAAAAGTGCCACTGCATTTTGCAGCACCACTTTTCTTGCGCCTATCAGTGCCCCCCTAACGCCACCATGTGTGCGCCGTATTAAACGTACGGCACACCATGGCGCAGGTTAGGGACAATAGCGTCACAATATTTGAGGTTATTGTCATACCCTGCGGGATGCAAGGAATATAGAGTCAAGGTAAATAATGCTATGCCCCCTTTTAACACCTGCTTCTGCAGACTTTAAAAGTAGCCGCTGAAAATGGTGCAGTAGAATCTCATATATTCCACTGCGCCCTTTTTGGCGGTCCCCCTAATGGGGGAACACTCCACTTGCATACATTATGCCTGGCGCAGGCATAATGTGGCACAAGGGTTTACAAAGTATTGCAATGCATGCATTGTGCCACTTTGTAAATCTGATGCAGTGAATTTGCCCTCGTTGAGCCACATTAGAGTCATAAAAAATTACGCTAATGTGGCGCTATGCCCTCTTCAATTTGATGCTAGATGTTTATTCCTTGTGCATCTGCATTGATCACACAAAGGATAAAGGCCTGTAAATATTATATGAAAACACAACACATCCATTTCTACAGCCACAATAAAATGTTCACAGACATGATTAAATTCTGTCTACAGGAGAATGTATTCCTATTCCATCTGATACTTTATAGATAACTCACCAGGACTGTAATGAGCATCTGCTTCATCCCCAGCTTAGCAAATCTCATTGCAGGCTGATGCAAGAAGCAGTGGCCTGGACCAAATAAAATGTTGTCTTTACCAGGGACATAGGCCCTCATTCTGACCCTGGCGGTTTGAAACCGCCAGGGCAGAGGGCCGCGGAAGCACCGCCAACAGGCTGGCGGTGCTTCATGGGCAATTCTGACTGCGGCGGTAAAGCCGCGGTCAGAAAAGGTCAACCGGCGGTTTCCCGCCGGTTTTCCCCTGGCCCAGCAGCGCCGCCATGGGGATTCCGACCCACTTCCCGCCAGCCTGTTCCTGGCGGTTTACACCGCCAGGAAGAGGCTGGCGGGAACGGGTGTCGTGGGGCCCCTGGGGGCCCCATAATGATTTTCAGTGTCTGCTTTGCAGACACTGAAAATCGCGACGGGTGCAACTGCACCCGTCGCACCCCTGCAAATCCGCCGGCTTCCTCTTTGCAGGGGCTTTCCCGCTGGGCCGGCGGGCGATCTTCTTGAGATCGCCCGCTGGCCCAGCGGGAAAGTTGGAATCACCGCTGCGGTCATTTGACCGCGGTGTTTGGGCGGTTTCCACCCGGCGGGCGGTGCCCGCCGCCCGCCGGGGTCGGAATGACCCCCATAATCTGTTACATAAGGTACACTAAGGACCTTTTTCTGAGGAAGCCAGAAGCAACAATGTAACCACTGGTCAATGTAAATTGCAAGGTTGTTTTTTGATTCTTCAAGGGGTTAAGGGCGCCAAACATCTCAGGACTTCTGTGTGGTGCCAGCTTTGTGCTAGTGCAATCTACTGGTATAAGTGACCCAGTTCATTGACTACAAAAATTTGATAACCATAGATAAATATGGTTTAAACATCTGAATATCATTAGATCTGCTTTCTACTTGCCAGAATAATGTAATCTCTCTCTTCCTGTGGATGCAATAGATGGAAAAAATAAAAACAAGCAACCTCAAACTCATGTGTTTGGTTGTCATCTGGAACTTAGGGGGTCATTCTGACCTCGGCGGTAAAAGGCCCTTACCGCCGGTCAGAAGTCCGCCATACTACCGCCGCGGCCGCGGTAGACCGCCACGGTCATTCTGACCACCAACTGTGAAACCGCCAAAAATCCGACATCCAAGGAAGGCCGCCACATCAGCGGGCCGCGGAAAACTGGAGATGACCAAACCTCCACCGTCACGCCAACACAAACACGCCCATGCCTTTCTGACCCACGAATCCACGCGGCGGTCTTTCAACCGCGGTATTCCATTGGCGGTACACACCGCCGCACTCAAAATACACACACAGCTCCTAAACACTGCCACATTGGACAATTTGAAATACGCACACCTGACACACATACAAACAACGCTCCCACACATCCAATCAACTATAAAACACACACCCACATCACCCACAAACGCCCACTAGTTGGAAATCGGAGCAAAGGCGAGAGCGAGAGCGAGAGATAGCGATAGCGAGCACAGCATTAGAAAACCCCAACACACACAGGAACACAACTTCATCACCCACACCACATCTACGCATACATCACCACATATCACCACGCACATCACCACAAACACCACCCCACACCTCATCCACACCACCCCATGGCACCCCAAAGACACCCAAGGTTTTCGGACCAAGAACTCCGGGTCATGGTTGAGGAAATTATGAGGGTTGAGCCCCAGCTCTTCGGCACACAGGTGCAGCACACCACCATAGCAAGGAAGGCTGAACTATGGCAAAGGATCGTAGACAGGGTCAACGCTGTGGGACAGCATCCCAGAAATCGGGAAGATATAAGAAAGCGATGGAACGACCTACAGGGGAAGGTGCGCTCGATGATCTCCAGGCACAACATCGCTGTGCAGAAGACTGGCGGTGGACCCCCACCCACCCCACCCCAATTCACAGCATGGGAGCAAGAGGTGGTAAACATCCTGCATCCTGATGGCCTCGCTGGAGTACAAGGAGGAATGGACTCTGGTAAGTAGAATCTCAACCACTTCACCCCCCCAAACACCAGCATGCCAACCCCCCCCCTCACCCCCAATCTCACCCCCAGCACATAACCTCCCTGCCAATGTCTCACCAGCACAACCCACCCCAAACAACACCAACCCCTGAATGCCAACACAAACCATAGACAGCCACCACCAAAGCATGACCATTGCACATACCCATACACCCCCCCCAAACCCTCACAACACCTCCCACAAGGGAATGCCAGCACTGGGGGACAAGGGCACCCAAAATGCACGCCATGGCACACACAGAAACAATAACCATACTCCTTTACCCCTGCAGGGCCCGAACGACAACACACCGCCACGGAGGGTCCAGAGATGTCCATCCTACCCCCAGAACAGGCCCCCAGCGAGGACAGCAGCTCTGTCGACCTAGAACCTGACGACCAGCCCGGACCATCGGGGACCTCTGGACAGTCGGTACCCCACACACAGGCCACAGCAGACCCAAACCCCCCTGGGAACACCAGCACAGCTCCCACCCAGCGGGCCCATGCCTCTGTCCCGCGGACGCGTCAATCAGCGGTGTGTCCGCCACTACAGGGCACCCAGGCTGACCCAACACCCCAACAACAACAGGGACCTGGGGGCAGTGGTAGTGGGCACACCGTCCAGGGGACAGAGGCCCGGGGAAACAGGGCAACTGGGAGGGCTGCTGTGCGACAGGGGGGGGGGGACAGGCCCAGGGAACCGACTCTCCAAGAGGCCCTCACCACCATCATGGGAGCGTATCATCACTCCCAGGAGACGATGGCGACGGTACTGGCCAGGTTCACCGAGATCCAGGCACAGCGGGAGGAACGGAACATGGGGTTCAGCAATGAACTCCCGGCCATCGCTACCGCAATGGGGACCATAGTCCAGGCCCTAAACCGCATTGAAACCACATTGCGGGACCATGTGGCACCGCAAAGGGCCCCTGTCACTAGCCAGGAACAGCCTACCACCTCCGCCGGCGCTAGTGGTCAGGAGGCCCCCACAGAACGACGGGCCACCAGAACCCCACCTCCTGCTGAAGAACAACCACCCCGCAAGAGGAACCTGAGATCTCAAAGGAAGACAGAGTAGGATGCCAGGACCCCCGCCAGTCTAATATCCCCCCGGATGTCATTCCACTGTCCCACAGTGTCACCCTGTCCAACCTTGAACTGCCCCTGCTCCATCCTTCCACTGCCATATGAACAATGCACCTGTGCGACCAAGAAATGGACTCTGCCATAGACATAACTCCACCCTCACCCTTCACCGTTTAATATCATGTACCAAAATATAGCACTAAAAATAAATCACTCATTGCACATAAATCATTCTGGAGTCAGCCTGTATTATTTACAAATGTATAACACATTACTAATCAATAATGTTCTGTTATATATGTGTGGACAACATACCGATGTCAATAAGCATTAGTCCATGGGCTAACCAGGCAGAAGTCACGCAGTGGGTCATACAGCACTGAAAAGGGAAGGGAAAAGTAAACTTCAGGTTAAAAGAACTGGGGGGCAATACACAAAGTAAAGATGCAGGGGGCATTCACTAAATGGTAAATGGCGTGGGAGATTCCTACCTGTGTGCTACTGAAAATACTGTAGGATAACTCTGTCCCTGTTGTCTGGGTCGTCCTCTTCGTCTTCCTCCTCTTCACTCTCCGCAGGCTCCACAGCTGCTTCAACACCACCATCTGGACCATCCTCCTGCAGGAAGGGCACCTGACGTCGCAATGCCAGATTGTGAAGCATACAGCAGGCCACGATGATCTGGCACACCTTCTTTGGTGAGTACATCAGGGATCCCCCTGTCATATGTAGGCACCTAAACCTGGCCTTCAGGAGGCCAAAGGTTCTTTCAATGACCCTCCTAGTTCGCCCATGGGCCTCATTGTACCGTTCCTCTGCCCTGGTCTGGGGATTCCTCACTGGGGTCAATAGCCAAAGCAGGTTGGGGTAACCAGAGTCACCAATTAGCCACACACGTTGTCTCTGTAGCTGTTCCATCACATAAGGGATGCTGCTATTTCGCATCACATACGCGTCATGCACTGACCCAGGGAACATGGCATTCACATGGGAGATGTACTGGTCAGCCAAACAGACCACCTGGACGTTCATCGAATGGTAACTTTTCCTGTTTCTGTACACCTGCTCATTGTCTTTTGGGGGTACTAAAGCCACATGGGTCCCATCAATGGCACCAATTATGTTGGGGATATGTCCAAGGGCATAAAAATCACCCTTCACAGTGGCCAAATCAACCTCCTCAGGGAATACAATGTAGTGCCGCATGTGTTTCGTCAGGGCAGACAACACTCTAGACAAGATTTTTGAAAACATAGGGTGAGACATTCCAGATGACATGGCCACTGTTGTATGGAATGAGCCACTTGCCAAAAAATGGAGGACTGACAGAACCTGCACTAGAGGGGGAATTCCTGTGGGTTGGCGGATGGGGGACATCAGGTCTGGCTCCAGCTGGGCACACAGTTCATGTATAGTGGCTCGGTCAAGCTGGTATCGTAGTATGATGTGGCGTTCTTCCATTGTCGACAGGTCCACCAGCGGGTGGTACACGCGAGGATTCATCCTTCTCCTCGCAAGTCCCAGCGGACGGTGCCTAGGAAGGACAACATGGAGCACAGAGTCAAGCAAGTCACAGGTACGTTCACCACTGCATGCACAGTACACGAAAAGGTATGGATGGCTATGTTTGGATGTGTGGCAATGCAAGGCCTAGGCCTGTGTGACGCAGTTGAAATTAAGCCATGTGGGCCCTTGAAATGGCGGCTGCCTGACCGGTGAAGTGGGACAATGGGATGTGAGGTCAATGCGCTGGCGTGGCACACCGTGGCGGTAGGCGGTCGAAGACCGCCATACGAACCCGCATTGGTTAACATTGAACCCTATGGGATTCAGGAGCCAATGACGATGTGCGCCGGCGGTCGCGGTACGCACCGCCACGGTACGCACCGCCGCGGCCGTGACCGCCATTTTCTATCTGCCTAATCACTCGATACCTGATCATCCACAGGAGAGGACCTATACTGCAAGTGCTGCTGTGACCTCGATCTGGAAGTGACAATGGCTGCTGCGACTGGGGAAAGGGCCTCTGCCTTCACGTCTGAAGAGTTGGAGAAACTAGTGGATGGGGTCCTCCCCCAGTATGCACTACTCTACGGTTCTCCAGACCAACAGGTGAGTACACTGAGTGCACATTGAATGGGTTATGGCTGTGTGGAGTGGGGTGGATGTAAGTTGTTGGGGTGGGGAGAAAATGAGGACTGCAACGCACGACAGATGAGAGAATGGGCCACATGGCAAGGTTGGGGAGGGGGGGGCATGTACTCCAAACATGCTGAAAATTCACTTTTTCTCTTTCCCACCCTGTACATGTCTAACAGGTGAGCATCCATCAGAAAATCGACATTTGGCGTGCCATCGCCAAGGAAGTCCGGGCCCTGGGGGTCTACACCAGACTGGGCACCCACTGCCGCAAGAGGTGATAGGACATCCGCCGCGGAACCCGAAAGACCGCCGAGTCACTGCTGGGGATGGCCTTCCGACCTAGGAGGGGTGCCAGTCGGACCCTGACCCCCCTGATGTCCCGGATCCTGGCGGTGGCCTACCCTGATTTGGATGGGCGCTTGAGGACATCACAGCAGACACAAGGGGGAGAGTACCTGCACATTCTGCTATCCTTAAGCGCAGTTGAGGCGTCTGGGTGGGGGAGGAGGGCCGTGGGTGACACTAGGCCAGGGCGCTTTCTGTAGTGTAGTCCCCTCCCTTAGACATGGCCCTGTGCCCCCGCCCCCCACCTCTGTAGGGTGCCAAGTACAGCTATCCATGGTCCTGCATCACCCATGTGCGCGTCTGTTGTCCCTAGACCTGTTGGCCTAGTCAGAAGTACTGAGTAGTGTACCCCAATTTCGCGGCTTAGTGCATGAGGCACTTGTGTCTGTCCTCTCCGCCAACGGTATTGACAAGGCATACACTCAACTTTGTATTATTTATCCCCCCACCCTTATTCTTTGTCTTCTTGTGAATCAGCATCATCAGGCGGAGGAGAATTGGCGTCGGAGCACGAGGGAGCTGCAAATCACATTGCCCCGGTGGGCACTGGAACAGACACCGAGGGCACCAGTGATCCGGAGGGCGAGGGGAGCACCACAACGGGGACCGGTGAAGACACCAGCGACACGGACACGTCCTCGTTTGGGGGCTCCCTAGCGGGGGCGGCAACATCCGGGCCCCCCGCCTCCACAGGTACAGCCGCCACCCAGCGCTCCAGCTCCGCCCTCCCAGCAGCCCCTCAGCCTTCGCTCCGTGCCCGCTCGCCCAGGAAGGCGGGCGTCTCCTTCGCCCCAGGCACCTCAGCCCCTGCCCCAGTTACCCCTGCTGCCCTCAGTGCGGAGCTCATTGACCTCGTGAGGACGCTCATTGTTGGGCAGACCACCCTTTTGAATGCCATCCAGGGGGTGGAAAGGGAGGTGCATCGGAGCAATGCCTACCTGGAGGGCATTCATTCGGGTCAGGCTGCCCATCAACGATCGTTCACTGCTCTGGCCTCAGCACTGACGGCAGCCATTGTCACTGTCTCCAGCCTCCCTCTTCTAACTGCCTCCACCCTTTCTCTGTCTCCTGTCCCTCAGCCTATCCCATCCACACCATCAGACCAGCCTGCACACACCTCAACACCCAAGGCCAGATCATCCAGACACAAGCACCACAGGACACACAAGCATTCACCCCAGCAACACCCAGATGCAGACATTCCAACAGTCACTACCACCTCTGTGTCCCCCTCCTCCTCGTCTCCCTCCTCCCTCCCTCTGATGTCTACACTCACACCTGCATGCACACCACCATCAGCCAGTGCTTCCATCACCAGCACACCCTCCACTACAGTCCTCACACGTGCAGTCACCACCCCCACTGCCATCTACACGTCCCCTGTGTCCTCTCCCACTGTGTCTGTCACCCCCTCTTCCAAGACACATAAACGCAGGCAGACACCCAAACAACAGCCAACCACCTCACGACAGCCTACGCCTCAGTCACCTGCACCCAAAGACAGCACACCTGACTCTCCTACAACCACATCCTCTTCCTCCACTTCCATCACCACTACTCCTACCCTTTACCTTGGTCCTAAGAAATGTTACATCTCTAATCTTAACCTCTTTCCCTCCCCTGACCCACCCCCTCCATCGGTTAAGAGTCCCAAGAGCACCTCAGCCACCACCACCCCAGCATCGAGGGTCCAAGTGGTGCATGGCTTCTGGAGTCCACCCTTTGGCGGCAGTGACACTTCACTGAGCAGCAAGGGGACATCCAGCCCACCCCCAGGCAAGAGGACACGTAAAGTGAAGGGCCGCCGTGAGAGGACTGAGACGGCTGCCCCCAAGGAGCCAACAACGGCCACTTCACCTGCCACAACAGCCAGGGGAGGCAAGGGCTCGAGAGCCCCATCTAAGGAGCGAAAGGGCAGCAGGGCGGAGAGGTCATCCATCAGGAGCGCGGAGCTGGAGGGCCCCGCAAGCCCCATCCCGCCTGCAAGGGACGACAGCAAAGGGCCCAGGACTCCGTCCCCGAAGGGGCCTGCCACTGCACATTCGGAGGGCGAGTGATCAGGGTGTCCAGCCCAGGTCTGGCTCCCTAGACTTCCTGGAAGAGGACCGCTGAAGAGGGCACCGCCGTGCAGAAGAGCACCGCTGAAGAGGGCCCCGCCGTGCAGAAGAGCACCGCTGAACAGGGCCCCGCCGTGAAGACAGGCACCGCTGAACAGGGCCCCGCCGTGAAGACAGGCACCGCTGAAGAGGGCCCCACCGTGCAGAAGAGCATCGCTGAACAGGGCCCCGCCGTGAAGACAGGCACCGCTGAACAGGGCCCCGCCGTGAAGACAGGCACCGCTGAACAGGGCCCCGCCGTGAAGACAGGCACCGCTGAACAGGGCCCCGCCATGCAGAAGAGCACCGCTGAAGAGGGCCCCGCCGTGCAGAAGAGCACCGCTGAACAGGGCCCCGCCGTGAAGACAGGCACCGCTGAACAGGGCCCCGCCGTGAAGACAGGCACCGCTGAAGAGGGCCCCGCCGTGCAGAAGAGCACCGCTGAACAGGGCCCCGCCGTCTCAAGCACCGCTCCGCTGGGCCCCTCCTGTCAAGCACCGCTCCGCTGGGCCCCTCCTGTCAAGCACCGCTCAGCTGGGTCCCGCAGTCTCAAGCACCGCTCCGCTGGGCCCCTCCTGTCAAGCACCGCTCCACTGGGCCCGCCGTCTCAAGCACCGCTCCGCTGGGCCCCTCCTGTCAAGCACCGCTCCGCTGGGCCCTTCCTGTCAAGCACCGCTCCGCTGGGCCCCGCCGTCTCAAGCACCGCTCCGCTGGGCCCCGCCATCTCAAGCACCGCTCCGCTGGGCCCCGCCGTCTCAAGCACCGCTCCGCTGGGCCCCTCCTGTCAAGCACCGCTCCGCTGGGCCCTTCCTGTCAAGCACCGCTCCGCTAGGCCCCGCCGTCTCAAGCACCGCTCCGCTGGGCCCCGCCGTCTCAAGCACCGCTCCGCTCCGCTGGGCCCCTCCTGTCAAGCACCGCTCCGCTGGGCCCCGCCGTCTCAAGCACCGCTCCGCTGGGCCCCGCCTTCTCAAGCACCGCTCCGCTGGGCCCCTCCTGTCAAGCACCGCTCCGCTGGGCCCCTCCTGTCAAGCACCGCTCCGCTGGGCCCTTCCTGTCAAGCACCGCTCCTCTGGGCCCCGCCGTCTCAAGCACCGCTCTGCTGGGCCCCTCCTGTCAAGCACCGCTCCGCTGGGCCCCGCCGTCTCAAGCACTGCTCCACTGGGCCCCGCCGTCTCAAGCACCGCTCCGCTGGGCCCTTCCTGTCAAGCACTCCCCAGGATATGGCAGTGGGCATGGTGGCCCCTTCGTGGGTCTTGCGTCGTGGACTCATGTGGCTGAGGTGCCCCCCCTTCCCTTCCCCCTGAGGTGCCTGTAGTTTTGTCATCAGATGCCCCTGCAGTGTTCTCTCCAAAGGACTCAGGTCTCGTGTGTGGGCTTTGCCCTTGTGTTGCTACACTTTGGCCCACGGACAAATCGTTACTACGTAAAATGTGCAGGACTGATTTCTGCAGTTGTCCACTGCTGTGTATATTGACTTTATAAATGTAAATATTCTGGCTAGTTGACCAATACTTATCGGAGGCTATTTTGGACATAAATATTTATTGACAATTTTGACATGTCATTGCATTTTTTATGGGGGTTTGGTTGGTGTCACTGTGACTTGTTGCTCTGCATTGGTGTGTACATATTGGGGGGGGGGTTGCATATGTGTGTGCCCGTAACCTTTCGTCCTCCCCCCTCCCGTGTGTCGTAGGTGCTGTACTCACCGTTGACGTCTGCGCCGGAGTTCGTACTCGTGGTAGATGAGCAGGTAGACGAGAGCAGGTATGATGTTCAATTCGGGTTCCATGCTGTCCTCCGTACTCGTGGAGTGCGTAGAGGTGAGCGTTTTCACATTCGCAGTCTGTTTCCGCCGTGTTTTTATCGGCGGGGCTCCCGCCCCGGAAAAGGTGGCGGATTGGTGGGTCATGATAGTGTGGGCGGTACATTGTCTGCCGCCTGGCTGTTGGCGGTGACCGCCGCGCTGTTTGTCGGTCCCGCCGTGGCGGTCGGAGTGTTAATGTGGCGGGCTGTGTTGGCGGTTCCCGCCAGGGTCAGAATTCAATTTTTTGGACCGCCGGCCTGTTGGCGGTTTGGCCGCCGCTTTATCACCGACCGCCAGGGTTAGAATCACCCCCTTAGTGTCTTTTTGGGTTATGGTTTGCTTGAGAAGCACTTGGATTCCGGCCGTTTTTATGTTCACATGATTAATGGGATAATTTCCTTTTTCAGTTGGACTGAGAAAACATGTACATTCTTGCCTAGTGAATCCACAAAGCAGGGAGAGGCAACTGGGCTCATTAACTGAGATCTCCATCCTTAAACCCATGCTCTGTGCTAAGGCTCCATTGCTTCAAGTGCTAATGTACCATATGACAGCAGACAGCACTGCAACAGAGAAATCCCCATTCATCAGCTGCTATCTCTGATCCAGCAACAGGAGTTCTGTTGTGTTGTGAGCCCTGGGCCCTCATGCAGTATAAATGACCACACAGACACAGGTTTATAGTATAGTGAACTGGCCACGAGAACATGCGTTCCGGCTCTTTTATTGACAGGCACACGTCACTGCCTGTGTCAGAAGGGGTGGGTGTAGAGGTCAGCCCTCAGGAGTAGCTGAAGAACAGCTACATGTCAGGAGACACGTATGTGTCCGGCAGGACACAGCACATTCAGGCAGATGGTGCCCGGAGGCAGACTGCTAGGTGTGCAAGGAGCAAGACTTTGACCATTCTCTGAGATACAAACGCAATCAATTGTGCTTAAGTAACTCCTGCAAACCGGAAAATTCAGAGTTGCATTTAAATATATTGTCCGCACTCTCAGAGGAACTGTTCACTGAATGCCAGCTACGGTTTCCAACAAACTTGATCAGATGTGTTCTCCTACTTCACTCTCAATGAGATTGGATCGGGCTCTTGTCCCCTCATGCACTTTGAAGTGATCAAAAGGTTACTCTGATGAATTATTATAGACTTAAATAAATAAAATCACTTCTAATAATGTCAGACAGCACTATTTATGTGCTAAGAATACTACAGGCCTCATTTACGAGGACCGTGGCACTGGGTGGAGGAGCAAGTGCCTTGCTGCGTCACCCTGCGCCACAGGGAAAAGGCAGAAGTGCTCCGTATCTACTAGATATAGTGCATTTCTGTACTCTCCCCCTGCCCCGTTGCATAAATTCCTGCCTAGCGCCAACACAGACACCACTGCACCATGGTAAAAGGGTGTCTGCATTGTGGGAATGATTATTTTTGTGCTGGAAGGGACGTTTTCCTGCACAAAAACAATTACAAGAGGTGTTCTGCAGCATATATAGAAAAAAGAAAAAACGGGGAGAAATAAAGATATCTCTCTCCTAATTGGTTGACTCTTATGCCACCCCTGAGGAGGCGTAGGGATGTGATGCATTCACAGACTTGTAAATTTGAGAATGCATCAGATTCCTGTGTTGGAACACCCCAAAGCAACACATGTGGAATGTCTCTTTTCAATCAGTGTTATGTGCAAGGTGTCCTTATTTACAAGGCTATTAAAAACAATGCATGGCAGCTTTACATGGCCTTGTAAATATGGGCTGGGACACTGCGTCACCGGAGCCTAAAAAATAATGACACTCCGCTGGGGCACTGTGCCAATAGGGCCTCATAAACGAGGCCCCATATGCCATAGCAAAACATAACAGTCTCGCCTATATGTGTGTCACCTGCTGTGCATTTTGTTGCTCTTGAAGCACCTGCCACCAGCACTTGTCAAATGGATCATGGAAGGGTGGCTCAGAAATAAGCATGAATTATTCTGTAAATAAAATATATAAAGCAAAGAAGTTATGAGTGCAAAAAGTAAATAGAACAGATGAGATTTCACAATGAGCGAATTCATGCTGAAAGAGTACCAAACTGGGTAATTCATAGTCACATATCATGAGCTGCTGTGTATGCATAATTTTAAGTAGAATTTATGAGCTACATCTGAGAGCATGCCAGGAGTGGAAGTGAGAAGTGTACAGAGCTCTAACAGATTCTGGTGAGTTGATCCTCAATGCTTTTAAAGTACCTCAGCCACTGACTGTCACTTAGGGCCAGATGTAGCAAAAATCCAAATTGCGACTTGCAATTTGCGAGTCCCTGCGACTCGCACATTGAAAGTCGCAATTTGGTATGCAGAAAGGTGTCTCAGACACCTTCTGCAACTCGCAATGGGGTATGCGAGTATGGGCACTCACAGGGATGGTGGCCTGCTGGAGACAGCAGACCACCATGTCCGTGACTGCTTTTTAATAAAGCAGTTTTTTTTTTCTAAGTGCAGCCCGTTTTCCTTAAAGGAAAACGAGCTGCACTTTGAAGAAAAAAAACAAAACCTTTAGTTTCAGATTTTGTCAGGGCAGGTAGTGGTCCATTGGACCACTGCCTGCTCTGAAAAAATATTTTTTTGTCCAGTCACAAAGGGGAAGGGGTCCCATGGGGACCCCTTCCAGTTTGCGACTGGGTTACCATCCACTTCAAGTGGATGGTAACTGCGATTCCAAGCGGTCGCAAATGGAATTGAATTGCATTGCGAGTCGCAAATAGGAAGGGAACACCCCTTCCTATTTGCGAGTCGGAAATGCATTTTGCGAGTCGGATCCGACTCGCAAAATGCATTTCTGCATATCGGAGAGGCTTTTGCGCCTCGCAAACGGCGTTTTTCACTGTTTGCGAGGCGCAAAACCCTTTCTACATCTGGCCCTTAGTTACAATAATGCAACATTTTCAGATGATATTGTCAGTGGAGGTATATTGAAGTTTTGTGTAATCCATTAATCAATTAGTTAGGAATGTCAAAACGATACAGCAACCGTCACCTCAGATTCCTGGCTATGACATTCCTGGTACTGGCTGTCACTTGAATTCCATGTATGATTAGCTGGTGAACTTAACCAGCCTTAGCAGTAGCTTAAAATAGGTTTTTCCTCACAACATCAAAGTAAACAGCTATCCAATTGTACAGGTTTAGGGCTAAATAACAAAAATGTAAGTAAAATTAAAATAAATGCCTTAGTTTATATGGTTTCTATCCCCAATCCATGATTGCCTGCTTTACCAACGACCAACCCAACATTGTATGATACAGGTGAACACCCTATTTTCCTGTGGCAATTCAGTGATCGCACAGAAAAAGCAAAAAACGAGGAGGAATAAAAGTATTCCTCCTTGTTGCACCTTGCTAACACCACCCTTGGGGAGGCGTTAGATTTGGGTACTGCCTCAGGTTTACAAAATCTCGTAAATCTGAGGCAGCATCCAAATGCAATGGGTGTTGCTGTGTCACGCCCACGGCAACACCCATTGCACGCCCATCTGGTGCAGAAAACTGGGTCGGAGGGGCCCATATTTACAAGTAGACATAATGCCACAAAAGGTGGAGTTACACATCCTTGTAAATATGGAGCAGAGGCTAGCGCCACTGGAGCGTCACGTATAGTGGGCAGATATCAACTGGCTAAGCGCTAATCAAGTTGCAGCATTTTTGGGAGTGTACAGCTATCTGATTCGCAATAGTCATTATTCAAAATATTTTAACTTTTACACACTTAAATGTGTCTTTTGAAGGGTGACATCTTTGTAACAACCAAAAGAAAATAAACTAGCAGCCAAATGAAAAGGGAAACTTCCTGCAACATAAGAATCATTTTCTGTTGTGAACACCTACAAAAAACTTCTACTTCACTTTCCCTCAAAATAGTAGCACACGTTAGTAAAAGTGTAAAATGGCCACTGCAGGTACTTGAGGTCAGAGATCTCTCACTCTTATTCAAGTAGTCCCCTTCCTTTTATGCCCACATTAGCAGGAGGGTCGGAAGCTGTGCAGGGTATGGCTTCAGACATTAGAAATAACAGCAGACCAAGCATTTGTAATGCAATAGGTCTCGCATATTTCGAACACTTTAATTGTCATCTTTGGCAACATTGCCCATGAGCAAAAACAAAAGAAAATATGAGTAGAAACTGAGAAAAGACAACTTAACAAAATAAAAGAAATGTATCTTTAAAAAATAAACCTTTGCAATTTTGTTTGTCTTGCTGGGCACTTTGTTGCCAGTCACAAGCCTTCTGTTTGCGGGGCTCTGGAAGTTAAAATGAGCTAAATAGTACCTCGATCATGTCAGGAGCAGCGGTTGGGAACTAATTAAGTTGAAATTAATTAGTGTTTGATCTCTGCTCCACACAGAGGAACGGAAATGATGCCAGTCATGCCTTGATGAATTACAAGTCTGAAAAGAAGAGTGCCACGTAAACCAACAAATGGTGAGTGAAATACGGGCTTCAAGCCCTTTGCTGAACACAGGAGTGTCTCACATGCGAGATGCATGCGCTAGCGCATGCATTCGGGGGCTCGACCCTAAAAAGCAAGTCTGTATTGCGTCTGAATTAATGTCCTCTCTGCCCTACCATAAATCACTGCCAAACAGACATGCGCAGTTTGTCTACATAGAGAGATGGTGAACAGACCTCTGTTTGAGAGGAAGCAGGTGCATGAACAGAACTCACAGCTCTCAACGGAATGGTGTCCATCAGTACTCTTGTTCAGTCTCAAACCCCCTCTTTACAATTACAATGTGATTGACAGTGCAGGACCCAATTAGGCCCTGAACCGTCAATCATGCTGTAAGTGTGACATCAGGACTGCTAATTTGTGGGAAGTGTGAAAAGGAGAAGGTAATGACTTGGAACAGTGATATCAATATGTGTAGGTTGCTAGCAAATGGTATTTAAAAAATCATATTGGAAATGCAGGCACCCTTGCATCATGGTGCCAGTGTGCCTGTGTTGCAAGCAAGATTGTTTTTGGGCAGGACTGCACAAAAACAATCCTTTGAGGTTTTTTCCTCTTTTTATGTGAGCTGCAGAATGCATCACACATAGAACAAGCATTTGCAATGCAATAAGTCTCACATTTGTGAAAGTTAGAGCTATTGGAATTTGAAATGATAATGTTTTTTACCTATGTGCTTTGTTATGTAGTGGAAGTAAGTGGTGAGGTGGAATTATGTGTGTTGTACTGGAATTGTTAGTTTATTTGTGTAGTGGGGAATTGTGTGCTGTGTACTGTATTTGTGTAGTAGAATTATATGGCATGATTAATAGATAGTTGTGAGAGCTGCAGAGAATTAGATATAGGAAGAATGAAAGGGATAGCTAGTTTGTGCAGATAGTGGTCACTGGCTTTAAAACAGAGCAGAAATAGTGTGTGGGAAACAAAGAAAGAAGGGGAGAGCCGGCCACAGATGTTTAAAGAGTGGGCTTTTGTGTATGCAGAAGACACCCTAAGTAGAGGAGGAGAGTGTGTGTTTGAGGGATGGAACATTTGAAAAGGCACAGCAAAGAAGCTGTGCATGAAGACCTGAAATTAACTATATTAGTGAGGCTGGGATAGTGTGTGATAGACTAGATAGATGGGTATGGCATTGGTACACGCAATAGGTTTCACATATGTGATAAATAATAAGCTATTTTGTGTTGTAAGTTGTAGCTTGGTGAGGAGTTGTGCAATTTAAGCAAAAAGCTTAGGAAAGCATTGGCAAATAAGTCTTACCTATGTGAGATTTATAGGCTTTGCTAATGTTTTTTTAGCTATGTTGCAAATGGCTGAATGTATGTAAAAACCTGTATGACACAGCCAGCGTTGTCTGAGTGATAGTGTTTTTTTAACAGTGATGCTGCACCAAAGCTAGTGCTGCTGTATTAAATGGCTACTAAAATATTGACAAAGCCAATAGATGTTGCATAGGTGAGACCTATTGGCTTTGCCGATGCTTGGTAGGGATGCCATATGGTAAGCTATAAGTATTTATGTAGTGCTTACAAAGGCTGAAGTGCTAATGTTATAGAATGGGCTCGGGGTTAGTTCCCCATAGTGGCAGCAGCAGTTTCACAAATTCAAATCTTAGGGAACCTTCCTTTGACTCTAGGAATCGGCATATAGTTGTCCCTCCTTACAAGGATGGTGACGACATCTATAAGTGGTTTGATGCAGTTGAGAGGGACTGTAAAGTTCAGAGGGTCCATCATGTATAGTGGGCTGCATCCTGTGGCTGTCCTTGTCTGGTAAGGGGAGAGACAGACTCCTTATTGTCAGAGACGATGATGCAGATAATTAACAAATTCTTAAAAGTGCACTCTTAGATGGTCTGGGCTTAACCACTGAACAATACAGGCTTAAGTTCAGAGAGACCAGAAAGGAGTCATTACAGCACTGGACAGACTTTGTAGACTGTTCTGCGAAGGCCCTAGAAGTTTGGGTAAATGGCAGTAAGGTGACTGACTATGAAAGCGTATGTTACTTGATTCTGAGAGAGCATATTTTGAATAACTGTGTGTCTGACTAGTTGCATCAATATCTTGTGGACTCAGATCTGACCTCTCCCCGAGAATTGGGAAAGAAGGCAGACAAGTGGGTCAGAACAACAGCAAACAAAACTTTTTCATACAGTGGGTGACAAGAACAGTAAGAAGAAGGATGGTAAGTCACATGACAACAGTGGGGACACAGATAAAAAATGATCAGAGTCTTCACCAGGCCCACAAAAATCCTCTGGGGGTGATGGGTCCAAATCCTCTTCTCACAAAGATAAGAAACCTTGGTGTTATTTGTGTAAAGCCAAAGGCCATTGGGAAACTGATCCTCATTGTCCAGAAAGCAACACCAAACCTCCCACCACCACAACCCCAACTGCAACCACTAGTGCCCCTAGCAATAGCAGTGGTGGTGGGAAGAGCACTACTAATAACCAATCAAAGGGTGTAGCTGGGCTCACCATTCGTAATGTAGTTGGGGTTGGTCTAGTTAGGGAGATCACTGACGCTGTTTTAGTCTCTGATGGTGGCATTGACCTAACCACTTTAGTTGTGTGTCCCCTAAATATGGATAAGTACAAGCAGCTACCCCTGATTAATGGTGTTCAGGTTGAGTCCTACAGGGACACAGGTGCCAGTGTCACAATGGTGATGGAAAAACTGATTGCCCCTGAGCAGCACCTACTTGGTCACGAGTACCAAGTGACCGACGCCCATAGCAACATTGTTAGCCACCCCATGGCTGTTGTGAATCTCAACTGGGGGGAGGGTACTGGTCCAAAGAAAGTTGTGATAGCCCCTGTTTACATGTAGAATGTCTGCTAAGCAATGAGTTGGAGACTTCAGCTTGGGCTGAAGTGGAGTTGGAGGCCCATGCAACAATGCTGGGTATTCCAGGGCATACCTCTGCTCTCACCAGGGCCCAGGCCAAGAAGCAAAGAAGACAGGGAAACTTGGATCCTGGAACAATGGACCAAGTGCTCCCAAAAACTATGGATAGGAAGGACAAACCCTTGTCCACTATCCCTCCCTCCACAGGTGATTCCCCTTTTGAGAAAGAGGAATTCTCTCCCTGTGCAGAACCTACACCAGAGGAGCTGGAAGCTGATACAGCTGAGATTCTGGGTGCAGGGGGCCTGCCAGGGAAGAGTTGGAGGGTCTCAGAGAGCAAGCTGTCAGGCAGCAGAATGGGGATGTCAGTGATAGACACAGAGTTTACTGGGAGAATGATCTCCTCTATACTGAAGCATGGGACCCTAAACCTGGTGCCACTAGGAGACTGATCACCCCCCTTCAGTACAGGGGATTCCTCCTAACTGTTGCTCACAACATTCCCTTGGCTGGGCATTTAGGCCAGAGTAAAACATGGGGCAGACTTGTTCCACATTTTCACTAGCCCAATATGTCAGAAGACGCAAAGGAGTTTTGTCACTCCTGTGTCACCTGCCAAGCCAGTGGCAAGACTGGTGGCATCCAAAAGGCCTCCTTAATTCCAGTGACAGTGGTTGGGGTGCTCTCTGAAAGGGTAGGGGTTGATATTGTTGGCCCCCTTGACCCTCCAACAGCTTCTGGCAATAGATTAATCCTTGTGGTGGTGGACCATGCCACAAGGTATCCAGAAGCTATCCCCTTAAGGACCACTACAGCACCTGCAGTGGCAAAAGCCCTTGAGGATCTTTTCCAGGGTGGGTTTCCCTAAGGAAGTGGTGTCAGACAGAGGTAGTAACTTCATGCCTGCATACCTCAAAGCAATGTGGAAGGAGTGTGGTGTTGCCTACAAGTTCACAACCCCTTATCATCCACAAACTAATGGATTGGTTGAGAGGTTTAATAAAACTCTCAAAGGCATGATCATGGGCCTCTTTAAAATACTCAGAAGGAGATGGGATGTCCTCTTGCCATGCCCCCTTTTAGCGTTCAGGGAGGTACCCCAAAAAGGAGTGGGCTACAGCTCCTTTGAACTCCTATTTGGTCACCCTGTAAGGTAAGGAGGGTTGGCAACAATCTTTAAAACTTCCAAAGCAAGACATTGTGGACTATGGCCCATATTTATACTTTTTCTGCGCCGCATTTGTGCTGCTTTTTGATGCAAAAGTGGCACAAACTTACAAAATACAATTGTATTTTGTAAGTTTGCGGTGCTTTTGCGTAAAAAAATTACGCAAATGCGGCGCTAAAAAGGTATAAATATTGGCCTATGTACTTGGCCTAAGAAGAAGAATGGATGGGTACATGAAAATGGCCACTAAAAACCTTCAGGCCAGTCAAGAGCTCCAAAAGCAATAGCATGACCAGAAAGCTGTCCTGACAGAATACCACCCAGGACAGAAGGTGTGGGTATTGGAGCCTGTGGCCCCAAGAGCACTCCAGGACAAATGGAGTGGACCCCATCTCATTGTAGAAAAGAAAGGTGAGGCCACCTATCTGGTGGACCTGGGCACTGCCAGAAGCCCCCTTAGGGTGCTTCATGTTAACCGCCTGAAACCTTACTATGACAGGGCTGACTTAACCCTGCTCATGGCTACAGATGAGGGGCAAAAGGTAGAGAGTGACCCTCTCACTGACCTCTTCTCCAACACTGAAGCTGATTGCTTAGTGGAAGGAGTGGTTCTTGCAGACTGCCTTACTGCTGAGCAGAAGGAAGACTGTAAAAATCTCCTAGGTCACTTTTCTGAACTCTTCTCACTCATACCTGGTACAACTACTTGGTGTGAACATGCATTTGACACTGGAGACAGTTTACCTGTCAAAAGTAAAATTTACAGGCAACCTGATCATGTCAGAGATTGCATAAAAATAGAAGTTCAGAAAATGTTAGACCTTGGAGTTATTGAGGCTTCTGATAGCCCCTGGGCCAGCCCAGGGTGCATGTCCCCAAACCACATAGTAAAGATGATAAGAGAGAAATGCGGTTTTGTGTGGACTATAGGGGTATTAATACAGTAACCAAAACAGATGTTCACCCTATACCCAGGGCAGATAAGCTGATAGATATACTGGCATCTGCCAAGTATCTAATCACCTTTGAATTGACTGCAGGGTATTGGCAGATCAAATTGGCAGAGGATGCTAAACCTAAAACTGCATTTTCTACCACAGGAGGGCATTATCAGTTCACAGTGAAGCCCTTTGGTTTAAAAAATGCACCTGTCACTTTTCAGAGACTGGCGATTCCAGTCCTCCAAGGTTTGGAAGCTTTCAGTGCAGCATACTTAGATGATATTGCTGTCTTTAGCTCCTCCTGGGATGACCACCTGGACCACCTCTGGAAAGTTTTGGAGGCCCTGCATAAGGCAGGCCTAACTATCAAGGCATCAAAGTGGCAGATAGGGCAGGGGAAAGTGGTTTATCTGGGCCACCTGTTAGGTGGGGAACAGATTGAACCACTACAGAGGAAGATTCACACCATTATAGACTGGGCTCCCCCTACTACACAGACCCAGGTCAGAGCCTTCTTAGGTCTGACTGGGTATTACAGGAGGTTCATTGAGAACTATGGATCCATTGTTGCCCCTCTTAATGACCTCACCAGTAAGAAAATGCTTAAAAAGGTATTGTGGACAGCTAGCTGTCAGAAAGCCTTTGAGGAGTTTAAGCAGGCAACGTGCTCTGCACCTGTCTTGGAGAGCCCAAACTACTCCAAAAAAGTAATTGTCCAAACAGATGCTTCTGAATTAGGGGTAGGGCCTGTACTATCACAACTTAACTCAGAGGGCCAGGATCAACCTGTTGCTTTCATTAGCAGGAGGCTGATCCCTAGAGAAAAGCATTGGTCTGTCACAGAGAGGGAGGCCTTTGCTGTGGTCTGGGCACTGATGAAGCTGAGACCCTACTTGTTTGGGACTCACTTCATTGTTCAGACAGACCACAAAACCTCTATTATGGCTTAAAAAAGTGAAAGGTGAAAACCCTAAATTGTTGAGGTGGTCCATTTCCCTACAGGAGATGAACTTTACAATGGAACATAGACCTGGGAGTACCCACTCAAATGCAGATGGACTCTCCAGATATTTCCACTTAGACAATGAAGACTCATCTGGGCAAGGTTAGCCTTATTGTCCCTCATTCGGGTGTGTGTGTGTAGGTAAGTACCATCTTTCTTAGCATTTTACCCCTGTTTTTACCTGTATGTCAGTATGTTTTTGCCTGTCTCACTGGGATCCTGCTGGTCAGGACCGCAGTGCTCATAGTTTATGGCCTAATGTGTCTGTCTGTATAGTGCTTAACTATGTCGCTGAGGCTCTACTAATCAGAACCTCAGTGCTTATGCTCGCTCTGCTTTTAAATTTGTCCCTATAGGCTAGTGACTTCATTTACCTATTTCAGCTGGAACACTGGACCCCCCTTATAAGTCCCTAGTATATGGTACCTAGGTACTCAGGGCATTGGGGTACCAGGAGATCCTTATTGGCTGCAGCATTTCTTTTGCCACCCATAAGGAGCTCAGACAAACCCTTTCACAGGACTGCCACTGCAGCCTGCGTGAAATAACGCACACATTATTTCACAGCCATTTTCACTGCACTTAAGTAACTTATACGTCACCTATATGTCTAACCTTCACTTGCTGAAGGTTAGGTGCAAAGTTACTAACTGTGAGGGCACCCTTGCACTAGCAAAGGTGCCTCCACATAGTTCAGGGCCATTTTCCGGGACTTTGTGAGTGCGGGGATGCCATTACACACATGCACTACATATAGGTCAATACCTATATGTAGCTTCACAATGGTAACTCCGAATATGGCCATGTAAGGTGTCTAAGATCATGGAATTGTCCCCCATTCCAAATCTGGTATTGGGGAGCCATTTCCATGCATCCTGGGGCTCCACTATGGACCCCCAGTACTTCCACACCAACTCTGTGAGGCTTGCACTGCAGCTACAGCTGCCGCCACCTCACAGACAGGGTTCTGCCCTCCTGGGGTCTGAGCAGCTCAGTCCCAGAAAGGCAGAACAAAGCATTTCCTTCAGGAGGAGGGTGTTACACCCTCTCCCTTTGGAAATAGGTGTTACAGGCTGGGGAGGGGTAGCCTCCCCCAGCCTCTGGAAATGTTTGAAGGGCACAGATGGTGCCATCCTTGCATAAGCCAGTCTACACCAGTTCAGGGACCCCTTGTCCCTTGCTCTGGCGTGCAACTGGACAAAGGAAAGGGGAGTGACCACTCCCCTGTCCATCACCACCCAAGGGGTGGTGTCCAGAGCTCCTCCAGGGTGTCCCAGACTTCAGCCATCTTGCTTTGCAAGTTGTGGGGGCACTCTGGAGGGCTCTGAGTGGCCAGTGGCAGCTGGTGACATCAGAGACCCCTCCTGATAGGTCCTTACCCGATAAGGTAGCCCATCCCCCTCTCAGGGCTATTTAGGGTCTCTCCTGTGGGTTCTCTTTAGATTCTGCTTGCACGTTTCCAGCAGGAATCCTCTGCAACTACTACTTCATCCTCTGACCTTGGATCAACCGCAGCCTGCTCCAGGAACTGCTGTAACAGCAACAAATTATCCACAAGGGATACCTTTCTTCTGCAACTTCAGCTCCAGCCAGCAACTGCAACAGTTTCCACGGTGTGCACGCTCTGAGGACTCCCTGTCTTCACCCTGCACCAGAATGACCAAAGAAATCTCCCGTGGGGTGACGGAGTCACTCTCCTGCTCATGCAGGCACCTTCTAAGTCAACAACCGGTTCTCTTAGACTCCTCTCACAGCAACTAGTGTGCATCTTGGAACACAGAGGGTGGACGGCATCAACACAGCCTGTCCGGAGGTCCTGCTGTCGCAATTTGGAGGAGGTAAGACCTTTCCTTCCCCCAGAACAACAGTACCCCTGTGTACCGCATCTTCTTCACCTCCTGAGGCCTCTGTGCATTATTCGCAAAATTCCTTTGTGCACAGCCTGGCCCATTTCCCCAGCACTCTATCCTGCGACGCTCAACTCGCTGTACCAACTGCATTTTGCACCTACTTTGTCCCCGTGTCCTGGGACACCCGTGGTTGTTATCAGGTGCTCTCAGGGCTCTCTGAAGTGCTGAGAGCCCCCTCTTCCTCCTCACACAGAGTTGAGGCCCCCAGGTCCCTCTTGGGTCCAGATAACGCCCAGTTGACACAAAATGCGACTTTGCCGGAACCAAGGCTAATTGGAGGAATCCAGTGCCAGAACTCGCCTGCATCCAACTTCATGACGTGGGACATTTTTGCATCATGCAGAAACCTGCTGGCATCTTCCTAGGGTGCATTTCTGCAATCTTCATCCAACCAGGGACTCTTCTTTTGCACCCTCTTCTGGGTTGGCAGGGGCTCCTGTCCTTCCTGGAACTTCTTTCGACTTTTGGACTTGGTCTACTTCTTTTACATGTCTTCAGGTCCAGGAATAAACTGTTTTTTGTTTGCAGACTTGGTTGGTTCTTGCAATAATTCCAAACATGAGTTGTAGTGTGCCATAAGGAAACTTGCAGTACTTTACTCCTGCTTTTCTGGGCTCTAAGGGTGGGGTAATTTACTTACCTTTACTGTATTTTTACTCTCCCAGCGATTCTGCCCACACTACACTTGTCTAGGGGGGAGCTTGTGATTCGCATTCCACTTTCTTAGCATATAGTTTGTGTTGCCCCTAGACCTATTTTCTCCCATTGCATTCTATTGCATTTCCTATTGTTTGCACTGTCCTACGACTAATTGATGCCTTATTTTGGTGTCTAGTGTATATATTGTGTATAATACTAACCTCCAGAAGGAGTATTGCCTCTAAGATATTTTTGCTACTGTATCACCCAAATAAACTACCTTTATTTTTGGTAACACTGAGTATTGCCTTTACTTGTGTGGTATTGCAGGAGCTTTGCATGTCTCCTAGTTCAGCCTAAGCTGCTCTGCTATAGCTACCTCTATCAGCCTACGCTGCTAGAACACTACTACATTTCACTAATAAGGGATAACTGGACCTTGTATAAGGTGTAAGTACCCAAGGTACCCACTACAAACCAGGCCAGCCTCCTACACCCCAATACCAGATTTTGATTGGGGGTTCAATTTCACAATCTTAGACACCTCACATGGCCATATTCAGAGTTACCATTGTGAAGCTACATATTTGTATTGACATATATGTAGTGCACGCCTATGATGGTGTCCCCACACTCACGAAGTCAGATGAATTGTCCCTGGACACTGTGGGGGCACCTTTGCTAGTGCAAGGGTGCCCTCACACACAGTAATTTTGCACCTAGCCTTCAGTAACTGAAGGTTAGACATATTGGTGACTTATAAGTTACCTGGTGCAGTGAAAATGGCTGTGAAATTGTGTGTGCACTATTTCACTCAGGCTGCAATGACAGTCCTGAAGGAGTGTTTGTATGAGCTCCTTATGGGTGGCAAAATAAATGCTGCAGCCCATAAGGATCTCCTGGAACCCCAATGCCCTGGGTACCTAGGTACCATATACTAGGGAATTACATGGGAAGACCAGTCTGCCAATTGGATTTGGTATATGAAGTTGCTAAACTATAGTGACACATTTGGTACACAGTGAGAGCATAAGCACTGGAGTTCTGGTTAGCAGAACTCTAGTGACATAGTCAAGCGTACTGACAGCACACATAGGCCACAAACTATGTGCACTGGGGTCCTGGCTAACAGGATCTCAGTGAGACAGTAACAACACACTGAGAAATAAGTCGCAAGCTATGAGCACCAGGGTCCTTGCTAGCAGGATCCTAGTGAGACAGTAAAAACACACTGACAAACAGGCCAGAAATGGGGGTAAGCATGCTAGAAAGACGCTACTTTCTCACATAACCCCACCCCAAACAAAAGAAAATAAGGCTAACCTTGGCCAGTTGAGACTTTATTGTATAAGTGGTAATAAGTGGAGAGTAAGGGCCAGATGTCGCAAAGGGTTTTTCCCATTCTGTGTCAATGGGAAAATGTGTTCGTACATATGGCCCTAGATGTGCAATAGAGTGGTTACTCCCTTTATCATCCACTGTATGGGTTACTTCCCTGTGGGGATGTGAGCCATTCTGTTTGGAGATTTTTACCTAGCAAACAGTGCAAGTGTGTATTCTCAGCTTCTCTATTTATAAGTTTTAAAGTGGGTCAGTGTGACTGTTCCACTGATCCTATGTCAAAACAGGGCTGCTGTCCTAAAGATGAGAATGCTGGACAGCAATGCTGTCTCAGCAAGGCCAAAGCTGGGCAAAACCTTTGTGCATATGGCTGAAAGAAAGAACAGGGTTGCTGTTTCTCTTGGGTTGAAGCAGGGCAGGGCTGCTGTCCTATAAGCTCCACACTAGGACAGAGCTGCTGTCCTATGTGTTCAGAGGTAGTGCAGGGCTGCTGTACTAAAGTTTCTCTGGGAGGGCTGGAGGGTTGCTCCAAATTTACTAAAACAGTGCCATTTTTGCACATCTTATTTAGTTGTTCCAAAGAGAGTTACCTTTAACTCTGGGAGTTCAGCTGTGGCAGCTTTGGGCTCCCATGGTCCAGGAGAGGTTTCCCCCACCACAGGAATGCTTTCCTTAGTGGTAGGGTGGGGAAGGGATACTTTGATGCCCTTTTTACCTGTTGGTTGGGAAGGAGAGTTCAGGCCTCTTTCTTATCTTTGCTTTTTCATTTCACCTGAAATGAGAAGAAGCAATTCCTCAGGGATACCCAGGATGGATGCATGGGACCTGAACTCTACCTCAGCCCAACCTGAGGCCTCTAGGTCATTACCTAAGAGACAGTCTACAGGTAAGCTAGGTGATACCACCACCTGCTTTGGGGCAGTAACTCCAACCCCAACTAAGTTGCTCTACAGCTGAGGGGAGAGACAGAGTGGACTTATTGATATCAGTAACCTTGTACCTCTGTCCAAGGAGGTGTTGTGCAGGTGACACAAAGTTTTCAGTCACCCAAGTGATACTGGCATCTGTGTCCCTGTAGGCCTGGGCCTCTACACCGTTTACTAAAATTGACTGCTTGTATTTGTACATGTTAAGGGGACACGCATCCAAGGTGGCAAGGCCAGTGCCACCAGGTGTGACAGAAACTGTCTTGGCGGTTTCTATACCTACCCCAGTTTCTATGATGGACTCAAAAGTAAACCCAACTATACCCTTTGTTAGACTATTGCCAGTAGCCCCACCACTATTACCACTACTGCTAGGGGCTCTAGAGGTTGATGTATTAGTGGTGGTAGGCTCAGGGGCTTTACCTGGTCAGGACTTATCCCCTGGCCTATGGCCTTTACCTCTGCACACATAGCACCAGGGCTTTTTATTGTGTGTAGAGTGAGAAGAAGAGGAAGATGATTTATCCCCACCACCCAGAAGAGTGTTGTGGACCTGAAGAAATATCTTTGTATTTACTTTTATCCCCATGCTTATCCTGAGACTTTTCACATTGTTCTTCTTTTCTTTATCACCCCCTGTATGAGCTTTTCTGCTCACCCCTGTTCTGACCCATTTGTCTGCCTTCTTTCCCAATTTTTGGGGAGAGGTCAGATCTGAGTCCATACGATATTGGTGTAATAAGTCAGACACACAACAATTCAATACATGCTCTCTCAAAATCAGATTATACAGACCCTGGTAATCAGACACTTTACTGCCATGTAACCAACCCTCTAAAGCTTTCACAGAACAGTCCACAAAGTCAATTCAATCTTGTGAAGATTCTTTCTTGATTTCCCTGAACTTAATTCTGTTTTGCTCTGTGGTGAGTCCAACACCATCAATGAGTGCATTCTCTAAATTGTTGTAGTTGTCTGCATTCGCCTCCCTAACAGAGAGGAGTCTGTATCTCCCTTTGTCAGAGAAGGACAACCAAAGTATAGCAGCCCAATGCTTTTGAGGGACCCTTTGAACCTTGCAGGCCCTCTCAAATGGAACAAACCACTTTTGAACTTCATCCCCCACCTTGTATGAGGGAACAATTTTATGTAAGTTTCTGGGGCTAATGTTGTCCTCATCACTTCTGAAACTGTTAGTGCTGCTGCTACCATGGGGAACTATCCCCAACCCCTGTCTTTCCCTTTTCACAGCTAGGGATTCCCTATCTAAGGCCAATTGTTGCTACTATAGCCGGTCTGGCCTCCTCCAACTTCAGCTTTCTGAGTTCCCTATCTAGGGACTGGTCCTTAGGGTTGGATGTGTGGGACACTTCTGACACAGAAGTGACATGAGAGTGAGCAGAGGTTGAACTTTCCCTAACTTGTGTAACCCTCGTGACCTGGCCTCTAGGGGTGAAGGGTGCCGTACTTATTTGTGCCCCCTTCCCACTGCCAGGTACACTAGGTGGTTTGTTGAGAGAAAGATCTGTGGAATGATGCTCCCCTGCATCTTCAGGGCCCTCTCCTGAATCTACCAGGTCAAAAATCTCCCTCTGTCTCCCCTTCTGATTGTACACGCCCATCAGGATGCTCCTGGTCATCTTGTAAGAGGAGATTCAATAGGAAATCCTTATTAGGGTTCTTCCCAATGCCTAAGCTTCTATCTAAACAGACCCCTCAGACTTTTAAAATTAAGATTTTCATAAGTGGTCTTGACGACCTTGGGGGTAGCCTCTCTAGAAGACATAGGGGGTCATTCTGACCCTGGCGGTCATGGACCGCCAGGGCCAACGTCCGCGGGAGCACCGCCAACAGGCTGGCGGTGCTCCCATGGGCATTCTGACCGCGGCGGTACAGCCGCGGTCAGAAACGGAAAACCGGCGGTGTTCCGCCGGTTTTCCGCTGCCCTGGGGAATCCTCCATGGAGGCGCTGCAGGCAGCGCCGCAATGGGGATTCCGACCCCCTTACCGCCAGCCTGGTTCCGGCGGTTTTGACCGCCAGAACCTGGCTGGCGGTAACGGGTGTTGTGGGGGCCCTGGGGGCCCCTGCAGTGCCCATGCCAACGGCATGGGCACGGCAGGGGCCCCTAACAGGGCCCCACTAAGATTTTCAGTGTCTGCTATGCAGACACTGAAAATCGCGACGGGTGCAACTGCACCCGTCGCACCCTTCCCACTCCGCCGGCTCCATTCGGAGCCGGCTTCCTCGTGGGAAGGGGTTTCCCGCTGGGCGGGCGGGCGGCCTTCTGGCGGTCGCCCGCCCAGCGGGAAACTCAGAATAACCGCGGCGGTCTTTTGACCACGCAGCGGTATTCTGGCAGTTCCCGTTTGGCTGGTGGCACTTGCCGCCAGCCAAACTCAGAATGACCCCCATAGTGATAGAAAAAGTTAGAGAGAAGAGTAAGAAGTTAGCAAACTATTTCACCTAACTTTGTAGAGGAATACTTTTCAGAACTTTTCATAACTTTTAAAATGTTTGGTTAAACTTTTGTTCGAAGAGAAAAAGTGACTGCTAGGTATAATTGTATATAGCTCTAAGTATTGGAGTACACTATTCTTGTAAAAAACACCAGTGACAAAGTGGTAAAGCAATTGCAATTGCAAGTACTTCTCCCACAGCTGCACCACCAATGTAGGAGGCTGGCCTGGTTTGTAGTGGGTACTTAGCTACTTACACATTATACCATGTCCAGTTATCCCTTATTAGTGAAATGTAGGCAGTGCCTAGCAGCTTAGGCTGTCTAGGGATAGCTGTAGAAGAGGAGCCAAGGCTGAACTAGGAGATATGCAAAGCTCTAGCAATACCACTATAGTCACACAGTAGTTATACACAACAAAGACAATACTCAGGCCCTCATTATAACTTTGGCAGTAACTGCTGCCTACCGCCACGGCGATGGCCGCTAACATGCCGCCGCCGTGGCTACCAGCCATCTACACATTTTGACCATTGACTGTATTACTCCAGAAGGCTGGCGGAATACCGCCGACGGTCATGGCACTGGATGGCGGACAGGCAGTGCTGCTGACAGCAGCACGCCACGCCAGAAAAACACCACCTACCGTATCATGAGCAATAAAACGGCCTGACGGTGTTTTGCTGGCGGACGCTGCTGCTGACAGCAGTGCTGCGTCCCGTCTCCAGCGGAGGACCCCCTGCAAGCAGGTAAATCGGGTTTTCCGCCACGAGAGGGGGGTGTTGTGTGCGTGTGGGGGGTGTTGTGTGCGTCTGGGCGGTGTGTGCGTGTGGGGGAGGGTGTGTGTGTATGTTTTGGTATGCGTGCATGCGGGTGTGAGTCACGTTGAATGAATGCGTGAATGACTGAATGTCAGTGTATATTGTGTGTTGTGAATGCGTGTGTGTGAGAAAGTATGTTGGTGTTTGTTGCGGTGTGTGGGTATGTATGTGTGCATGCGTGGGGGATGTGGGTATGCATGTGTGCATGTGTGTATATGGGTGCGCATATGGATGTGTACATGTGCGGGGGCGGCATGTGAGGGAGGAGGAGGGTGGGGGAGGACTCTGGGGAGGGGGCGAGGAGACCCCTATCAGTGCCAGTGGTTGTCTGTGATGGTGGTTACCGCCAGGGTCAAAATCCCATTTTTTTTTACTGCTGGCCTGTTGGCGGTATTAACGCCGCTTTAACACTGATTGCTAGGGTCGTAATGATGGTCTCAGTGTTACCAAAAATAAAGGTACTTTATTTTAGTGACACAAGGCCAAAAATATCTTAGAGGCAATAGTCCTTCTCCTTCTAGAGGTAAGTATTATACACAATATATACACCAGTAACCAAAATCAGGTGAGTAAACAGTCATAGAATAGTGAAAACAGTGAAAAACATGATAGATTGCAATGGACCTATGGGCAACATAAACCATATACTAAAATAGTGGAATGGGAAAGTAGGATCCCCCCGCTAGGCAAGTATAGTGTGTAGAGGGGCGCTGGGAGTGTAAGAAAACACCAAAGGTAAGTAAAGTACCCCATCCCAGAGCCCAGGAAAGCAGAAGTAAAGTACAGCAACTTTCCTCGGAGCACACTACAAGTAGTGAGGAAGAATTATTCAAGAACCAAGCAAGACTGCAAGCAACCAACAATGGATTCCTGGGCCTGAAGACCTGTGGAGAGAGGCGACCAAGTCCAGAAGTCGTTGATGAGTCCAGGAAAAACAGGAGCCCCCGCCCACGTGGAAGAAGGTGCAAAAGTGGATTCTCCGGTTGGAAGAAAACTACAGAAATGCACCAAAGAAGATAGCTGCAGGTTCCTGCTTCCTGTCGAGTTGTTGGATGCAGGCTGTTTGCGTCACTGGATCCCACCAATAAAGCTTGGTTCATGCAAGGATGCGTTTTGCGTCAAAGAGGAGCTACCCGGACCCAGGAGGGACCGGGGGGCCTCAACTTAGACTGAGGAGAGAGAGGGGGCTCTCAGCACTTCAGAGAGCCCTCGGAAGACCAGGCAGCACCAACATGTGGCCCAGGACACAGGGACAAAGGAGTTGCAAAGTGTGGTTGTCGCAGCACTACACAGAAGGATCCCATGCCGTTGGAGAACAACTCAGAGAGCTGTGTGTCGCAGGAAACAGTGCTGGGGATGCTGTGCACGAAGAACTCATGGAAGAAGTGCACAGAAGCCCAAGGAGCTGCAGAGGACGTGATGCAACAGGGGTACTATCTGGTACAGGAAGGCAAGCTCTTACCTCCACCAAAGCTGGACAGCTAGACCTTTGGACAGTCAGGGTCACTTCAGTCTACCATCTGTGTTCCAGGGATCACGCTCGTCGACAGGAGAGGAGTCTCAGAGGGGTCCTGGCTAGCAGGATCCAAGTGAGACAGTAAAAACACACTGACAAATAGGCCTCAAGCTATGAGCACAGAGGTCCTTGCTAGCAGGATCCCAGTGAGACAGTAAAAACACACTGACAAACAGGCCAAAAATGGGGGTAACCATGCTAGAAAGAGGATACTTTCTCACACCTGGTGGCATAGGGGTCCTGGTGCTTGCATGTTAACTGCACTTGTGACTGTTTGTTTAGTAGCAACATATAGCAATTATCTGTGTTCAGTGGCTTTCGTGGAGCTTTTGGCCCGGTGCCACTGCACCTGCTGCACCATTCAAATCATGGCCCTGATTCCTGCAAGGTAACTGAGCTTGTGACTGCTTGATAAGCAGCAACATACAGCAATAATCAGTGTTCAGTGGGTTTCCTGGAGCTTTTGGCCCCTGTGCCACTGCACCTGTTTCACCATTCAAATTATGGTCCTGGTTCCTGCGAGGTAACTGCAAATGTGACTGACTGTTTAGTAGCAACATACAGCAATGATCAGGTCATCCAGGGGGCTGCCTTGGTGGCTGTACATTTAGATTAAACTGAAGTTGAACCACTTGCAATGACCAGTGCCCCGAGGCACACTCCGGGGGTCCTGCTCCTCCTGCTGGCTGTACCACCAACGAGAAGAATGAGACACCTCCAGCAGCCGCAGACTGAGAGGGGGGTCGCTTTAAGGGGTGTTTGCGAGGAACAGCAGGGAAGTGTCGTAGCCCTGATTGCTGAAAGATGGGGAGTCGCTCTAAGGGACGTTTCTGCAGTGCAGCCGGCTGTACCTTCTTCAAGGAGAACAAGACATGATGAGCTTTAGTATTTATTTATGTTATATTTATTTTGTGTGGCACACAATTTTTTTTTACGGTGGTCATTATGACATTGGTGGTGAGTGATGAAGTGGCAGAAAGACCGCCAACAGGCTGGCGGTAATTACTGCCAAATTATGACCAGGGCGGTGAGAACTCCCATAGACAGCCAATGTACCACACCATCCGCCAGGACATTAACATCACTGACCACTGCGGGACGGAACCAACACCATCCAAAGCCTGGTGGGAACACTGCACAGAAGACCAAAGACTCACCATTAGAGACACAGAGAAGAACACCGCAATGGAACCGGAACTGCTAGTCTAACTGATTCTCTTTTACGTCATGCTTCACGTGGAACACCGACGAAGATGACGAAAGTGAGTACAGCCGCCTAGCACACAAGGGAGGGAGGGAGGAAAAGGAGAGTGACACACACATGCACAACACACACCAGACACACACACCATACACACATCAGCTGCGGACAAAAACAATGGCACATGACACAGAGCATAATAATGCAAGGAAAACAAAAAGGAAGTACTGAGAATGTATTGAATAGGAACAGCCACCAAATGAACTAGTTGGATAAAAATAGATATGTACAATTGTCCACAAAGGGCCAATGCCTAGTCCAAAGTACTAAGGGCTCACATGGCCACAGGGCACAGTCCAAGGCCCAACTCGTTTCCTGACGACATCCTCACAGAACTGTGCAGGGGCATCATTATTGAAGTGGGCAGGCACCTCAGGGGAAATGGGATTGGGGGTTGCACCTCAGCCGAAGTCAGGAACTTGCCCACTGGTTCTGTAGGGGGCTCCATGCCCATTTCCCTTTGCTTGGAGGGCAAGCTCAGTCTCTGAAGTGGGGAACATGCCCATAGGTTCTGGAGCGGGCTCCATGCCCAATTGTCCCTGGAGGGGACTGCAAGGCCTCAGTCTCTGAAGTTGGGAACATGCCCACTGGTTCTGGAGGGAGCTCCATGCCCAGTTGTCCCTGGTGGGGATTGCAAGTTCACAGTCTATGAAGTGGGGAACATGCCAGCTGGTTCTGGAGGGGGATCCATGCCCAATTCACTTTGCTGGGGAGTGCAAGGTCACAGTCTTTGAAATGGGGAACAGGCCCACTGGTTCTGGAGGGGGCTCCATGCCCATTTTCCTTTGCTGGGGAATGCAGTGTCACAGTCTCACAGGTGGTAAACTCACCCACTGCTTCTTGAGGGGGCTCCTTGCACAGCAGTCCCTGGATGGTGGCCTACAAGTCCGCTGCTGTAGGTGAGGGCTGCACCGTCTCAGCTGGAGGTGAGGTCTCTGTGACCACTGGTGGTGGTGGTGGTACCCTGCCAGCCTCTGCTGGAGGTGAGGGCTGCTGTGTCTCTGCTGTGGAAGGTGCCTCGTGGGCAGCCTCTGCTGGAGGTGAGGGCTGCTGTGTCTCAGCTGTGGAAGGTGCCTCCTAGGCAGCCGCTGCTGGAGGTGAGAGCTGCTGTGTCTCAGCTGTGGAAGGTGCCTCCTGGGCAGCCTCCGTTGGAGGTGAAGGCTGTTGTGTGGCAGCTGGAGTTGAGGGCTTCTTCACTTTCATGGCAGGAGTTGAGGTTTTCTACCCTGTCCTGGCTGTTAGAGTGGGATCCTTACCCTTCCTGGCTGTTGGAGTGGGATTTTTCCTCTTCCTGGCTGCTGGAATGGGATAATTCCTCTTCCTGGCTGCTGGAGTTGGATCCTTCACTGTCTTGCCTCAAGACCAGGAGGTGCCTCCACTGTCCCTGTGGACTGTTTGGCTGAGGTGTTGGGCTGGGTCATTGGTACGCTGCTCTTACGGGCAGGACTAGGGGTGGAGGGGGAGGGAAGAGGTCAAGTTGGGCAAGGAAAGGTTTTAGAGATGGTGGGGCAGGAGGAGGGATAGGAGCGGAGGTTGAAGGCGTGGTTGTTGGAGGAGTACATCTGCTGGACTTGGGTGCAGGTGCCTGGGGAGTGTGCTGATGTGAGGTGGATGGCTGTTGGGTGTCCTTCAGGAGGGGGGATAGACAGGGTGGGAGAGGATACAGGGAACGCATGGATGGATGTTGTGGAGGTGTCTGCAAGTGAGGTGTGTGTGCTGCTTGGTGTGGTGATGCTGGTGGCGGATGTTGAAGCAGTGCATGCAGGTGTTAATGTGGACGTAACTGTGAGGGAGGTGGAAGAGGAGGAGGAGGGGGAGGAGGAGGAGAGGGAGACAGTGGAGGTAGTGGATGTGGTTGTGTCTGCAATGGTCTGGTGTTTGCGTGAGTGCTTGTGGGCTGAAGTGTGGTGCCTGTGTTTGACTGTGTCACTCTTGTGTGTTGTCTTGTGTGCATGCTCGTCAGTAATGGTGCATGGGACGGGTTGGGGATGAGGAGACTGGGACTGGGAAGTGGTAATTGGAGGAGGACAGTAGAAACAGGGACAATGACTACCACAATGGCTGCCACCAGAGAGGAGGCCAGAGCGTGAATCGATTTGTGTTGGGTTGCCAATTCACTGTGGATGCCCTCCAGGAATGCATTGGATTGCTGCATCTGGGATGCCAGTGCTCCATTTCCTGGCAATTGGTTCTTTTCAAGTGAGAGTGGGCTTGGCAGCAGGAATGTCACAGCCAATGTTCTCAATCGTGCTGGCAAGGGTTCTGTCTGCCTGGTGAAACACGTGTGCAGCTACATTGTTTTCCCCGATGGATGATTTGGCCAACTGTTAAGGCAGGGTTCTATGCAATGGGCCATATCCCCAGTATTATGGGGGAGACTGACTTTACACATGTTGCTTTTGTCCCCCCACCAGAATGAACAGGTGTTCAGGAATCGGAAGAGTTTCTACTCACTGAATGTGCAAATGGTGTGCCTGGCTGACCAGTACATCTCCCACGTTACTGCCAAGTGTCCTAGGTTGGTGCATGATGCTTTTGTCCTGAGGAATAGCAGCATCCCAAATGTGATGGCCCAGCTATAGAGGTACAATGTGTGGCTAATAGGTGAGCTAGAGTCCCCACCCACTGTATGTCAGTGTATGTCTTGAGGTGTGATCACCCTAGGAATGTGTAAGGCTAAGGTTCGTCTGTTAGGGTTGGTGCACAGCAAAGAGCATGTCCCCTCTCACTGCACTAGTGGGTTCTGTAATAGCTCCCTTTTAAACTTACTATTGAAAGCCTTTCTCGTTATCTCACCTTCCCCCCCCCTAGGCTTCTGTGTATGTTGTTTAATGTGCTGTTTTATTTACACATTGGGCCTTGCTTTTACCAAGGCTTCTTTAAAACACTCCGCTCTAGGCCATGTGTTAATTTAACTCATTTGCATAATAACTGAAACTCTGCACACCTTTCAAGAACATGTGCAGCATGTGAGGACCACACCCAGCTCTTCAAACCACACCCAGCTCTGCACACCTTTCAAGAACATGTGCAGCATGTGAGGACCACACCCAGCCCTGTCTATAAAAGGCAGCCCCCGAGCCTCACCCAGTGCTTGTGCTCGTCTACCTCCCGCTTACCTGAGGACAGATCCCTCGGCGCTGGCACTCCTGCTCTCTACAGACTTTAATTGGCTTCAATGGGCGCAGCTTCTGGCTCTTCCTTCTTCCGGTTTCCGGTTCCTCCTTGCCTCAGCCTCTCTCCTACAAGCAACCTGCAAAAGAGAAAGAAGACAAGGTTAGACTGATCAGTATCTCTTGCCAGCAACAAGTAAGTGCAAAACTTTTATTACCTGAAAGAACTTTGACAACAATTTCTGTATTCGTGTATAGACAATTTGAAACAAGATACCTTCCACGAACATTGTGATTCAAACTCTTTGTTACAAGAATACTTTGCAGAACTTTGTGAAGCAAACATTTTTTTTATGGAACTTTTAAGAATCGAACCGTGGAAACCATTAACAGCAAGGCAAACAGTAAATCAAGGACTTGCACAAATTACATGCTGTATTTTGACGTAAAAGTACAGTATTTGTTTTATAAAAGATTCTGGAAATATGGGAAAAGTGAGTCTGCTATTGGCAATTTAGGCTTTAGTTATATTAAGATGAATGCTTGATATTGGTAATTCTGATAACGGTATTTGTTTAATGTTTTAGAAGCTTTAGAGTAATAGAAAGCACATCCCAGAGCAGTAACACATTCCAAACCTGGAAACTAGAGACCAGGATCCAAGAGGTACTTTTAGAAGAAAATTTATAATAAATAAAGGGATAGTCAGGAACCCAGTTAGGAATAGGATGTACTTATCTGTTCTTTGTTTATGTTTCATTAGGCACCAGTTTCTACAGAAGTCAGAGAGGGCCGCAGATTTGTGCAGCACTTCAACAGTGGAAACGCAAGAACGCTGTTGTCTCTTTATTTTATTTTATCCACTTCCCCCCTTCCCTTGAGCTTCTGTTCTTAGTGCACTGTTTTAAAAACTAGTGTGCTGGAACAAGCAGTTTCAGGGTGGGGTCGGATTGTCTTCAACCTCCATCAGAACTGAACAAGGACTCAGGTGAGCTGGGCTTTGACAGAAGCACAAGCCTTAAATAAAAATAAAAAAATTCAGTTCTGGTGGACGATGAATATCGGGGAAGAAATAGAGGGCACTGACGTCACGGATATGGCGCAGGCCCTAAATGAGGACTTGGCTCATAATGAATCAGTGTCTGGCATCTTGCAACATATGCAAGAGGAAATAGAGAGATTAAAGATGGAGAATACCTCTTTAAAACAGGATTTAAGCAGGTATAAATTTAGGGTATCTCAGTGGAACACAGCTTTTACGCCTTTGTTTAAAACCTCCTCAGAGACAGGGGCGCCATCAAAACATACAACTTTGCCTCCCCCAGTTGAGGTCACTGTTAATGTTCCTAATGCTGTGCCCTTAGCAGCACCTGAACGTTTTCATTGAGATAGCAACAAATTCCATGTTTTTATCAATCAATGTCAATTACACTTCGTTTGTAAGCCACAACAGTTCCCTACTGATGCTACGAAAGTGGCATTCGTCTTGTCTTATTTGGGTGGCACAGCAGCCAATTGGTTAATTCCTTTCGTGGAGAGAGATGATCCCATCCTCCATAATTGGAATCAATTTAAACGTACCATGACCAGCCTTTTTGCAAAACACACTTTCATGCAGGCAAGTGATAATGAGCTTTTAAATCTTAAACAAGGTAACAAGGATTTATTGACCTATCTCACTAGTTTTAATCGTTTACTCACCGAGACACACTGTCAAGAAGAAAAGCGTGTCTCCCTTTTCTATAAAGGTTTGAGAGACGAGTTAAAAGACGCGCTGGCTCATATTGTTGATTTGCCAGAAGACTATTCGGACTTTGTAGATTTAGTTGTGAAATTAGAACATAGACTAGGAGAAAGAAAGGGAGATAAATACAAACTGGAATCACGGTAAACTTTTATTAGACACGAGAAGAAAGACCCAGATAATAAACTCCCTGAACCTGAGCCTATGCAAATAGGGACACTCAGAGGTTCACTCACATCAGAGGAAAAAGAAAGAAGGAGAAAACTTCAATTATGTTTATATTGTGGAAGGGCAGGTCACTTTGCCAGAGAATGTCCAGTAAAGCCTAAAAATCCACGAAAGGGTGCTGTTTCCTCCACCTCCTCAACTGAATCGGGAAACGATTAAGCTCGACAAGGGGAGAGGTTACTTGTTCGAGAAAACATCTTAATCAAACCTCTAATGCTGCAGCCTTCATGGTACCGTACATACCTAGACATTTCATAATTCAGGTCGTTTTAATTGTTACTACCCAAGTGAGGCATTCTCTCCCTGTCCTACTGGACTCAGGCGCGACAGGAAACTTTGTGGATAATAAGTTAGCTGAAAACTTAGGACTTCCTATGTGCCTAAAGCCTTGTCCAGAAGCAGTATGTGCAGTGGATGGGTCAGAATTGACCTCTGGATTAATCACAAAACAAACAAGTCCACTTGTTATGGTCTGTCAGAACGGCACACAGAGGTGATTAGCTTTGATCTGATAGATACTCCTAATTTTGGTTTGATTCTCGGGGTACCCTGGTTAACAACTCATAACCCAAAAATTGATTGGGTGAATAGAAATGTTACTTTGGATTCCTCTTTCTGTAGAACCAATTGCTATCAAGAAGCAGGTACAGAACAGAGCACAGTATTACACTGTGCTAGTGTTATACAAGATGAACCAAGTCTCCCTCCTGAATATTCTGACTTTAAAGACGTCTTTGATCCAGTAAAGGCTAGTGTGCTGCCCACACATAGGTCTTATGACTGTCGTATAGATCTTATCCCAGGGGCCCCTTTACCTAATAACAGAGTATATGCTTTGACTGACGAAGAAACCAAATACTTAAGAACCTACCTAGATGACCTACTACAGTCTGGGTTCATCCGTCATTCCACATCTCCGGTGTCATCTGCACTCTTTTTTATCCCGAGCCGGATAAATCCCTGCGCGCGTGTATCGATTATAGAGGACTAAATAAGGCTACAATAAAGAATAAATATCCTCTTCCTCTAATACCTGTGTTGTTGGATCAATTAAGACATTCTACTGTATACACTAAACTAGATCTGCGGGAAGCTTACCACCTGGTCCAAGTAAAAGAGGGGGATGAGTGGAAGACAGCTTTCAAGACAAAGTTTGGTTTATTTGAGTACACAGTAATGTCCTTTGGGTTATGTAATGCCCCTGCGGCCTTTCAGTTCTTTATAAATGAGGTCCTACACAAATTCCTGGACGTTTGTGTCATAGTATACATAGACGACATCCTCATTTACTCTAAGAACTCAGAAGAACATACCCAACATGTTCGTGCAGTATTATCAAAGTTAAAAGAAAATCATCTTTTTGCTAAGTTCGAAAAGTGTACTTTTAATGTCAGCAAGGTGGACTTTTTAGGATACTGCCTGTCACCTCAAGGAATAACTATGGATGTAAAGAAAATCAGTGCTATTGCTGATTGGCCAGAACCATCCTCTGTAAAAGATATTCAGAAATTTCTGGGTTTCGCCAATTTTTATAGGAGGTTTATTGCACATTTTGCAGACATTGCGGCCCCAATAACTACCTTGTTGCGGAAAGGGCAACGATTTCTTTGGACTGATGAGGCGGCACACGCCTTTCAACTCCTAAAACAAAAGTTCACTTCAGCCCCAATTCTGAAACATCCTGATCCTGACTTGCCTTTTTTTGTTGAAGCGGATGCTTCACAAGTAGCTTTAGGAGGAGTTCTCTCTCAACGAGATGCAGTAGATGGCCAGTTACATCCTATAGCCTTCTATTCCAAAAAGTTATTACCAGCTGAACAAAATTACACTGTGGCTGAAAGGGAACTACTAGCTATCAAAGTAGCCTTTTCAGAATGGAGGCACCATTTAATGGGAGCCAAGTACCCAGTTACAATCTTTTCTGACTATAGGAACCTACAGTTTTTTGGATCACTTAAAGCACTAACACCACGTCAGATGCGCTGGTTAATTTTTTTTAGCACATTTGACTTTGTAATAACCTATAGACCAGGTGCACAACAAATTCAATCTGATGTGTTATCTAGATACGGACATACCTCAGACATGAAACAAGATAAAATAGGAGAACCCATTATTCCTCCCCAAAAGTTTTTGGCACCAGTACAACAGAAGGATTTCATCACAGATCTATATAATGCACACATGCAAATAGCACCTCAGGATTGGTTAAAGGATTCCCATAACACAATACAACGAGGTTTATTGTATCACGACAACATGCTGTTAGTGCCCACCTCTGAATTACAAACACAGGTGATAATTTGGCATCACGCCTCACCGTTGGCAGGTCATCCTGGTTGGGTAAAAACCCTGGAAAATGTGCAAAAACACTTTTGGTGGGACACTATAAGAAAGGACATTAAGCAATTTGTCACTACCTGTCCAATTTGTGCAAGACAAAAATCTTCTCATAAGGCCCCTGACGGCTTGTTAATACCAATGCCAACACCCAAACAACCTTGGCACACTGTGAGCGTAGACTTTATTGTAGGTTTACCACCTGTAAAATCTTTCACAACAGTGTTGGTTATAGTGGATTTTTTATCTAAAATGGCACATTTTGTACCATTACGGAAATTACCCACGGCGGCAGAATTTGCCGATATTTTTATAAGGGAAATTGTGCATTTACATGGTTTGCCAAGCAAAGTGGTGTCAGACCGAGGGAGCCAGTTCAACTCTAAATTTTGGAAAAAATTATGTCAAAAACTGAAAATAGATGTGGCATTATCCACTGCTTTCCACCCAGAGACAGATGGACAGACTGAACGACTGAACCAAACCTTACTTCAAACGCTACGTTGTTTATTGGCTGATTATTCTAGTGAATGGTTGGAAGCTCTCCCTGTAGCGGAGTTTGTTTATAATAATACTGAGCATTCAGCTCTACTTTGCTCACCATTCTATTTCTTGCAGGGGTATCATCCAAGACCTATACCCATTTTGTTAGAAGATTCTCTGTTACCTACAGTAACGGATAGACTAACGAGGTTAGGTGACATACAAGACAAAGCCAGGAAACATTTATTAAAGTACAAGGAAAGCATGAAAAGACAAGCAGACAAACACAGATCTGAGGCCCCAATGTATAAAATCGGTGACAAGGTATGGCTCTCCACAAAGAACCTAAACATAGAGGGATCCCGAAAGCTGCAACCACGTTTCCTTAGTACCCTTTAGTATAACTGCCATAGTAAACCCGGTAACAGTAAAATTAGATTTACCAAAAGAATATCCAGTACATACTACATTCCATGTGTCCTTGCTTAAGCCGTACAATCCAAAAACCCGACCTGAACCACCACCTCCACCCATACCAATTAAGGGAAATCTAGAATATGAAGTGAAAAGCATAAAAGACTCAAAAAGAATTAGTGGACGTCTGTTTTATTTAGTAGAATGGAAAGGATATGATGAATCTGAGAATTCATGGGAACCAGCATCATATGTGCATGCCCCACAGCTGATTAGACGGTTTTATTAAAAAAATCCAGGAAAACCCCGTCCTGTAGGGGGGCCTTTGAGGGGGGCAACTGTTAGGGTTTGTGCACAGCAAAGAACATGTCCCCTCTCACTGCACTAGTGGGTTCTGTAATAGCTCCCTTTTAAACTTACTATTGAAAGCCTTTCTTGTTATCTCACCTCCCCCCCCCCTTAGGCTTCTGTGTATGTTGTTTAATGTGCTGTTTTGTTTACACATTGGGCCTTGCTTTTACCAAGGCTTCTTTAAAACACTCCGCTCTAGGCCATGTGTTAATTTAACTCATTTGCATAATAACTGAAACTCTGCACACCTTTCAAGAACATGTGCAGCATGTGAGGACCACACCCAGCTCTTCAAACCACACCCAGCTCTGCACACCTTTCAAGAACATGTGCAGCATGTGAGGACCACACCCAGCCCTGTCTATAAAAGGCAGCCCCCGAGCCTCACCCAGTGCTTGTGCTCGTCTACCTCCCGCTTACCTGAGGACAGATCCCTCGGCGCTGGCACTCCTGCTCTCTACAGACTTTCATCGGCTTCAATGGGCGCAGCTGCTGGCTCTTCCTTCTTCCGGTTTCCGGTTCCTCCTTGCCTCAGCCTCTCTCCTAC
The DNA here is from genome assembly GCF_031143425.1 of Pleurodeles waltl. NCBI lineage: Eukaryota > Metazoa > Chordata > Amphibia > Caudata > Salamandridae > Pleurodeles > Pleurodeles waltl. The sequence goes on from NC_090445.1 coordinate 1,246,140,974, forward strand.
AAGCAACCTGCAAAAGAGAAAGAAGACAAGGTTAGACTGATCAGTATCTCTTGCCAGCAACAAGTAAGTGCAAAACTTTTATTACCTGAAAGAACTTTGACAACAATTTCTGGATTCGTGTATAGACAATTTGAAACAAGATACCTTCCACGAACATTGTGATTCAAACTCTTTGTTACAAGAATACTTTGCGGAACTTTGTGAGGCAAACAGTAAATCAAGGACTTGCACATATTACATGCTGTATTTTGATGTAAAAGTACAGTATTTGTTTTATAAAAGATTCTGGAAATATGGGAAAAGTGAGTCTGCTATTGGGAATTTAGGCTTTAGTTATATTATGATGAATGTTTGATATTGGTAATTCTGATAACGGTATTTGTTTAATGTTTTAGAAGCTTTAGAGTAATAGAAAGCACATCCCAGAGCAGTAACACATTCCAAACCTGGAAACTAGAGACCAGGATCCAAGAGGTACTTTTAGAAGAACATTTTTAATAAATAAAGGGATAGTCAGGAACCCAGTTAGGAATAGGTTGTACTTATCTGTTCTTTGTTTATGTTTCATTAGGCACTAGTTTCTACAGAAGTCAGAGAGGGCCGCAGATTTGTGCAGCACTTCAACAGTGGAAACGCAAGAACGGTGTTGTCTCTTTATTTTATTTTATCCACTTCCCCCCTTCCCTTGAGCTTCTGTTCTTAGTGCACTGTTTTAAAAACTAGTGTGCTGGAACAAGCAGTTTCAGGGTGGGGTCGGATTGTCTTCAACCTCCATCAGAACTGAACAAGGACTCAGGTGAGCTGGACTTTGACAGAAGCGCAAGCCTTAAAAAAATAATAATTCAGTTCTGGTGGACGATGAATATCGGGGAAGAAATAGAGGGCATTGACGTCACGGATATGGCGCAGGCCCTAAATGAGGATTTGGTTCATAATGAATCAGTGTCTGGCATCTTGCAACATATGCAAGAGGAAATAGAGAGATTAAAGATGGAGAATACCTCTTTGAAACAGGATTTAAGCAGGTATAAATTTAGGGTATCTCAGTGGAACACAGCTTTTACGCCTTTGTTTAAAACCTCCTCAGAGACAGGGGCGCCATCAAAACATACAACTTTGCCTCCCCCAGTTGAGGTCGCTGTTAATCTTCCTAATGCTGCGCCCTTAGCAGCACCTGAACGTTTTCATGGAGATAGTAACAAATTCCATGTTTTTATCAATCAATGTCAATTACACTTCGTTTGTAAGCCACAACAGTTCCCAACTGATGCTACGAAAGTGGCATTCGTCTTGTCTTATTTGGGTGGCACAGCAGCCAATTGGTCAATTCCTTTCGTGGAGAGAGATGATCCCATCCTCCATAATTGGAATCAATTTAAACGTACCATGACCAGCCTTTTTGCAAAACACACTTTCATGCAGGCAAGTGATAATGAGCTTTTAAATCTTAAACAAGGTAACAAGGATTTATTGACCTATCTCACTAGTTTTAATCGTTTACTCACCGAGACACAGTGGCCAGAAGAAAAGTGTGTCTCCCTTTTCTATAAAGGTTTGAGAGACGAGTTAAAAGACGCGCTGGCTCATATCGTTGATTTGCCAGAAGACTATTCGGACTTTGTAGATTTAGTTGTGAAATTAGAACATAGACTAGGAGAAAGAAAGGGAGATAAATACAAACTGGAATCATGGTTAACTTTTATTAGACACGAGAAGAAAGACCCAGATAATAAACTCCCTGAACCTGAGCCTATGCAAATAGGGACACTCAGAGGTCCACTCACATCAGAGGAAAAAGAAAGAAGGAGAAAACTTAAATTATATTTATATTGTGGAAGGGCAGGTCACTTTGCCAGAGAATGTCCAGTAAAGCCTAAAAATCCACGAAAGGGTGCTGTTTCCCCCACCTCCTTAACTGAATCGGGAAACGATTAAGCTCGACAAGGGGAGAGGTTACTTGTTCGAGAAAACATCTTAATTAAACCTCTAATGCTGCAGCCTTCATGGTACCGCACATACCTAGACATTTCATAATTCAGGTCGTTTTAATTGTTACTACCCAAGTGAGGCATTCTCTCCCTGTCCTACTAGACTCAGGCGCGACAGGAAATTTTGTGGATAATAAGTTAGCTGAAAACTTAGGACTTCCTATGTGCCTAAAGCCTTGTCCAGAAGCAGTGTGTGCAGTGGATGGGTCAGAATTGACCTCTGGATTAATCACAAAACAAACAAGTCCACTTGTTATGGTCAGTCAGAACGGCACACAGAGGTGATTAGCTTTGATCTGATAGATACTCCTAATTTTGGTTTGATTCTCGGGGTACCCTGGTTAACAACTCATAACCCAAAAATTGATTGGGTGAATAGAAATGTTACTTTGGATTCCTCTTTCTGTAGAACCAATTGCTATCAAGAAGCAGGTACAGAACAGAGCACAGTATTACACTGTGCTAGTGTTATACAAGATGAACCAAGTCTCCCTCCTGAATATTCTGACTTTAAAGACGTCTTTGATCCAGTAAAGGCTAGTGTGCTGCCCACACATAGGTCTTATGACTGTCGTATAGATCTTATCCCAGGGGCCCCTTTACCTAATAACAGAGTATATGCTTTGACTGACGAAGAAACCAAATACTTAAGAACCTACCTAGATGACCTACTACAGTCTGGGTTCATCCGTCATTCCACATCTCCGGTGTCATCTGCACTCTTTTTTATCCCGAGCCGGATAAATCCCTGCGCGCGTGTATCGATTATAGAGGACTAAATAAGGCTACAATAAAGAATAAATATCCTCTTCCTCTAATACCTGTGTTGTTGGATCAATTAAGACATTCTACTGTATACACTAAACTAGATCTGCGGGAAGCTTACCACCTGGTCCAAGTAAAAGAGGGGGATGAGTGGAAGACAGCTTTCAAGACAAAGTTTGGTTTATTTGAGTACACAGTAATGTCCTTTGGGTTATGTAATGCCCCTGCGGCCTTTCAGTTCTTTATAAATGAGGTCCTACACAAATTCCTGGACGTTTGTGTCATAGTATACATAGACGACATCCTCATTTACTCTAAGAACTCAGAAGAACATACCCAACATGTTCGTGCAGTATTATCAAAGTTAAAAGAAAATCATCTTTTTGCTAAGTTCGAAAAGTGTACTTTTAATGTCAGCAAGGTGGACTTTTTAGGATACTGCCTGTCACCTCAAGGAATAACTATGGATGTAAAGAAAATCAGTGCTATTGCTGATTGGCCAGAACCATCCTCTGTAAAAGATATTCAGAAATTTCTGGGTTTCGCCAATTTTTATAGGAGGTTTATTGCACATTTTGCAGACATTGCGGCCCCAATAACTACCTTGTTGCGGAAAGGGCAACGATTTCTTTGGACTGATGAGGCGGCACACGCCTTTCAACTCCTAAAACAAAAGTTCACTTCAGCCCCAATTCTGAAACATCCTGATCCTGACTTGCCTTTTTTTGTTGAAGCGGATGCTTCACAAGTAGCTTTAGGAGGAGTTCTCTCTCAACGAGATGCAGTAGATGGCCAGTTACATCCTATAGCCTTCTATTCCAAAAAGTTATTACCAGCTGAACAAAATTACACTGTGGCTGAAAGGGAACTACTAGCTATCAAAGTAGCCTTTTCAGAATGGAGGCACCATTTAATGGGAGCCAAGTACCCAGTTACAATCTTTTCTGACTATAGGAACCTACAGTTTTTTGGATCACTTAAAGCACTAACACCACGTCAGATGCGCTGGTTAATTTTTTTTAGCACATTTGACTTTGTAATAACCTATAGACCAGGTGCACAACAAATTCAATCTGATGTGTTATCTAGATACGGACATACCTCAGACATGAAACAAGATAAAATAGGAGAACCCATTATTCCTCCCCAAAAGTTTTTGGCACCAGTACAACAGAAGGATTTCATCACAGATCTATATAATGCACACATGCAAATAGCACCTCAGGATTGGTTAAAGGATTCCCATAACACAATACAACGAGGTTTATTGTATCACGACAACATGCTGTTAGTGCCCACCTCTGAATTACAAACACAGGTGATAATTTGGCATCACGCCTCACCGTTGGCAGGTCATCCTGGTTGGGTAAAAACCCTGGAAAATGTGCAAAAACACTTTTGGTGGGACACTATAAGAAAGGACATTAAGCAATTTGTCACTACCTGTCCAATTTGTGCAAGACAAAAATCTTCTCATAAGGCCCCTGACGGCTTGTTAATACCAATGCCAACACCCAAACAACCTTGGCACACTGTGAGCGTAGACTTTATTGTAGGTTTACCACCTGTAAAATCTTTCACAACAGTGTTGGTTATAGTGGATTTTTTATCTAAAATGGCACATTTTGTACCATTACGGAAATTACCCACGGCGGCAGAATTTGCCGATATTTTTATAAGGGAAATTGTGCATTTACATGGTTTGCCAAGCAAAGTGGTGTCAGACCGAGGGAGCCAGTTCAACTCTAAATTTTGGAAAAAATTATGTCAAAAACTGAAAATAGATGTGGCATTATCCACTGCTTTCCACCCAGAGACAGATGGACAGACTGAACGACTGAACCAAACCTTACTTCAAACGCTACGTTGTTTATTGGCTGATTATTCTAGTGAATGGTTGGAAGCTCTCCCTGTAGCGGAGTTTGTTTATAATAATACTGAGCATTCAGCTCTACTTTGCTCACCATTCTATTTCTTGCAGGGGTATCATCCAAGACCTATACCCATTTTGTTAGAAGATTCTCTGTTACCTACAGTAACGGATAGACTAACGAGGTTAGGTGACATACAAGACAAAGCCAGGAAACATTTATTAAAGTACAAGGAAAGCATGAAAAGACAAGCAGACAAACACAGATCTGAGGCCCCAATGTATAAAATCGGTGACAAGGTATGGCTCTCCACAAAGAACCTAAACATAGAGGGATCCCGAAAGCTGCAACCACGTTTCCTTAGTACCCTTTAGTATAACTGCCATAGTAAACCCGGTAACAGTAAAATTAGATTTACCAAAAGAATATCCAGTACATACTACATTCCATGTGTCCTTGCTTAAGCCGTACAATCCAAAAACCCGACCTGAACCACCACCTCCACCCATACCAATTAAGGGAAATCTAGAATATGAAGTGAAAAGCATAAAAGACTCAAAAAGAATTAGTGGACGTCTGTTTTATTTAGTAGAATGGAAAGGATATGATGAATCTGAGAATTCATGGGAACCAGCATCATATGTGCATGCCCCACAGCTGATTAGACGGTTTTATTAAAAAAATCCAGGAAAACCCCGTCCTGTAGGGGGGCCTTTGAGGGGGGCAACTGTTAGGGTTTGTGCACAGCAAAGAACATGTCCCCTCTCACTGCACTAGTGGGTTCTGTAATAGCTCCCTTTTAAACTTACTATTGAAAGCCTTTCTTGTTATCTCACCTCCCCCCCCCCTTAGGCTTCTGTGTATGTTGTTTAATGTGCTGTTTTGTTTACACATTGGGCCTTGCTTTTACCAAGGCTTCTTTAAAACACTCCGCTCTAGGCCATGTGTTAATTTAACTCATTTGCATAATAACTGAAACTCTGCACACCTTTCAAGAACATGTGCAGCATGTGAGGACCACACCCAGCTCTTCAAACCACACCCAGCTCTGCACACCTTTCAAGAACATGTGCAGCATGTGAGGACCACACCCAGCCCTGTCTATAAAAGGCAGCCCCCGAGCCTCACCCAGTGCTTGTGCTCGTCTACCTCCCGCTTACCTGAGGACAGATCCCTCGGCGCTGGCACTCCTGCTCTCTACAGACTTTCATCGGCTTCAATGGGCGCAGCTGCTGGCTCTTCCTTCTTCCGGTTTCCGGTTCCTCCTTGCCTCAGCCTCTCTCCTACAAGCAACCTGCAAAAGAGAAAGAAGACAAGGTTAGACTGATCAGTATCTCTTGCCAGCAACAAGTAAGTGCAAAACTTTTATTACCTGAAAGAACTTTGACAACAATTTCTGGATTCGTGTATAGACAATTTGAAACAAGATACCTTCCACGAACATTGTGATTCAAACTCTTTGTTACAAGAATACTTTGCGGAACTTTGTGAGGCAAACAGTAAATCAAGGACTTGCACATATTACATGCTGTATTTTGATGTAAAAGTACAGTATTTGTTTTATAAAAGATTCTGGAAATATGGGAAAAGTGAGTCTGCTATTGGGAATTTAGGCTTTAGTTATATTATGATGAATGTTTGATATTGGTAATTCTGATAACGGTATTTGTTTAATGTTTTAGAAGCTTTAGAGTAATAGAAAGCACATCCCAGAGCAGTAACACATTCCAAACCTGGAAACTAGAGACCAGGATCCAAGAGGTACTTTTAGAAGAACATTTTTAATAAATAAAGGAATAGTCAGGAACCCAGTTAGGAATAGGTTGTACTTATCTGTTCTTTGTTTATGTTTCATTAGGCACTAGTTTCTACAGAAGTCAGAGAGGGCCGCAGATTTGTGCAGCACTTCAACAGTGGAAACGCAAGAACGGTGTTGTCTCTTTATTTTATTTTATCCACTTCCCCCCTTCCCTTGAGCTTCTGTTCTTAGTGCACTGTTTTAAAAACTAGTGTGCTGGAACAAGCAGTTTCAGGGTGGGGTCGGATTGTCTTCAACCTCCATCAGAACTGAACAAGGACTCAGGTGAGCTGGACTTTGACAGAAGCGCAAGCCTTAAAAAAATAATAATTCAGTTCTGGTGGACGATGAATATCGGGGAAGAAATAGAGGGCATTGACGTCACGGATATGGCGCAGGCCCTAAATGAGGATTTGGTTCATAATGAATCAGTGTCTGGCATCTTGCAACATATGCAAGAGGAAATAGAGAGATTAAAGATGGAGAATACCTCTTTGAAACAGGATTTAAGCAGGTATAAATTTAGGGTATCTCAGTGGAACACAGCTTTTACGCCTTTGTTTAAAACCTCCTCAGAGACAGGGGCGCCATCAAAACATACAACTTTGCCTCCCCCAGTTGAGGTCGCTGTTAATCTTCCTAATGCTGCGCCCTTAGCAGCACCTGAACGTTTTCATGGAGATAGTAACAAATTCCATGTTTTTATCAATCAATGTCAATTACACTTCGTTTGTAAGCCACAACAGTTCCCAACTGATGCTACGAAAGTGGCATTCGTCTTGTCTTATTTGGGTGGCACAGCAGCCAATTGGTCAATTCCTTTCGTGGAGAGAGATGATCCCATCCTCCATAATTGGAATCAATTTAAACGTACCATGACCAGCCTTTTTGCAAAACACACTTTCATGCAGGCAAGTGATAATGAGCTTTTAAATCTTAAACAAGGTAACAAGGATTTATTGACCTATCTCACTAGTTTTAATCGTTTACTCACCGAGACACAGTGGCCAGAAGAAAAGTGTGTCTCCCTTTTCTATAAAGGTTTGAGAGACGAGTTAAAAGACGCGCTGGCTCATATCGTTGATTTGCCAGAAGACTATTCGGACTTTGTAGATTTAGTTGTGAAATTAGAACATAGACTAGGAGAAAGAAAGGGAGATAAATACAAACTGGAATCATGGTTAACTTTTATTAGACACGAGAAGAAAGACCCAGATAATAAACTCCCTGAACCTGAGCCTATGCAAATAGGGACACTCAGAGGTCCACTCACATCAGAGGAAAAAGAAAGAAGGAGAAAACTTAAATTATATTTATATTGTGGAAGGGCAGGTCACTTTGCCAGAGAATGTCCAGTAAAGCCTAAAAATCCACGAAAGGGTGCTGTTTCCCCCACCTCCTTAACTGAATCGGGAAACGATTAAGCTCGACAAGGGGAGAGGTTACTTGTTCGAGAAAACATCTTAATTAAACCTCTAATGCTGCAGCCTTCATGGTACCGCACATACCTAGACATTTCATAATTCAGGTCGTTTTAATTGTTACTACCCAAGTGAGGCATTCTCTCCCTGTCCTACTAGACTCAGGCGCGACAGGAAATTTTGTGGATAATAAGTTAGCTGAAAACTTAGGACTTCCTATGTGCCTAAAGCCTTGTCCAGAAGCAGTGTGTGCAGTGGATGGGTCAGAATTGACCTCTGGATTAATCACAAAACAAACAAGTCCACTTGTTATGGTCTGTCAGAACGGGCACACAGAGGTGATTAGCTTTGATCTGATAGATACTCCTAATTTTGGTTTGATTCTCGGGGTACCCTGGTTAACAACTCATAACCCCGAAATTTATTGGGTGAATAGAACTGTTACTTTGGATTCCTCTTTCTGTAGAACCAATTGCTATCAAGAAGCAGGTACAGAACAGAGCACAGTATTACACTGTGCTAGTGTTCCACAAGATGAACCAAGTCTCCCTCCTGAATATTCTGACTTCAAAGACGTCTTTGATCCAGTAAAGGCTAGTGCGCTGCCCCCACATAGGTCTTATGACTGTCGTATAGATCTTATCCCAGGGGCCCCTTTACCTAATAACAGAGTATATGCTTTCACTGACGAAGAAACCAAATACTTAAGAACCTACCTAGATGACCTACTACAGTCTGGGTTCATCCGTCATTCCACATCTCCGGTGTCATCTCCACTCTTTTTTATCCCGAAGCCGGATAAATCCCTGCGCGTGTGTATCGATTATAGAGGACTAAATAAGGCTACAATAAAGAATAAATATCCTCTTCCTCTAATACCTGTGTTGTTGGATCAATTAAGACATTCTACTGTATACACTAAACTAGATCTGCGGGGAGCTTACCACCTGGTCCGAGTAAAAGAGGGGGATGAGTGGAAGACAGCTTTCAAGACAAAGTTTGGTTTATTTGAGTACACAGTAATGCCCTTTGGGTTATGTAATGCCCCTGCGGCCTTTCAGTTCTTTATAAATGAGGTCCTACACGAATTCCTGGACGTTTGTGTCATAGTATACATAGACGACATCCTCATTTACTCTAAGAACTCAGAAGAACATACCCAACATGTTCGTGCAGTATTATCAAAGTTAAAAGAAAATAATCTTTTTGCTAAGTTAGAAAAGTGTACTTTTAATGTCAGCAAGGTGGACTTTTTAGGATACTGCCTGTCACCTCAAGGAATAACTATGGATGTAAAGAAAATCAGTGCTATTGCTGATTGGCCAGAACCATCCTCTGTAAAAGATATTCAGAAATTTCTGGGTTTCGCCAATTTTTATAGGAGGTTTATTGCACATTTTGCAGACATTGCGGCCCCAATAACTACCTTGTTGCGGAAAGGGCAACGATTTCTTTGGACTGATGAGGCGGCACACGCCTTTCAACTCCTAAAACAAAAGTTCACTTCAGCCCCAATTCTGAAACATCCTGATCCTGACTTGCCTTTTTTTGTTGAAGCGGATGCTTCACAAGTAGCTTTAGGAGGAGTTCTCTCTCAACGAGATGCAGTAGATGGCCAGTTACATCCTATAGCCTTCTATTCCAAAAAGTTATTACCAGCTGAACAAAATTACACTGTGGCTGAAAGGGAACTACTAGCTATCAAAGTAGCCTTTTCAGAATGGAGGCACCATTTAATGGGAGCCAAGTACCCAGTTACAATCTTTTCTGACCATAGGAACCTACAGTTTTTTGGATCACTTAAAGCACTAACACCACGTCAGATGCGCTGGTTAATTTTGTTTAGCACATTTGACTTTGTAATAACCTATAGACCAGGTGCACAACAAATTCAATCTGATGTGTTATCTAGATACGGACATACCTCAGACATGAAACAAGATAAAATAGGAGAACCCATTATTCCTCCCCAAAAGTTTTTGGCACCAGTACAACAGAAGGATTTCATCACAGATCTATATAATGCACACATGCAAATAGCACCTCAGGATTGGTTAAAGGATTCCCATAACACAATACAACGAGGTTTATTGTATCACGACAACATGCTGTTAGTGCCCACCTCTGAATTACAAACACAGGTGATAATTTGGCATCACGCCTCACCGTTGGCAGGTCATCCTGGTTGGGTAAAAACCCTGGAAAATGTGCAAAAACACTTTTGGTGGGACACTATAAGAAAGGACATTAAGCAATTTGTCACTACCTGTCCAATTTGTGCAAGACAAAAATCTTCTCATAAGGCCCCTGACGGCTTGTTAATACCAATGCCAACACCCAAACAACCTTGGCACACTGTGAGCGTAGACTTTATTGTAGGTTTACCACCTGTAAAATCTTTCACAACAGTGTTGGTTATAGTGGATTTTTTATCTAAAATGGCACATTTTGTACCATTACGGAAATTACCCACGGCAGCAGAATTTGCCGATATTTTTATAAGGGAAATTGTGCGTTTACATGGTTTGCCAAGCAAAGTGGTGTCAGACCGAGGGAGCCAGTTCAACTCTAAATTTTGGAAAAAATTATGTCAAAAACTGAAAATAGATGTGGCATTATCCACTGCTTTCCACCCAGAGACAGATGGACAGACTGAACGACTGAACCAAACCTTACTTCAAACGCTACGTTGTTTATTGGCTGATTATTCTAGTGAATGGTTGGAAGCTCTCCCTGTAGCGGAGTTTGTTTATAATAATACTGAGCATTCAGCTCTACTTTGCTCACCATTCTATTTCTTGCAGGGGTATCATCCAAGAGCTATACCCATTTTGTTAGAAGATTCTCTGTTACCTACAGTAACGGATAGACTAACGAGGTTAGGTGACATATAAGACAAAGCCAGGAAACATTTATTAAAGTACAAAGAAAGCATGGAAAGACAAGCAGACAAACACAGATCTGAGGCCCCAATGTATAAAATCGGTGACAAGGTATGGCTCTCCACAAAGAACCTAAACATAGAGGGATCCCGAAAGCTGCAACCACGTTTCCTTAGTACCCTTTAGTATAACTGCCATAGTAAACCCGGTAACAGTAAAATTAGATTTACCAAAAGAATATCCAGTACATACTACATTCCATGTGTCCTTGCTTAAGCCGTACAATCCAAAAACCCGACCTGAACCACCACCTCCACCCATACCAATTAAGGGAAATCTAGAATATGAAGTGAAAAGCATAAAAGACTCAAAAAGAATTAGTGGACGTCTGTTTTATTTAGTAGAATGGAAAGGATATGATGAATCTGAGAATTCATGGGAACCAGCATCATATGTGCATGCCCCACAGCTGATTAGACGGTTTTATTTAAAAAATCCAGGAAAACCCCGTCCTGTAGGGGGACCTTTGAGGGGGGCAACTGTTAGGGTTTGTGCACAGCAAAGAACATGTCCCCTCTCACTGCACTAGTGGGTTCTGTAATAGCTCCCTTTTAAACTTACTATTGAAAGCCTTTCTTGTTATCTCACCTTCCCCCCCCCCCAGGCTTCTGTGTATGTTGTTTAATGTGCTGTTTTGTTTACACATTGGGCCTTGCTTTTACCAAGGCTTCTTTAAAACACTCCGCTCTAGGCCATGTGTTAATTTAACTCATTTGCATAATAACTGAAACTCTGCACACCTTTCAAGAACATGTGCAGCATGTGAGGACCACACCCAGCTCTTCAAACCACACCCAGCTCTGCACACCTTTCAAGAACATGTGCAGCATGTGAGGACCACACCCAGCCCTGTCTATAAAAGGCAGCCCCCGAGCCTCACCCAGTGCTTGTGCTCGTCTACCTCCCGCTTACCTGAGGACAGATCCCTCGGCGCTGGCACTCCTGCTCTCTACAGACTTCCATTGGCTTCAATGGGCGCAGCTGCTGGCTCTTCCTTCTTCCGGTTTCCGGTTCCTCCTTGCCTCAGCCTCTCTCCTACAAGCAACCTGCAAAAGAGAAAGAAGACAAGGTTAGACTGATCAGTATCTCTTGCCAGCAACAAGTAAGTGCAAAACTTTTATTACCTGAAAGAACTTTGACAACAATTTCTGGATTCGTGTATAGACAATTTGAAACAAGATACCTTCCACGAACATTGTGATTCAAACTCTTTGTTACAAGAATGCTTTGCGGAACTTTGTGAGGCAAACAGTAAATCAAGGACTTGCACAAATTACATGCTGTATTTTGACGTAAAAGTACAGTATTTGTTTTATAAAAGATTCTGGAAATATGGGAAAAGTGAGTCTGCTATTGGGAATTTAGGCTTTAGTTATATTAAGATGAATGTTTGATATTGGTAATTCTGATAACGGTATTTGTTTAATGTTTTAGAAGCTTTAGAGTAATAGAAAGCACATCCCAGAGCAGTAACACATTCCAAACCTGGAAACTAGAGACCAGGATCCAAGAGGTACTTTTAGAATAATTTTTTTTATAAATAAAGGGATAGTCAGGAACCCAGTTAGGAATAGGTTGTACTTATCTGTTCTTTGTTTATGTTTCGTTAGGCACTAGTTTCTACAGAAGTCAGAGAGGGCCGCAGATTTGTGCAGCACTTCAACAGTGGAAACGCAAGAACGGTGTTGTCTCTTTATTTTATTTTATCCACTTCCCCCCTTCCCTTGAGCTTCTGTTCTTAGTGCACTGTTTTAAAAACTAGTGTGCTGGAACAAGCAGTTTCAGGGTGGGGTCGGATTGTCTTCAACCTCCATCAGAACTGAACAAGGACTCAGGTGAGCTGGGCTTTGACATCGTCCCTCACTATTTGCAGGTGACTCTGGCTACCCAAATGTTTTATGGCTCCTGACCCCTGTGAGGAATGCCAGGACAGGGGTTGAGAACAGTTATAATGAGACACATGGGTGAACCTGAAGAGTAATTGAAAAGGCCTTCGGCCTCCTGAAGGCCAGGTTCAGGTGCCTCCATCTGACAGGTGGATCCCTGTGCTACTTACCCGGGAAGGTCTGCCAGATAGTAGTGGCATGCTGAATGTTGCACAACCTGGCCCACAGATGCCATGTGCCTTTTCTGCAGGAGGTGGAGACTGAAGATGCCCCTGTGGGAGCAGTAGACCCTGAGAACAGTGAGGATGAAGAGGCAGAGGATGAGGATGTGAACAACAGAACATCAGTTATACGTCAATACTTCCGATGACACACAGGTGAGACTGTGGAACTAATTATTGCTCTGAATATTGATTTCATCTGTGTGAATGTGGCATGATGTTGGTGATATGACAACAGTGTCCTGCTGTGATTACTACAGACAGATACAGGTCATTAATTGTATGCTATCACAGTGTCCATACCATTTTCACCAGATGTGACTATTCCCCTAAATGCTCATTTTCAACACATAAAATACTATCAGTCGAGTTGTGTTCAAGGGTATTTCTTGTGGTGCTATAAAATTGAGGGTAAACTGCAATGGAATGGGGTGATGGTAGAGGAAAGTCCAGGGTATTGTTCCAGTGTGTTTGTAGCACAGGTGCAGTATCGAAGGGGACATAGGAAGGGGAAAAAGGCAGTTCAAAATGGACAAGGTGACAGGGTTGGCCACAAGGGGGAGGGGTCCTGGTGGCCTGTGGGACCTGTGGCGGGGCCTCCCGCCCACTAGCTGCAGCGGAGGTGGTGGGCTGGTCAATAGACCGGCTAGTGGTGGGGGCCCTCTGGTGTGCTGTCGATTCCCTCATGATGTCGGCCATGTCTGCCAGCACCCCTGCTATGGAGATTATGGTGGTTTTAAGAGCCTGCAAGTCCTCCCTGATCTCCTGATGGTGTTCCTCCTGCAGCCGCTTGTTCTCCTGCATGCTGTCAAGGATCTGGCCCATTGTGTCCTGGGATTGTTGGTAGGCACCCAGAATCTTAGTGAGTGCCTCCTGGAGTGTTGGCTGCCTGGGCCTGTCCTCCCCTTGGTGCACAGTGGTCCTCCCATGGTCCCTGTTGCCCTGTGCCTCTGTCCCCTGAATGGTGTGCCCACTGCCACTGACTCTAGGTCCCTGATTGTCTTGGGTGTGAGGTGTGAACTGGGGTCCCTGTCCAGGTGGGCACACTGCTCATCAATGTGTCCTGGAGACAGAGGTGTGGGGATGCTGGGTGGGTACTGTGGTATTGGATACTGATGGGGGAGGCTCTGTGGTGGACTGTGAGTGGCCTGGGGTGTCCAACTGTCCAGTGGTCCCTGATGAGCCAGGTTGTTGATCCAGATCCTGAAGTCCAGAGTTACTGTCATCACTGGGGGCATCTTCTGTTGGGAGACTGGTTTGTAGTGGCACCTCCTCTCCATTGACATTGGCTGGGGCACCTGCAGGGATGTAAGTGATGTATTATGCTTCATGCCTGTGACATATTGTACATCCCTAGCTTCCCCTCTATCACTGCTGTTTCCTTGCCACCTTGGTCTGTGTATATTGATGTATTTTGGGATTGTTACTTCCCCTATGCTGTGCATGCTTTAGTGATGGGTGTCCATGCAGGGCTGGGAGGGCTGTCCATGCATTGGTATTGCATGCAGGGCTGGGCATTGTGGTTAGTCATATGTGTAGGTGCAGTGTGTGGGATGGAGTGGAATGATGGGACTGAGGGTGAGGGGATGTGATGGCATGCAGGTATGGGGGGTGATAAGTAGTAAACATTGACTCACCACTGTCCAGTCCTCCAGCAACTCCAGTGAGTTACTCAGGATGCAGTATTGCCAAGACTTGCTCCTCCCATGCTGTGAGCTGTGGGGGAGGAGGTAGGGGTCCACCTCCAGTCATCTGTATGGCGAGCAGGTGCCTTGCCCGTAGGTCGTTCCACCTCTTCCTGATGTCCTCCCTTGTTATTGGATCCTGTCCTACGGAGTTCACCCTGTCCACGATTCTCCGCCATAGCTCCATCTTCCTGGCGATGGAGATCAGTTGTATCTGTGCTCCAAACAGCTGTGACTCCACCCTGACTGCTTCCTCCACCATGACCCTCAATTCCTCATCTGTGAAATGGGGGTTGGGTGTGCGTAGTGGTGTACATGAGGGATGTATGTGTGTTTGTGGTATGTGTGTCTAGTTGTCACAGTGGTCTTGGTGTCAGTCTGGTGGCATTGATTTGTATTCGTAAAGGGTTGTGGGTAATGTGGGTGGGTGTTTTATAGTGCTGTGGGTGTGTGGGTGTGGTGTGTGTATGAGTGTTAGGTGTGTGTTTTTGGTATTGGCCAATGTTGTGCAGTTTAGTATTTGGGCGTCCATTCTAAGGGTGCTGGTGTGGACCGCCAATGGTTTACTGCCGTTGAATGTCTGCTGTGGTGATTCGTGGGTCATGATGTTGTGGGCATTGTTTTGTTCGCGTAACGGTATGAGTGTTGGTACCGCCACTTTAGCACTGACCTTTGGACTGGCGGATTTGTGTATGTGGCAGTATTCTATCGGATTTGTGTGTGTGTGTCATAATGTGGCGAACGGATAGTCGCCACCGCAGAGGTGTGTTGACGGCCGTCACCGTGGCGGTAAGCGGGATTTTCCACCAATGTCATGATGAGAGCCAAAGGGTTAAGAGAGCTTTAGACTGCAACGGAAGATGCAATAGGGTTTATCTGGACCAACAGCAGAGTATGCAAGAGAGGCAGTCAGAACATTTGCTGTAAACTGAAAGGGGGGCTACGTTGAGTGGGGTTTGCAAGGAGTGACGGCGAAGTGACCCAGTCACAATTGCTAAACAAGAGTACTGAAAATAGAAGAGACGGCAGGACATAGGATGTGGAGTAACAGCCAGGACTTCCGACTTTGGAACTTGGGGCGGATGGGTTCGAGACTCGGCATGGTAAAAGTATGACCTTTTGGAACAAAATGCAGTGCAAGGCTGTTCATCAAACGAAGTTCATAACACTACCACTAAACAGCATAGCCATTTTGGGATGCCAAATAAAACAAGAAACAAAAGCAGTGCAGGGCTGTTCATCAGACAGAGGTCCAAACAGAACCAGTAAAGAAGCAGACAAGTAACCAATGAAAAAAATAGTGCACAAGAACAAACGTGCAACAATATAAGCAGTTAGTTCCTGCTCAGGGGAGGAAACAAAGGAGCAAAAGGTGGGATTAAAATATACATTACCCAATAGCAAAGAAGCCTTTTTCAAGGACACACGAAATAACAAACAAAAAGCTAGTGGGTGGGATGATAGCCCATGACCTGATTACAGCATGTCTCGAAGAGGCAGCACATCCACTGCCTAGGTTCAACCTAAAAAGGGAAAATGAAGAAAAATAAAGATATTTCTCCATGTTACACCACCCCAGGAAGGCGAATACATTGCCAAGCCAACCACTCATGTTAAATCTGTGAATGCGCCATGTGTGCATGCGTTAGAACACCCTAAAGCATTGGCAATTAGGATGGGGTGACATACAGCTGTTGTTTGACTGCCTCTCACTGCCAGGCAAATCTTGGTGGTAGAGACCAATAAAGAACAAAAATGGCCCCCTCTCCATGGGAGATAACTCCCACGGCAAGGGTGGCATTTTATTTTTTTATTTTCAAAAAGAAAATTCTGAAGAAGAATTGTCTGTTTGATAATAAAAAAAAGCAATTTGATGCAGGGCTCCATCATAATCATGGGACCGTTCACCAAACTACAAAAAACAATGACAGTAACCCTCTGATGGCAGTTCCTGCAAATGCTTTAGAATGGCCTTGGTGGCCATTTCATGATTTGTCAAGCAGAAGTGCAGTCAGGGCAATGGAGTAAATTACTCTGTACTCCTGACTGCAATGCCTCCATCCACCAAAATATAAATTTGCCCTTTAGTCTTTTACAGAAAATATTTTATGAGACAATTTACAAGACTAGTTTTTCTTTGTGGAAAGCTTCCTGCCCAATGCATTAATCAAAGTTGTGATTTAATCTTTATTGTTTAGGATTATTTAAAACCATTACTATTAACAAAATGCGCTGGACGCATAACGCATAGTTGACTATACATATTCACAATAAAAGAAGGGATCCGATGGTAAAACAAAGAATAAGGCCGTGCCTAACTAGCCATGGTGCGTACTCTATAAACACTCTGCAGAATTAAAAAGATGCAATAATAGCAGCGGAAAATCAAATAAATAGTACTATAAACAGTAAGATAGACAGTTTTTCCTCAAATGTAGCAGTCAAACGATTTACTTGAAGTATTAGTCCTTGGGGCAGCCATTCTACACACAGGGTTACTTGGGTTAACCTCAGGGGACCTACTCGGCTAGCTGCAATGAAGTTAGGCACAGATTATCATTAAAAAGATAGCAGTGCGATGGATTAATAAAGTGCTAGTGTAACATTGAACAGTATGATAGAAATGTAAATCCTTTCGGCAGCCATTCTATACACAAAGGGGGTTATTACAACTTTGGAGGAGTTGTTAATCCATCCCAAAAGTGACAGATATACCACCAGCCATATTACGAGTCCATTATATCATATGGAACTCGTACTACGGCTGGTGGTATATCCGTCACTTTACCATCACTTTTGGGACGGATTAACACCTCCTCCAAAGTTGTAATAACCCCCAAAGTCATTTAGATAACCTCAGGAGGCCAAGACAGCTGGCTGCAACTGAGTTAGTCATAGATTATCACTCAAGAGGTTGATCTGATGATCAGAAGCTGGGGCAGAGGTTGCAGAGGATTCCTGGAGGAAACTTGCAAGCTAAATCTGAAGAGGAACCCACAGGAGAGACTCTAAATAGCCCTGAGAGGGGGATTGGCTACCTACCGAGGTATGCACCTATCAGGAGGGGTCTCTGATGTCACCTGCTTGCACTGGCCACTCAAAGATCTCCAGAGAGTCCCCATACCTTGGAAAAAAGATGGCTAATGCCAGAGGCACACTGGAGGAGCTCTGGGCACTTCCCCTGGGGTGATGATGGACAGGGAGTGGTCTCTCCCCTTTCCTTTGTCTAATTTCGTGCCAGAGCAGGTACTGGGGGTCCCTGAACCTGTGCAGACTGACTTATGCAAGGAGGGCACCATATGTGCATTTCAAAGAATTTCCAGAGGCTCTGGGAGGCTACCCCTCCCAAGCCTGTAGCACCTATTTCCAAAGGTAGAGGGTGCAACACCCTCCTCCAAAAGGAAATGCATTGTTCTGCCATCCTGGGACTGAGCTGCTCAGACCCCGGGAGAGCAGAACCTTGTCTGTGAGGTGGCAGCAGCTGTAGCTGCAGTGCAAACCTCAGGTCCATGGTGGAGCCCCCAGGATGCATGGGATTGCCCCCCTAATACCAGAGTTGGAATGGGGGGACAATTCCATGATCTTAGACGCCTTACATGGCCATATTTGGAGTTACCATTGTGAAGCTACATATAGGTATTGACGCATATGTAGTGCACACGTGTAATGGTATCCCTGCACTCACAAATTCCGGGGAATTGGGCCTGGACAGCGTTGGGGCACCTTTGCTAGTGCAAGGGTGCCCTCACACTTAGTAACTTTGCACCTAGCCTTCAGTAAATGAAGGTTAGACATATAGGTAACTTATAAGTTACTCAAGTGAAGTGAAAATGGCTATGAAATAGTGTGTGTACTATTTTACACAGGCTGCAGTAGCTGTCGTGAATAAGGGTTTGTCTGAGCTTGTTATGGATGGCAAAAGAAACACTGCAGCCCAGAAGGATCTCCTGGAACCCCAAAGTCCTGGGTAACTGAGCACCATATAATAGGGACGTATAAGGGGGGTCCAGTGTGCCAATCGGAATTGGTATATGAAGTCACTGAGCTATAATGACTAATTTGTAAGCAGAGAAAGCATAAGCACTGAAGTTCTGGTTAGCAGACCTTCAGTGACACAGTTATGCACTACTGACAACACATACATAGGCCACAAACTATGAGCAGTGGGGTCCTGGCTAGCAGAATCCCAGTGAGACAGGCAAAACACACTGACAAATAAGGTTTTGAGTATGAGCACTGGGGTCCTGGCTAACAGGATCCCAATGAGATAGTAAAAACACACTGACACACACTCACAAACAGGCCAAACGTGGGGGTAATCATGCTAGAAAGAGGCTACTTTCTCACAAGGGGCAGCACTTCTCAGCTCTTCTCCTTGGCAAAGGTTCCTCTTGAATCCAGAAGTGACCTAGTTTTCAGGGGTTTTGGGTCCCGTAGATATATACCTTTCTGCCTCTGAAGTAGGCATACTTCAAAGGAAAGTCTTTGTATTTTACAAGATCCTGCCTTGCCCAGGCCAGGCCCCAGACATATACCAGAGGGTTGGAGACTGCATTTTGTGAGGGCAGGCACAGCCCTTTCAGGTGTGACTGACCACTCCTCCCTTCCAGCACAGATGGTTCATCAGGATATGCAGGTTACACCCCAGCTCTCTTTGTGCCACTGTCTAGAGAGAGGTGCAAACAGTCCAAATGCCAAACTGACCCAGACAAGGAATACACAAACAGGCAGAGTCACAGAAAGGTTTAAGCAAGAAAATGCCTACTTTCTAAAAGTGGCATTTTCAAACACACAATCTAAAAACAAACTTTACTAAAAGATGTATTTTAAAATTGTGAGTTCAGACACCCTAAACTCCACATTTCTATCTGTTCCCAAAGGGAATCTGTACTTTAATAATATTTAAAGGCAGCCCCAATGTTAATCTTTGAGAGAGATAGGCCTTGCACAGTGAAAACCGACTTTGGCAGTATTTCACTGTCAAGACATACAAAACGCCTTAGTAGATGTCCTACTTTAAACATACAATGCACCCTGCCCATGGAGCTACCTAGGGCTTACCTTATGAGTGCCTTGCATGTAAGAAAAGGGAAGGTTTAGGTCTGGCAAGTGGGTACACTTGCCAAGGTGACCTGGCAGTTTAAAACTGGACACAGACACTGCAGTGGCAGGTCTGAGCCATGTTTGCAGGGCTACTCATGTCAGTGGCAGAACCAGTGCTGCAGGCCCACTAGTAGCATTTGACTTACAAGCCCTGGGTACCTGTGGTGCACTGTACTATGGACGTACTAGTAAATCAAATATGCCAATTATGGAAACCCAATTACACATACATTTTACATAGGAGCAGTTGCACTTTAGCACTAGATAGCAGGGTAAAGTGCCCAGAGTATCAAAAACTGCAAAATCAGAGTCCAGCACACATCAACAAGCTGGGAAATGTTCACAAGTCTATTATCTGGTCCCTAGCCGACTGAACTTAGAGGATGCAGTGAGAACAACTTTTGTCAGCAAAACATTCAAAACTGTGTTATCAGGGTTTAAAGAGGCAATGATTGCCTCTCGGCACATGCCTACTCCCAAACTGGTCAACTCTTCCTGCAGTCTGTTCCTGCGCTCATTCAGTAAGGCTGAGCAGAGGCATACAACATGTTCGAAGGATTCTTCTCCGCCACCACAGCCCCTGCATACTATATCCTCTCTTGAGCCACGCCTGCTGGCTAAATGTTTCAGAAATGCCCGCTCCCCTAGCATGAGGCCCACAAATCTTGCCTTTAGCTTGATGGAATACGTACAAGAAAGGTATGCTGCTGGGGTTGCTGGCTGGTAACTGCTCGTAACTGCCCAAGCGTGACTACGTTTTGCAAGTAAGGCCCTGTCTGAAAGAAATATCCAAAGGCAGATGCGTTTTTTGATACTCATTTTAAAGTTAAGGTGACTGAGGTCATACATCCAAAGATCATCTGTATCCAGCAGTCACTTGGATTCTTAAAAAAAACAACAATGTGCTTTTCCAGAGCTGCTGCTGCTGATTTTAAACCAAAGAAGTACGTCTAGGCTGCCATCCCAGGCCCTTTGTAGCTTATGACGCAGATTAAGGTAGGCACCTGCGCCGACAGCCCATTCGCCTCATAAGCCAAATTCAAGTCTAATCTGGGCAGCAGATGAGAAACTTGAAAGGCGCAACACTTGCTTATAGATTTGTATGATGAGCTTGTTTAACAAGTTATTGTCCACGCCTAATAGGATTTGCCTACTGTAGGATAATGAAGGAGAGATCTTGGCCCTTATAACTTTTAATAATGGCAAGAGGCTTGAATCGAATAGTAGCTTTAATGATTTTGACAGTGTCACCAGGAGAGTCAGGGCTTTACCTTCGACCTCTTTCCTATGCTTCATGAAAGAACCTCCTGCATTAAGGTAAATGCCTAAGTATTTATAAGATCGATCCACTGCAATTTTGTTACTATTATAGTACCAGGCTCCACCTCTATATTTTTTCCTGCCAAATGTTACAACCTTTGTCTTCTTCAGATTCACCTCTATGTTATTAATGGCTGTGTACGTGTGCAGCTGGTCAAGTAAGCATTGCAGTCCCACTCTGGTATGACTGAATAAGGCAAGGTCATCTGCCTACAGCAGATTGCTGATACACACACTACTTATTTTTGGAGGATGGCAATTGGTGGCGTCAAGTAGCTGCAGGACATCTGCTGAAAACAAATTAAACAGGAAAGGTGATAAAAAGCACCCCTGCTTCACTCCTTATGACATCAAGATTTCCGTAGACAAGTGTGTACCACCCCTCAGATGAATCTGTGTCCACATGCCTGTATGTAGCTGAATTCTGGCTTTTGGGAAATTTCCCAACTCTGTAATTTGGACCACAGGGCTCCCCTTGGTACTCGATCAAATGCTGCCCTGAAATCAACAAAACAGCATTTTTTGACTTTGGATTCTTCCAGCTGGGCAAGGTTGCAGCCTGTAGCCAATAATGGTTTCATGTGGCTGGACACCATTCCCTCGAGGTGCCACTGAATCAGATTTTCTGCTGCAGAGACTAACATAGCAGGAACAACCTGAATCCTTGGCCCCTTAGCAACACACCTTTGTTGGACTAGCTTGACAAGTTGGCCCCTATCCCCCCTTGGCTCTCAGAGCAAAAAGTTGGCAAAATGTTTCTAAGTCTCAGGTTTCAGGGTTTGTTAGGAGGAACACACTTTGACACAAACAAAGGTCCAGGACCTTGGGGGACAGCATTTGGGGGTGGGTGGGAGGGCAAGACTCCAGCACAGATTAGCAACAGGGTTTAGGGCAGGTCTTGTTGAACCGGTCATGGAAATGCAGGAAAGGGGCCTCTTGAAGTTTGATGTATCCCCAAAGCCTAAACAGGAGGTCAGCTTTGTCAACCCTTGGAGTCTATGTTCTTGTCCTGGGTTCAAGAGGGAGAGCAGGTTCATGGTTTGCTCGGATCACAAACTGCACATCTGGTCCTCTTCTGTTCCTTCACAGGTTAAGAAGATACCTGAGGAGAATGCTGTGGGTGCCATTTTGATGCCCAGAACCAGACTGTCGTAGGAAAAACTGCTGCCCACCCTCTAGTCAACAGGCTAAAAGATCACCAAGGTAACCCTACCCACTTTGGCAGCACTTACTGTATGTTTTACTATAAACAATTCCACAGTGCCCCTCTCTGCCAAAGACCAACATGGTAGAACATTTCCTCCCTTGTGCAGAGCTGCTGTGCCCACCATAGAGGAGTGGCCATGAGCTATGAGCAACACCTCCTCTGTTATCACTCAAAACCAGATCTGGGGACAGCTTACCCCCACTGGCCTTGGTGCCCAAGTGGCTAGATGAATAAAGGAAGGGAGCAGATCCAGTTGTTAGCTACATCTGCTTGTGACAGGTTGGGCCCCTTTGATGTTAAATAAAATAAAAGAAATGGAGAACTCTAAGGGTAAACAGCAATGGGTAACAAAGTTCCAATGCAGTTTTGAGGGTGCTTTGTTTGATGGCTATTCTAGACATCAGGTGAAAGGGGACTAGTTTAGTTTAATACCTTGTGATTTTGACTAATGACATGTTAATTCATGTGGTTATTGTGCTTAAAAAACCAAAGGTTAGAGGGACATTATAGATAGGCAAACATTTTAAATGTACAAAACCATAGAAATTAGGGATTAGAGATGAAAACTCCACTTTTTGACAGTGGGACCTGTTTGACAGGTCCTGCTGTCAAAAAGTGGAGTGTTTGCTGTGACTTGGCTGCAGCTGTGAAAGCTGAAGACCAGCCACAGCAAACAGCTATGTCCCAGGGATAGGAGTTATCTAGCTCAATAAGTTTGATAAAAGCCTCACTATAAGGAGCCAGTTTCACTGTGGTCCATAATCGTACCCAGTATTTTATTGTTTTTAAAAGCACCGCTAGGTCCACCCTGTTCAATACTAAGTCAAAGCAGATGGAAGCAAGGGAGTGGTCCATGGTAAATTAAACATTCTACTAATAAATTTGTTTTCTTCTCAGATCAAAGAGGTGGTGTCAGAGCTGCCCCATATCTCTACTCCACAGGTTACCCCAGCAGGGGCTGCTGGGAGTAGCTTTGAATTTTCTCATAACAGCAGCCACCCTATTTTGAAGTAAAACCTGCTTTTCTCTATCTGTGGAGCCCATAACAGGTTATCAGCAAGTCTGGCGCCCAGATAGTCAAAGCTTTTGACTTGTGTGATGGGTACACCTTCCACTATTATCTTACCCCTTAATTAATGATGGGGTTTTAGCACCATGACTTTATGTATGCATTTATCTCAAGGTGTCTGGATACACAAAAGGAGGTCAATCGGTCCAGAAGGACCTGAAGGCCCATGGGAGTTCTGGAGAGCAACAACGTGTCATCAGCGAACATCACTACCAGAGTACTGATGGCCGCAGATTTCGGGCATCATGGTTACAATTGTTTACCTACTCCATTGCCCCATTGATCTGTAGGCTAAAGAGAGTGGGGGCCAAGACACAACCCTGCTTTACTTCATGCGCAATCAAAATTCTAGGGGAAAGATTAATACGCCATCTTACAAACATGTGGGTTTCTGCATGTAGGGTTATTAAAATTCTGAATAGATTATCCTGAATTCCACAGTTCCCTAACACATTCTAAAGGTTTTTCCTTCGGACAAGGTCAAAGGCGGCTCTCAAATCCGAAAAATATTTTTTGGCTATTATCAATAAGGCTAAAGGGCCTGTAGTTAGCAAGAATGTCCTTCCTCCCCTTCTTATGGATGGGAACGATAATTGCTCCACTCCAAGAGGGGAAATATTCTCGCCTCTTGCGATGGTGTTACTCAGTGTATTCAAATAGGGGAGCCAGATTGAAAGTTGGGATAAATACAAGTCCACATGGATATCATCTGGGCCTGTAGCTTTCTCCCTAGTACTTTGACACTTATATATATATACACACACACACACACAAACACAAACACACAAACACACACACACCAACATACACACACACGCCCACGCACACACACACACATACACACACACACACACATACATAAGTGCCACACTTTATATAATAATTAACCAATAGCTTATTCGTGTTAAACAAATGTGTATTTTTAACGCTGGCCCTATAGGCCCCAGTTGCTCAAAGCATTTTTCTGTTAACAATGTTGATTTCAAAATGTGCTTTAATGGTCTTCTTCTCATTGCAGGAGCATGACAACCTTTAATAGTAGAGTAGCTCATTCTTTTAGAAATGTTATAGTAGATAAAGTTAATTAGAAGTCTGCTGTTTGAGATCCCATATTTCTAGTTCTTGAGCTAGACTCTTGAACACTTACGTCCTTTAGCCCTGAACTTAGTGAATTTCAGACTGACACCTTTTGCTTAGGACCTACCCCTGACACCTCTTCTTTATTTACTTTAGGGAAGTAACATTATGGAACCAAGACTTTCTCTGTTCTGCATTGAGTAACTTATAATGATCTACATAGTAATCTATCCGATATATATTGGTGGACTGATTAAAAATATTGATTTTTATGCTTACCTGATAAATTGATTTACTAAACGAAGAAAGCTTGCAAATTCGATTAATTTGATAGTAAACCTTGATGTTTTGCAAACGATCTTATCTGTCATTTTAGTGGAGACAAATTGGTTTCACTTTAAACTGAAATTGATGCACTGATGTTGCCTCTTAGAATAAACATTCAGAAAATAACGACGGTCCACACAACCAGTAGCACAAACTGTTTGATGATTAACAAGAAAGCGCTTGTACTGCAAGCTGCGAGATAGCATGAAGAGAGACAACAGCTACAGTTGTTGTCTTGTATGTCAGTGTGTGTCTGTGGATGTGTCTCTATACCTGTTTCCTTGTATGCACGTTATTGTCTATGTGTGTATTTGGCACTGTAGGGGAGGGGGTGAGATGCTCTAAGGGCTGGTGAAGAAGAGGCCAACAACGAAAATATAAATGTGAAAATTCCTTTGCTTTATCAATGATCAATTGCTTTATAAGTCAAGTCACCACTTGGCTTTACTCCAGTGGTCCCAAATAACCTTTATGTATATTTTGTAACAGTCACAATTTGATGTCTGGTTACATATTGTTGCAAATTGTGCAAGGAAACTCTTTGGGTCCCACTGAGGGTAGCAATGCCCATTACACATTAGTTTTAAATAATTAACAGATATTAGGACCAATAGATATTTTTTGTCTCCGATCAGTGCTTTCCACAGACTGAAGTCAGTTCCTTTTGACCTCCATTCTTGTGTGAGCTATTCAGGAAAATGGATCTCAGTGTTTTTAACAATTTTGGTAGGTGTCTGTAAAACATAATCATAGGATGAACCACAGTTCTTATTTGACCGATGTATCTAATGGAGGCCTAAACTGGTATACTATCTTTCAGTGATGATAAATATTTGAACTTGACAGTCCCCTTGTTTTCCAAGGTCATCTTACTGTGCAGCTGTCATTCTGCAGATGTATTGATGCCTAACCAGCCTTTCTTGTTGTTGCCACATGTATTACTCTGGGTTGGAAGGTTGTCTTCCTTACTTCGGTGTGAAATGGTCAGTACTTAATATCACTGCAGCACGTCTTTCTACCCTTGACAACCATTCCTCGCACATCAACAACAACAAGCAATACCGGCATAACTGTGCTTTTGCAATGTCTAAAATTATTTGAATTATTTTCCTTTTTGCTGGGGGTTGTTTGGCTTTGTGCTACTAATGTAACCCCTTGTTATGACTATACTAACTGCTGTTCCATCTTCACGAGATAGCCACAGAACCAGCTAATCACAACTTGTTTGGTATTATTTATTATGTATCTACACCCTTTCACGCACCACACTACATCAAACCAGAACTTTTATGTATTTTGTGCATTTTGTGTTCGGAATGCATAACCCCAAGTGGTGGCACTATCACTCCCATAATTACTATGGCCTGATCTATCCAAGAGGAGGTCCTCCTTCTGCATTTTTTCCCGCAAGCTAGATCTGTTATCTGAGACAAACTTGTCACAAGCGTTATGCGTGGCAACGCAAATGCTGGGTAGCAACTACCTCACCATCCATTCGGTATTCTGCAGTGTGCGTAATTACACATACAAAGAAAAAAACCCTGGGCCCTGACAGACCCACAGACAACTTTTTGGGGCCAAACTTATTTAATCTAAGTTGGTATAACTGAGGCAATCACTGGTGCCTACATTTATGTTAATAATAATATTGGCATTGGTGAAACCCTCCCCACAATTAGGCAAGAAGCGGTCATCAGAAGGGCAGAGGAACTTCATTACAGGGCATAGGTCCTTATTGATCTCCTTCCCAACCAGTGCACTATCCTTGGTGTAGTTTATGCACCATGGTGCTTTCTTCTGTCCATCTATTTTTAGAAATGGGATGCCCATACTGTCTGCCGTCCTGTCGCTGTGTACCTGCCCTTCCGCTTGTACCATGTTGGTATCCTTGCCCAATTGCCGAGGTCCCTGAAGCTGGGCCAGAATCAGCCGATCCTCTATGTGAGGGGTCAGTCCTGCAATTGCTGTGCTATTTCGAGGCCTGTCCCTTCCATATGTTTCTTTGCTCTTCTTAACAGGGAACTGCTGCTGTATAATATTGTTCACTATATCATATACTC
This sequence comes from Pleurodeles waltl, assembly GCF_031143425.1. Classification (NCBI taxonomy): domain Eukaryota; kingdom Metazoa; phylum Chordata; class Amphibia; order Caudata; family Salamandridae; genus Pleurodeles; species Pleurodeles waltl. The sequence goes on from NC_090445.1 coordinate 1,246,167,714, forward strand.
TCTGGCTGCTCATAACAGGTGTTTTGAGTTGCTGCTCTATGAGACTGTTTACTACATTACATCCCACATACTTGCTGATTGTGATAGCTGTGTAGTTCATTCGTTTTTGGAAGTGCGTGCGCAAGTGGGCGCATACACACCAATCTGATACATTTGCTACCTCTACATACAGCTTAACCGTTTGTACAAACATGTTGTCCGCGTATATTTCCCTATTCTCACTCCATGGTACCTGTCCCTTATTTCCCTCGCCTCCTAATATCCCTGTCTCCCTTTCCCCTGATGTATTGGCGTACAATCCTTCACTCTTATTGACATAATTATGCTCATCCAGAAATGGTATGTATATTTCGTCTACAAACAGTATTAATATAACTGTCAATATTATTCCTGGAATGGGGGTGCAGACGGCAGTCAGCACTGCAAGACATTTCCTCTCCTCAGAGACCGGAAGATGTTCCCTTATCAGTAATATAGTCACTTGTTCCAAGTGTCTTCGAGTCACTAGGTGGTGGTCTATTATTTTTCCATCAGTGTAACTCTATAATGTGGCATCAGAGGTTATCTAGAACATAATGCCCATTCAGGTACATCTGTAGCCAAATCCAGACTGGACCCGCTTGCACCCTGTGTTTTCAAAAGATGTGCAGCACGAGCAGTCTTATGAAGAGTCTCTACAGGACCCTCTTGCACCCCTTCACTTTTGCGGGGGTGCAGCACGAGCAGACCTGTCAGTGCTCCCCTGTCTTGTTTGTGGATCGGAGGTTGTATCCAGGCAGTGGTGGCAGAGCTCTTGCACCACAGGGGCTCTTGTAGATCCGTTGGTCCCACTGCCTTTTTGGTGTGGGAGCTGTGGGCCCCTGAAGTTACCTTCTCACACTTGACCACTGTAGCTGTTGTCAGAAGGACCTGGTATGGTCCCTTCCGATGGGGCTGTAGACAATATCATCTGGTGTGGGCTTTGACCCACAACCAGTTGCCTGGATGCAGTCCATGTTCTGGTTGTGTCTCTTCTTCCGATAAGGCCTGCAGCATCTCTGTTATTTTCTTGCAGTACTGTAACAATAGATCATCTGTTACACACAGTGGGGCCAGAACTTCAGAGTCTGTTAAATATTCATCCACAAGTTGACCTGTCATTCCCACGGCTGTTATTTGTGTTCCTCACAGTGGTGCATCTCGTATGTCTGATGCCTTTAACGTTGACCTTGTCACCCCTGTATCCACTAGAAAGGGGACCGTCTTACTCAACACAGTCCCTTCCACATATGGGCCTTCTTGGTCCACTGATATTACCGGGCCCATAAAGTATGTTTCTGGGGGTGGTGGGAACCATTCTACTCCCTAGCCCAGTGTCTGCCACCAGTCCTGTGATTGATCCTGATAGGGCTGTGTAGTATTAGGAGTAGCATCAAATATATTATCAGTGTAAGGTGGGAGTGGTGTACTTTTTGTTACCTCTGCTGACTCCTACCTCTAGATCCCGTACCTAGGAGGGGGCAATCTACCTTCAAGTGTCCTTGCAAGTTGCAGTGGAAGCATGTTGTGCCTGGAGGGTGTTGAAAGGATGCTCTCTCATATTGTCCCCCTCTCCACCCTCTACCCCTACCTCTGCCATGTCCACCGCTATAGAACTTTTCCTTCGCCATCATCAACTTAACTTCTTCTCTTTTTGTCTTTTCCTCCTCTGCCTTCTGCAGATGTGTTTGGTAGTCTGCGCAGTATCTGGTGGCGGCCAGTACCTTGTCTATGGGCTCCTGCTGCCAACATACAAAAGATGTGTGTAGATGTGTCTGAATGGGCTGCTGTTACCCATATACAAATGATAACAAATGCTGGCTTTGCCTTACCTGGTGGGTTTTTCATCCCACTGCATCCCACTGTAAAAGATGGTCATAATAACTATTCACACTTTCCTTTTTCTCCTTCTTGGTATGAATTATTTTTTAATAGTCTACCTTATCTTTCCTTTCCCTTTATGTACCCCATAACCTTTTTTCTTGCCTTCTTTACCTCTTCTCCCAGTACTCCCCCTTTGCCCCTTGGTAGCTCATCTGTTGGCCGGTTCATTACTTGCTTTCAATCCTCCCAAAAGTTCCTTGGCGCTATTATATTGAACAAAGTGTCGATGTCTCTCTATAGCAACCCTCCCATTGCTACTATTCTATCCAATTCTGTGTACCAGTTATGGTGTTCCTCCCTCATTTTTGGAAAGTCTTTAGTAAATTACATTAAATCGGAGCAAGTTCAAGGGACATGAACATAAGATGGTATGGTGGAGTCATCATCCCCTGATGATACTGTCCGTATCTCTCTCAGGGGCATCATCAGTGCTACATTTGTCAATTTCAGGTATGTGCCGGCCCCTATATCATTAATAACCTGTGCTGTTGTGATGCTCTCCATTAATTCTTTCCATTTTTGTAACTTCTGTATGGCATAGTGCAATTTTTCTTTCAATTTACCATCATCCCAGGACTGCAGTTCGCTATCTGTGAAAGTGAGCTGTGATGTGTCCCAGGGATGTGTTTATGGTTGAGGGGCTGTACTCTTGATATGCTGCGTGTAGCTGTAGTATACTTCAGGACCTTGGGCCACTAGATCAGGGCGCACTAATGTTTGTATTTCCTCTCTATGTGGTCTATTATAACTCTCCATTATATCTGCCAGTGTTGCCCTTTTGTCAACCAGGTCAATCAGTATGGTGTCTGCCCTGAGGATCATTTTCTTTTGTGTCGCAGGAGAGCTGCGGGTTGTGGTGTGGGGTGGACTTTTTAGACTGGGAGTGTGATATGCTGTGTCTCCTATTACCTGGCACAGTGTAGTGCCCTGTAAGAACTCTGTCAACATATCTAGATTACATCCTGTGTGATGTGCATAAATGCATATTTCCCAGATCAGTTGTTGCATTCCCTCGATCTCATACTGTAATCCCCAGAGTCATCTTGAAACTTTTGTGCTCAGTTAGTTTTGTCCAAGAGGGGCATTTTGCCTCCCCTTCTCCTCACCGTCTTTCTGTAATCGAGCACTAATATTGCTGACTTTCCCTGCAGCGTGAGCTACTCCCTCTTTTATTTCTTTCAGCGACAGAGTGTCTGCTACAGTGTCGAGCTCTGCTCTTTGTTCTTCCGCCTTTAACAGGTGCTGTGCCAAGCCACGGGCAACTGCCTTCTCAGCTGGGGACAGCTGAGGAGGTTGCATCGCTGTTGCTGAGGGCTCTGGAATGTCTTTCTTGTGGGGGCAGCTGTGTTATTGGTTTTTCCTCTTCTCCCCATTAGTATGTCTTTTATCAGTTGGTCTTCTCCCTCATACCCTTCCACACCTTCTTTCTGCAATTGTGCACCTACCATAGGAACAGATGGAAATGTTCCCATTACCTCTAATGTGTGTTCTCTCCAACCCACCATTTTTCCTTTTTCTTTTTTCTCAGTCCAGCATCCTTTTTTTAGTTCTAACGATTCTTTACGCACCTTCTCCTTCACATTGTTAGTCGCACGCAAATCATGCAACACTGCATCCCACATCTAGAATGCTTCTCATTCAAGAGGCCTAATCTTCTTCCCTTAAAGGATCAAAATCTGTCGTAAATAAGGCAACTTCGTTATGTCATATGTGCCAGTCTGCGGAAATTGCATATCTGGTATTTTGGCCATCAACTTGTGCCATTTGTCAAGGTAGAGTAATGCACTGAAGCCCTGTCTAGTCATGACCTGGTGCACTGTTGAGTGCCTTGGAGGTGACGGTTGGGTGGTATCCAGTTCCCTTTTGCCATGGTGGGGGAAATAACTTTCCCTAATTGCACTGCGCAAACAATTCAGCTGTACTTAGCATGGGGAACCAAAAGGGTGTCAACAGGCTGTCCTTATCACTTATTCCCTGTGAAACATGGGGGTAGACAGTGGATGCTACAAGCAGTTAGGCACTCATCCGCCAACAGCATATATTGTTAGTGAAAGTGAAGAGAACATTTTTAATCTGGCGACATTTCACTTGCTACCAGTTCACAGTGAGCATTCATTAGTTGGAAATAGGTAGAGGTTTTACAGGGGTCCTTACGCAGACCGGAAGGGAGATGACAGAAAAGTAGGGAACGAAGGTAAAATTTCCACACCCTTACATTCCCGCCTGGAGACGGGGTGCGGCTGTATGGAATTGAAGCCCAATGAATCCACGGCTGGCAGCACTCATGTGAGGAAACACAGGGTGTACCCTTCATGCACTTGTATTCATCCAGGTACAATACAAAAAGCGGGTAACTCTCCCTGGACTATGCCACTGCACCCTACGATTTCCTCTGAGTGTTCCTAGCGTCCCTGTGGGCTAAATAGGAGCCATAATATGAGCAAAGTGAAAAAGGCAATATGAAAAAATGAATCAATTGCCGATGGCTTGTCACCGGGCAGCATTGTAGTCTGTGTGTGTGTCACAATCATAATAATAAAAGTAAAACACTGTCCTGGTAAGGATAGCAGCCTGGTGCCGTCAATTTCATTATATTGTCAATATACCCAGAAAGTTAACAATAGGGTCCTTACCAGAAACATGCAAACATCCAATCCATAGGCATGCACTCTCTACAGGCATCCATTGTCATACAAAATCCAATATTTCAGACACTCTATTGTTACACAAAATTCACTGGTGGTATTCAAAGAAATTTGCAATGTACATACAACAAATAATAGTCAAAGGATCCTGAAATCAGAATTGCCCACCTGCCACCCCACCCCTTTTTTCCAGGGCCCTGGTGGGTCCTTGGGAACTAACCAGAGCCCCCCCCCCTACTGACTGCAAATATCGTTCACGAAACAAACACAAAGAAACACCACTGTTAACCCAGGAAGAAAGGGAATAGTAGACAATATGTGGAGATGGAGAGAAGGAAATTAACACAAAATTCCAGAATCCGACGTGTGGCGTATGGCCAGCATTAAAAAATCAGGAGCAGCCAGCTGTGCGGTGGTGGTGCGGTGAGCATGCCACTGAAGGCAGAGGAGAAAGAGAACCAGAAAGAAAGCACCGCTCAGGGGGAGGGAGATGATGAAAATCAGAACAAACACAGAATCCATGTAACCAACTTCACCCCTTACCACTCCACTCCCCTCTGATCTAGACACAGCCAAAGCATATAAGCAAAATGAGAGGCGATCAGGATGTGACAGATACTCACCACAGCACAGTCTCCTTTATTAGGGTGGGCCAATCTGAGCACAGGGGGAGAACTACAGGAGCCGGGGACCCCCCCAAACAGTTGGGAGCCAGGAAGGAGAGACCATCATTCCAAGCACTGCATTCTTCACCAAAATGTTGACGCCTTCTCTTGGCCAGGAACAAAGACCAAAGACCAGCCAGCCTTTAGAGTGTAAAGATAACCAATTTATTTATGTGCACGGAGTCTGCTGGTTTAAGAGACCAAATTCAAACAGTCCAAATTAAGAAAGTCGTACATGATCTTTTATTCCTGCAAACCACAAGGCGTGCTCATGCATCTCATTAATTCTCAACAGTAGCATGTGGTCATTTCTCAAACTTTGCAGAAGGTATTACTGGTAATCCTTTATATCGTACCAAATAAGCTAAGGTACAGTACAGAAAGGAAGTTATAGAATATAGCCTATGTGACTCACATTACACAGTGGAACTTTCCATCTAACAATGATGACACAAACACAGGATAATACATTTCTTCATACATATTGCTTCAGCTAGCGTGCCATGATATTTCATGAGGGCTGTCTTGATAGCAAGCCTTGCATCATAATGCGTTCCGAGCAAACAGAGAACAGTAAACAAGGTTCATCTAGGTCAAGAGCTGTTCAACAAACAGACCTTATTATCATTGAGTCTCACAGGGCCTAGCAGGCCCAAAATGGACTCAAGGTAAAATGCAATTCCACAGTGGACCTTAGTTATGTAGAAACCTATTAAACCCTTTGGGGCTTTCATATCAGCAAAAACATGTTGACCAAAACATGGACACATGGCACAGGGGAATATTTGTAATCCTAATGTTTAGCCATTTTTTAAATCTTACCAGCAAGACACTGTAATAAGATATTTTGTCTGGCACTAGATAATTTTATATATAGTTTGTATAGATAGGTGTTAAATGTGTGATGTGCCCAATATTGCAACTGAAGGCTTCTGGTAAAGCCATACACCATAAATCAGAAGGCTGAGTGGAGTGTAAATGTCATCCAAACTTTAGGGTGTGAATATTAGATCATATTAAATGCTACCCATCATGTATTTTTTATAGTAGTAGTAGTACAAACTTTATTCGACTTTCAACAAGTCATAAAAGTATCACATATTATACATTTCAGAATAATGAATAAGATAAAATTAAATACAATTAAATAAGTTAAAATAATAAAAGGATAAAAAAACAGAGTATCTAGTATGTCATTAAAATTTCCCAGTCCCAAACATTTAAATGAACTAAATAAAATGACATTGCTACCCCCATAGACTTTCTTGTATTTAATACAGAGCATAAAAAATTAGCCAAAGTTCCACACATCTCAATAGAGGATAACACCTGGAGGCTGGCATGCACAATACGACACTGGGGCAAGTTGATTAACCTTAGAAGAGGCACTAGTAGGCGCTTTCTCTGCTTGGCGTAGAATTTACAGAATAAGACCACGTGAATTGTAGTTTGATGTGCCTTTGCATCACAAGGGCATGGCTTTAACGTTGGGCTCCAGTCGTTCATAGTTGGAATGTGTCTAGCCTTAATCTGGTGAAAACAAAACGGTTGCGGGGTTTACCACGTTCTCCAAATAGGGCTGCATGCCCTTTGTCGACAGAATTATTTGGTTATGGATGACGGTGGGCTTTTTAGATTCGGCCTCCCATCGTAAATCTTCTAGATACTTTAATGCCAGAGCACTCAGATCCTTCCAAGAGATCTTTCCCAGCGAAGCTGGGTTTGTGTAGTAAACTTTATTACCCATATTTTCGAAAAAGGTCATAATATATCTTAACCAGGGCACCCTTGCTGAGTATGTTGACTCCATGCAGTCAGTCAAAATGGCCTTATTTAATCCTGTATGTTCCGAGGTCCAAACTTTGTGCCATAACAATAATGGTTGAATCTTTATCAGATCTGAAATAAAGGGGACCCCCAGTTCAGAGTGGATAATGTATGATGATGTACCATTTGGTAGCATCAGCAGATATCTTAAAAGATCATTTTCCACCGTCTGTACCGGTTACAGTTGGTATATCCCCAAATTCCAGACCCATACATAACAACCGGAGTGCACTTGGCTTTGTAAATTTTTATCATGTTCGGCGGGGTAATCCCCCCGATCCTTTTGGAAAAAAGCCTTAAGGCCGCCGTTGTGTTAATAAGCTGAGCTTTTTTCGTTCTCCTACAGTTAGCCCAGGAGCCCTATTTGTCAAACATTATGCCCAGATAAGAAAAGGTTTGCGCGGTTTCAACCCTCCCATCCGCGGTAGTTATATTATAAATCTTGCTGCGCTTCCCACACTGTTCATTATAAACGTTTTAGAGCGATTGACGCAAGTTCCAATTGTGACATAAATGTAATGCAAGTGGTTAAAAGTTTTTGGAGAGCTAGTAGGGTCCTGGCCATTAATACTGCATCGTCTGCATAGAGTAGTACTGGGACAGCGCGATTACCTATTTGGGCTAGATCTTTGCAATTACTAGCCAATAAGTTTTCTAGGTTATTTATGTACATTGAGAACAAGAACGGGGCAAGAACACAACCTTGGCGCACTCCTCTATGTAGGCCGAAAGGGCAAGTACATTCCCCTTTTAGCCCATACCTCTCTCTTGCTCTGCACCCTGTGTACATTTCTCGTATAAATTGAATTATAGCTGGTTCTACCCCCATGCTGCTTAGACTATCCCATAACTTATCATGTAGTACACAGTCAAATGCTGATGATAGGTCAATGAAAGCCAGGTGCAAATGACCTGCTCTGATCTTTGTATACTTTCCAATAATAATACTTAAGTTCAGGCTTTGCTCCACTGCCCCAATTCCTTTCCGGAATCCATACTGGATAGAAGATAGAGCGCTCTTTTTTTCTGCCCATATTTGCAGTCTATTCAAAATAATTCTCCCTGCTAATTTAGCTGTTGTATCCAGCAAGGAGATTAGCCTGTAGCAGGTTGGATTAAGGCGATTGCCTTTTTTGTATATTGGAATAATATTAGAGTCTCGCCAGGATGGTAAGGGACCGCGTATGCAGATGGCCCTCAATGCCTGCGTCAGTACAGGCCACCATAGCTGAATATGTATTTTTTATATTAAATATTTATTTTGGTGTAGGTATCTTGAAAAAGGTGTTTTCTTCTATTTGTAGCTAATAATAGTTAATGATTGCAATATTTAGATTTAAATAAGTTGCTGACAAAACAAGGGCAAGAGAATGTATGTGATTCTGTGAATGCAGCATATACCACTTAATTATGGATTTAATGCTTTTGCCGCAGACTTAGCTGCATATGTTGTATATTTTGCAGATTTCAGAAGAATGATAATTAAGAAAATCTAGACACATAATTTAGTCCTCCATGAAGCTTAATCCTAGTATTCTAGACAATGGTAAAGTTTACAAAGTGGTTTGGGGGCTGTCATTATAATGCTGAAATCTGTATTTCACATGTACAGAGGTCTCTAGGATTTCTTGATAATCATGAAATTAAAATTGCATTTCAATGAAGGGTTTTGATTCAGGCAAGCCACTTTAATCGGAGGCTAAATGTCCCAAAAAAGTGAGCTCCTATTTTGTTGTCCCTGCTGAATGAAAACTGTTTTATTCAGGATGAGGTGTGAACACAGTGTTGAAGCATGACACTTGAATAATCGGGGTCCAGCATCCAGAACATTGGAAACCAGCTTGAATTACTTTACTGTTATAGCAATCGATTTTGTGGAGGTTGTACGCAGCTGCTGAGCCCGTTCCTTTCACCCTCATAAAATAGCCATGGGGACAGAATAAAGTCTCCACAGCTGAAGTAATAATTCCTCATGCTGCTCTTCCCCTTGACTCCCCATGGCCAAGAAAAAAGCCCCCACACCATTTATCACCTGATACAAGCTGGGGATAAACTAGTGTTGATTAGGGCCGTGTATTTCCCTCAGAAGGGGGAAAACATGCAGAATTGACCTGAGAGGAGGCCGCCAAGCACAAATCACTTCAGAGATGAATGAGGGTGATGCTGAGTAGGCAGCAGTGCAAAAGGAGGGTTTTCCACGGGAAGCATAATTGCCTGTCTTCCCTAGAGACGGGAGTAGTGTGTTCTTGCAGTTTGTCCCCATAGGAGCGGGAGGTCAGGAAGGCATCGAGGGTCTTAAAATTGAAACTGCCCATCTTTGCCCTTGAGGATAAAAGGTCTTCCTTGGCAGCAGAAAAGAAAAAGGCAGAATCTATTGGTGTTGCTGAGGGGAGGAAGGCAGTTGATGTCCTTGAGGAGGAAAAAGGCAACTCCTGCCTTGGCAGCCCTGGAGAGGAAGACAACCATTGCCCTGAAAGAACTGAAGCTGGCAGAGGAGGTGAAGAAGTTAGCTGCTGCCTTGACTGCCAAGGAGAAAGAAAATTTACAAATTATTTTTGCAGTGATTGATTTGTAGTTTCCGGCTGTAGTAAAGTGCATATTTTTTCCTACTATTGTACCAATTTGTTCTATTTTGGCTTCAATTTACTCAGGTATAGTAGGGTTATTAGGATAGACCCCCTAGTTGCACATGCCAAGGAGAAAGAGGCAGCAGCAACCCTTGCATCAGAGTTGAAAAACGTTGGTGTTGGAGGAACTGAAGATCCTGCTGACCCATGAGAAGAGCCAATGCAAGATGGCCTACAGGTCCAGGAGGGCATCAGAGTCCAATGTGCATTGTGGCAGAAGATATTGAAGTTCCCAGAAAGGGTCTTCATAAAAATAATATTCCCATACTAGATATGTGCTGGGAGATGATATGGATAATTGCTTTGCTGCTCGTGAGGTTGTTCTGAGCATGCACAAAGTACATGGAGAAAGTGGGGTAGGTAGCCTGTGGAAGCATATGTCATTCTTTGGAGATGAATATCCTATTTGTCCTAGAAGCAGCAGAGCAGATTCAGTACTGACCTATGAAGGCTGCCATTAATCATCATGTCACTTCTCTGCGGGATACCTGTTCAAGGCAGACCATGGTGGCTGAAAGGCTGGTCCCCTCAGGACAGTATCTGCAGAAAAGAGCTATAAAATGAAGAATGTCCATGGGGGAGTATGATCAGCATATGGGCTTGGGGTCCATAGAATAGATTGGGATGGTGGCCTAGAGGAAGGTAGCTGTGCAAACTTGCTTGCCCATAGATTCCAGCCTTGGCAGTGAACAACCACCTGCCAGAAGGGAATCAGTGGAAGATAACATCCAGAATCCCTCACTACAAGTATCAGTGGGTACTAGCTCTAAGGATAAAACACAGGGACCCAAAAGGAGTGTCTGGGGGAGAAGAGTGCGTCATCTGCAGTGAGAGGACCAGTGGGCCGGGGGTTTCCTGTTCTGACGAGAGAGGGCCTAAGAGTCTCTCCTGTCCTGGAGGTTCTGACAAGTGGAGACCCAGAGCAGAAGGGCCAGTCTTATGGCATCAGCCCTGATTTGGTAGAAGTAAGGGCGAAAGGAGAGTGTCTGCAGTCTGAGGATGTAAGCTTACTCTAAAAGCCCTCAGCAGTCTCAGAGTCTTCAGGTAGGTTCCTTAGTCAGTGGCCTAGGGACATGAGAGTTTTCCCAAGAAAAGGGTTGGCATTGATTGCCTGCCTGACCCTCCTGGGAAAGGTTTGGGGCCGTTGCCTGGGCTCTCATGTGACAAGTGAGAAGGGAGTCTTAGGCTCTGTGTCTAAGTATGTCCTGGAAGGCTTGGCACTAGACTGAGTGTGCTGAAAGGGTCTGGACTGTGCTCTTATAAGCCCTAGGGACCCAGAGGAGACTCCTTGCTAGCCCAGAGGCTCAAAGTGAGATCTACAGAAGGCACTGGATTTGAACATTTTCCTGTAAGTGAATAGCCAATGACCTGGTGAATAAACTGTCAGCTGTTTCTGCTTGTTAATTGCCTTGTGGGCAGATCTGACACTAGGTTTGGGGCAGATATCTCACATGGAAGGCAGAATGGGCCACATAAACCTGTTACCCATGGAGAACTCTTCACATACTGGGATGCATCTTTAAGTAGGCTAGAGTTAGTCACCTTACAGGTGGGATCAGAGTCTAAGACAAATTTTGAATGAGGGGTAGTGCTATGTTCAGAGGAGCACACAATAGACAGGTACCACTGCAGAGGTGGCAAATCATCCTTGTTCTATCGCCTGAGCATGGAAGTCCATCAAGTTATTGATTAGTCTACCCTGGTTCTTGTGTTTTGGAGACGTGTGTAGCAAATCTGCCTTTTCTGCATGGTCACCACAGATTTTCCAACTCTTCTGAACCAGACTTTTGCTGGTTTCACACTCTGTGCACTTTATCATTGCTAAAAGCAGTAAAGTGCATATGCTTTCCCTCTAATTCATCTGTTACCTATTTTTAGGTACCCCTAAAGTGTTCCTTGTACGACCACAGGGCAGGGTGCTACTATATAAAAAAGGGACTACATCATGTTCGGGTTAGTGTGCCTTCACAGTGAAGTAAAACAACAAAGCTATTTCAATATTCAGGCAAAGTTACAGTTTGCACGCTGATGAAAAAATATATAGAAATATGTTTAAAGGTATTTCTTGCTTAGTTTCTAACTTCTAACTTAATGGTGAAATTAGATTTTTGATAACTTTAGCAAAAAAGTAATTTATAAAAATGTAATTTAGGCTGCCGGAGCTAGCTTAAAATCAGCTCTGCGATGCATCACACCTCCAGCGCTGACATTCACAGCCTTGGCTGGGAGAATTATTGGCTCAGAGGACAATGGCCTACCTTTGACACCAGGAAAGGCCAGTGGATTTTAACTGTTATCCCCTAAGAAGGAATCCCCTATGTGAGAATGAACATGAACAGTAGGCAGATAAAATGGAACCTTTAAAAGTACCTCTTTTGACTTAGAAATGGCAAGGAGGGCTCCTCCTAGTCATTTCCAGGACCCTCCTAGACAGCTAAGCTGTAGCCACATTAAGAGGGAAAATGTGTTCTGCCATCTATAACACCTCCAGAGCTGGAATAAATGTCCTTTGCAAGTTAACTGTGTCTCAGAGGATACTGGCTTGCCTCTGCACCCAGGAAAGGCCAATGGGCGTTATTTTCTGACACTAAGGCCCTCATTACAACCTTGGCGCTCGGTGTTAAAGTGGCGGTGACACCGCCAAAAGGCCGGTGGTAAAAAAAATGGGATCACGACCACAGTGGAAACCGCCAACACAGCCAGCCACTTTAACACTCCGACCGCCACTGCGGTTGCAACAAACACTGCGGCGGTAACCACCAACAGCCAAGCGGAAGGCAATGTACCACTCACCCCAGCACAACCCGCCAATCTGCCAGCTTTTCCTGGGTGGTACCAACGCCATCAAAGGCACGGTGGAAACAGGACTTGGAAGGGAAACCACTCACCTCTTGACACTCAACGAAGAACCAGGACTCCATGGAGCGTGATCTGCAGGTCCTGCCCATGCTGGTCTACCTCCTCATCTACCAGGAATACGCAAGGCGGCAGTGACAACCATGGTGAGTACTGCACCTAGTACTAAGGAGATGGGGGAGGAAAAAGAGAGTGACACATACCCGCGACACGCAACACCCCACCCCCACCCACAACACCATAAACACAAACATATGCATTAACATTACATTTACACCCCGTAACCCCCTGGAAGAATGCAAGGACCAAAGGAATTGAGTTAAACAGTGATATATTAGAAATAGGCAGATATACGTTAAAAAATAGAAAAACATACAATATGTTCATAAGACAGTACATTGTCCATTGAAAATGTCTGTGGGCCACTGGGCCAAAAATCATGGGCCAAGCCCACACTTGACTCCTGCCTCAATACGGAGAGAACACTGCAGGGGCATCAGGACGAAAACACCCAGGCACCTCAGGGGGAGGGTGAAGGGGGGGCTCCTCAGCCGGAAGATGGTACAACGCCACTGCCCCTTGTGGGGGCTCCATGCCCACTGCTTGGTCCTGGGGAGTACAAAGCCACTGTCTCTCTAGTGGGTAGTTTGCCTACTGCTTGGTCCTAGGGAGTGCAAGACCACAGTCTCTTTAGTGGATGGTTTGCCCACTGCTTGGTCCTGGGGAGTGCAAAGCCACAGTCTCACAAGTCTCTCAAGTGGGTTGTTTGCCCACTGCTTGCTCTTGGGGTGTGCAAAGCCACAGTCTCACAAGTCCATCAAGTGGGTGGTTTGCCCACTGCTTGGTCCTGGGGAGTGCAAGGCCACAGTTTTCCAATTGGATGGCTTCTTCCACTGGTCCTGGAGGGGGCTGCTTTGTGCCCAGTGTGCTTCATCCTGCCAAGGATAGGGTGAGTGGATGCCTTTCTCCATTGGTTCTGGAGGGGGCCTTGTGCCCAGTGATGCAACACTTGGGTTGTGGCAGGTCACAGTCCCTCACCTGGGTGTCTGAAGCACAAGATTTGCAGGGAACTGGTTGCGTGATAGTCCATGGAGGCAGGGCTAAACTCCATCCTGCGGCGGCTAAAGCTGCAAACTGGTGATAGTGCTGGTGGGGGTGCTGCCAGTGGTGGTGGGAGGCTCCAGCCCTTCTCCTGCAGCCTCGGATGGCTGCCCACTGGGGCTGCTGCTGCTGGTAGTGGTCCTACTGTCAGTGATGCAGGTGGCGGTGCTTGCGGCATAGCAAGCGGTGGTGCTAGCGGTGGTGCTAGCAGCGGTGCGAGCGGCGGTGCAGGTGGCGGTGCTGGCCGTGGTGCAGGTGCCAGTGCTGCCAGTGGTTGAGGGAGGCTCCAGCCCTTCTCCTGCAGCCTCGGATGGCTGCCCACTGGGGCTGCTGCTGCTGACAGTAGTGGTGCTAGCGGCGGTGCAGGTGACGGTGCAGGTGGTGGTGCTAGCGGCGGGGCTCCTGGCGGTGCTGGGCGCAGTGCAGGTGGTGGGGCTAGCGGTTGTGCTGGTAGCCACAAGCCCTTCACCTGCAGCCTCTGACGGCTGAAGTGCCTTGCCTGGTGTTTTCTGACCCTTCCTCACCTTGTCAGATGGAGGTGTGACCTTGGGTCTGGCAGCTGGAGTTTTTAAGGAGGCCTTGCTGGGTGTTTCATGCTCCTTGCCCTTGCTGCATGCTGTCCCCTTCTTCACCTTGGCAGGTGGCAGAATGGTTTTGTTCTTTGCAGGGGTTGGTGGCACACTGGCTAGGCTGATGGGTGCCCCCTTTGAGCCTCTGTGAGTTGCAGGTACCACAACTGTCGTTGACTTGGGAGTGGAGGAAGAGGGAGTGGTTGTAGGAGGTGTCTGTCTGCCGAGTTTGGGTGCAGGTGCATAGACTGGAGGCTGTTGTGAGGCAGATGGCTGTTGGGTGGGTGGGTGCTTGCGTTTGTGTACTTTGGGAGGAGGGGTCACAGACACACTGGGAGAGGACCCAGGGGATGTGTGCATGGATGTGGGGGTGGTGACTGCCCATGAGGGGTGTGTTGTGATAGGCGTGCTGGTGATGGAGGTAGTGGATGAGGATGTAGTGCATGCAGGTTTGAGTGGAGACGCTACTGGGAGGAAGGTGGAGGATGAAGTGGACACAGTGGATGTTGGTGTGTCTGCAGGGGGGTGGTGCTTGTGTGAGTGCCCGTGAGATGAAGTGTGGTGCTTGTGTTTGCCTGAGCCACTTCTGGGTGTTGATTTGGGTGAACGCTGGTCTGAAGGTGTGCTTGGGATAGGCTGGGGTTGAGGGGAATGGGTCTGGATAGAGGAAGTTGGAGGGGGAAGGCTGGAGACAGGTACAAGGGCTGCCATCAGACCTGAGGCAAGAGCCTGAAATGCTCTCTGTTGGGCCGCCACGCCAGAGTGAATGCCCTCCAGGTATGCATTTGTTTGTTGCAAATGCCTCTCGACACCCCGGATGGCATTCAGTATGGTTCACTGCCCAACAGTGAGGGATCTCAGGAGGTCAATAGCCTCCTCACTGAGGGCAGCAGGGCTGACTGGGGTAGGGCCTGAGGTGCCTGGGGCAAAGAAGATGCCCACCCTCCTGGGTGAGCAGGAACGGGAAACACTCTGAGGGGCTGCTGGGAGGGCGGTGCTGGTAGGGGGGGTGGCGGCTGTACCTGTTGTTGGGCTGGGCACAGAGGTGACCGCCACTGCCAGGGAGCTTCCATCGGAGGAGGAGTCACTGTCTGTGGTCTCCCCTCCTGTCCCCGTCGTGGTGCTCCCCTCGCCATCCGTCCCACTGGTGCCCTCACCCTCGGTGGATTTGGCCTCCAGGCCCATGTAGGATACAGCTCCCTCCATCGCCGGTGCCTCTGCTCCTCCGCCAGATGATGGTAATGCACACAAGGACAGGATGACAAAACAAAAAGGGGAGAGAGAGACAGAGGATACACTTGGTCAATGCCAGCAAAACCACTACCTTTGGTATACACAACACACAGGGAGCAGTCCTATGCACTAGGCCATGCACTACCAGTTACTAAGATAGTCACCAGCCAATGTGGTACAATGCCTACCACCATTAGCTGCACACCTGAAACCCACAGGACCCTGCCCAGTAGTAGATGCCCACTAACACTTTTGGGGTAGGAGTGCTTCAGAGCCTGCCAAAAAAGGGACCTGCCAAGCCATCTTCGCCTTGGCCTAGGGACACCCATAGCCCACATGCCCCACCCAGGTAACTCTTAACGCGGGCAAAGACAGGATTCAGAATCTGTAGTCACCCCCTTGTGGCTGCTGTGATGCCTTCAAGTGCCCATCCAACTCCAGATAGGCCACCGCCAGGATGCGGAACATCAGGGGGTCATGGCGCGATGGGCACCCCTTCCTCATTGGGAGGCCAGGCCCAGCTGGGCCTCCGCCATCTTCTTTGCCCAGCTGTGCAGGTCCTCCCACCTTTTGCGACAGTGGGTGCTCCGCCTGTCAAAGACCCCCAGGGTCCGCACCTCCTTGGCGATGACACGCCAAATACCCTTTTTCTGACCTGCATGGAAAAGACAGCAGAAAAGGGAATTAGTCAACCGTCCGGACTGTCACACTCATGGCCCACCAGATCCCTCCCATCCCCTGATGCACATACATTGACCACCTCACATACAGCACTCTGCCCAGGACACCTCTGCCCCCCCCTACATGTGGCTTACAAACACAGCACTCCATACATTCATGGCCCATGCATCATGCTCACAGTGTACTCACCTGTTTGTCTGGAGGACCGTAGAGTAATGTGTACTGGGGTAGGACCCCATACACCAGTTTCTCCAACACCTCCGCAGTAAAGGCAGGGGCCCTTTCCCCAGACACATGAGCCATTGTCGCTTTCAGACACAGGTCACAGCAGCACTTGCAGTGTAGGTCCTCTCCTATTGAAGGCCAGGTAGCGAGTGAGTGAAGAGATAGAAAATGACGGTCACATCCGCGGTGGTGCATACCGTCATCGCCAGCGTACATCGCCATTGGCTCCTGGAACCCATAGGGCCCAATGATAACCAATGCGAAGTTGCGCAGCGGTCTTCGACCACCTTCCTCAATGGCACACAATGCCAGCAGAATTACCTTATTTCCACTTGTCCCTCCTCACAAGTCAGGCAGCTGTCATTTCAGGGGGGAACAAGGCATGGCACCTAACTGCGTCACAGGAGACACTGGCACAGCAACTGACTGTCAGATTCACATACTGGTTCTGTAAAGGAAACAAAATCGTCATTAGTGCAATAGATGTGTGAATATGACCCTCTGCTCACTGTTTTCTTCCACAGGCTTCAACCGCTGAGGCTGAATATGAGATGGCAGAATCCTCTGGTGTACAGACCCCTGGTGGACCTTGCAACAATGGGGGACAGACACATTATCATAACCTACAGACTTGATTGGGCCACAATCCAAGAACTGTGAGCCCAATTGGAGCCAGACCTGATGTCAGCTATCCGCCAGCCCACAGGTATCCCCCTCAAGTGCAGGTCCTGTCAGTGCTCCATTTCCTGGCAAGGTTCCTTCCAAACAACAGTGGCCATGGCATCAGGGATGTCTCAGACAATGTTCTCCGACGTGTTGACCAGAGTGTTGTCAGCCCTGCTGAAACACATGCGCAGTGACATCGTATTCCCCCAGGTGGAGGATTTGGCCACAGTGAAAGCTGACTTTTATGCCCTGGGACACGTCCCCAACATCATTGGTGCCATTGATGGTACACATGTGGAATTTGTCGTCCCCCCCGGAGAAATGAACAAGTTTTCAGGAATAGAAAAAGCTATCACTCTATGAATGTGCAGATGTTGTGTTTGGCGGACCAGTACATCTCCCATGTGAATGCCAAATATCCTGGCTACGTGCATGACGCTTTTATCTTGAGGAATAGCAGCATCCCATATGTGATGGGCCGACTCTAGAGGCACCGGGTGTGGCTAATAGGTGAGCCCAAAGTCCCCACACGATATACATAGGTGTCTGGGTATGGGGTTGTCCCTAAGGGTTAGTGTGTGTCTAACAGTTGTCCCTCGATATTTGCAGGTAACTCTGGTTACCCCACCCTCTCATGGCTACTGACTCCAGTGAGGAATGCCAGGACAAGGGCAGAGGAATGTTACAATGAGGCACATGGGCGTACAAGGAGTATTATTGAAAGGACCTTGGGCCTCCTGAAGGTCAAGTTCCAGTGCCTCCATCTGACAGGTGGATCCCTGTACTACTCACCCAAGAAAGTGTGCCAGATCATCGTTGCATGTTGCACAACCTGGCCTTGAGACGCCAGGTGTCTTTTCTGCAGGAGGATGTGCCTGGAGATGGTCTTGTGGCAGCGGTGGAGCCTGTGGCCAGTGAGGAAGAGGAGGCAGAGGAAGAAGATGTTGACAACAGAAGTAATATAATACAGCAGTACTTCCAGTGACACACAGGTAAGACACAGTAACTTCACTTAACTTTTCAGTTTTCTGTTCAACATTTTACATGGCATCCTTAGTTCTCTATGTCTATGGCCACTTATTGTACCCTTTGGCATCTCTATTTTCAGATCTCTGTGTCCCACTCTGGCTCCTGCTATGTGTACTGCTGCCCACCAAAGGTCATTTCAAAGTATATTTAACTGTACATATGACTTGCAATGCTTTGATAATGTTGAACTAATACATATTTGAATCATTTGACAGACTCCAGATTTGTATTTCTTCCAAGGGTGTTTATTGAAGTGCTCTTAAGTAGAAGGGGATGTGCAGTGGGCTGGGGTGATGGTGGAGGAAAGTCCAGTCTCTTGGTATCACAGGTGCATTGTCCAATGGGGCATAGGAAGGGGAGGAATGGCAGTTCAAGGTGGACAGGGTGACAGAGTGGGACACAAGAGTGACAATCAGGAGAGACTTATTTCCTGGTGGGGGTCTTGGCAATGTTCTCTGGCTTCTGCCTGGATCGCAGGGACTGTTTGCGGGGTGGTTCTCCTTCTGCAGGGGTTGGGGTGCTGGTGGCCTGTTGTTCCTGTGGCAGGGCCTCCTGTCCACTAGTGCCGGCGGAGGTGGAAATCTGTTCTTCGGTGTGGCTAGTGTCAGGGGCCCATTGTGGTGCCACTGCCTCCCTCATGGTGTTGGCCATGTCTGCCAGCACTACTGCAATGGTGACCAGGATGGTGTAAATGTGTTTGAGGTCCTCCCTGATCCCCAGGTACTGCCCCTCCTGCAGCACCTGGGTCTCCTACAACTTGGCCAGTATCTGGCCCATCGTCTCCTGGGAATGGTGGTATGCTCCCAGGATGTTGGTGAGTGCCTCCTGGAGAGTGGGTTGCCTGGGCCTGTCCTCCCTCTGTCACAATGCAGTCCTCCCAGCTTCCCTGTTGTCCTGTGCCTCTGTCCCCTAAACCGTGTTCCCACTGCCACTGACTCCAGGTCTCTGATCGTCCTGGGTTATGTGCTCCTCAGAGAATTCCTGGACCTGGAAAGGCTCCATCTGAAGAAGGCAGTCCTACTAGAAACATATTTCTGAATTCACACTCCTGACTTCTGAAGAAGAGGATTCACACAATGACTTCATAATCCTGCTAATACTCAAGGACTACGCGCCTGGCTTCCTCTTTACTTGCTTCAGGAACCAAAAAGCAGAATGTTCCTGACTCCAATAGAGTACATCTGATTAAAAAGAATTAGACCCTGTAGAAGAACTGGTGGGAGAGAGACCTGGTGACAAGAGGCATACCCTGAAGAGCTAGAGGCTGGAAAACTGGCCAGAAGAAGCTTTCCCATTAGTTGGAGAGTAAGGACCTTATTTATGCTTGGTGAATGACTCTCCATCCAGGAGATGGAGGAGGACATTACCTTTGACACTCTACGTACTGCCATCCAGCAAATTTAGAGATGACTGCTGGGCCAGCGGTCATCTCTGTACAATGACAGATACCACAATCACCACCATCATGGTGGACAGCCGCTGTCGGTTCTGACGTCCAATCACTAAACTTTTCCACACTGTTTTGTTTTTCAGAAAAAAGTCCCCAAAGGAGCAGTTTGTTTGTGAAAACATTTAACTAATGACTCCCAAACCTGAGAGTTTTCTTCCAGGGTGTGGGTTTCATTATTGTTTTACTTGTCACTCACCGGTTTTTACTGGTGGTGACAGACAGAAAAAAAAATATATATTGACCCTCAACAGGGCAGGTGGTGTAATGTCCTCCCGCTGAAAAGCCATACTCTAGGGGCCATTGGGAAAAGTTTTCCTTCATCAAAGCAAATGGGGTGCCATTGACACAAAACTTAAGGTTTGCCAATGTTTGAATGAAGTAGGTGGACCAAGGGTTTGGTGGATAGGATATTCTATTGTATTTGCAATTGGGTATGTTGTGCGATAAATTCGAAATCAAGCTCTAAGTCTGAAGGCAAGCCCTTGAGCAGGCAACTCATTAGGTGTATCACATCTCCACTACATCACACTTGGCTTGAAAATGAGCCTAGTCACCAGTCTAATGCAAACTGTTACTTTTCCATAGTGCTTGAGTTCTTCTAGGTGCTGTTTGTCTTAAACGTTTAAAAAAAAATACATATCTAGTTCCCCTTAACTTAGTTTCATTATCTTTCTGTCTTTTTGCACATTAAAGGTTTCTCTGGTTTTCTAAATTGGTTTGGGAATTTTATTGTGTTGGGTTTCATACTATGAAATTGTTGGTTCTGTTTGAACTTAGCACACATTTCTCTCGGGATTGTCTGCTTCTTGTGTCATAGCTACTTGGGATTGATTAGAGATTTTCTCAGAACTGTTCAGACTGTTGGTTTATTGAGGTGGCAGGGGTGCCCTCTCCCAAATTATTAACAGCTTTTTGACACCTATCAACAAATATTCATAGATAGGTCTTTGTGCCAAAAATACTTCTTGAAACAGGGGCAAAGTAGGAAAATAGATTTATTTTATCCACTTTGCTTGTGTGCTGCACGGTACAGCACACATACAAAGTGGGGAACACTTAATGAGTGTCTGAGCTTAGGTGCAATTTTATTAAAAAGTGTCTCAATGCAGCACAGCGATGAAAGTAACTGTGCTGTTTTGAGTGAAGGGGAAAGAGCAGAACAGCGTCATTTCTACTAAGATAGGTTTCTATTTTTCTCTCTCCCTGTGCTAGCAAATTGTTGGCTACCTTGCGCCAAGGTGTATACCCTTGCACCATAGCACAAGAATGTGTGCATGATATCAAGCTTAGGTTTTGTAATAGAAGGGGGCCCTGTTCTCAACACACACACATGCTGAGGTCTTGCCTTAAATCTGCCACATCTTTACAACTAATAAGAACTTTTAGCTTATAAAGTTGCACAATTTGTGTTATGTTCATGTACAGAAATATCCGATATAGGGTCTGATTACGTGATAATGATCGCATCCAATAAAAATCCAACATTGAGGTGTTTGGAATTTACTGAATACAAGCATATTTCAGTGCTTATTGCTTCAAAATTCACAGGCTTCTCTAAATAGGGGCCTTTTCACCATTGCTGAATTTCAGAAATTTTACTTGCCATATTTAACAAAGGGTGTGATCTTTATTGCACCTGCTAATCATAGCCAGGGTCAGAGGTTGTGTTTTTAACAGTCTTGCACTTCAAGTAGAATGGTTAACAATCGGAGCTTTCTGAATGGAAAGCTATTTAACAGAAAGTCTAGCTAGAGCCATAGGGTCGTGTTTTTTCAAATGATAAATTTGCATTATAGCATTCAAGTCGTGTCATTAACGGGTTGCAGGGGTTATCTAAGACTATTGCAAGACTCCAGACCTTTGCAGCTCATTCAAAGATGTTTTGTGAAAGTAACAGCTAATCAAGTCTGCTGTCCGGGCACACAAGAAAAACCTCTGACCTATGAACTCATTTAGAGCCTACCAGGAGAGTGCAAAAGTTATGTTAAGCGTACCATCAATAGTTAGTGCACATTGAGGATGACATTTGAGATTTCAAGTGACGAGAGATCACCACATTTCTAATCCAATAATATGACATTCCAGCAGCTGCTCTGGCACAAAACTGGACAAAGGAAAGGGGAGTGACCACTCCCCTGTCCATGCCCACCCCAGGGGTGGTGCCCAGAGCTCCTCCAGAGTGTCCCTGGGTTCTGCCATCTTGTTTTCAGGATGGTCAGGGAACTCTGGGAGCACCTGAGTGGCCAGTCCCAGCAGATGACATCAAAGACCCCTCCTGATAGGTGCTTACCTGGTTAGGTGACCGTTCCCCCTCTCAGGGATATTTAGGGTCTCTCTTCTGGGTGTTTCTTCAGACTGGGATTGCAAGACTGCAGCAGGAATCCTCTGCATCCTTTACTTCATCTTCTACCCATGGATCAACTGCTGACTGCTCCAGGAACTTTGCAAAACTGCAATAAAGAAGCTAAGATGACTTGTGCAACATTGTATCTTCAGCTCCTGCCAGCAACTGCAACAGTTTCCAGGTCCTGCATCCTCTGAGGACTGCCTGTCTTCAGCCCGCACCAGAAGAACCAAAGGAATCTCCAGTGGAGTGAAGGAGTCACTTTCCTGCTTCAGCAGGCACCTCTTTGCAGCGACGACCGGTGGCTTGGGTCCCCTCTCCAGACAATAGGCATGGATCCAGCGACATGGGTGATGGACTAACGTGACTCCTGCAGTCCCAACGTCTAGCTGTCCAAATCTGATAGAGGTAAGAGCTTGCCTCCCCACACAAAACAGTACCCCTGTTCGCCGTGTGACATGTAGTTGCTAAGGCTTGTGTGCGACCTTCCAAGAAGTTCTTCATGCACAGCAGATCTTAGGCCCCCAGCACTCCATCCTGCAATGCACAGCTTCCTCAGTGGTTCTCTGGTGGTGTGGGAATCCTTTGGGTTGTGCTGCATGGGCCTCCATTTGCACCTTCTTTGTTCCCGTTGTGAGGAAGGAGCCTCTTTCTAGCATTGTTACCTCCAATTTTGGCCTGTTTGTCAGTGTGTTTTTACTGCCTCACTGGGATCCTGCAAGCCGGGACCCCAGTGCTTATAGTTTGAGACTTATTTGTCAGTGTGGTTTAACTGTCTCACTAGGATCCTGCTAGACAGGGCCCCAGTGCTCATAGTTTGTGGCCTATATGTGTTGTCAGTATGCTTGACTGTGTCACTGGAGTTCTGCTAACTAGAACTCCAGTGCTTATGCTCTCTCTGTGTACCAAATGTGTCACTATAGTTTAGTGACTCCATATACCAATTCTAATTGGCACACTGATCCCCATTATAAGTCCCTAGTATATGGTACCTAGGTACCCAGGGTATTGGGTTTCAGGAGATCCTTATGGCTGCAGCATTTCTTTTGCCACCCATAAGCAGCTCATGTAAACACTCCTTCAGGACTGCCACCATAACCTCAGTGAAATAGTGCACACACTATTTCACAGCCATTTTCACTGCACCAGGTAACTTATAAGTCACCTATATATCTAACCTTCAGTACTGGAGGCTAGGTGCAAAGTTACTGTGTGTGAGGGCAATCTTGCATTAGCAAAGGTGCCCCCACGTTGTCAAGGGCCAATTCCCCAGACTTTGTGAGTGCGGGACCCCATTATAAGCACTACCTACATGTCAATACATATTTGTAGCTTCACAATGGTAACTCCAAATATGGTCATGTGAGGTGTTTAAGAATGTGAAATTGAACCTCCAATCCAAATCTGGTATTGGGGGGCCCATTCCATGCACCCTGGTGGTTCCACCATGGACGCCCTGTGCTGCCAAACCAGCTCGCTGAGGTTTCCACTGCAGCCCCAGCTGCTGCCACCTCACAGACAGGTTTTAACCCTCCTGGGGATTGAGCAGCTCAAACCCAAGAAGGTAGAACAGTGCATTTCCTTTTAGGAGAGGGGTGTTCCACCCTATCGCATTGGAAATAGCTGTTACAGGGGGTATCCTTCCAGAGCCTCTGGAAATGCTTTGAAGGGCACAAACAGTGCCCTCCTTGCATAATCTAGTCTACACTGGTTCAGGGACCCCCAATCCCTGCTCTGGCGTGAAACTGGACAAAGGAAGGGGGAGTGACCACTCCCCTGTCCATCACTACCCAAAGGGTGGTGCCCAGAGTTCCTCCAAAGTGTACCTAGCATTAGCCATCTTGGATTCCAAGGTGTGGGGCCCCTCTGGGAGCATCTGAGTGGCCAGTGCCAGCAGGTGACGTCAGAGACCCCTGGTGATAGGTGCATACCTGGGTAGGTAGCCAAACCCCCTCTCAGGGCTATTTAGGGACTCTCCTCTGGGTATTTCCTCAGATTCGGTTTGTAAGACTTTACCAGAACTCCTCTGCATCCTCTGCATCCTCTGCATCAGCTTCTTACCGTTGGATCTACCACAGACAGCTCCAGGAACTGCTGTAACTGCAACAAAGTATTCAGGAAAGCTACTGTGACCTGCAACTTCAGCTCCAGACAGAAACTACAACAGGTTCCAGGTTGTGCACACTCTGAGGACTACCTGTCTTCACCCTGAACCAGAAGAACCAAAGGAATCTCCTGTGGAGTGATGAAGTCACGTCACCGCTTCAGGAGGCACCTCTTCGCAACAACAACCGGTACTCTGGGACTTCTCTCCTGCTGATGAGCATGATCCCTTGAACACATGTGGTGCCCCAAAGTGATCCTGCCTGTCCAAAGGTCCAGCTGTCCAAAATTGGTGGTGGTAAGAGCTTGCCTTCCCTTGTCAGACAGTACGCCTGTGCACCGCATCCCCTGCAGCTCCTTGGGCTTCTGTGCACTTCTTCCAAAAGTTCTTCATGCACAGTGGATCCCAGGTCCCTAGCACTCTATCCTGCAACGCTCAGCTCCCTGAGTTGTTCTCCGGCGGTGTGGGATCCTTCTGTGTAGAGCTGCGATGATCACACTTTTCAACTCCTTTGTCCCCATGTCCTGGGACTCCCGTGGGTGCTGCCTGGTCTTCTGAGGACTCTCTTAAGTGCTGAGAGGCCCCTTTGTCTCCTCAGTCTGAATTAAGACCCCCAGGTCCATCCTGGAACTGGGCAGCTCCTCTTTGATGCAAAACGCAATCCTGCGTGATCCAAGGGGTGTTGGCGGAATGCAGTGACGCAAACAGCCTGCATCCAACGACTCGATGTGGGACATCTCTTGCGCCAAGCAGGAATCCACAGCTATCTTCTTTGGTGCATTTCTGTACTTTTCTTCCAACCAGAGAATCCACTTTTGCACCTTCTTCCAGGTGTTCAAGAGCTCCTGTTCTTCCTGGACTCTTCATCGACTTCTGGACTATGGGCCAGATGTATCAAACGAAATTGCATTCGCAAATGGTGCGCATTACCCTTTTTGACCAGACTGAGGAGGAAATATATGAGAAGTACAGGTGGAACTCAGCCGTGATACTTGACTTGATAGCTGAGCTACAACCCATACTGCAGCGCACAACACATAGGACTCATAGTATACCCACCCATGTGCAGGTATTATGCTCTCTGCACCTACTCTCCTCAGGGAGCTATCAAGGGGTCATAGCAGCAGCTGGAGGAGTATCACAGAGTGCCCTCTCTAGATTTTTCAATGCATTTATCAACACCATGCTGAGTAGGATACACCAGTACATCAGATTCCCCCACACCCCACAGGAAATGCAGCAGACTAAAATCGATTTCTATCAGATAGCACAGTTCCCCCACATCCTAGGTGCCATAGATGGGACACATGTTGCAATCTGTCTACCATCGGCCACAGAGTATGTGTACCGCAACCGTAAATATCAACATTCAATGAATATACAGGTGATATGCAATGACGCCTACATCATAACTGATCTCGTGGCCAGGTACCCACGGAGCACACATGATTCATACATCTTTCGCCACAGAGGCATTCACACAAGACTGCTAGCTGGGGAGTTTGGTGAAGGATACCTACTAGGTATTGTCCCTCTGTACACTGGTGCATTGATGCCGTTGTGATGTCAGATGGCTCACTTACTCATTATACCCTCTGTTCCTTCCAGGAGACAGTGCCTACGCAGTGCGCACCTACATGATGACGCCCTACCTAAATCCTACAACACCAGCAGAATGGAGATACAATGCAGCACCCAGGGCAACCCGCAATGTGGTGGAGTGCTCCTTTGGCCTGCTGAAGAGTCGCTTGAGGTGTATCCACAAAAGTGGAGGTGCGCTACAGTACAGCCCGGAGACCACATGTAGAATAGTGGCAACATGTGCGATCTTGCACAATATAGCTACCACCAGGGGCATACCTGTGGAAATATCTGATTCAGACTGTAATGAGGATGATGATCCCATACACCCCCCCTACAGCCAGCAGCCAGGACCAGTGCAGCAGAGGGCAGGCAAAGGCGTGCTGACATCACGCACAACCATTTCAGATATAAGTAATGACAACACAACTTTACTGACATGTGTACTGGTAGTTAGAATATTTATTACCTTAACGTCAGGTAACATATGTTTCACTAGCAGAAGAAATAAAATATTATGGGGGTCATTACAACCCTGGCGGACGGTGTTAAAGCGGCGGTAATACGCCAAACAGGCCGGCGGACAAGAAAAGGGAATTATGACCATGGCGGAAACCGCCAACATAGACAGCCACTTTAACACTCCGACCGCCACAGCGGTACAGACAAACAGCGCGGCGGTCACAGCCAACAGACAGGCGGGAGACAATGTACCGCCCATAGCATCACAACCTGCCAATCCGCTACCTTTTCCGGGGTGGATTCTCCGTGGATAAAAACACGGCGGAAACAGTTAATGCAATGGGAAAACGCTCACCTGAACACATCCCACGAGGAAGGAGGATAGCATGGAGCCGGAACTACAAATCCTACCGGCCCTTGTATTCCTACTCATACACGAAGACCAATGGCTGCGCCGGCGACGACAACGGTGAGTACTGCACCTATGACATAGGGGAGGGGGAGGCAAAAGTTAGGGGGACACACACGCAACACCCCCACCCCCACCCTCGCATATTACAACACACACACCAATGCATTCACAAAAATCACAGTAACAACCCACAACCCCCCCGGAAGAATGCAAAGACAAAACAAAATCAGTCCAAACATTGTAATAAATGTATTAAAATATACAAATATATTAGAAAATCATACAAAAGTATATACATTCCGAGAAGTAGTTCAGATATGCACATAGAAATGTCCGTGCTCCACAAGTCCAAAAATGCATGGGCGAGGCCCACAATAGATACCTGTCCACACACGGAGAGAACACTGCCGGGGCATCAGATAGAAATACTACAGGCACCTCAGGGGGAAGGGAAGGGGGGCACCTCAGCCGGAGGAGTGCACAGCCAGATCCACGACGGGCTCCATGCTCATTGATGTATCCTGGGGAGTGCAAAGCCACAGTCTCTCAAGTCTCTACAGTGGGTGGGTTGCCCACTATTCCATCCTGGGGAGTGCAAAGCCACAGTCTCTCAAGTCTCTACAGTGGGTGGGTTGCCCACTATTCCATCCTGGGGAGTGCAAAGCCACAGTCTCTCAAGTCTCAATAGTGGGTGGGTTGCCCACTATTCCATCCTGGGGAGTGCAAAGCCACAGTTTCCAAAGTAGATAACAGCCTCCACTGGTTCTGGAGGGGGACTGGTGCCCAGACTGGATTAGTCTCCCCGTGGAAGTTCCTGTCCCGTCACTGTCCCACCTGCACATAGGATAACGATGCTTGATGTGGCGGCCTTTTCATTTTTACCCGGTGCATGCCCTGTTCAGCGGTGCTTTGCCATGGCGGTACATGCCCTGTTCAGTGGTGCTTTGCCATGGCGGTCTCTGCTCTCTTCAGCGGTGCTTTGCCATGGCGGTTCAGGACTGTTCAGCGGTGCTTTGCCATGGCGGTTCATGACTGTTCAGAGGTGCTTTGCCATGGCGGTTCAAGACTGTTCAGCAGTGCTTTGCCATGGCGGTTCAGGACTGTTCAGCAGTGCTTTGCCATGGCGGTTCAGGACTGTTCAGAGGTGCTTTGCCATGGCGGTTCAGGACTCTTCAGCAGTGCTTTGCCATGGCGGTTCAGGACTCTTCAGCGGTGCTTTGCCATGGCGGTTCAGAACTGTTCAGCTGTGCTTTGCCATGGCGGTTCAGGACTGTTCAGAGGTGCTTTGCCATGGCGGTTCAGGACTGTTCAGCGGTGCTTTGCCATGGCGGTTCAGGACTGTTCAGAGGTGCTTTGCCATGGCGGTTCAGGACTCTTCAGCGGTGCTTTGCCATGAAGGTGCAGGACTGTTCAGAGGTGCTTTGCCATGGCGGTTCAGGACTCTTCAGCAGTGCTTTGCCATGGCGGTTCAGGACTGTTCAGCGGTGCTTTGCCATGGCAGTTCAGGACTGTTCAGCAGTGCTTTGCCATGGCGGTTCAGGACTGTTCAGCGGTGCTTTGCCATGGCGGTTCAGAACTCTTCAGCAGTGCTTTGCCATGGCGGTGTCTGGACTGGGCATTGGTGTGTGGCATGACATTCTCTGGACTGGGCATTGGTGTGTGGCATGACGTTCCCTCATTGCCCAGCGGGGCTGTGGCAGCCAGGGCCCTCCTGGGCACTGACTCCGGCGGTGGTCTCCTGACCAGTGACAATACTTGGGCCCTCCTGGGCACTGACTCCGGCTGTGGTCTCCTGACCAGTGACGATACTTGGGCCCTCCTGGGCACTGACTCCGGCGGTGGTCTCCTGACCAGTGACGATACTTGGACCCTCCTGGGCACTGACTCCGGCGGTGGCAGTGGTCTCCTGACCAGTGACGATTCTTGGGCCCTCCTGGGCACTGACTCTGGTGGTGGTCTCCTGACCAGTGACAATACTTGGGCCCTCCTGGGCACTGACTCCGGCGGTGGTCTCCTGACCAGTGACGATACTTGGGCCCTCCTGGGCACTGACTCCGGCGGTGGTCTCCTGACCAGTGACGATACTTGGACCCTCCTGGGCACTGACTCCGGCGGTGGTCTCCCGACCAGTGACGATACTTGGGCCCTCCTGGGCACTGACTCTGGCGGTGGCGGTGGTCTCCTGACCAGTGACGATATTTGGGTCCTCCTGGGCAATGACCCGGAGGTGGCGGTGGTCTCCTGACCAGTGACGATACTTGGGCCCTCCTGGGCAATGACTCCGGCGGTGGTCTCCTGACCAGTGACGATACTTGGGCCCTCCTGGGCACTGACTCTGGTGGTGGCTGTGGTCTCCTGACCAGTGACATTACTTGGGCCCTCCTGGGCACTGACTCTGGCGGTGGTCTCCTGACCAGTGACGATACTTGGGCCCTCCTGGGCACTGACTCTGGCGGTGGTCTCCTGACCAGTGACGATATTTGGGTCCTCCTGGGCAATGACTCCGGCGGTGGCGGTGGTCTCCTGACCAGTGACGATACTTGGGCCCTCCTGGGCAATGACTCCGGCGGTGGTCTCCTGACCAGTGACGATACTTGGGCCCTCCTGGGCACTGACTCTGGTGGTGGCGGTGGTCTCCTGACCAGTGACATTACTTGGGCCCTCCTGGGCACTGACTCTGGCGGTGGTCTCCTGACCAGTGACGACGGTGCTGGTGGTGGTGCCCGGGTCCCTTCTCCGCCGTGCTGCTCACACTAGGCTGTGCATACTTCCTCTGGCCCTTCCCCACCTTTGGAGGAGTCACAGCTGACTCTGCAATCCCCCTGGAACCCCTGTGAGTTGTTTTGCCTCCAGGAGTCTTCACAGGTACCCCTCGGCCACTTTGCAATTTCAGAGCCTTTACAGGGGATGGGCTGCCAGTGCCTTGGCTCCGGGTCACACTGCCTGCCCTGGTGGCCGGTGCACTCCACACACCTTGAACAGGCACCACTGGTTTTGGAGGCTTTTTGGCTGAGGCGCTACAAAGGGACTGATGAATTGGAGGGGGGGCAAAAAGGTCAACTTTACACAGGGACAGTTTCTGACGAACACTGGGGTGGGTATTTGGAGGGGGTCTGGGAGTGGAGGAAGAGGAGGTGGTTGTACGAGGTGTCACTTTAGGTGTTTTGGGTGCAGGTACTGGAGGCTGTCGTGAGGTGGATGGATGTTGGGTGTGTGGGTGCCAGCGTTTGTGTACTTTGGGAGGGGGCGTCACAGACACACTAGGAGAGGACACAGAGGAAGTGTAAATGGGAGTGGAGGTGGTGAGTGCAGGTGAGCGGGGTGTGGTGCTGGGTGTACTGCTGCGAGTCCTAGTGCCTGTAGATGTAGTGCATGCAGGTGAGAGTGTAGACGACACTGGGAGGGAGGAGGGAGAAGACGAGGAGGGGGACACAGTGGAGGCAGTGGATGTTGCTGTGTCTGCATGTGGGTGATGCTTGCGTGTGTGCCTGTGGGTTGTGTGGTGCCTATGTTTGCCTGAGCTACTTTTGTGTGTTGAGGTGTGTGCATGCTGGTCTGTAGGTGTGCTTGGGATAGGCTGGGGTACAGGGGATTGGGTCTGGGTGGAGGAAGTTGGAGGGGGGAGGCTAGACACAGAGACAATGGCTGCCATCAGTGCTGAGGCCAGAGATTGCAGGGTTCGCTAAAGGACAGCCTTACCAGAATGAATGCCCTCCAGGAATGCATTACCGTTTTGCAACTCCCTTTCTACACCCTGGATGGCATTCACAATGGTAGACTGCCCAACAGTGAGTGACCTGAGGAGGTCAATGGCCTCCTCACTGAGGGCAGCAGGGGTGACTGGGGCAGGGCCTGAGGTGCCTGGGGCGAAGGTGATGCCCACCCTCCTGGGTGAGCGGGCACGGGCGAACGCTGAGGGGCTGCTGGGAGGGAGGTGCTGGTAGGGGAGGTGGCGGCTGTACCTGTAGAAGTGGGTCACATAGATGGTGCCGCCACCACAAGGGAGCTCCTATTGTTGGACGAGTCCGTATCGCTGGTTGCTGATCCAGTGGCCGACGTGAAGCTCCCCTCGCCCTCCGTCCCACCGGTGCATTCTGAGTCCGTGGTGTGGCCCTCCATGGCCATGTGGGATGCAGCTCCCTCGTGCTCTGGTGCCACTGTACCTCCGCCTGATGAAGCTGATGAACAAAATAATAGGGAGAGCACAAAAAGGGGGGGGGGGAGACAGAAGAAAGACAGGTTGAGTGCATGGCATACCGCGACCGTTGGCGGACAATACAGACACAGCAGCCCCCTGTACTACGCCGTGCTCCTGGCCTCTACAGATGCAATTCCTGGGATCTGGCCTACATGGCTATGTTGGACATCTGCACACATGAATGCCTCAGGTGCATCTATACCTGTACTTGCAACTCTACTGAGGTGGGGTAGGGTGCCACATGGCATGCATTATGGAGGGGCCTAGTCTACCTATTTCTGCCTGGCCTAGGTACACCCACAGGCCTTCTCCCCCACCCAGACCACTCCACTGCGTGCAAAGTCGGCAGAATGAGAGTGTGCTCACCCCCTTGTGTCTGCTGTGATGCCCTCAAGCGCCCATCCAACTCAGGGTAGGCCACCGCCAGGATCCTGAACATCAGGGGGGTCATGGGGCGACAGGCACCTCTCCCATGTTGGGAGGCCATCCCCAGCTGAGCCTCCGCCCTCTTCTTGCTCCAGCGGTGAATGTCCTCCCATCGTTTACGGCAGTGGGTGCCCCATCTCTGGTGGACCCCCAGGGTCCGGACGTCCTTGGCGATGGCACGCCAAATGTCCTTCTTCTGGTGGGCACTGACCTACATGACATGCACAAGGGAAGAAGAGAAGTCATTAACAACCGCACCGTCAATGTGTGTGGCCCCCCTCCCTACCCTAGCCATGTGGCACATACATTAACATGCATTAATGTTGCCTTAACTCTGCCCCCTTCCCTTTTCCAACCAGCCCTCTCCACCCAGGCCTAGCCCATACAACGTGCTCCCTGTGTACTAACCTGTTGGTCTGGAAGACCGTAGAGTAGCGTGTACTGGGGGAGGACCCCGTCTACCAGTTTCTCCAACTCCTGAGCAGTGAAGGCAGGGGCCCTTTCCCCAGACGCAGCAGCCATCGTTGCTTCCAGACCGAGGTCACAGCAGCACTTGCAGGGTTGGTCCTCTCCTGTCGAAGGTCAGGTATCTAGTGATTGAACAGATAGAAAATGGCGGTGACGTCTGCAGCGGTGACGTCCGCGGCGGGGCATATCATCACCGCCGGCACACTTCCTTATTGGCTCCTGGGATCCCTAAGGTCCAATGTTAACCAATGCAGCATTGCGCCGCGGTCTACGACCGCCTACCGCGACGGTGTGCAACGCCAGCACAGTTACCCCACAATCCCACTGTCCCAGTTCAGAGGTCAGGCAGCCACCATTTCAGGGGCCCACATGGCTCCCCTATACTCAACACATATACAGGAAGGGTTTTGTGACTGGTGTTGTGTTCTGTGTAACTGTGGGTACATACCTGGAAAAAAGTTGACTCGATCCTCGCTGTTGTCCTTCCTAGGCACCGTCAGCTGGGACATTTGAGACGATGGCGGAATCCTCCGGTGTACCGACCGCTGGTGGACCTGTTGACAATGGAAGAGCGACATTTAATCGTCACCTACAGGTTTGACCGTGCCACAATCCAGGAACTATGTACCCAGTTGGAGCCAGACCTGATGTCACCAATCCGCCATCCCACTGGAATCCCCCCTGACGTGCAGGTGGTGTCAGTGCTCCATTTCCTTGCTGGTGGGTCTTTTCAGACAACAGTGGCCATGGCATCAGGGATGTCCCATCCTATGTTTTCCAACGTGCTGTCCAGAGTGTTGTCTGCCCTGCTGAAACACATAAGGAGATACATCATTTTCCCTGAGATTGAAGATTTGGCTACAGTGAAAGGTGACTTCTATGCCCTTGGACATATCCCCAACGTCATAGGTGCTATTGATGGGACCCATGTAGCTCTGGTCCCCCCCACAGGAGTGAACAGGTGTACAGGAACCAGAAGAGTTATCATTCTATGAATGTACAGATGGTATGTTTGGCAGACCAGTACATCTCGCAGGTAAATGCTATGTTCGCTGGCTCAGTGCATGACACCTACATCCTGCGGAATAGCAGCATCCCTGATATGATGGGTGAACTCCAGAGGCACCGTGTGTGGCTATTAGGGGACTCTGGTTACCCCAACCTTTCCTGGCTATTGACCCCAGTGAGGAATCCCAGGACCAGGGCAGAGGAACGCTACAATGAGGCCCATGGGCGGACTAGGAGGGTGATTGAACGCACCTTCGGCCAGGTTCAGGTGCCTCCATATGACAGGTGGATCCCTATTCTACTCACCGAAGAAGGTGTGCAAGATCATCATCGCCTGCTCGATGCTTCACAATGTTGCTTTGCGATGCCAGGTGCCTTTTCTGCAGGAGGATGGTCCAGATGACGGTGTTGTGGCAGCTGTGGAGCCTGTGGAGCCTGTGGACAGTAATGAGGAGGAAGCTGAGGAAGAAGACAACAACAACAGGGAGTCAGTCATACTGCAATATTTCCAGTGACACACAGGTGACAACATTTCCATTTTTAACATTACATTCACTGTCACACGTCTTACTCTATCCTGTGTGTAATTTACTGGGATTATTTGGTAACTGAGTTGTTCCTTTCCATTACGATTTCACAGGTGTGGTTACCAACGTGTGTCATCTGCAAGCATCCTTCAAGGACTTGTGATGTGTGACATTGGTATGTTGCATTAACAACTATAAACGCTTTTTGACACTGTCATTGATAATACATTTTACAAAAACATAGACTGACTCCAGAATGTTTTGTGGTTCAAGGGTGTTTATTTAAGTGCTCAATATTGGAGGGGGGTTGTAAAATGGTGAGGGGTGATGGTGGAGGATTGTCCATGGCAGACTCCAGTCTATTAGTCTCACAGGTGCACTGCCCATCTGGGCATAGGAAGTGGAGCAGGGGCAGTTAAAGTATGGACAGGGTAACAAAGTGGGACGGTGGGGGGACAATCAGGGTGGTCTCATTTCCTGGCGGGGGTCTTGCCATCTTGCTCTGTCCTGTTCC
Organism: Pleurodeles waltl; assembly: GCF_031143425.1. Classification (NCBI taxonomy): domain Eukaryota; kingdom Metazoa; phylum Chordata; class Amphibia; order Caudata; family Salamandridae; genus Pleurodeles; species Pleurodeles waltl. The sequence continues at coordinate 1,246,201,234 of NC_090445.1, forward strand.
TGGATCTCAGGGACCGCTTGCGTGGTGGTTGTCCGTCTGCAGGGGGTGGGGTCCTGGTGTGGTGGTCCTGTGGTGGGGCGTCCTGTCCACTAGCGCCGGCGGAGGTGGTGGGCAGTTCATCGTCCATGCTAGTGTCAGGGGCCCCTCGGAGTGCCTCGGTGTCCCTCAAGGTCTGCTGTATGTCCTTCAGCACCCCTACGATGGTGCCCAGGGCGGAGCTGATGGTCCTGAGCTCCTCCCTGAATCCCAAATACTGTTCCTCCTGCAGGCGCTGGGTCTCCTGAAACTTGACCAGGACCGTCGCCATCGTCTCCTGGTAGTGGTGGTATCCTCCCATGATGGAGGAGAGGGCCTCGTGGAGAGTGGGTTCCCTTGGCCTGTCCACCCCCTGTCGCACAGCAGCCCTCCCAGTTCCCCTGTGTTCCTGTGCCTCCGTCCCCTGGACCGTGTGCCCACTACCACTGCCCCCAGGTCCCTGTTGTTGTTGGGGTGGTGGGTTATCCTGGGTTCCCTGTAGTGGTGGACACACAGCTGACTGACCTGTCCTGGGTACGGAGGTTTGGGCCCGCTGGGTGGGTGCTGTGCTGGTGTTACCAGAGGGTGGAAGGTCAGTGTTGGGCTGTGCCTGTGCAAGGGGAACCGATTGTCCTGAGGCCCACGATGGTCCGGGCTGGTCATCAGGCTCCAGTAGGGCAGAGCTGCTATTGTCACTGTGGGCCTCTTCTGTGGGTGGAGTGGAGATGTCTGGACCCTCCGCTGTGGTGATGGTCCTTCGTGATCCTGCAGGGGCTTAAGAGCATGATTATTGCATGTGTGTGTGTCATGGTGTGCAATGGGTGGGTGTTTGTGTACCCCCAGTGCTAGCATTCCTGTGTGGGGGCTTGTATGATGATGGTTAGGGGGTTGTTCTGGGTATGTGCAGTGAGCATACTTTGGTGAGGGGTGACCATGCTTAGTTGTGTCATGCAGGGCTTGGTGTTGGGATGAGTGGTTTGTGTTATTAGTACATTAGTGAGGATTTGGGGTGATAGGGGAGGGGGTGAGGGTGGGGGTGTGTGATAGCATGCAGGTAGGGTGGGGGATATGATAGTTAAGATTTGACTTACCAGTGTCCTCCCTATTTCTTGGGTGCTGTCCCACAGTGTTAACCCTGTCGACTATTCTGCGCCATAGCTCCATCTTCCTGGCTATGGATGTGTGCTGCACCTGTGAGCCAAATAGCTGTGGCTCTACCCGTACAATTTCCTCCACCATGACCCTGAGCTCCTCTTCGGAAAAGCGGGGGTGTCTTTGGCGTGCCATGGGGTGGTGTGTGTGATGTGTGAGGTGGTATATGTGGTGATGAGTGTAGTGATGTGTAGTGGTGTGTGGTGTTTTGTGCGTGGATGTTGTGTGGGTGATGGTGTTGTGTGCCTCTGTGTGGTGGGATTGTCTAATCAGTGCTGTTTCTCTGGCCTTCTTTCAGAATTGTTGTCCTAGGGGTTTGTGGGTGATGTGGGTGTGTGTTTTATATTGTATTGGGTGTGTGGGAGTGGTGTTTGTATGTGTATCAGGTGTGTGTATTTGGAATTGTCCAATGTGGCGGTGTTTTGGAGCTGTGTGTGTATTTTGGAATACCACGGTTGAAAGACCGCCGCGTGGATTCATGGGTCGTAATAGCATGGGCGTGTTTCTGTTGGCGTGGAGGTGGAGGTTTTGTTTTCGCCATTTTAACACTGACCTTTGGTGTGGCGGACTTGTGTGGGTGACTGAATTTCGGCGGATTCCGAAATATGGGTCATAATAGCTGTGGCGGAATTCCGTGGTCGCGGCGGTGTATTGGCGGTCTTCTGCACGGCGGTAAGCGCCTTTTACCGCCAATGTTGTTATGACCCCCTATGTGTCTTAAAAAAAAGCAGATAACAGTATCTCACTATTGAATCATAGTTTACTGTATCACACAATAAGAAAACAGTCCCCTGTGGCCATTAGAGTCACTTTCTACAGCCACGCAAGCCACTCGAGTGCACGGTGACCTCACTGGCACCTCTGTTGTCGGCCTCAGTGACAGTGCTGTGCCTGCATCTGCCTTTGTAAAGCTGATATTTCCTGTTTTACAGGCGCTGCTGTTTCAACATAGCAGATTCCAGGCCACTGAAGACTGATGGTCCCTCTCCTGCTTCCATGTACTGTGCGCCTGCATACGAAGGCCTCCTGTGGGGTGTTGTGCTATGCTGGGGCTGGGACTCCTGCAGAACAGTGCATCTGCCATCTGGGGAAGGTGTGTGGCCGTCATCCCTCATGTCGTCAGAGTCCTGGCTCAATTCGGGTAGCGGTACAGCCCTAGCCCTGTGTCTGATAGGCACTATATTCTGTGACTCACTGGTGTTTGAGTCAGATGCAGGGTGGGTTTCAGTATCCCCCACAATGGCACTTGTGGATGCTGCTGGGCCTGGGCCACCTGCAACGACAATGTGCAGCATGTCAGTTATGTATGTATCACCAAAGTTTACACAATGTACTAAATGTACTGTTACATCATATCACTATGTTGTGTTCTTCTGGGTGTCGCTCAGCCTCATTACATTCTGTGGGCTACTTTCAGCTCAGGGTTGTGGACTACCACTCCCATAAGGCATTGTTGTGCCACTTCTAAGATGTGGAATGGACTACTTATCACAATGCTTTGCACTACTTGCTAATTCCTAAGGGGCATTTGTACATACACATATGGGGTTACATTTCAATATTGCACTTACCTTTACTGGTGCTTGGTGTGCCGGATGTGTCGATATCAGTGACCCCACTGACAGCTTCTGGGAGGAGTGTCGACTCCACGAGGTCTTCCATCGGGTTGGAGGGTGTCTCGGTGGATGGTCCGCCTCCTGCGCTTTTCACTGTCAGGGACCTGGAGTGAGCTCTTTCCAAACAGACGGTCTTGGCTCCTCACCACCGCCTCAGTGAGCACCTCTAGTTCCTGCTCACTAAACTTGAGTATCCTTTTCCTCTCTCCCTTCTCCTTTCCCTGTGCAGAGGTGTCCATGGTGATGTGCAGTCCTGCCTTGTTCACAAACTTGCTCACTGTGGCTGGGCTGTGTCTCTCTCAGTGCTCCTTTGGTTCTGGCACCTGCAAACTGCCTGGGATGACTCACTTCCTGCTTGTGATGTCATCAGGCTCTGCCAGGTGTGCGTTCTCGCAATTTGCGATTTTCAATTACCACATCGCAAATTGCATTCTCGCAAATTGCAATTCGGTATTTGGGCCTCTCAAAACACAAATAGCGATTTTTAAGAAATCGCTAATTCCAATTCGCAAATATGTTACATAGCATATTGTGTCTCGGAAATAGCGATTTATTAAAAATCGCTATTTGCGATTCGCAGACGGCATTCTTGATACATCTGGCCCTTGGTCTCCTCTCTCCACAGGTCTTCAGGTCCAGGAATCCTTCGTTGGTTGCCTGCAGTCTTGCTTGGTTCTTGCATAATGTTTCACCACAACTTGTAGTTTGTTCTAAGCAAACTTGCTGTACTTTACTCCTGTTTTCCTGGGCTCTGGGGTGGTGTACTTTACTTACCTTTGGTGTTTTCTTACACTCCCAGCACCCCTCTACACACTACATTTGCCTAGGGGGGGAGTCTGACTTTCGCATTCCACTATTTTAGTCTATGGTTTGTATTGGCCCTAGGCCCATTGCAATCAATAGTGTTTTTCACTGTTTGCACTATTCTATGACTTTTTTACTTACTTGATTTTGGTTACTAGTGTATATATTGTGTATAATACTTACCTCCAGTAGGAGTATTGCATCTAAGATATTTTTGGCCTTGTGTCAATAAAATAAAGTACCTTTATTTTTGGTAACACTGAGGCCCTAATTTATACTTTTTGGTGCAAAACTGCAGTAACGTAGTTTTGCACCAAAAGGTTTAGCACCGGCTTGCACCATTTCTGTGCACCAGCCGGGCACCATATTTATAGAATGGGGCAAGCCGGTGCAAAGGGTAGGCTAGTGTAAAAAAAAAAAAATGAAGTTAGTCGGGTGGGGCTGGGGGTATGGAAGATGGGGGTTTTCCACCAAAAAATGACGTTAGGCAGGTTAGAGTAAAAACAATTACTCTAACCTGTCTAGAGTCATTTTCTGATGCAAAACAATCCATACCACATGACTCCTGTATTAGAAAAGAAAGGAGTCATACCCACCACCCCAGTGGGCAGCACAGGGTACCAAGGGACCAGGGTCCCCTGGGCATTGCCATTGCACCCTGTGCCATGTATGGGGGCCCATTTCAGGGCCCCCTATGGCACTTTAAAAAATAAAGGCCCGTATTTATACTTTTTGACGCTAAACTGCGCTAACGCAGTTTAGCGTCAAAAAGTTTAGCGCCGGCTAACGCCATTCTGAAGCGCCATGCGGGCGCCGTATTTATTGAATGGCGTTAGCCGGCGCTAGCAGACCGGCGCTGCCTGGTGTGCGTGGAAAAAAAACACGTACACCAGGCAGCGCCGGCGTTGGGGAAAATGGAGTTAGGGCGTCTTAAAAATGGTGCAAGTCAGGTTGACGCTAAAAAAACGCCTCCACCCGATTTGCGCCATTTTTAACGACGCCCAGACGCCATTTACATGACTCCTGTCTTAGTAAAGACAGGAGTCATGCCCCCTTGCCCAATGGCCATGCCCAGGGGACTTATGTCCCCTGGGCATGGTCATTGGGCATTGAGGCATGTAGGGGGGCACAAATCAGGCCCCCCTATGCCAAAAAAAAAAAAAAAAAAAAAAAAATGTATACTTACCTGAACTTACCTGAATGTCCCTGGGATGGGTCCCTCCATCCTTGGGTGTCCTCCTGGGGTGGGCAAGGGTGGCAGGGGGGTCCCTGGGGGCATGGGAGGGCAGCTGTGGGCTCATTTTGAGCCCACAGGTCCCTTAACGCCTGCCCTGACCCAGGCGTTAAAAAGAGGCGCAAATGCAGGGTTTTTTGCCCCGCCCACTCCCGGGCGTGATTTTTGCCCGGGAGTATAAATACGACGCATTTGTGTCGCAGTCATTTTTTTGGACGGGAACGCCTACCTTGCATCTCATTAACGCAAGGAAGGCGTTCACGCAAAAAAATGACGCTCTTTCCTCATACTTTGGCGCTAGACGCATTTAACGCCAAAGTATAAATATGGCGTTAGTTTTGCGCCGAATTTGCGTAGAAAAAAACGACGCAAATTCGGCGCAAACGGAGTATAAATATGCCCCAAAATACTTACCTGTACATACCTGTATTTACATGGGATGGGGTCCCCCTTCCTCCGCTGTCCCTCTGCTGTGGGTGGGGGTGTCCCTGGGGCCTGGAGAGGGCACCTGTGGGTTTATTCCATGGTGTTCCACCATGAAAATAGGACCACAGGTCCCCTAACGCCTGCCCTGACCCAGGCATTAAAAAATGGGGCAAAGCATGCTTGGCACAATTTTTTGACTCCTCCTCCCTCCCGTGCACCATTTTTGTACGGGAGTATATATATATATATATATATATATATATATATATATATATATATGGCGTGAAAGCCATAGAGTCATTTTTTGCACAGGAATGCCTATCTTTCATCTCATTAAGCCATCCAAAAAATGACTTTAACTCCATAAATTTGGCGCTAGATAGGTCTAGCGCCAATGTATAAATATGGAGTTAGTTTTGCACCGAATTAGAGTAAAAAAAATGACACTAATTAGGTGCAAACAGAGAATAAATATGCCCCTGAGTATTGTCTTTTATTGTGCATAAGTACTGTGTGACTATAGTTGTATTGCAAGAGCTTTGCATGTCTCCTTGTTTAGCCTTGGCTGCTCTGCTACAGCTACCCCTAGACAGCCTAGGCAGCTAGACACTGCCTACATTTCACTAATAAGGGATACCTGGACCTGGTATAAGGTGCAAGTACCTTAGGTACCCACTACAAACCAGGCCAGCCTCCTACATTGGTGGCAGTGGTGGGATAAGTACTTGCAATTGCCTTATCACATTGTCACTGGTGCTTTTTACAAGAAAAGTGTACTCCAATACTTTGAGCAACATACAATTATACCCAGCAGTCACTTTTTCACTTCCAAAATGTTTTTCAAAACTTTGTAAAAGATTTACAAAGTTCTGAAAAGTTTTTATTTTCCACTAAAAAGTTAGGGGAACTAGTTTGCTAACTTCTTACTCTTCCCTCTAACTTTTTCTCTCAGTATGTCTTCTTTAGAGGCTACCCCCAGGGTTGCTGGGACCACTTATGAAAATCTTAACTTCAAAAGTCTGAGGGGTCTCTGTTTAGAAAGAAGCTTAGGGATTGGATAGAACCCTAATAAGGATTTCCTTTGAATCTCCTCTCACAAGATGACCAGGAGCATCCTGATGGTCTTGTACAATCAGAAGGGGTGGTAGAGGGAGATTCTAACTATGTAGATTCAGGAGAGGGTCCTGAAGATGCAGGGGAGGGTCCTTCCACAGATCTTTCTCTCAACAAACCACCTAGTGAAGCTGGTAGTGGGAAGGGGGCACACACAAGTAGGGCACCTTTGACCACTAGAGGCCAGGTCACTAGGGTTACATATGTTAGGGAAAGATCCACCTCTGCTCACTACCATGTCACTTCTGTGTCAGAAGTGTCCCACACATCCAACCCTGAGGAACAGTCCCCAGATAGGGAAATCAAAAAGCTGAGGATTGAAGAGGCCAGACTGAGGCTACAGCAGCAACAGTGGGCCTTAGATAGGGAATCCCTAGCTGTGTAAAGGGAAAGACAGGGGTTGGGGTTAGTTCCCCATGGTGGCAGCAGCATTGAAAATTTCAGGACGTATGAGGTCAGGGAGGACACCATCAGTTGTATAAACCTACATAAAATTGTTCCACCATACAAGATGGGGGATGATATTCAAAAGTGGTTTGCTGCACTTGAGAGGGCCTATAAGGTTCAAAGGGCCCCTCAAAAGCAGTGGGCTGGATACTTTGGTTGTCCTTCTCTGGCAAAGGGATTGACCGACTCCTCACTATTAGGGGGAGGATGCAGACAACTACAACATTTTAAAGAATGCATTAATTGATGGTTTTGGCCTCACCACAGAGCAATAAAGAATCAAGTTCAGAGAAACCAAGAAAGAATCTTTACAAGATTGGGTTGAATTTGTGGACTGTTCTGTGAAAGCTTTAGAGTGTTCGTAACATGACAGTAAAGTGTTTGATTACCAGGGTCTGTATAATCTGATTTTGAGAGAGCATATATTGAATAGTTGTGTTTCTGACTCTCCCAAGAATTAGGAAAGAAGACAGACAAAAGGGTCAGAACATGGGTGAGCAGAAAAGCTCATACAGGGGTGATAAAGAAAGAAGAACAATGGTAAAAAGTCTCAGGATTAGCATGGGATAAAAGTAAACACAAAGATCCTTCTTCAGGTCCACAACAGTCATCTGGGAGTGAGGATAAATCATCTTCCTCTTCTTCTCACTCTACACACAATAAAAAGCCCTGGTGCTATTTGTGCAGAGGTAAAGGCCATAGGCCAGGGGATTAGTCCTGTCCAGGTAAAGCCCCTTATCCTACCACCACTAATACATCAAACTCTAGTACCCCTAGCAGTAGCGGTAATAGTGGTGGGACTACTGGCAATAGTCAAACAAAGGGTGTAGTTGGGTTCAATTTCGGGTCCATCATAGAAACTGGGTTAGGTGTAGAAACCCCCAAGACAGTTCCTGTCACACCTGGTGGTATTGGCCTTGCCACCTTGGCTGCTTGTCCCCTTAACATGGACAAATACAAGCAATCGATTTTAACAAATGGTGTTGAGACCCAGGCCTACAGGGACACAGGTGCCAGTATCACTTTGGTGACTGAAAACTTGGTGTCACCTGCAAAACACCTCCTTGGACAGAAGTACAAGGTTACTGATGTCAACAACTCCACATTGTCTCTCCCCTTATCTGTAGTGCAATTTAGTTGGGATGGAGTTACTGGCCCAAAGCAGGTGGGGGTATCACCTAGCTTACTTGTAGACTGTCTCTTAGGTAATGAACTAGAGGCCTTAGGTTGTGCTGAGGTAGCGTTTAGGACCTATGAATCCATGGTGGGTATCCCTGAGGAATTGCTTCCTCTCATTTCAGGTGAAATGAAAAAGCAAAGAAGAGAAAGAGGCCTGTAGTCTCAGGATCCTTCTCTACCAACAGGTAAAAAGGGTATCAAAGTATTCCTTACCCACCCCACCACAAAGGTTAGCATTCCTGTGGTGTGAGAAACCTCTCCTGGGGTGGAACCTGTACCAAGGGAGCCCACAGCTGCCACAGCTGATCTCTCAGAGATAAAAGTACCTATCTGTGGAACCACTAAACCAGATGTACAAAACTGCACTGTTTTAGTAAATTTGGAGCAACCCTCCATCCCTCCCAGAGACATTTTAGTGCAGCAGCCCTGCACTACCTCTGAACATATAGGAAAGCAACCTTGTCCTAGTGTGGAGCTTATAGGACAGCAGCCCTGCCCTGCTCTAACCCAAGAGGAACAGCAACCCTGTTCTCTCTTTCAACCATATGGACAAATATTTTGCCCAGCTATGGCCTTACTGAGACCCTCTCTAGCATTCTCATCTTTAGGACAGCAACTCTGTATTGACATAGGCCCATTGGAACAATCCCACTGCCCCACTTTAAAACTTACAAATAGAGAATCTGAAAATATACACTTGCACTGCTTTCTAGGTAAAAATATTCAAACAGGGTGGATTACATCCCCACAGGGAAGTAACCATACTGTGGATGATAAAGGGAATAACCACTCTATTGCAGATCTACTCTCCACTTATCACTCCTTAGACAATAATGTCTCAACTGGCCAAGATTAGCCTTATTGCCCTGTGTTTGGGGGGAGGGGTTATGTGATAAAGTATCCTCTTTCTAGCATGCTCACTGTAGGAGACTGGCATGGTTTGTAGTGGGTACCTTGGGTACTTACACCTTATACCAGGTCCAGTAATCCCTTATTAATTTAATGGTAGTGTTCTAGCAGCATAGGCTGATAGAGGTAGCTGTAGTAGAGCAGCTTAGGCTGAAGTAGGAGACATGCAAAGCTCATGCAATACCACTTATAGTTACACAGTACTTCTATACAAGTAAAGACAATACTCAGTGTTACCAAAAATAAAGGTGTTTATTTGGGTGACACAGTACCAAGAATATCTTAGAGACAATGCACTCCTTCTGGAGGTAAGTATTATAGACAATATATACACTAAACACCAAAATAAGGTAAGTAATTAGACATAGGATAGTGCAAACAATGAGAAATGCTATAGAATACAATGGGAGAAAATAGGTCTAGGGGTAACACAAACCATATACTAAGAAAGTGGAATGCGAATCACAAATTCCCCCCTAGACAAGTATAGTGTGTGCAGAATCGCTGGGAGAGTAAGAATACAGTAAAGGTAAATAAATTGCCCCACCCCAGAGCCCAGAAAAGCAGGAGTAAAGCACTGCAAGTTTCCTTACGACACACTACACCTCATGATAGGGATATTGCAGTAACCAACCAAGTCTGCAAACAACAACTGCTGGATTCCTGGACCCGAATACCTGCAAAAGAAGGGGACCAAGTCCAGAAGTCGAAAGAAGGTTCAGGAAGGGCAGGAGCCGCTGCCAACCCAAAAGAGGGTGCAAAAGAAGAGTCCCCTGTTAGAGGAAGACTGCAGAAATGTACCCTAGGAAGATGCCAGTGGGTTCCTGAATGATGCAAAGGATGTCTGACGATGTGAAGATGGATGCAGACATGATCGTGTGTTGGAAGTCTCCAACAAGCCTTGGTTATGACAAATGTGCATATTGTGTCAAAATGGCACTAGCTGGACCCAGGAGGGACCTGGGGGCCTCAACTCTGTTTGAGGAGAAAGAGGGGGCTCTCAGCACTTTAGAGAGCCCTCAGGATGCCAGCCAGCACCCACGGGAGACCCAGGACACGGGGACAAAGGAGGTGCAAAACATGGTTGGTGCAACACTACAAAGAAGGGACCCACGCCTCCAGAGGTCAACTTAGTGCGCTGAGTGTCACAGGAGAGAGTGCTGGGGACCTGGGCCAGGCTGTGCATGAAGGAATTTGGCAAATAGTGCATAAAAGGCCTCAGGAGATGAAAAAGACGCAGTACACAGGGTTACTGTCGCTCTCAGGGAAGGCAAGGTCTTACCTCCTCCAGATTGCGTCAGCGGGACCTCAGTACAGACTATATCGATGGGGTCCACCCTCTGTGTTTCTAGGAGCACGCTCGTCATTGTGAGAGGAGTCCAGGATTACCACTTGGAAGGTGCCAGGTGAGCAGGGGAGTGACTCCGTCACCCCACAGGAGATTTCTTCGGTCCTTGGGGTGCAGGATGAAGACAGGGAGTCCTCTGACCGTGCATACCGGGGAAACTGTAGCAGTTGCTGGCTGGAGCTGAAGTTGCAGAAGAAAAGTATCCGTTGTGGATACTTTGTTGCTGTTACAGCGGTTCCTGGAGCAGGCTGTGGTTGATCTGAGGTCAGAGGAGGAAGTAGTATTTTGAGAGGATTCCTGCAGGAAACTTGCAAGTAGAATCTGAAGAGAACCCACAGGAGGGACCCTAAATAGCCCTGAGAGTGGGATTGGCTACCTTATCAGGTATGGACGTATCAGGAGGGGTCTCTGACGTCACCTGCTGGCACTGGCCTCTCAGAGCCATCCAGAGTGCCCCCTCACTTTGCAAAGCAAGATGGCTGAAGTTTGGGACACACTGGAGGAGCTCTGGACACCACCCCTTGGGTGGTGATGGACAGGGGAGTGGTCACTCCCCTTTCCTTTGTCCAGTTTTGCACCAGAGCAGGGGACAAGGGGTCCCTGAACCGGTATAGACTGGCTTATGCAAGGAGGGCAACATCTGTGCCATTCAAAGCATTTCTAGAGGCTGGGGGAGGCTACCCCTCCCCAGACTGCAACACCTTTGTCCAAAGGAAGAGGGTGGAACACCCTGCTGTCGTAGGAAATGCTTTGTTCTGCCTTCCTGGGACTGAGCTGCTCAGACCCCAGGAGGGCAGAACCCTGTCTGTGAGGTGGCAGCAGCTGGAGCTGCAGTGCAAACCTCAGAGAGCTGGTTTGGCAGTACTGGGGGTTCATAGTGGAGCCTCCAGGATGCATGGAATTGGCTCCCCAATACCAGATTTGGAATGGGTGGATAATTCTATGATCTTAGACATCTTACATGGCCTTATTCAGAGTTACCATTGTGGAGCTACATATAGGTATTGACCTACATGTAGTGCACGCGTGTAATGGCATCCCTGCACTCACAAAATCCCGAGAAATGGCCCTGAACTATGTGGGAGCACCTTTGCTAGTGCAGGGATGCCCTCACACTTAGTAAATTGCACCTAACCTTCAGCAAGTGAAGGTTAGAGATATAGGTGACTTATAAGTTACTTAAGTGCAGTGAAAATGTGTGTGAAAATGTGTGTGCACTGTTTCACACAGGCTGCAATGGCAGGCCTGTGGAAGGGTTTGTCTGAGCTCCTTATGGGTGGCTAAAGAAATGCTGCAGCCCATAAGCCCATGTGTGTGAGTACTGTGTGACTACAGTGGTTTTGCAAGAGCTTTACATGTCTCCTAGTTCAGCCTTGGCTGCTCTGCCTACAGCCACATCTGGACAGCCTGACTTCTAGACAATGACTACATTTCACTAATAAGGGATGCATGGGCCTGGTATAAGGTGTAAGTACCTTAGGTACCCACTACAAACCAAGTCAGCCTCCTACACAGATACAATTACAATAGGGAAAATGAGGAGAGAGGCAATAGGACTGAATAATTAAGTATAAGAGGAAAAAAGATGGATGAAAGAAAGAACTGGAAGAGGAAGCAAGGGCAAAAGGACGGAAAGTGTGAAAGGAAAGTAGAAAAAGGGGAATGTAAGGAAGAAGTTGAAAGAATGAATGGATAGGTGGAAGGGTGAAAAGACTGATAGATGAAGGGGTGAAAGGATGGATGAGTGAAAGGCTTAACAGGTGTTTGGGTAAATAGAAGAATGAACAGTTGGAGAAAAGTGAAAGACTAGACGGGTGAAACGGTGAATAGAAGGATGCATCAATGGCTTAATGGGTAGATGGATGTACGTATGGATGGCTGGAAAGGAGAAGGTAAGTACAGAGAGATGGCTGAATAGATGAAAAGCTGTATGGATGCATGACTTGATTGATGAAAGAACTATTAAGGGGTGAAAGACACTCTTCTAAGGAAAGTCAGGTTTGATCGCTTCACATGCACTGTTTGATTACATGAATATTTCAAGTGCGGGGTAACTATCTTTGTTGGTGGGAGCACGCATTGTATGTCTCCCAGATGGGCATGTTGTAGAATTGTACCAGTACTTGAGACGGGGGGCTTGTTTTCAATCCTCGTGGTGCATGGCAGCACAATAAGTGACCTTACACTATATCTATAAGGCTATGAAAAACTACACAAAGTGGGTTTGCATGGCCTGCACTATGCGCCGCCAGTGCGTCTCAAAAAGAGTGGCGCACCAGCAGCATAGAGCCCTTGTAAATAATCACCTCAGTGTTCTGCCTACAGAATTAAACCTCCTCCAGGGCTATGAGCTGCATATCCATTGCGCTACACGAGGTAAGCTTACTACATTCAAGGACCTATGAGCTACAGTGCTACCTATTACACAAACCAATAATTTTAGACTAACCATGGAAAGAAATAGGAAAATAGACTCTACTGGCATCTGCATATTATTTCTATCACTTGGCATGATTTATAACAAAAATAATTTGACACAATCTAGTTTTGCTGTAGTCCCTTTAAAAAAAAGAGAACGTTCAGCTATGTTTATAAACTTTGTTATCGGCATAAATTGCTTTGGCCACACATATATTTTAAGTATTTGTTTTTCCTTACCTGTCACTCTACCTTCCATTGTTTTAGCCACAAAAATAGGTGACATTTGAAATGTTAAAAAAACACGGAAGTAGAGATAACACTCGAAATGCACTGGGAAAACAAAGATTTTGGGCATTGTTTTGTGGAAATGTTGAACAAGGTATTACATACTGCAAGCATAAACATATGTATGAAGACATCAACACATCATTGGGACATACCTCTTATTCATTTCGCAGCAAGTTATAATGATCCGTGATCAAGTCCAAGAGGGCTACTGGAGTAACGCGAAGCCTGCGAAACCCTAAACAGAGGTGGAGTACTAAAGCCAATACAAAATATAGACCATCCACACTGTAATCAAGGAAAGACTTTTTGATTTGTTGATTGCCCCGACATCCTTATAGCTTTCGAAAAGGTCCAGCCAGATCTCTAAACTGGCCTCAAACATTTGGCACACCAATATGTAGAATCTGATTAGTTCAGCTATAAGCGGCACAGATATTAATCAACCGAAGGTACAACAGAACTCAGTGCTTCTTCTCTCATCACGTTTTAGCTCTCAGAATGAAAATTTCCAAAGTGTGACTTCTGACCGCAGCCATATAAATCGTTGTATTTTTATTTGGGCGAGGATGTGCGTGTCATTGGGGATGGTTTCTCTACTGATTTTATTAGACTAGAATGGCGACCGACTCCTTGCCTTACTATCTAAAAGTGTGCTTGACAAAGTGATTTACAGACACTATGAAATAGCAAAAGATTGTGGCAGCTGTCTTGCCCCATATATTGCCTCCAAAGAATGCAGAATTGCCAATTTGATCAGGAATTCCCTTGAGAGAGTATTTTCCTTATGCTGGGATTTTGTCTGCATAGCATAACCTTTGCTGCATGAATGCAGGAAATGGTTTCTCTGGAGCTAGAAGTCTACTCTGTGAAGGTCATTGACCATTTCGATTTACTCTTGATAAACTGGGAACCTAGGTAGGCAACTCGACTTGCAACCCATATAGTATAGTATCTGAAGGTTACTATAAAACTGATATAATTTCTAGGAGCTGTCCTTACTCCTTATTATCAGTTACCTACGAACATAGACCACTAGTTAAAAGTTAAAAAAAAGCGACTTTTAATTTGAATGTAGTGAAAGAGATCTTTGAAGATAGACCTAGTGGGAGAGAGTACCAGGACCTAGTATCTAAACTACTCACCTTCTGATCTCCCATAGTTGTTAATGGAAAGAGGGTCTATGTGCACACATTTGTACGGGTCAGTTGGTAGTTTTTGTTGCAGAAAGACTCGTAGAAGGCTAAGAAGGCATTTAAATATAATGCACAAACATTTCCATTTCACCCAGACTCCTAGGATGACCACCTCAACCCATGTCACTATGGATACTATTTCCTGTCCTGGACTTATATGTGATAATCTAATATTCTAAGGCAATTGCAAAGGCAGACCATATTGTGGGCTTATTGACATGTGCTGGACAAATGTTATGCAATGGTATTTGTTTCCTGAATGAAATTGTTGCTTTGTTAGCAAATGTTATTTTGTGAATAAAATGTTGAGAACTACAAATACCACAATGCAGCTCTACCAGAGTAAAAAAAGGGCTACTATTGTTCATGCCACTAGAGGCACTTATTAAAAAAGTAAATGGAATATTATTCTTAAATCAATGCATCGGGAGAGGCCATCTGAAGGGTACTATAGCCCCACCTTACAAGGTGCATTTTACGTTAAGTAACTGAAGAATGTGAAAAGCCAATTAAAAGGACTACAAATATTATCTGGGATTTCTACAACCCGCAGTGCACTGCCAACAAAATCCTGTTTTATTATTCCTTCTGCAACACTATCTCTAAGGAGCTTGTCTCCAAAGCAACCAAATTGAAATGTGTTAGGTGCAAAAAACAACACCTAGCCTATAAAGAAATGGATGGGAAAACTGCAAACTGAAAACTACAGACAATGTCTATGAGGCTTCCCTTAAACAGCTAGCAGACACTGAATTCAATGGGCTCGTGAACAAAAGCCAACCATCTGGCAAAAAATTTCAAAGACATCATACTTACCACATTTGCTGCCTCTGCAGTGAGGCGCATATTCAACAACCTCCTAGACTCAAGAACATTCTTCTGCCACCTACAGACTTCCTTTAGCATGCCAATCATGTAAAATAATTACCCTTGATCGATCAGAACAAGTCCACAGCAGACTAACGGCCCATTTATTGGAAAATAGATTCAAAGAAAAGTAGTGTCCCATTTCTCAAATTTCATTGAAGGGAACAATTTAATATACAGTTCAACCATCAGAGCGACTTCAGCTGAGGCACTGGCAATGTAGTTGCGATCCAAGATCTGAGATTGATAGAGATGGAGATGAAGCAATTTCAATACTACTGCTAGACCGTTTATCATCTTTAGACTGCATCCACAACCAGCATCTACTACAGAGACAGTAGAACAACGTGGCACACAAGATGTTGTTCTAATGTTAACCTCCTCAATTGCTCTCTACCTAGTTTTGGTCTTCCCCAGTACCTATACGTTCATAAAAGGTAGGCAAAGAACTGTCTCAAAACCCTGTTCACTTCAACACCTTTCATGATGTACTATAGAGTTAGCCAAGGGTCAGTCATCTATCTACTTCTTTTCGACAGCTCTGCATCACTTTCTTAACAGACTGGATCTGCTTCCTCAGCATAACCTGCTATAATTCTGCCAAAGAAACACAGATACTCCTAAAACTGGAAAACCCAATAGATCTATGGTCATCAAGAGTTAACCACTGTTCCCACTGATTAATGGATACTGATAAACTATCTACAACTCAACACCTCTAAAACATGACCTGCGTACAATGAAATGCACACCAATTTACAACCGTCAGGCAGAAGGAACTAGGGACCCTATCTTCTTCATCACAGGAAGAAAGACATTCACTGTGTTTATGAACGCCATCATATATGTGAAGACTCAAATCACAAGAAGTGCCCTCTACACAAAATTAGCAGAAACTACAGTTCAGTATTACCCTCATGATGTTGCATGTAGTCTGTGCAAACCGACTCTACCTAAGAGTTAGCATCCTCATACGTCAAACAGTGCAAAAGATTTAAAGCACTGTAGCAAAGCATCTTGTATATATTTGGCCATGTAAGTGACTTATACCACTGCTTTGGGGCTTTCAATGTCTACTAAGAGCAAGATATTATGCCTTCAGGATTCTCTGCGTATTCCATGGACCATCCAAGCCAAAGGTTGATTCTTCATCCAAGGTAAATTCCACAGATACCCCCAGAACAGAGCACATCTTTCTATGCTACCATCTCAATCGTCCATCCCTCCCTGGAAGAAGACCAAGCATGGCACATTATTCTGAGTAGAGGTGGCAAAATTTGGGAACTTTCTTCTAGCAAAGATAGGAAACATACATAACCATCTAAAGTCCAGGAAGAAAAAATATACCTGTTTTTCCCTTGGAAAAAATGCAGAGCCACCATGATGGGTTCACTTAAAAAAAACTTACAACATCTGAAATCTGTTCTAAGAAAGAAAATAAGGATGCAAGAACCATTGAATTCACTGAATTGCAGTAACCAGTGCAATCCCTGGGCTACACACGTATGTCTTCTGGATTGTCCCTGCAAGGTATTTTTCCTAGTTGTTTGTAAGCACTACAAGCCACCTAAAACTAGTGCATGCTATGAACTACTGATGTGTTTCTCCAGCGTTTATCAACATACTTCTAAGGGGTGTATGATACTGAGAGAGCGTAGTTTTAATATCATACATTATAGACGTGAAACGCTTACATTTGACTAAAACACTATTAAACTGTATTAATAAAAGCATAAGATTTGCTCATTTATGAACACTAATGCTGAATTAATAATAATCTTCAGTTATATGTATTATTACGATCAAAATTGTATTCATTAGAACTCGTATGTCTTAAGTTAGCATGAGTCGCGAACTAGCTGTGTGTCTCTCATTTAAAACCATATTTTTCTGTTTCTCCAGTGTGCGGACTTGCAAATAACCATGACCCAGCTATTGTTCTCTCTGTATTAGTTTGTAACATGAAGACATTTTCTCATCCGCATGCTAGCAGCTTTTAGTATAAGATAATGTGCCTTGAAACATTAATGGACACTTACAAGGACAACGAGACGAGGGAAAGAGAACTTTTAACCTGAGACGTGTGCCAAGATGGTGAAGTAACCCCGGACGTATCACCTACGAAAATGCTGATTATGAAGACCAATTGGGAAGCAATTCAATATCAAGAAATGACTAATGCATTACTTAATGTATAATTTGATTGGTTACCAATGGTGGGTTATAGTTATTAACCAATAGAATTTTGGGGGAATGTATCACGGAAAAGGGGATAAAAACTCATGACACGAGAGACGAGACACATTAGGTAGGGAATGATATCGATTGCATCCAGAAACTCTGTCACTCCTTTTAGTGATTTGAGACTTAGAAAATTATCTTATCCCCTAGATTGCCCTTTACACTTTTCTCCTTAAGAGGAGAGTGTCCCTTGCTTCTGAATTAGCTAGATTGACGATGAACTAACTGATGTCCTGAAGACGAAGACTGATCTTGTATGCTGACCTATCTCGAGGAGGGTAATTATTGATGCTAACAAATCTATTTGCCTTTTCTTTCTAGGTACCAACTGCTGTGTATGTTTAATTAGGTATCTTAGTTAGATGTTTTCCAAATTGATGTTCTAAATTGTTTTGCATGAAGCCCAACATGCTAATGCTGATTTGAGGTTAGATGAGGTATTCATTTAACGGACGGAACTGACGTGACTGACATGTAGCTATGCTGAACTGATATTCTATGGTTATCATGCACTATGATCTATTCTTTGCTAACGTATCTATTCTATGATCCTGATCATCGCATTGTTGAAAGTTCAACGTAGTTGCCACTTTGTGATTATGCTCTTATGCTTCTTGGTATTGAGATTAATACGTCTATTATTAGATTGTAATCAATAGGGAATAAATTCACAAAATGTTCCTTCACAGTGTGGTTATTTGAGTCTGAGAACTAATGAGTGCATTGAAGGTTCATTGATGGTTTTGTGAAATATATTTTGATGCTTGGTAATCTCGTCTTACGGAGACTCATCACTCAGTCTGTACATTAGACCAAACTGTATTTGCACTGTCCATATGAAAACTCGTCAAAAAATATTATTACACATTCAAATTAGTTTTGAATAGTACACCACTGGGTCAAAAGGTTCATCGACCTAAAACGAGTCCTGATGTGTATAAATTGACATAGACGGACGCGTTAACAGTTCTGGTAGCAGAGCGACGGTTTGGCCCTTGGGGGCCCTAGGACGGAGTTTTCATATTTAATTTTGTTTTCTGTGATAATGAAATTTGGCAAAACGATGAGTGGCTAGGTTCGCCATGGGCTTTCCCGGGATCTCGGAGCCTGTCTAGATGAGTTGGGAATGTTCTTGGCGTCATCGTATGTGTGATTAGGGCCTGCGCTTGCTTAAAAGCTTATGCATCTTGCAGGAGATTGTGAAGATTGTGTGTATTTAGGCCAAAAATTAAGTTTGTTTAGCAGGAGTGGGCGTACTCCACAGTATGAGAGTAGGGAAGTCGGCGTACTTCATGTGCATGCAGCGCTTATTGTTCAAAATTATCCACGTGGTTGGTTAAGGTATACGGATCTATTGAGGTCTAAGACTCCGGAGTATGATGTTAAATTGGTTTATGTTGTAATCTGTGCGGTTTAATAGGTCAATCGGGTGTGGTTGACAAGTCAAGTTTGAGTCACAACGTATATATGAAACCTTCGATGGAGATTTGACAAACTCTAAAAGTGCACTAGAGGGAGTCATTGACAAGTCGAGAGTAGGATTTGCGGGTCGAATTCTGCTTGCACATGTGGGATCTGAGAAGGAGAGAGTAGCGGCCGAGGCTTCAAGTGAAATCTCTGTAAAGTTCTGAAGCGAATGTGTTACCCTTCCTGTAGTAAATCGACAGATTTGTGTTGTCATTCAAAGTGTCTGCAATAAATCGCATTAGTTTGTATGAGTTGTAAGAATTTAGCAAGGTGTGGACAAGCCGCAAGACTTTGTCAGCTGCAGTGTGTATGGGTGTGACGTCAGTGGTGCCGCGCTGGGATAGGTCAGATGTCGAGAGGAGTCGCGCACGGATTGGCTGCCGTCCGTGAGAGGCAATAGGGTGAGTAAAGGGCAGGTGAAGAGTGTCCTGGGAACTAAGCCGTTTTCTGATTAAATATAAAATAAAATGAATTTTGTGAAGGCATTCAAAAGCGCTTTGAGGGGAGATGTGTACATTGTCGCAACCGACGGGGAACCTACACCACCCGAGGGTACTCCAGCCTATACAGTTATGGAGGAAAAGGGTGTTGCACCTTGTTTATGGATAAAACAATGGCGCAAATTGACAGAAAAAGAAGGGTGTCTAGCGTTTCCGGAACACGGGACATTTAATCAAAAGGTATTAGAGAATTTGAGGTGGATGTTAAGTACGCAGAAACCACCTCCAAGACCGGCCCAACACGAGGCTCTAGCGATCTGGGACCTGATGGCTCTTAAACATAGGCAGGAAAGGTTTCACCGGAGGTTGACAAGGGCAGAAAAATCATATGCAGAAGCAAGGTGGGACAACGAGAATAAGATGTGGAGACGGGGAATAGTAGATGGGTTAAAGCTGTTTCCAGCGATAACACAGGGAGAAGAGACACAGGGAAAGAAAGCTTCTTGCAAAACTAACAAAGACTCAGGCAAAGAAAAAGAACAAAAAAGGGCTTGGGAAGAAGACTGATTCAAAGGATGAGGAGTTTATGGATAGATTGCTGCATGATCGACCACCACCTTATGCGGTGAGCGACGATGTTCCGAGCACTAGCTTGGATCCTGGGAACCAGACACAGGAAAAGGGAGCTACTGATACGGTACAGACTAGCAATACAGCTTTGATACAGAATGGTGACAGTGTACCTACTGCACCAGACGTACCGATACAGTTACAACCTCCACCACAGATAAAAAGAATTTACCCCGATGTTCCAGTACTTGAGACTACTACGAACTTGGTGGTGCCGCCAGACCCGACATATACAAAGCCAAGGCTGATACAGATTGAGTCAACCCCACAGTTAGTGTCACAACCACCACGACTGATACCGGGGTATAACCCAGTAGCGGGTCCTTTGAAAGAACCTGCACCAGGATTATTAGAGCAGACTTATGGTGTTGCAGCTCCTAGAAGTCTGGGATCAGGTCAGACACCTGCCGCTATATCACTACCTATCACTGTTGGTCCCCAGTACCATTAAATGCGCAGGAGAAAACAGGGACATGCGAACAGGGAGTTATGGCTAATGAAATGATAAGAGGAGGGCCTAGTAGAACTCCACAAATAATGGCCCAGGCAGGACAAGCCTGCGAACAATCAAGACCCTTAATGGACCTCAGTCCAATAGGGGCACCTCTTGAGGCAATGCGACAAGCAGGGTTGGGAGTCCTGACTCCCCAAACTATGAATACAAATACCTCATATACTCCAATGATACATGCAGGGAACATTTCACTGCAAGGTTTTACAGTACAACAGTTAAATGAGTGGTTAGAGAAAACTTGCACATCACAAAAGATTACAGCGACTACAGTAACCGAAGCCAATCCCGAAAAGGAAAAACAAGATGAATACCTAAATCTAGTACGATTAGGAGCAGAAGCTGCTGAATTGGTGGAAGGAACAATGGGGGTGAATAGGTTAGAATCCTACACTGAGGCAGAACTGAGATACTTATGCCCTAAGATTACCAAAGAAGTAGGGAAAATACACCAGAAATTAACGAATTTGTCAGACAAATACAATATCGACATTGGGAACACAAAACATTTGAAACGAAGTTATAGATTAGATTTTGACACGAAAGATTTTGAACACATGAGATCCGCAGGTATGAAGACACACCTGAAAGAATTGCTGCAGAGTGCGCAAATCTGGGGAGCATTAGAAAAATGGGAAAACCAATGGGCAAAGAAAAGAGACAAAGGGAAGAGGGATAGCCCAGGGTCTATTGAAACAGTAACTACACCCAATCTGGATTCAGTAAAAATCCTGCCCATGAGAGAAACGGCTGGTGGTGTTTTAGTCCATGTGCCTTGGTCCAGGGGAGATATTTTGTCCTTTACGAATGATTACCCAAGGTTGAGAGAAAAACCGATCGAGTGGTATCAACAGACAGATAGATTTGTGAAGCTTGCAAAATGTCTCTGGGAAGACTTAAATACATTGTTTGAGATTATTGTTCCACCGGATTTGTGGCTTGAGTGCAAGAGAGGGGTAGATTGGCCCACAAAGGAACCGGCAAGGGATAAGGCGACTGGAGCACCTTCTGAAGAGGTGATGAAATATTATCATAAAGTCATTGAATTTTTGACACAAAAGGTGTCACCGAAGGTGACCGATTGGCAGAAAATCGACCGGACTTCGCAAGAGGTTAAGGAATCAATACACGCCTATTATGAGAGATTGTTAAAAGCATTCAAACATTACAGTGGTACTGAGACGATCGAGCCGAAAGACATGAATCATCTTGTGTTCAGATTTGTTGAAGGGTTGAGACCAGAAGTTGGTCAGATGATTAAGAATCATTTGATTTGTTGGCAAGCTAAACCAATTGATGAGGTGTTGCAGTATGCGAAATACTGTAGTGATGAAATTGAGTTAAAGCAGAAAAAGCTGAAAGAGAAAGTGATGGTGATGCAGATAAGAGCTGCACAAGCTGGAATCCAGGGAAATGGTGTTCAGCAGATGATGCATCAGCAACCACAAATGAACGGAGGGTTTCAGGTACAGCCGAGAGGTAGAGGTCGAGGTTTTGTGAATCGTGGTTTGGACATGAATAATGTTGTCGTTCAAAATGACGGGCAAGTAGTGAAGAGAATGTCACCATGTCATGCGTGCGGGGGCATGGGACATTGGAAGCGGGATTGTCCAAATATGGTGCATGATGGTACAGTTCAGCAGGGCATGAATGTCAGTGCACAGCAGAATCCGCGAGGTCCAAGAATGAGACAACAGAATCAGAACTATCAGAATAATTTGGTCCAAATGTCAGGGGTGCAACCCATGCAGCAAATGCAAATGCCACGTTTCCAAACTGTGTCAGTACAACCAATGCAACAGCAGATTCCTATGGTGCCTAGACAGCAAATGCAGTTACCCCTAGCCCCGATGGGTCAGCAACAGGCGATGCTTCCTCAGCAGGTCACAGGTCAGGTAACAAGTCAAAACAATACTGTGCAACAATTCCCATTACGAGGTGAAAATGAAATAAATGAAGAATGGTCAGATGACAGTTCAGACAGTGAAGAGTGCAGGCTTGCAGCCTCATTAGAAGTAGATCAGAGAGGCCCATATGTAGAGGGAAAGGTAATGGGCTATAAAGTTTCATTTTTGGTTGACACTGGAGCTACACGCTCTACAGTCCGCAGTGTGGAAGTACCGAGATTACCCTTATCGGGACGCACTATACGAGTGGTTGGTGTGGCTAATCAGTATTTGACAAATCCAATTACCGACCCAGTACAGGTTGAAATTGGAAATTTCCAAGGCCTGCATAGGTTTGTCGTATGCGATTCAAGTCCAGTATCCCTACTGGGAAGGGACTTACTATGTAAAACTGAGGGGCATATTTATACTCCGTTTGCGCCGAATTAGCGTCGTTTTTTTCTACGTAAATTCGGCGCAAAACTAACGCCATATTTATACTTTGGCGTTAGACGCGTCTAGCGCCAAAGTATGAGGAAAGAGCGTCATTTTTTTGCGTGAACGCCTTCCTTGCGTTAATGAGATGCAAGGTAGGCGTTCCCGTCTAAAAAAATGATTGCGCCGCAAATGCGTAGTATTTATACTCCCGGGCAAAAATGACGCCTGGGAGTGGGCGGGGCAAAAAACCCCGCATTTGCGCCGGATTTTAGCGCCTGGGTCAGGGCAGGCGTTAAGGGACCTGTGGGCTCAAAATGAGCCCACAGCTGCCCTCCCATGCCCCCAGGGACCCCCCTGCCACCCTTGCCCACCCCAGGAGGACACCCAAGGATGGAGGGACCCACCCCAGGGACATTCAGGTAAGTTCAGGTAAGTATAATTTTTTTTGTTTTTTAAAAATTTTTTGGCATGGGGGGCCTGATTTGTGCCCCCCTACATGCCTCAATGCCCAATGACCATGCCCAGGGGACATAAGTCCCCTGGGCATGGCCATTGGGCAAGGGGGCATGACTCCTGTCTTTACTAAGACAGGAGTCATGTAAATGGCGTCTGGGCGTCGTTAAAAATGGCGCAAATCGGTGGAGGCGATTTTTTGCGTCAACCTGACTTGCACCATTTTTAAGATGCCCTAGCGCCATTTTTCCCAACGCCGGCGCTGCCTGGTGTACGTGGTTTTTTTCCACGCACACCAGGCAGCGCCGGTCTGCTTGCGCCGGCTAACGCCGTTCAATAAATACGGCGCCCGCATGGTGCTTCAGAATGGCGTTAGCCGTTTTTTTGACGCTAAACTGCGTTAGCGCAGTTTAGCGTCAAAAAGTATAAATACGGGCCTAAATGTTCAATAACCTGTTCCAACGATGGAATAGAAGTTCAGACAAACAGTGATGATGAAGGAGATGAGGGCCAGCTCATAGAAGGAGGGGAAATGAGCGAAGATTACCCTCTAATTACTTTATTCCCAGTGTTCACTCTAATTGACTTACCTGCTGACCTACAAGGGTCCGTAACAGAGAGAGTGTGGGACTTGACAGGAAAGGAAGTTGGATTAATTAAAGGAGTCAAACCAGTCAAGGTGCGGATAAGACCAAATGCAGTATTCCCGCAAGTACCACAATATCAAATGACTCAAGACGTACTCATTGAAGTGACACAGATAATTGCAGATTTTCTCAGGCAAGGAGTCTTGAAAGAAGTTTTGAGCAGTCCGTGTAACTCACCTATTATGGGATTGAGAAAGCCCTGTGGGAAAGTTCGAATTGTGCAGGATTTGAGAAAAATAAATGAAATTGTGATAAAATGCTGCCCTGTGGTTCCTAACCCAGCGGTAATAATGTTCCAAGTTCCTTGTGATGCTGAATGGTTTACCGTAGTAGACCTATCACAAGCATTCTTTTCAATACCGCTGCATGAGGACAGCCAATTTTTGTTCAGTTTCAAATTCCTGGATAAGGTGTACAGTTGGTGCAGAATCCCTCAAGGGTTTTCCGAGTCACCATCCATCTTTAATCAGATATTAAAGAAGGATTTGGAACCCCTTGTGCTGCCTTTTAATTCAACTCTTGTGCAGTACATTGATGACCTGTTGATTGCATCCAAGACCAGAGACAGTTGTAAATATGACACTATTGCTTTGCTAAACCATCTGGGAAGAAACGGGCATAAGGTGTCACCTAAGAAACTGCAATACTGCCAGAAAGAAGTAAAATATTTGGGGCATCTAATTGAGAAAGGATCCCGAAGGATATCAAAGGAGAGAATAACAGCTGTCATACAAATGAATCCCCCAACAACAAAAAGAGATGTCAGGATGTTTTTGGGAATGGTGGGTTATTGCCGTCAGTGGATACCCAATTTCTCGATCATTGCAAAGCCCCTAATAAAACTGACAGGGAAAGATGTCAAAGATGAACCATATACAATCACTTTGACAAAAGAAGAACTCGAGTCATTCTTAGAGCTGAAGGAATGCATGTGCAGGGCCCCAGCATTAGGAATGCCTGATTACGAGAAACCCTTTCTGTTGTTTTGTCATGAACGTGATGCTTGTTCTTTGTCTGTTTTAACACAGGTCCACGGAGATGCAAATCGCCCTGTAGCATATTTCTCAGCTACTTTGGACCCTGTCGCAGCAGCCCTACCGGGTTGTTTGCGAGCAGTTGCAGCAGTTGGTCAAAGCCTTTCGCAATGTGAGGGCATAGTCATGGGATACCCTTTAACAGTTTTGGTTCCACATTCTGTTGAAATCCTGTTGACAAGAACGAAAACACAACACATGACAAATGTACGACTTACCAAATATGAGACGATTATTTTGGGATCACCAAATGTTACACTGAAAAGATGCACAGTACTGAACCCGGCAACTCTACTTCCCAATGAAAATACAGAAATCAAAGAGGGGGAAGAATTTGAGCATGATTGTCTTGAGGTGACTGACCTCTGTATCAAACCTCGCCCAGACATACAGGACACCCAATTAAAAGAAAACGATTGCATTATGTTTGTGGACGGGTCCTGTTTAAGAGATTCAACAGGGACATTGAGAGCCGGCTATGCAGTATGTACAATATCTGGCATAGTTGAGGCCTCTTGGCTTGAAAGGGTATTTTCTGCACAAGTGGCAGAATTAATAGCTCTTACAAAGGCCTGCCATGCTGCTGTGAATTTGAAAGTTACAATCTATAAAGACAGCAGGTACGGATTTGGAATTGTACATGATTTTGGTCAGATCTGGTCACAAAGGGGTTTTATGACTTCCTCCGGATCACCAGTGAAAAATGGAGAACAAATAAGAGATTTGTTACATGCAATTCAGTTACCTCTTGAAATTGCCGTGGTAAAGTGTAGTGCTCACACCAGATCACAAGATTTTGTGTAAATGGGGAATGGTTATGCAGATCAGGTTGCAAGATTCTGTGCATTGAATTGTATATCATTCAAAGAGCAGTGGGAATTGCTACCTCAACCTGAAAATGATACAACTTTGAATCTAGCATTGCAAGTGGTTGATACCTTAGATGAGTTAAAGACACTACAAAGCCGTGCTAACAAAGAAGAAAAACGTTCCTGGCAGAAAATGCAATGTGTACAAAGAGCAGATGATATATGGGTCTCAGATGATGGGAAGTTGGTCTTACCTAATAGTCTTCTGTCACAATTTGCCCGATTATATCATGGGCAAGCACATTTAGGAAGAGATGCCATGATCAGATCTTTTAAAATTGATTGGTTCAATCCAAAATTCAGACATGCCGCAGAAATCACCTGCCACAGGTGCATCATCTGTCAACAGATGAATGCTGGAAAAGGAACAATTGTAAATTTGAGCTACATTGGAAGAGCTGGAGGTCCATTTAATAGAATACAAATGGATTTCATTGAAATGCCTGTTTGTGGAGGATTGAAGTACGTGTTGGTGATTGTGTGTGTTTTCAGTCATTGGATTGAGGCATACCCTACACGTTGAAATGACAGTCTCACAGTTGCAAAACTATTACTGAGGGAACTAATACCACGATTCGGGTTTCCGGTTTCTATAGAATCAGATAGGGGAAGACACTTCGACAATGAGGTGATCAAGCTTCTGTGTGCATCACTCAACATCGAGCAGAAGTTACACTGTAGCTATCGCCCTGAAGCATCAGGACTAGTTGAACAGATGAATGGTACCTTAAAATCAAGAATAGCGAAAATGTGTGCAGCAACAAACATGAAGTGGCCAGATGCATTGCCGCTAGTATTGATGTCCATGAGAAACACACCAGATAAGAAAACAGGACTGTCCCCCCATGAAATCCTCATGGGTAGAGCAATGAGGTTACCAGCGGTACCTGCAAATGCCCTAGTGAATATTACAGATGATATGGTGTTGGATTACTGCAAAAGTTTAGCTGACGTGATACGCTCTTTCTCTCACCAGGTGGAAGCTAACACGTTACCACCAATTGGCGAACCAGGACACTCTCTGCAAGCTGGAGATTGGGTGGTTGTCAAGAAGCACGTAAGAAAATCGTGTCTTGAGCCACGTTGGAAGGGGCCATATCAAGTGATATTAACGACCACTACTGCTGTGAAGTGTGCCGGGGTTCCCAACTGGATACACGCCAGTCATACAAAAAAGGTAACGTGTCCTGTTGAAGAGGAACTTGAAAATTCCGGTACAGCTACTTCGAGAGGAGAAGTCTCAGAGTCAGAGATCAGTCAAGAAAGATCTGAGACCGCAGGAGAGCCCGCTGAGAACAGCCGCGTCCCTCACACTATCAGAGAGTTCGAGAGAGGTGACGGAGTGCCAATCTCAGTGGAGGCAGCAGGAGAACAAAGACAAGAAGAGGTTCTCCCAGAAGCAGACAAATACAATTCAAAGCCTGAATACAGTATCGAACAGGAAGAAGAGAGAGACGGAGAAGTGGTAAATCTAACCGAATCAGAAACTTCCGATCAAGTTCCAAGCTTATCAGGAGACAACACCATATCACAAGAGGAGGGTGCTGTCCAGCGTCCTGAAAGAAGATGCCGAAACAAGACACATAGAGGTGATACATGGCCAGAAAAGTCACCTTTTAGAATAAGAGAAATTACAAACGAGACAATAATAGAAGAAAGCGATACCTCACAGAGGGATGATCTGAGTGAAGGAGAACAACAGGGTGAACGAAGATTAAAAAGGAAGAGAATAGCAAACCGAAGGTATACAGGTCCTGAATGGGCATACGCTACAACCTCTGAATGGCAACAAGAATTCTTGGCATTTTGTTTTGATCGAGAAGTGCTAGGCCAATACTACGGTACCTGAAGGGAAACCAACAACAGAGAAT
Organism: Pleurodeles waltl; assembly: GCF_031143425.1. NCBI lineage: Eukaryota > Metazoa > Chordata > Amphibia > Caudata > Salamandridae > Pleurodeles > Pleurodeles waltl. Next base: position 1,246,228,733 of record NC_090445.1, read on the forward strand.
CTTGGGAAATGTATTAAAAGGAAAGAGAGTTTATAAACCTACCGGAAAGAGACAATTAAACCTGGATTTGACTTATAAAAACCTGATTGCGACAAGCTGCTAACCTGAACTGGCGAAAAAGGGTCCTGGAGTGAGAGAAGACGCTGTAAATACGCAGAAAGAGTTTGCCATCTTAGATTGATTGTTGACCTACTATTCTGATTCTATACAAACATGGCTTATAGTAACAAAGGAAGTAAGGTGTGTGGTTGGTTAGGACTTATGATAGGTGTTGTATGCGCAATAATGATTGTGGGAGTGATTGTGGGAATGCCATGGAGAGAGAGTGAAACTATTAATGCAACTTTAAAGCCTGAAACTACCACTACAACTAATAAACTATCGCCATGGGAGAAATTTGAGCAAGATGCTAGACATCTACATGAGGGAACTGATACAAAAGGGGAACTTTCTACTAATGTTTTCTATCGCTTATTGAATGAGTATGTGGAAACTATGGATACGAAAGATTGTTATGTGTGTACTAAAATTCCTTCATCTGTGCAGGAGGGGGTTACTTATCATAGCCTCCCTCTTACTTATGGGATTAGCTGTAGTCTGCTACTAACAAGATTCTATAATCAAGAGCATGTACAATACTTTTATTCAAATCTGGATGTTGTGTTTTCTTTTGTGCCTGTAATTGAATTCTTAAATAAGCTAGCTAAGGAGCATGATATAAAATTAGTTAGAGGATTCTTTGAGCCAACACTAACATTTGGGACTGCTTATGCACACCGCAACAATTTAACATGCTTACTGTCTCCTGTGGAGAAAAGCTTTTTAGATCATGCAGATGATAGACGCAAAGCATTAAAGGAAAAGTTAGAAAAAGGTTTAGAAAAACGTACTTATGCAAATGATTACGCTTATACTGCAATTAAAACACAAGGCAAATTAGCTATAGATGCATTACACGTAGGTAGGCTATGTATATACAGACCAAAATCTGATCAAGACAGTTTGTTTGTGGGTACGAGTGAATGTAGGCATGTGTTTTTGTTTCAGAGTAAATGGACCTTCATGTTAAATGGACAAGACCCAGCGATTCCTGGAATCTATTACATCTGTGGGTTAAATGCTTATTATCGTCTCCCAAAGGGATGGTATGGGACATGTTATTTGGTAATAGTTTTCCCAAAGATATACCAGATTGATGACTTAAAACAAATACCTAAATCTTCTGAAATACAACATTCTAGACAAAAACGAGAATCAGTGGCTGCTGTCATTGGTGACATATTTGGAGCAATAATCCCATCAGTTGGGGTTATCTTAAATTCTATGAAAATTCAAAAGTTGTCTACTATTGTGGATAACATGCTGACAAATTTTACAGGAGCAATATTATTGATGGATACTGAACTTGCTGCAGAAAGAGCTATGACTCTTCAAAATCGGCTTGCTTTAGACATTCTTTTAGCAAAGAATGGAGGTGTGTGGAAAATGCTTAATGAACGGCACTGCTGTTCTTATATACCTGATAACAGTAAGAAAATTAGAAACATGCTTACTAACCTGACTAGAGATAGTACAGATTTGAAGGATCTAAAAGAACCTGGAGTTTGGGAAAAATTTGGAAAAGGAATTGCCCGGGTAGGAAAGTGGTTTACCAACATTTGGAATGGAGTTCTTGCGAAAATCATGTTAGGCCTACTAATTGTTTTGATTTGCCTATGAGGATTATGGGGAGCATGCAAAATTAATGATAAAATTAAAAGAAACCTGTCCAAAAGAGCCAGACAAAATAAAGAAAGTGAAAGAGAGAAAATGTTCAATGAGATATGGGAAAGTTCACATAAAGGACAAGATGTTGAAATGCGCATAATGCGCAAGGTGAAAAATTGAAGATCAAGAATTGTGTGATGACGTTCGTCATCAGAGGAGGGACTGAGAGAGCGTAGTTTTAATATCATATATTATAGACGTGAAACGCTTACATTTGACTAAAACACTATTAAACTGTATTAATAAAAGCATAAGATTTGCTCATTTATGAACACTAATGCTGAATTAATAATAATCTTCAGTTATATGTATTATTACAATCAAAATTGTATTCATTAGAACTCGTATGTCTTAAGTTAGCATGAGTCGCGAACTAGCTGTGTGTCTCTCATTTAAAACCGTATTTTTCTGTTTCTCCAGTGTGCGGACTTGCAAATAACCATGACCCAGCTATTGTTCTCTCTGTATTAGTTTGTAACATGAAGAAATTTTCTCATCCGCATGCTAGCAGCTTTTAGAATAAGATAATGTGCCTTGAAACATTAATGGACACTTACAAGGACAACGAGACGAGGGAAAGAGAACTTTTAACCTGAGACGTGTGCCAAGATGGTGAAGTAACCCCGGACGTACCACCTATGAAAATGCTGATTATGAAGACCAATTGGGAAGCAATTCAATATCAAGAAATGACTAATGCATTACTTAATGTATAATTTGATTGGTTACCAATGGTGGGGTATAATTATTAACCAATAGAATTTTGGGGGAATGTATCACGGAAAAGGGGATAAAACCTCATGACACGAGAGACGAGACACATTAGGTAGGGAATGATATTGATTGCATCCAGAAACTCTGTCACTCCTTTTAGTGATTTGAGACTTAGAAAATTATCCTATCCCCTAGATTGCCCTTTACACTTTTCTCCTTATGAGGAGAGTGTCCCTTGCTTCTGAATTAGCTAGATTGACGATGAACTAACTGATGTCCTGAAGACGAAGACTGATCTTGTATGCTGACCTATCTCGAGGAGGGTAATTATTGATGCTAACAAATCTATTTGCCTTTTCTTTCTAGGTACCAACTGCTGTGTATGTTTAATTAGGTATCTTAGTTAGATGTTTTCCAAATTGATGTTCTAAATTGTTTTGCATGAAGCCCAACATGCTAATGCTGATTTGAGGTTAGATGAGGTATTCATTTAACGGACGGAACTGACGTGACTGACATGTAGCTATGCTGAACTGATATTCTATGGTTATCATGCACTATGATCTATTCTTTGTTAACGTATCTATTCTATGATCCTGATCATCGCATTGTTGAAAGTTCAACGTAGTTGCCACTTTGTGATTATGCTCTTATGCTTCTTGGTATTGAGATTAATACGTCTATTATTAGATTGTAATCAATAGGGAATAAATTCACAAAATTTTCCTTCACGGTGTGGTTATTTGAGTCTGAGAACTAATGAGTGCATTGAAGGTTCATTGATGGTTTTGTGAAATATATTTTGATGCTTGGTAATCTCGTCTTACGGAGACTCACCACTGGGTCAAAAGGTTCATCGACCTAAAACGAGTCCTGATGTGTATAAATTGACATAGACGGACGCGTTAACAGTTCTACCAAAACCAAAACACTTGCCTCTTAGAATGCTCTCCAATTCAATATCCATTCATGTAAGAATTCCCTCATGGCATAGCATTCTACACTTCTGCTTATGCACCTTCTCAAGAGCAAGAAGAAGCACTTTATCAAATGCAACGACAATGCAATGCATTCCTTATAATAGACAGAAGTTTGCCTTTCTTATAATGAGACTTTTTCTGTGATTTGAGTATTTCTTGACTTTTTTCAACATGTTCGATTTTGTTTCCCTTTATATTTACTTGCATGCATTTAAACTAAAGTAAAGTGCCAGGGCCCTCAGAGGACAGGCCTGGCATTCTATGCCTGTAGTAACGGACACCACAGTCCGTAGCTGCATGCTATGCCATTTATAACCTTGGCTGAGCCAGGCCTTCGGGGTGTGTGCTGTGTGAAGTCGCTTCACATAGAAGCCGGGTGGCACTCTACATCCCCCCACCATAATAGTCTTTGACTGGGAACCTGTCTCAAGAGGATCTTTCCTCCTCTCCTACTTTACACACATAGTCCTACAGCTGGGTCCAGGGTGCCGTCTCAGGGGCATATTTATACTCTGTTTGCGCCGAATGTGCGTCAAAAAGTTTGACGCACAATCAGCGCAAACCCTGCCCCATATTTATACTTTGACGTCCGACCCCTCGGGCGTCAAAATTCCACCATGTGCGTCATTTTTTGGAAGGGGGAACCAGCCTTGCGTTAATTATATGCAAGGTAGGCGTTTCATTCCAAAAAATGACTTTAAGGCCTGTGCCCCATATTTATACTCTGACGTCATTTTGACGCACAGGAGGGGGTAGGCCTTAAAAAACGGCACACAGCCCGATGGGCGCCGTTTTTTAACGCCTGGGTCAGGGCAGGCGTTAAGGGACCTGTGGGCTCGGAAGATCCCAGAGGTGCCCTCCCCTGCCCCCAGGGACACCCCCTGCCACCCTTGCCCACCCCAGGAGGACACCCAAGGATGGAGGGATCCATCCCAGGGAAGTAAAGGTAAGTTCGGGTAAGTACTTTTTTCAGATTTTTTTTTGTGGCATAGGGGGGCCTGATTTGGGCCCCCCTATATGCCACTATGCCCAATGACCATGCCCAGGGGACAGAAGTCCCCTGGGCATGGCCATTGGGCAAGGGGGCATGACTCCTGTCTTTGCTAAGACAGGAGTCATGTCAATGGAGGTTGGGCGTCAAAAAAAAGGCGCAAATCCGGTTTTAGGCCTGATTTTTGCCTCAGACCTGACTTGCCCCATTTTTTGACGCACAACCTCCATTTTCCCATACGCCAGCGCTGCCTGGTGTGAGTCATTTTTTTTTACGCACACCAGTCCGCAGCGCCGGCTAACGTCATTCCATAAATAAGGCGCCCGCATGGCGCGTTGGAATGGCGTTAGCCGGCGGTAAAACTTTTGACGCACAACTGCGTTGGTGCAGTTGTGCGTCAAAAAGTATAAATATTGAAGTACTGGGTTTTTCAGAACCCAGCGGTGCCAGGGAACACACCCTAAGACTTCGAGTCCTTCCTGTTTCAGACTACAGAAACACAGAGTCTTCTTGGTGAAGTCAAAGATCTTGTTTATTGGCTGCAACCAGTAACAGGTATCCTAGAAGTACAACACGGTGTATATTCTCAGGAAACTGCTCCCTTTGCAAAGCTAACCTTCTCTTTTATACAAAATATTATGCTTTAGGCAAACATTCCTTATTTTACAGTTGACCATTCACATATTTTCACTACAAAGTAATAGCAGGTTTATGATGACAAGCCCATATTTCAGTTTGTCCAGCCCTCAATCAATTACCAGGAAAGGCTTAGTACTTTCATCAGATATCGACGGACCCCCAATATAAACGGGCACCTCCTCCTTGTAAAGAAACAGAGACAGGTGTGTGTAAGATTAGGCATGGTTTGTGTGTGATGAAAGGTTTATGATGTGTTGTGCCTTGATACTAATCTCATTCGGCCACTGGGAAAGAAACTGTCCGAACAGGTTTGGCTTCAGGCAGTGGAGTCAGCTTGCCCAGGTCACAGAGGAGTCAGCAAAGGTGTACGTGTCCTTCAGACTCGTTTTCAGCATTAGACATTGGCCTATGTGAGGGCAATCACAAAATGGCTGTCGTTTAAATGGAACACGAGGGTTCAGGACTGAAACTCTGATATTCGGGTGATTTCGTTACCCGAATATGAATACAATGCTTGTGCATACTATTCTAATCATTCCCGGTCTGCTGATACCAAAATCGTTGTGATACGTCGACGTTTATAACACGGGTCCAGAATTTTCAGTACCACAGACCCTCCTTTTGCCCTTACATAGGCAATAACCTATACTCACGCTAATCTGAGTCCAGGTCTATATTCATAAAGTCGTTGAGATTTTGCTGTAGCATCATCCTATTACTTAGCTCGTCCCTTGATACAGGTTTCCTTACACACAATGTAGCACAGAGGCCACATATTGCAAGAGCACACTGTACACACAGGCAGGACAGGAAAAGAATGGCTAAGATCATCCCAATGACTACCAGAGTCTTCCATCCCCAGGCGGATATCAGCTCCCAGAACCACCCCATCAATGACCAATCTCCTTTATCCACGTGAATAGACTCGGAGATCGTATGCAGTTTGGAAATGGCCTGGTAGACTGTCAGAGCGTTATCTGGGATGAAAACACAGCAACTTGATTGGATCACTTTACATACCCCACCTCGGTCTGCAAGTATGACGTCTAATGCGACCCTGTTCTGAAGAGTCATAAGGCGATCCGACTGGAGCTCAGCAGTCAAATTACTAAGGGCACCAGCAGTTTCAACTACCGTGGATTCAACCACCTTTGTCAATTGCCTTATGTTCCTGCTGTTAGCCATAGGGCCCCAAAACGGCAGAAAACCCTTTACGAAATCTCCAAATTCTTGTCCTGTAGTGTCTTCTTTACTTATGACACCTCTGACTATCCTTGTCTTATGGTAATCTGCTGCGGCCGTGTAGGTGGGAGGTAACAGGAACGAAACAAAACATGTGCCTGAGAAGTCAGGAGGCAACCATGTATAGGCTCTATTATGGCAGATGAAATAGGTACCCTTAGCTGCTAAGAACGAAGGAGAAGTCTGAGACGCAAAAACATATGTTTCAGTGCAGATACTTTTCCCTAACTGAGCTCTGGGATTCTTGCCATTACCTTGCAGACATAGGTGACCCTGATGGGGTACAATCCAAATCGGGGAGGATCTCTTTGCTCGCTGGTTCCCACTCAGAGTAACTCCATATCCTGTTATGTTCCATCCAATATATGCTAGTGTCTCATCTCTCGGGATAGTCTCATAGAAAATATCTTCCCTAATCATATCTACTATACCTTTAGCTAGAGCACTATTCTTAGGATTATCTTTCACAGAACGTAGGGGGTTGGCTTCATACGCGTATATGAACACCGTTCTATATGCCCATACAGAACCATTATGGCTGAAAGGCAGGACCAGATAAGGGATACCTTTATCAGTAGTATGGGGCATAAGACCACACACCCAACAGTTAGTTGTGTTCACTACTAATTGGTGTTGGTGTAGAAGATGAATGAATGAATTGTTGGCAAACTCTAATCTTCTGGCAGACTCGTGTTCAGGCAGGGGGTGAAAAGAATGCGAGGAAACAGTAGAAGGAGGTATGGGCTGAGTAATGGGTGCAAATGTCACTTGAAAAGAGAATAAAACATATCCTATTAAAAACGTCATTACACTAAGCAACATGAAAATACATAATATCAAAAATCGTTTCTTTGTCATTATTATACCCATTCTGGCTTTAAAGTCCATCTGTCTGGCAGGTCTCTCATTCTTGAAAAACTCCATCCTCTCTAATTGCTGCTCGTGGTGGTAGGGTGTTCTATGCTAGGGAATGCTTCTGTCAGTCCAGGGCAACTCCCTTAGACAGACCAGAACTGTCGACCTAACGTCTTCAGCTGCACTCCAAAGACTTGGGCAACCACGACCCTACAGCTGAACCCGGATGGTGGTTCGAAAAGAAAAAAACAAAAATAAGAAAGTTTCTCAGATGAGAGAGCCGCACTTTAAAAAAAATAGCAAAGGAACGGGAAAAAAATTATTTGTCCTTAGTTCTTGGTCTCAAATTATAACAGCTTTTTCCAGGTACTGTCTGGTTCTGGAACAAGAGTTCAGGCTCTGTAGTGTTCAATCGAATTGACGGTGGCACAGCTTCTTGCAAATTATTGTCACTTTCTTGTTCATAAATTGTTCCTTTTACACGTGCATCGCTAAATGGCAAAAAACGAGGCACAGTCTCAGTCTCAGAGTCAGCGATCCCCTCCTGGACCCACCGGTCGTACGGTAGAGGAAAAGGGACCCTCTTGCAGTGTACGCCGTGGATCCAGTTCTTTTTCCCTTCCACTCGAACAGCTGATCTTGTTGAGAGAAGGACGAGGTAGGGGCCGGTCCAACGGGGCTGGTCATTCTTTGTCCACTGGAAGTTCTTGACCAGCACCCATGATCCAAGATCGATAAGATGTCCTGGAGCTTCAGAGACCTGAGGCAGAGTATCGTGAACCTGTTGGTGTAGAACACGCAATTTAGCCGTCAATTCATACAAATAATCAAGCAGTACAGGGTGTTCGATCTCACTGAATTTTGTTGGTCTTGGCACTCCCCATATGTTGGCTGGGCGGCCGAACACAATTTCATAGGGACTAAGTCCCACTCGCGAATGCACAGTCATTCTTGTTGATAGGAGTGCTAGAGGCAGAGCGTCAGGCCATTAAGACCAGAGCTCGCTTGTATCTTTGCCAACTTCAGTTTTAGCGTGCCATTATAGCACTCTACTAGTCCAGCTGATTGGGGGTGATTTGCAGCGTGGAATTTTTGCTGGATACCTAGCCCTTCACATACTTTTTTCATCACTCGACCCACAAATTCACTCCCATTATCACTCCAGACCATTCTCGGCATTCCAAACCAAGGGAAGAATTCTTTGACAAGGGCTTTAGCTGTGGATAAGGCAGTGTTGTCTTTTAAGGGATATGCTTCTACCCATCTTGAAAAAGCACAAACAACAACGAGTACGTATTTCAGATTGTTGCATCTTTCCATGTGGATGAAATCTAGCTGCAAAACCTCAAACGGATACGTTGGAGGTGCAAAATGACCAGCTGGAGTTGGGGTTCCCCTACCAGGATTGTATTTCAGACACACCATGCAATTCTTGACCACATTCTCTGCACATTTAGGAATTCCAGCATTTTGCCATACTGGAGCCAACAACTTACAAATCCCTTTCACACTGATATGGGCCATTCCATGAGCCATTGTCACCACTGCAAGCACATACGCATCGGGTAACAACCATCGCTGATGTTCTGACAAGTCAACCCAATAACTATTTTCATCCAATTTACCCATACTTTCTTTCCACACACTCAACTCTTTCTCTGAAGCTTCAGCTTGAAGAGACTTCACACCCTCTATCGCATCTTCACATATTCCAACGTCACCAACCCATCTTGCGGGGCCTGCAACATACATTCGATTCATCACATCTTTTGCTGTTTCTTTTGAGATTTTGTCAGCAAATGCATTGCCACGACCGACATCATCAGTAACCTTCTTGTGTGCACTGCATTTCACAATCGCAACTTGTAATGGCAAGGTCAGTGACTCAAGAAGCTCATTCACCAACTGACCATGCTGAATTTTAGCTCCATGCGAAGTCAGGAACCCACATTCTTTCCACAATCGTCCAAAACTATGGGCCACACCAAACGCATACTGGCTGTCGGTATATATGGTCACTTTCATTCCTTTCAATAACACACACGCTCTCGTAAGTGCAATCAGCTCTGCTGCTTGAGCTGAATTATGTGGTATACGTGCAGCTTCAACAATCGTATGCAAAGTTGTGACAGCATATGCTGCAGTCGTATCACCATTCGGAAGCTTGAAGCATGAACCATCCACCCATAAGGTACCATCACACTCTACAAGAGGAGTATCTTTAAGATCTACTCTCCCTTTCGTTTCTTCTTCTGTCCTAAGAAAACAATCATGTTGTTCAACATCATCTGTCTCTATTGAAATCGGCAATAACGTGGCTGGATTCAACGTATTGCACCTCTTTATGTGCACATGACTCGCTAACAGTGTCAACTCGTAACCTGACAATCGAGCACTAGTTAAATGCTGTGTCTTGGTCCTGTTTAACAACGTGTCCACTGCATGTGGAACCATCACAATCAACATATTATTCATCACTAACCCAGCAGACTGTCGAATAGAAACAGCTGCTGCCGCTGTGGCTCTCAAGCAACTCGGCAATGCTTTAGCTACCGGATCCAAAGTCGGCAAAAAATATGCGCATGGCGCTGCTTGTCTCCAAAAGACTGTGTCAGCACTGACAATGCACAACCCTCTTTCTCATGGACATACAGTGTAAAGGGCTTACTGTAGTCGGGGGTACCCAACACAGGAGCCAAACACAATGCATTACGCAATTCGGAAAAACTTTTCTGACAATCTTCAGACCACGGAACGGGGTTTGGTGTATCTTTATAGGTCAATGCTACCAAAGGTTTGGCCAGCAAAGAAAAATTCGGTATCCATTGTCTGCAGTATGATGTAATGCCCAAGAAAGCACGTACTTCTCTCTGTGTCCTTGGCACACTCAATTTTGCAATTGCCTGAATTCTTTCTGAGGTCAGTTTCCTTCCCTCCTTCGATAAGAGATGACCTAAGTAGGTCACTTCTTGTCGACAATATTGCAGTTTTGAAAGGGACACTTTGTGATGTAAATCAGACAAATGACACAACAACAACAAGGTGGCTTCTTTACAAATCTCTTCAGTATCTGTAGCAACTAGCAAATCATCAATGTACTGAATAAGGGTAGCGCCGTCAGGTAAAACAATTGCATCAAGCTGTGTTTTTAAAGCCTGACTATATATTGATGGACTTTCACAGTAGCCTTGAGGAGTGCGTTTGAAGAGGAAACTTCGGCCTCCTAAACTGAATCCCAAAATATCCCTGCTCTCCTTTGCAATCGGGATGCTGAAGAAAGCATTCTTTAAGTCAATCACCGAGAACCAGGTGGCGGAAGCTGGAATCATAGTTAATATGGCAGTGATATCAGGAACAACTGGAACCTGTGGCACAACTATTTTATTTACCTCTCTAAGATCAATCACGAGCCTGTAAACAGGTGGCTTAGAGGGGTCAGTACGTTTCAAAACAGGCAGAACAGGACTATTACAAACGTTGCCTCTTGTCTCTTCAATTACATCTTTTTCAATTAAATCATAAATGATTGCTAGCAACGCCTTTTCACCTTCACTAGAGATCTTGTATTGTTGAATGCGTGGTAATTTAACATTGGCTTTCAATGTCACAACATAAGGCGGTATTTCCAACAGACCCACGTCATTAGGACCAGTAGCCCAAATGGTATCAGGAAGAAACGACAATTCGGTTGGAAGTTTATCCTTCGACAAATACATTGGAGAGACCATTTTCCTACCCAGTGTAAGTTGTACTCCTGAAGGAGAACAATATAATGTCGCATACAATCTTTTCAACAAATCCAATCCTAACAAGTTTTCACCACAAACTGTCATCAGAATAAGGGGTGCTTCCAATTCACAAGGTCCAACAGAAAGGGACATAGGACTAGAAATCGGGTTTCTAACCGGGGCACCCGAAAAACCTACTGAAACATTCATCTCGCCAGACAAAGGTGCGCCAGGGAGCTTTGAGTGCATAATAGAACTCTTTGTAGCACCAGTATCCAACAGAAAAGGCTCCGACACACCTGAGGTAATCACCTTAACATAAGGTCCATTCTGATCCACTGGAACTAAAAAAACTCCCTCTCTTCGTCTATGGCTGTCCTAGCAATTATTACCTTCCAAGTTCTCATCTTCTGCATAGTAGTCGTCAGCATAGTACTGAGCCGTCCTACCAGACGTGTTATGTTGCTGGTCAAAACTATTCATTGAGTTTTGAGACGGAAAGGAACGCGTGTTCTGGGGGAAACTTCCACGTCCTCTACCTCTAGGAGCTTGTTGAACACCTCGACCTCTTGCGCCAGAAGCACCATTCGTACGCTGTAACAAAATAGGACAACTATACTTGAAATGACCCTCTTCTTTACAATATGAACACTGATTGGGACCTACAGGAACACGTGGTTGAGACAACTCGAACCTTTGCGAGTTTCTCTGGAACTGTTGAGGTTGCTGATAGTTACTCTGACCACCACGTGGCGGATACGCCTGTTGTAAAAGAACCTTCGTCTTTAATTCTTTAGTTTTCTTGTCTGCTCTATCCTTCTCATCTTTATCCCTATTTTCGTAGTACTGTGCAGTAGCCAATATTTGTGCTGAAGAGGAAACGGACCAAGAACTCTCTGAATCCTTCAATTTCTTACACAGCTCGGCAAGCAAATTGTGCACAAACTTGTCGACGAACAACCGTTGACCACCTTCTGTACTCATATCTTGACCACTGTGGTCGATAAACGTTTCCTCAAACCTGGTGAAGAAATCAGACACTGTTTCATCTTTCTTCTGCTTACACGCAGACAATTTATCCCAATTCACACGCATCGCAGGCATTAAAGTCTTCATGTAAGTAATGATCCTAGCAGGCAGTTCTGCTACCAAAGGCTCAGGCTTGGCACCACCAACTTGTCTATCATTTGCAGCACTAATATTAGCCCATGAGTCACCTAACTCTTGTACATGATCTGTATGGCGAATCAATCCCCACAAAGGCTGTGGAACAACATCCCAAATAACATGTCTATGTCGGCTAAATTCATAATGCATGAGTCTGCAGTCTGTGATAATTCCTTATAATACCCTGCAGGGTTTTTACGGGGATCAGGCAAAGTCTGCTTAAGGGCTAAAACTTCAGCTCGCTTCCACGGAACATGTACCCAAACACGCTGAAAATGAGCTGGGACAGCATCAATTTGATTAGCAACATCAGCCGCAACTGCGTCCTTCCATACCGGAGGGACTTCTCTCATTGGGTACTGTTGCACCTTTTTTTTTACAGAAGAGTCATGTTGGAACAATGACTGAGAAGGATCCTTATTCCTAAAGGACAACAACGTCGCAACTGCTGTCTCAACATCGGGACCCACAATTGTGCCCTTTGCAAACTCAAACCGTACACGGCACAAATCAGGCGGATTTGTTTCCAAATCATTATCTTCCAATTCCTCACAAAGGAAAGCACACATTTTCTCAAAAACGTATCTTTGTTTTGGTGCTCCCCATTGACGGAAGACATCCATAACAGACTCTACATCGTATCTTAAAGGGTAAACAACCCATTTACGCGCCATACGGTCAAACATTTCTCTCTCTTGAGAATTAGACAGTTGACTACGCGACTGCTTACGCTCCGAATCTGGGGTCACACCAGACGACCCAAAGAGAGGAAATATAAGGCTGGCAACAGTATCTGTCATTCTCTGTCGGACAGAAGGAGAAGTTGATGAAAGAACAGGAGGAAAAACAGAGGGAGGCAAGGCAGACGCAGAAGCAGACGCAGAGGCAGTATCAGGAAGAACACCAGAAGAGGCAGTCGATGTAGTACATAAAGTCGTAGGAGGTACAGATGGAGCAGGTAGCGAAGTCGGCGGCCCTTGAAGGGGCTGCGCCATAGTAGTAGGAGCCAACTGAAAAGGAGCTGGCGGCTGTGGAAGAACCTGAGGCACAATAACCGGAGGTTGCACAGCTAAAGGTTGCGGAGGTGCTGTAGCATTCTGCGCATAAGGGGGTGGCGAACTCAACAAGTGTGACATTAAAGGATCTTTCTCAAGTTCTTTTGCTACATCTTGCTGAAGAAGCGGAAGAACTGGATAACATTTATCGGTCACCAATTTACGTTGCCTGTGCAACTGCTCATTCATCTGTTCTTCTTCATCATCTTTAAACTGCATGGCAGCTTGCATTATCGAGATACCCTCTTCCCTCTTATTTCTCTTTGCTAATTTAATTTCCTTCTGTTTGGCTTCCTTACGCCATAGGCGGAAAGAGTCAAACATCGCCGGCCGGGCTTTCTTCTTAAAAAGTTTAACCTCCAGATTATTCAGAATCTCTGTGTCAAAACTACCATATTGGGGCCATTTTAAAACACCATCTTTCCTGGTGTATCGGATCCATACTTCATTATATGTGAGGGGGCCTATGCCATGTTTCACATATAGTTCATAGGTTGGAGTTCCAATCGGAGGAACCGGACACGAGTCCTCCAATCGGGAATCCCTATTATAACCAAGACAAAACAAATTTCCATATCTGCTAAGACCAGGCATCTTCGCTCTCTAGTCTAGCTTAAAACTTCAAAGGATTATGGAATACGATAGTCTCGTGAATACACGAATCCCTCGGCTTTGGTACTTGCAAGTTCCAAATCAAAGATCCCAAGGGGATACCAAACTTAGAACCAAACTAAGGACTGGGAGACGCTCCACTTATACTTAACTGAGGTATCGATGACTTCACCAGAAGACTCGTTTATCGTTTCGCTCTACCAAATCATCAAGGGTCCAAAACAGGGCGATAGTCCGGGCAGCAGTCATTCGTAGCCGTCGGAAAGCGGGGAACCTCGCAGCAAAGACTTTCGGACCACGTCGACATACAGGGGTCGATGAAGTGGCGGCCTCCCTCCAGAATTTTCACACGAAGCTCCTCACGAACCTCTGGCTTGGACTGGTACCGCTGAAATCGCCCCACGTTGGGTGCCAACTGAAGTACTGGGTTTTTCAGAACCCAGCGGTGCCAGGGTACACACCCTAAGACTTCGAGTCCTTCCTGTTTCAGACTACAGAAACACAGAGTCTTCTTGGTGAAGTCAAAGATCTTGTTTATTGGCTGCAGCCAGTAACAGGTATCCTAGAAGTACAACACAGTGTATATTCTCAGGAGACTGCTCCCTTTGCAAAGCTAACCTTCTCTTTTATACAAAATATTATGCTTTAGGCAAACATTCCTTATTTTACAGTTGACCATTCACATATTTTCACTACAAAGTAATAGCAGGTTTATGATGACAAGCCCATATTTCAGTTTGTCCAGCCCTCAATCAATTACCCGGAAAGGCTTAGTACTTTCATCAGATATCAACGGACCCCCAATATAAACGGGCACCTCCTCCTTGTAAAGCAAGTCATAAAGAAAGAAACAGAGACAGGTGTGTGTAAGATTAGGCATGGTTTGTGTGTGATGAAAGGTTTATGATGTGTTGTGCCTTGATACTAATCTCATTCGGCCACTGGGAAAGAAACTGGCCGAACAGGTCTGGCTTCAGGCAGTGTAGTCAGCTTGCCCAGGTCACAGAGGAGTCAGCAAAGGTGTACGTGTCCTTCAGACTCGTTTTCAGCATTAGACATTGGCCTATGTGAGGGCAATCACAAAATGGCTGTCGTTTAAATGGAACACAAGGGTTCAGGACGGAAACTCTGATATTCGGGTGATTTCGTTACCCGAATATGAATACAACGCTTGTGCATACTATTCTAATCATTCCCGGTCTGCTGATAACAAAATCGTTGTGATACGACGACGTTTATAACACGGGTCCAGAATTTTCAGTACCACAATATGGGCCTCAGTTTGGACAATGGTGTCAACCTCAGGTCCGGCCCATGAGTGTTCTCTTGATTCTGGGAGGTCGCTTTGTGCTGGTCTGCCAACAGCAGGATGGAGATGTGGGTCAAATGACTACCTGGCCTGCTCCATGAGACTGTGGGGTGGGGGTGAAGAGTCAGGTCAGGTGACCTCCAATCCATTTGGGCCCACTTGTCATTTTGGGGGATCTGGTTTTTGCCGACATTGGCCACCCATGCTTGGTGCACTGTGCGCCTTCTTGAACCATGACACGTTCCAATTACAGTCTCTCATGGGTGCGATGAGTGACCATGGTTGGTTTGGTGTGGCTTGGATCTAGATATTTGCTAGGGTTTCTCTCAAAGGGGGTCCAGAACTTGTGGCCAGGATGTTGAAGTAAGCCTCAGCAAGGCCTACTAGTGCAAGGGGTTCACCTTTCTCTGCACAAAGTCCTCAGACCATGTAGGAAGAAGTTGGCACAGAAACTGGAATAAAAGACAAAAGTTTATTAACCTCATGAGGTGGTACTACAGTTCAAACAGCACCCTAGAGTAATGTCTGAAGTAGCACACTTAACTGAGAGAGCATGGTCCTTTTATACCCACACAGGGGCTAAAAGGAGATGGTACAATTATGGAAACAAGACTTGTATACATGTAAGGTCATGTGGAAAATGCACAGTCGACAGGTTGGAGGAGTGAACAGTTTCCAAGGACTAACAGCTGCAGACCTTACTGAGCATGTGCGAAAGTAAGAGATGCTAAATATAACTTGTCACTAGGCAGATTTCAAGAGCAGTTGACAGAAAGGTAGGACAGAGCACATGGTGAGCACATGGCAGCATGTAGCAGAGAAAATGGCTGCCATGAATACAAAATGGATTCCGCAAAATGTTCACAATAGTTACTAAATACAAGATGTCTTCTGCTAATGCTTAATCTAATCACTGCTAAATTACAACAAGGATGGCGATCCTTGATGAACACTATGGTGCATATTTATACTTGGCTTATGCTGTTTTAGTGTCAACATTTTTTACGCTAAAACAGCACATAGCTAACTCCATATTTATATTTTGATGCTAGACCAATCTAGCTGCAAAATATTGGAGTTAGCGCCATGTTTAGGATGCGCAAAACAGCCTTGTGTTAATGAGAAGCAAGGTAGGGGTTCCCATCCTAAACACAACGCTATCCCCCTAGCGCCATATTTATTCCCGGATGCCAAAATGACACTAATGAAGAAAGTGGTCTCAAAAAAAGTCCGATTAGCACCAAAAATGAACGCCTGGTAAGACCCAAGTGTTAAAAAGAGGCTCACACACCACCACTCATAGAAAAAGCCCAGAAGGAGCTTTGGAAACTGCCAGGACTACATGGAAGTGCTAATGCTCCAGCTTAGCACTCCCCAAAGATGTCTGCAAAGACAGCAGATCCAACCACCACTGCAGCAACCACAAACCCCACCACAAAAGCCACAGAGGCAGCGCATAAGGTGGGAGCAAATTTTTCAACAGCGAATCACCGTCTTAGGAACAAGGGTACAGGATGTGGTCCGAATGTACAGACTCAACCGGGAGTCCATTTTACGCCTCCTGCACTTGATAGCGCCACACATCACGGCAAGGCTGCAAACTCCCCATAACATCCCACTAATTACAAAACTCCTTGCCCATCTCATGGATCATTCCAGACAACGGGTGGTTTAGTGGCTGGTATCTCATTATCGACCTACCAATGGTCCTGGACGCAATCCTATGCCTGACACCACAACACATCTGATTCCCAAACACCGAGCAGCTGCAGCATGATACCAAGCAAGGTTTCTATCAGATAGCTGGTCTTCCACATGTGCTGGGTGCAATGGACTGTAACCATTTCAAGCTGGTGCCATCTGCAGCTATGGAACACCTCTACAGGACCCTCAAGCACACAAATTCCAACAATGTGCAGGCTATCGTGGGCCACTGTGGGCTCTTCACAAACATTCTGGCAAAATATTCTGGCAGCGTCCTTGACGCATACATCTCTCGCCACTGCACCATCAACCAGCGGTTCCAGCTTGACGAATATGGCAATGGCCTACTCATAGGTAAGTCACCGTACCAATCATACCACATAGCACACCAACTATCAAGGACAAACAAGACAAACCCAAAAAGGAAATACACATGGGCAGGGCCATAGAGATGTACAGGCAACACCACATAAGCCACATGCCACACCACACTGTACACACTGCATGTCACAGACACATGCACCCTAATCTACATAACACAGCAATGCCCTTACTGGCAAACCACGTGTGGACAGGTGGAGCCAAGCTTCCTTTGCAAGCAGAAGCTGCTCACAAATCACTACAAATGTCCACAGGTTGACAAGGAAGTACAGGTCACACGCACACATCACACCAAACAAAGAAGCACACAGGTATGTCAATTGCCTAGGCTATGGTCATGTTGAAGACGTCACACATAGGCCCAGTCCCACGTAACTCATGGTGTGTAAGCTTGGGGCAGAACTTAAATCCAATGCCACCTAAGTGGCGCCATAACCAAGTATATGTCAGCTACACATACCTGTCTGCTGCAGTATGTCCCACACATATGACTACAAAAATGTTTGCCATTGAAGGCCAAGGGGTTGAATCATGAGAAATGGGGCAGCATCTACTGCAGTGTTACCTCACATGCGCCCCTAGTGCCCACTAAGAACACCATGTCTGTTCCAACTACCAGAAAGTCTCCACCATGGTCTTGTGTCTGTGAAAAAATCACTAACATTCATGGAAGACATAGTCGGATGTGTTAGGTGTATAGTGGAGATACCTGACCTAATATGCACCGTACTAAAGGACACGTGCGAAAAATAGCTGTGCCCCATCCAAAAGCCAGCGCTGTGCATGTGTTGAAAATGTCTGTCAGGAATCATGTAATAGGAGGCATGTGAAACATCTGCAACAAATTACTTCATCCTAACAATGTGGAACACACACTCACGTACACCATGGCTGGTACAACCATAATCTGCCACAAAGGGTCTCTAGAGCACATTAATTTAAGTGAAATGACACAGTGCAACACTGTGCTAAAATAGGCCGTGCAGCCGACTCTCATGCACACAAGGCAGGGATGCACCAAAATTTAAAGTATACAGCACACTCCTGTGTTGTTGCCAGTGCCTGCGCAAAGATTAGCGACCAGCACCAACCCAGGTATCCTTGCACATGGTGCACAGATGTCTGCGTTGAGGACTGTGATTGTACATGTGTGGGAAGGGACACCTTCCAGCATATAAACTACCATGTCTGGCATTTTGCTCCTACTAAGCATGCTGCAGTATGCAGCACATATCAAATTTGGTAAAACACGAGGAGGAATCAAACTATTCTCTTGTTGGGCCTTGCCAACACCACCCCTGGGTCGGGTGAGGTATTGGTGCTGCCTCAGGGTAACAAAAACTCCCAAATCAGAGTCAGCTAGAAAATGCTATGGGTCTTGCTGTAGCACACCCACAGCAACACCCACTGCACGTCCATTCCACGCAAAGGGTTGCGTGTGAAGGGGCCGTAGTCACTAGGTGGCATCAAGCAACAAAAAATGGTATAACGCCACCTTGAAATATGGGGCAGGGCATAGTGCAACCAAACCTTCTATAAAAGTGACTCTCTGGAGGTGATAGGTGCTTAATATTATGGCTTTAAGTGTCACACTTCATGCATAGTGCAACATTTCAAAAAGGACGCCACAATCTTGCTTTTTAGGACAACAATGCTGTTTAAACATCTGACACCATTGTGCTGCTAGGAAGTAATATGTGCGATTTAAGAATAGTGCACTGCTCCAAATATGGACTACACAACACAAGGGCCTAAATCATGACCATCACTACTGGGAACAACATGATAACTTCCAAGGCCATTGAGCCACTACTCAAGTTTTTTATGTCCATCAACACAGTTCCAAGAAACCATTTCACAAGAAAAGTAACACAAACAAGCAAGCAACTTTGTGTCACAACTCCAATGAAAATGTACAACTGCCATGGGAGGGACCAAACCACTACCAACACCTAACAACACATCTCCTCTCTATCCTTAGCATCTGACCAAGGGTATGACATCCAGCCGTGGGTGATGACCCCTTTTGCTAATCCCACAATGGTGGAACAGCGGGCCTACAACGAGGGACACAGGAAGACCCACAATGTGGTGGAGAGGACATTTGGCCTGCTGAAATCCAGGTTCAGGTGTCTGTCCCTGACAGGAGGAAGCCTTTTATATGCTCCACCACTTGTTTGTAAGATCATCTTGGTATGTGCAATCCTGCACAACATTTGTGTCTCAACAAATGTCCCCTGGGATGAACAGAATGATGTTCCCAGCAAGGATGAGGATGATGATGGAGCAGATCATGTGGAGGGGGAACAAATTACCACTGCAGCCAGAGTTTGTAAGAGACTCCACATTGTGGAGAACTTCCACACATGAGCACAATACTTTACACAACACCTTGTAAATAGCACTAACAAGTCACTTAGCACATGGATCTCCTTGGTCTCATTCTTGACTACATACTCCATTGGAATGAGACTCTAAACACAGTGAGCAGGGAAGTAACACAAAGGTGTCCAGTATGGTTGCAACAATGTTTGTGACATGAGTGGGTCGACTGATTTATATCAAATGTCAGTGACACGCAAATTGCGGGCAGTAGAATCCTGAAGGTCTAGTTCCATGCACCACTACATATATTGTCCTATCAAGTGGGAAAGGTGTCAATACCTAGACCATCCACCACAATGACACAATGCATAACAGGATTAATGCAAGGGGACACACATGAGGTAGGGGCTGTCACCAAATGGATAACAAGTCATGTAGGAACAGTACACTGTCACAACTCATGGTGACAGTAGCATTGTCCGCATGGTACATATGTGTCAAGGGTGGTACATCATTGTGAACTGTGGTCCCTCAGTTGGAGGCCAGGGATCGTAACCAATGTCCCATGCTGAGCCTGCAAAGTGTAACCATGAAAATGTGACCCAGCACTGCTAATGTGCATGACCCGGCCAAATGGTGGGTTGTACCTCACGTATGGCACACACACGTTGGCTGTGGAGTGTGCAATGGCTTGTCTTGACTACATAAGCAGCTATGGGTGCAGAATCAGTATCTAAACACATGATCCAGTGTGACCATCCATGGATATTTTGGGACAATGCACTACCACATATTCAACGGGGTTGAATGTAGTCTCAATAGCAAATTATCACAATGTACAAAAGGTGCTAACTTTTCACAGGAATCTCCTGTCCTGAAACACGGCTAGCCCAAATCTAGGCAAACATGTACATACTGATGCAAGGGTGTATGTTCTAGGTAGCAAAGGTTTTACCAGGATCAACAATGCCTGATGTGACAGCATGTATAACTAGTATGCTGTGTAAAGCTACATCACACAGCATGAAGCAACACGCACCATCCATTGTCACTCACATGACAGGACAAGTGCAAAATGGTAATATGGTCAATTATTAACATACATGTCATGGCCTCCAACATCGCAGTCAAGTGTGGGATGTACTACTCTGTCCAGCATTGCTGAAATATGTCTGAGACGCAACGCAAAACAGAGTGGGAGTAGACCTACCCATTTATGTTGCAATTGGCTAATAAACTCACCAGCACTGAGATGATGTGACATCTCAAAATCAGTCAGTCATGGTAAGAGTTACCTAGGCTGTTCCATGCTGGAAGAAATGCTAACACATGTACAATGGACATACTGGATGGACTGCTTCCAGATACCCACACATACGTATACGTACAACATGGGATGTCAAATGGAGACAACAGAAGTGGTGTGGCATGAATGTTGTCATGTGTGTGTGGAATGCATGACAACTCACAAATACAGACAACGTAACTGTACCCATCAAGTTGGCAGGAAAAGGAGATGTGAACATCTTCCATGAACACAAGTCACATTTAGTTTTATACCCATGTATTCAGAGACAATGTTGTAGTATTAGATGTGCAGAAAGTGCTAACAGACTAAAGAATGGGAACAATGTAGATGACAAAACATTCCTCACCAGTAGTGCAGGAATACATGGAGAAGGGACACACAAAGACCAACACTGACTGTATAATGTCTGTACACTGTAGAGGTCACTTCCTGGACCCCGATAGGCTATATTCCTACCATGCAAGATGGAGGAAAATTAAATGGAGAGGTCACCTCGCAAGTAACACCTTAGGGGTGTGCATTTTCGTGCCATTGTTGCCACCAAAAGTGGGGGTTTGGAATGGCGGCGGCCATCTGCTGCTAACAATAGGACTAGGGGTTGAGCTTCAATGAAGGTAAGCCTTTTGGAGCTCGCTGGCAGGGCAGTTCACATTCCTGGGCAAGGATGTGTAACACCCCTGCCCAGGAGGGGCTTCATTTTGTACCCAGAGTGCACAGGCTCTCAGCCCAAGGTTTCAGAATCTTGTCTGTTGGTGGCAGGCAGCTTGTGACCAGCCAGCAACCATGCCAGGATTAGTTAGCTTTTGCAGAAAACACCTCTAAGGTGGCCCCTGGGTACATTTTATAATAAATCCAATACTGGTACTAGTTTGGATTTATTGTTCTGAGTCGTTTGATACTAAACAACCCAGGGTTCAGAGTGGCCATCAAGTAGGTGTGAAACTCTTACAGACCAGTGTCCAGCACATACATTTAAAATTGTCACTGGAACCAAATTACACCTGGCTGATGAGCTAAACCAGGGTGAAACCAGAACTAGGGTGTTTGTGTAGTGATTCATGAAGGACCTGGCTTGGCAGTTGGGGCTGTTCCCATTGTAGCAGGGCCAAGACTGATATGCTGAGGTAGCATAGTGTGCAAAATAACAATGAACCACTATGCGGCACCAAATATTTACCAGTAGCTGAGATTAATTCAAGTATTTCATTCATCACTTTTTTCATACTTTAGTGTGTCAACCTAAGTGGGGTCGGGGTACCCGTATGTGGATCTTGTGAGCACTGTGTCACTAGAACCAAGCTACTCCCGGGTGATCAGTCCTAACTAGGACAATTCCAGTTCTATGTTGACTGGGTTCTGGTTCAGGGAGGGCCTGTCCTGGCAGTAAAATCTGATGTTTCCAAAACAAAAAAAATAGAAATTCAGTGAAAAAACAAAGATTAAAGATAAGTTATAGATAGAAAAACTTAAGGGCAGATTTAAGAACCCCTAGTGCCTCCTTGCACCAGATTAGTGTCATTTCTTTTGACACTAATGTGCCCCAAAGAGGCCAAAATTGCCATGCCAAATTGACAAAGTGTTATGATGCATGCATTGCACCACTTTGTAACACTTTGCGCTACATTATGCCTGAGTCAGGCATAATGTGTGCAAAGGGGGTGTTCCCCCGTTGCATGGGGGGGGAGAAAATGGAGCAAAGAAACCTAAGAGATTTCTTTTCATCATTTATTTCGGCACTTTTAATGTGTGCTAAGAGCAGGCATTAAAAGGAGGCTCCCATTTATTTTAATGAGCCGCTGGTTGCTTTGCAGAATTAGTATGAGAATTTTTTAAGCTAATCCTGCAAAGTGCCAAACTAGCATCAAAAGTTCTCACGCTAGTTCTCTAACTACCACCATGGTGCATCGTATATTAAATACGGTGCACCCGTGATGGCGTTAGGTGGGCACTAAGGTGCAGAAGGAAAGTGGCGCTGCACCTTGTGCACTTTTCATAAATCTGCCCCTTAATATATTATTTCGATACAAAAACAATTTAAACTACACAAACCTTAGAAATCAAAAAGTTATAGTTGTAACTTAAAGTTCTACATTCCTCTACAACCAAAACTTTAAATAACTTTCATACTTTCATACAGAATGTGGTAAACCCTCCAAGCATACTAAATCAACCATAACTCTGCCCTGCACCATGCATAGTGTTCTTAAAAATAATGTAATTTGAGATGGCATGAGTGTTATTATGAATGAAAACTTATGATGCTACAAGTGATGTAATAACAAAGGGTATAAGCAGTGCATTGCGAAGGCATGAGTTATAGTTTATTTAGGGTGTCTAGTGAGTTTACAACACCACTCAACTCTACTCTGCCCCACTCTGCTCTATACAGAGCTCTAATTCTTCGAAGGAAATCTTTATCCTACTAAAAGATTTCACCTCTCCCCAGGTACACACAGAAGCCGTAGAAGGCTCTCAAAAACATAACAATGACCTAGCTTCTTTCTTCCAGAAAAAGTTTTTAGATATTCACTCAACCTTCTCAATGGGTATCCACTGTTCTCAAGTCATTGACGACCACTGCTTCAATGGTCCAGCAAGGTTTACACAGATTCCTCCCCTTTCTTCTGAAATGGTCTTATCATTATTGACCGCGCTTAAGTCAGGGTCTCCTCAGGATTCGGCCCACTATCAATTTTAGGACTGGGGGCTTCAATAATAGTACCAGTTGTAACTGAGTTACTGAACATGTCACTGTCAGTTGGCACCATTCCATCACAATGGAAACTTGCTATTGTCAAACCACTGCTTAAGAAGCTCAACCTGGACCCATTCATACCTGCCAACTATAGACCCATCTCCATGCTGTTAGCTCTCGCTAAGATACTGGAAAAACTTGTCAACGCTCATATTTCAAGCTTTTTAGAGGATAATAACATCCTT
The DNA here is from genome assembly GCF_031143425.1 of Pleurodeles waltl. NCBI lineage: Eukaryota > Metazoa > Chordata > Amphibia > Caudata > Salamandridae > Pleurodeles > Pleurodeles waltl. The sequence continues at coordinate 1,246,252,451 of NC_090445.1, forward strand.
CATCCCTCTCAGATGGGCTTTAGACCATTACATAGTATGGAGTCTGTGCTAATTGCAGTCACTGAAGAAGCTGGGAAACGCTTGGATCAGGGTTTGGTATCTGCAATAGTGATTCTGGATCTTAGTGCTGCTTTTGACACGGTTGAGCACCTCATCCTACTCCAAAGAATGAGGGAAAGCGGAGTCTCAGGAGACGCTCTAAGTTGGTTCACCTCATTTTTAGAAGTAAGATCATTTCAAGTTTTGGACTGGTCCTTTTATTCCAGTTGTTTCAAGAGCAATTGGGAAGTGCCCCAAGGCTCTTCTTTGAGCCCTACGCTATTCAATATATATGGGTCCATTGGCTAAAGTAGTGGAACCTTATGGTCTTTCTTTAGTGTCATATGCACATGACACTCAGCTTATGGTATCATTTTCCACTGACCAGAATTCCATCAATTCTCAACTCACTGCCTGTTTACAAGCGATATCCAAATGGATGTCTGACTGTAGACTGAAGCTGAATGGAAATAAGACAGCGGTTATACTCTTGGGTCCTGAGGCTAATCCAAACCTAACCTCCCCAGTCCTCCAACCACTAGGAGACCTACCCTTGCCCAAAGCAAAGATCAAGAGCCTTGGAGTATGGTTGGATCCATGGTAGACTATGGAGTATCAGGCGAAGATAATATCTTCCTCCTGTTTTGGCATACTTATACTTCTCAGAAAGATTTTCAAAATACTCCCATTTATTGCAAAGCGACTTATTATACAGGCCTTAATAATCTTGCGCCTGGACTTTGGGAACGCCTTGTGTCTTGGGGCACCAAAATATGTTGTGAAAAAACTGCAGGTGGTTCAGAATACCACTGCCCGCCTTCTCTTCAAAATTCCAAGGAATGAATCGTCCAGATCAGCTCTATCCACTCTGCACTGGCTCCCCACAGAGCAACGGATGAAATTTAAATCTTTATGTTACATCCATAGAGCCCTACATGACAAAGGCTTGCCACTTCTAAAAACCCTAGCCTCCTTCTACAAACCCACAAGATACCTTAGATCATCCTCCGCGACCCTAGCTGCAATTCCCCCAATTAAAAAAGCTAAATGGGGAGGAAGATCGATTTCTTACCTTGGAGCCAGATTGTGGAATTCACTACTAATTAATCTACAACAAACCAGCCACGAACTTTCATTTCGGAGACTTTAAAAACTTGTTTGTTTTAGCTGCCTGTCCCCAAGGTTGACTTTCTGAAGATTTCTGTATAGCGCTGCGAGGCCTTCGGGTAGCAATGCGCTCTATAAATTTTCATAACATAACATAACATACTACTGTATTCTATGCCACTGTCCTCTACTCTGCACTAATCCCATTAAGGTGAATAGAAAATTGTCCGCATGAGTGCTGCGTTCAATTACTTCAAGTCCACAAACCATATAGGAGGGAGTTGCAATGATTGTATGATTTTAACAGTGATGTCATCAATGATATCATTTCAAATGCCATCTGTGATATCATCAGTGATGTAATTTAACGTGTAATACGTGATGTCATGTGAGGTTCTAAGCAGAGCATGATGAGACGCAAGTAATAGCCAGAAAAGTAAATCATAGCTGGCATATTTCAGTGGCTTTGTGTATTTTAATGTTAGCTTATGTCTCATTCCAAGACCTAACTATAACTTCATTTTAGCTATTGTTTTTTTTCAGCGATATAGAGTTTAACTGAAAAAACACAGATAAAAACCTAACTTTGTCCCAGACTTAAAAGTAGAAAACTATAGAAATTTGTGAGCATTTGATGCACATCATAACTAAAAAGTAAACTATGCAAAAAAGTGCACATATTGGAGAAATAAGCAAGTCAAACATAGAGTGTCATGCTGTGCACTGTGTCGCTTACCATGACAAATGAATTTCAGAGGTTTTACACAATTCAGCTGGGACCATGACTTAGGGCTTGATTTAGTTCTTAGCAGATTCAGTCCTGCCGTTGATTTTCTGTTGGGTTTCCTGCCCGCTGACTTGGTAGTCTGCCTGCTCTATTTAGATGTTGGCAGGGCTGTAGACAAAAGTCTGTCGACGAACTACTGTCACCACCAGGATTGCACCCACATTGATGGCACCATAGGCAAAAGCAGATGGCAGTGGGACTACAGTCAGGAATACCACCAGCCCAATTGTGATGTGCCATCCCACCTATGTAGCAGTGGCAGCTAAACCTCCACACCTGAGTTGGCGCATTGGGAGGGATATAAGCACACAACATACCTTTTTCTTTAGTTTTCTCAATTCCTGCTCCATGAATGTGATCGTACAAGTCCTACATTTGCTGCTGCTACTCGACCAGACAAAAACCAACCCCGTTGCCACTGGAACCGAAGGCGACTGTTTAACCTGGCATCCTAGGAATTGTCAGTGTATATTAGCTCTGGACCTGTGCATGTTTAAAAAATACTTGCAAATATTAGTACAAAGATGTGCAATGCATATGTGTGTAATGTGGTGGTTAGAAATACTTAAAAACTCACACCTCAATTTAACATTAACACTCACCATTCTGGTACTAACTGCCTTCATGTCAATCGACATCTACCCAAAAGTCACATCCATCCCTAAATCAAAATGTGTCCATACATGTGTGTGTAATCATTTTCCATAATCTACCATATCATACACGTAAACAGTACACATCATTGGAACTACATAAATCCAATGTAGCATAGTAGTTGCACTACACAATACAACAAGTAGGTTTACACAGAATGTCCAACCAATGTTATGCCTAAACTTCAAACATATCAGAGCGGTATTAAGGTCACATGTCTCCTTAGTTTGTGCTATTTGTGTTACACATTAGATGTGATTTATCTCTAAAGTGTAATTTTCCTTGTGTAATGTGTGTGCATATTATTAACACATCATGTTGAAATAAACAAATAAATATTTCTCAAATTACAAAAACAGAAATATTTATAATTTTGGCGTAACTGTCTAGTAATATGATGAATGCTTGCACCAAAATTAACAAGCACATTACAAATGTACAACAATGTATGCACTGAATAAATATGTCAAAAATACAAAACAGTGCCTCTCACTGTCAGAAGTGCATGTCATACCCATTTCCATAAATAACATTATCAGCAAACATTTACTATTAATCACAAATTTATCCCAGGACAAAGGCATTGAGAATAAAAGAACTTTTAATAAAACAATGAGATTATTCTCTATATATGGACAAATGAAACTTTGTCAAAATTGTCCAAATAGTCCAGCTGGTAAACTGTGGGCTGTAGGCCCAGAACTTGCCTCCTAAAGGCACTGCCAAGTACCCACCTCTTCAGGAAGGGGCATCTTTTGGGCACAGATCAGGCGCCTCAATGATCTTACTTGGGGGGAGTTGCGTTTGGGAGTGGTGGGTTTGGTTTAGGCTGGGGCGGGTTTGGGAGGGTTGGGCTTGGTTTTAGGAGGGGTGGGTTGGGTTTGGGGGCAGGTTTGGAACTGGTAGCTTGAGGTTTGGAAGGGTTAGATATACATTTGGAAGGGGTGGTTAGGGCTGTGAAAGGGGTCAAGGCCAGGGTAAATAAAAGATTTTCTTTGGAAAAATGGATAGGATGGTTACCAGGGAGTTGGGGTTGGGAAGTAGAGGAAGTAGGAGTAGGCAATGTGTGTTTCTGTTGAGGGTACAGTTGCCTGTGAGTCTGGTGTATGTGGTGTATAATTGGGTGTTTGTTATTTTCTCGGTGTATGTTGTTCAGGTGAGTGTGGGCGTTTGTGTCCAGTGGGTGTTGTGCCTAATGTATGTGTGTGTGTGTGGATGTGTGTGCTGTTGAGGTGCTGGGTGTGGTTGTGATATGTGAGAAATGGGTGTTTCTGCAGGATCACCCTAACCTGTTTACCTTCTTCCACCTTTTTCCCGAAACATTTTGGCTGACTTTTAGAATTCTGGGCACTTTAGCACTGCTGATCTATGCTAACGTGCAGGTGCTCTGCACTCTAAACATCGTAACATTGACTCTTCCATTATTGGCATATTTAATTTACTTGTGAGTCCCTAGTAAAGTGCACTATATATGCCCAGGGTCTGTAAATTATATGCTACTAGTGGGCCTGCAACACTTATTGTGTCACCCACTACAGTAGACCTTTAAAAATCTCTTGGGCATGCCACTGCAAGAGCCTGCATGGACAGGATTATACTATCATTTCGACATGGCAAGTGTACCCACTTGCCATGCCCAAGCCTTCCTGTTTATCACATGTACATCACCCCTAAGGTAGGCCCAAGATAGCCCCAAGGGCAGGGTACTGGGTATTTAAAATGTTAGACATGTACTTTTAAGTTTAACATGGACAGATAGTGAAAAACCATTGAATTTGTTGTTCACTATTGCAAGGCCTATCCCTCCCATTGGATAACATTGGGATTACCTTAAAACATATTTTAAATGTAATTTCCAAATGGATAAAGATAGAAATATGGAGTTTAGTGTCCCTGGACTCACAATGTAAAATCACAACTTTTGGTGAAATCGGATATTAAATTGTGAGTCAGAAAATCCACTTTTATAAAGTTGGCATTTTCGTACTGTAACCAGTCTGTGCCTCTGCCTGCCTAGAGCTATTTCTCTCCCCACATGAAAGGCTGCATAATCCATGTATAGTGTCTGGAGCAGGGAGGACAGTACAGGAACCTCAAAGTAAGGCCTAGAGGTTTCTCCCACCTTCCAGAACCAGGGCACTGAAGTATAAATACTGGACCCCAAACCCCATCAAATCAGATCTCTACTGGTCCAAGGACAGTCTGCTAGGAAAAAGGATTGGTATGCTGCCAGGAGGGACTGCCACTCTACAACTGCATAGTTGGGTTGGCCTATTGCTTATAGGGCTATAGAAAAGACTGCTGCATTGTTATGTGCTGCTGCATTGGCCTGCTGCCTGGCACCTTTGTCCTGCAGTGAGAGATACTGGACTTGCTCTCTACATCCTTGAAACCAAGAATCTCCAAAGGCTTGTAGACTTACCCCCTGTTCTTCTACAGTCTTAGAAGACTGCTGCAATTCACCTGCTGCAGCACATGGACTATGCCATCTGTGAGTCTACACTGACAAGAGGTGCCACCCCAGTCCTGGACCCTTGGAAGTGGGCCTAAGGTGCTCTGCCTTCTGTGGTTTTCATTAGAACTGATGCAAAGCAAAGTGAAGCCCTGCAAAGCCTCTCCACACAACTCCCAGGATTGACGCAAAGTGACACCAAGCCCTGCAAAGCCTTACCCCTCAGCATCTCGGAACCAACGCTGGATGAAACAAAATCTCATAAATCAATGCCGTGCAGGCCATGCACCAGGAATTAAGGTTCTGTGTTCAGCGGGACCATGTGGATCCCTGTAAATGGCCTACACTCCATTGCGGTCTGCCTGAATTTGTGACTTTGTCCTGGTCCACCGAGACCAGATAACCACTGCTGGCACTGTGTGCTTCTATGTGCTAGTTTCACCTAAATCTTTAAAATTCCATATGTCAGGATGGACTTTTGGGTTTTTTGTTGTTCTGGTCTTGCTTTATTTGTAAAATCATACCCTATTTTTCTAAACCTGTGTGGAGTCATTTTGTGGTGTTTTCAATTGAGTTACTGTATTTTAAGTATGTTGCACAAATACTTTACACATTGCCTCTTAAGTTAAGCCTGACTGCTGTGTGTTAAGCTACCAGGGGTGAGCACAGGTTAATTTAAGGTATGTATCTGATTTACACTGACTAGGATTGGGGTCCCTATTTGGACAGAGTGCATACCTCTGCCAACTAGAGGCCCAGTTTCTAACATGGTGCATATGGGTGTGGTGGTGGCTGTGCATGTTGGTGCGGTGGTGGGAGTGGTGTCTGTCGGTATGCTGGTGGTAATGGTAGCTGTGCGTGTGGGTGTGGTGGTGGGTGTTGTGTCTGGAGTTGTTCTGGTGGTGATGGTGCATGTTGGTATAGCAGTGGGTGTGGTGTCTGTGGGTGTGTAGGTGGTGGTCGTAGCTGTGTACGTGAGTGTGGTGGTGGGTTTGAGGTCTGTGGGTATGCTTGTAGTGGGAGTGGTTGTCATTTTGGTGGGTGTAATGTCTGTAAGTTGTTTGTATTTTGGCCTGTGCTTTTTGCTGTGTTTGTGTTTATGTGTGGATGTGCTGCTTGTGTGTGTTAGAGTGGGTGTGTGCAAAGGAGTGAGTGTCCTTTGGACAGGGCTGGTAATAGGAACTGGGATGGGGTATGGGTGGGAGTTGGGGTATGACAATGGGATGGTTGAGAGGCAGCAGTCAGTGAGGAGGCTAGTCCTTGGAATGATCTCTGTAGGCCAGATATAGCACTTTGAGTACCTTTGAGGTAGGCTACCCTTAGTTGCATATGGCAACTAAGTCCCTGAATGGCATTCAGGAGTGCAGTCTGGCTTACAGAGATGTTCTGTAGGACGTCAGTAGCCTCCTCACTCAGTACAGCCGGGAGGGCAGGGGAAAGGGGATGCCTGCAGCAAAAGAGATGCCACCCCTTTTAGGAAGGTGGGTTTGGCCATCAGGGAGCAAGAGGGAGGGTGGGGATGGTTCTGTCGATGGCTGACAAGGATGCAGGTGGTGAAGTTGCAATTGTGTCCTCGACCACTAGGGACTAGTCTTATACGAAGGCATTCAAAGATGATATACTGGAACTCATGCCCTCCCTGCTAGTCCCTTCACCATCTGTGCCACTGGGTGCCTTGTTGTCGTGGTCTCAACACCTGAGCCACAGTGGCTAGCTGCTTCCCCGCCTATGTGGCCAATATCCCCTTTGCCTGCTCCAGATGATGCTGAAATGACAAATAGAATAGTTTTAATGTATCAGTGTAAAGAGAACTGATCATGAATGTTGATCAAAATACATTTACCAAGTTTTCAAGTTCCACCTGCTTCAAAGTTCTCAAACTTTGGTTCTTTATTATTATCAACTCATGCATGTAGAGAACATATCTAGAAACCATTTGGTCACAATTTTGTTATTCCCATCATAGCTCCCATTGCATGTGTTACCTTGACTCTCACATCCATTTGAAGTTCTCCTCGGGAACTGTTTAACACTTCTGAAAGGGTGTACTTGTGTTTTTGGAATAGTGAACTTATGTCACCAAAACGGATATAAATGAAAACTACATTTGTACAGTGTGTTCCAGGACTACAGATTACACCTTGATGCATTAATACATTTACAAATAGAGTCATGAGTTGGGCCTGATATGAGTTTGTCAGATGGGATACTCCAACATATATGGGATGGAACCTTCCATCTGCAAAAGTCCATTTGAATATTCAATTTTTCACCATCATTGTTATATCATCTGCACATAACAAAGGTCAATGTAAAATTGTTTACGGTATGTGGTACTCTGTCACCAATGGGTACACATTCCTGTATGTGTTGCACCAAAAATTGTATACCTATCATGATTATTTATCATTAAACAGACTGTCTAGCATGCAAATCTGTTACTTTTAACAGGAATGATATGTTATTTTTGTTTCAAAACATCTGCCCTATGTTTTGACTCTAAAAGATAGCCATTTAACCTGATGTCACTAGTCATTTTGGCTCACATGCTCACTCTTGTTTGTCTATAAAAACCAACTTACTAATGTGAGGGTTGGAACATACACTGTATCATAATAGCATGTTATGTATGCTATGTCACATGTAATAGGGCTATCATAAAATGATTCGCAATAGTGAAGGAGTATCACACCTCACACAATCAAGATCACTGGCATGTCTGGTACTACTGTCCCTTATACCATCAAAGTATCTGATGTATATTTCTTGTTTGGGAAGGTATGTGTCTGCTCAAATCAGTCCTTTGGCAGTAAACTCAAATCAGGTGGTATATTTTACAAAAATATACTCTACAGAATATATCATCATAAACCTTGGGCAAAACCTACACATTTAAGGACTCCTCTTCTGTATTTGACATAATTCAAAATTAATGTTGATGGCAAAATTAGTTGCTGTAACAAAAAATAAATTATTTAACATGTTGAACTCACACTAGAACGTATCCCCTTGATAATGTTGTTGGGCTCTCAACTGCCCATCAGTGTCTAGATAGACCACAGCAAATATGTGGGGCTATGGGGGGGGGTCAGGTTATGGCACATGCACTCCCACGGTGGGGGGACTGGCCGAGCTGGACTTTGATTGACTTTCTGGTCCAGCTTCCGAGGTCCAACCACCTCTTTTGGCAATGGATGCTGCCCCTTCTTGGCAATGGCCTTCCAGATTTCCCGATTTTGATGGGCATTGGCCTACATGGATGAGAAAATAGAAAGCAAAATATGTTTTGAGTGATTTTGTTTGTCTGTAGTGCTATGACACAATTGTGTTGCGTCTCTCACAATCTTTTTTAAAACAGTCAGCACAGATTATTTCCCAATATTTCCCAACATTTCAAAGTTCCTAGGAAGTTCCTAGGAAATACTAATTTGCAGTGACCTGTTGAGTCCCCTCAAAACTTTCTATCTCCTCATGTTATCAATCCGGGCCACAAACATCATCTAGGCCATGTCTGAGAAACCTTTCCTGTGGTGAGACTCACTTCTGATTAGTCCAAATCATTGTGAGCTACTAAAGATGAAACAACCTGTACATTATTTGCACAAACCCCCACACACCCCATTATTTGCCCAAACCGCACACACAGCTACATTGGTTTAATGCCTAATCTTATAGGAGTCTGATACTATGGTTTGAACCACATACAATGACTAAAGGCAGTATAGAAATACTGGCATTTGGATTACTGAGAGCATGGCTTTTGGTGATGTATGAACAGGTGTGTGTGTAGGAATGGGACATACTTGTATGGCTGTTTGATACCCAGCGTCATATGTACGTGCAGCACAGGATATACCCTTCCCAAAATGTGGCACCATGACATGCCTAAAAGATATAGCTCCTCTTTTCTCAGAAAATGGGAGATACATAAAGTGAAAAAGGAAAATTAAGACAAGTCTATAACTTGAAACTTCAAAGTTTCTTTTTTGCATTTGACGTTTCTCTCATTTCGATATATCGCTTCATTTGTCATCTTTACTTAAGGTACAGATTATGCTGGCACATAAAGTAAAGGGCATGCAGGTTGTAACATGAATTCTTGATATGTCAGTAGATAGAAATAAACAGTTACCTCATTCATTCAGAGGGCTTTTCTTGTCAATTTACAGAGATTTCAAATATTGATTAACATCATTATGTCCCATGCCAAACTATTGTGTTGACTACCCTCCAATCACAAGACTTCAATCTGGAACTACAAGGGACAAATTAGCCTGTGTCTCAAGAAGAAACAAGTTAGTTAGGAATGCTTTTTCCAAACAAACATGTACCCGTTCCTCTGGGTTCCAAAAGAGCTAGCTGCACAAGGACAGGACGTCCGTAGTGAGGAGTTCCAACTCCTCAACTGAGATGTTAGGGAGCTATCACCTGCTTTACCCAGAATCCTGGCTCCCAGAGAACAAGAACAGCAGCAAAAGTGGAAGAGGTGTTGATAGCTGCAGTTTTAGGAGACAAGTGAGCTTTTTTCCTAACACTGTACACATGTATGAGATGGACATGATCTGCAACGAAGACGGGCACAGACATTGGCTTTTGTGCATAGCCATCACACACATTAGCCTATGGCTGTGTCCATCATGGAGTGCTACACCTCCTACACAATCTAATTCCACTGATGGTCAGCGAATTTCCAATGTCCAGACGGCAAGGTCAGACGGCCATAACTTTAGGATGCAAACCAGTGTATTTTTATGTTATGTGCATCACCACCTCTCAAAATGGTGGCTATCTTGTTTACCAATGTAAAATACGTACAAACCTGTTTTTAGTTCATTTTGACACATTATAATGATGCATTACTGTGTTTTACCCCAATAGTGACACAGTGTATTTTATACTAATGTGTAAATGATACATTTCTATTGCATCTTTTACATATAGAAAATAATGACATGTCAAATATTGTCAAGCTAAGTTGCAAAATCACTAGTAAATGATAATTACATATATGTCACAAAAATAAATGTATTGTTACAAAGACACAAGATGTGTGTTGATTATCGGTGGTGTATGACCATTTTAAGTGATACTTTGGTTTTCTTAACTGCAGACTTTTTAATCCAGGGAGGGGTAGAAGACAAGAGCCTCATGTTTTCAGACCTTTTCCAAATCTTGCCACTATGGAGGAAAGGGACATCATGAAAAAATACAGATTGAATAGGAAAACTATTCTGGTTTTATGTAACCAACTGGAGCCTGATCTTCTGCCTCACAATAGGTATACAACAGCAATAACAACAATAAAGAAAAACATAATAGTACTTTATTTTGTGGCCACTGGATCTTTCCAATACACCGTGGGAGTCTATCTGGAGGCACGTCACAACCACCTTTCAGTGGTGTGCTACAAGAAGTGCTATTTTCAATCATGACACACATTAACAGCTTCACCCAGTTTCCATGACATCAGGATTTTGCCAATGTGAGGGGAGATTTGTATGCTTTGGGTGACATACCACATGTGGTTGGAGCAAGCAATTGATGGCACACATATTGCCTTGGTGCCACCACACACCAGGGAACAGGTCTAATGCAATCAGAAGAACTTCCATTCATTCAATGTGCAAATTGTCGGTTTACCTGATTTGTACATCTTAAGTGTGTTTGCCCACTGTCCAGTGTCAACACATGCTTCCCTTGTACTATGGAACAGCACCATACCCCTGCAAATATCACATCTTGGACCTGAGAGGGCTTGGCTTGTTGGTAAGTACAATATAACATGAGGATCATTTTCTTAAATCATAGTTTAGGAATGTAAAATGGGATGAGATATTTTTGCTCAATATGGGCCAGATGTATCATGAAGGCCTTTTGCGATTCGGAAATAGCGACTTTAAAGAAATTGCTATTTCTAACTCGCAAAATGCCATGTATCACATTTGCGAATCGGTAATAGCAATTTCTTAAAAATTGCAAATGCTATTACCGAATCGCAAGTTGCGATACCGGCCCCATTTGCACCCATGGGCCTGTTGGCCCATATCTGCAAATTGTTTGCATTTCCAAAATTGTGATTTCTTAAACAAAAATCACAATTTTGGAAATGCAAAACCCCAGGGAGCTGGGGGCCTAAGGCCCCCTCTGCTGCACCCCAAAATTATTTTTTGGGACATGTAAGGTGCACACATGCCAAAAGGGCATGTGTGCTTTACATGTACATTTTAAAAATGCATTTAAAATGCATTTTTAAATTTTGCACATGGTAACCACCAGGTTTAACCTGGTGGTAAATAGTGATTCCTAAATGCCCAAATCGCATTTAGGAATGGCTTCATACATGTGCTAAGAAATCGAAAATAAGGAATCCTTATTTGCGATTTCTTTTTTAGAGAGTCACAATTTACGACTCTCTAAACAGGGTCGCAATTTTTAGGAATTGCTATTTTAGCGATTCCTTAAAATTGCGTTCAGAATGTCTTTCATACATTCTGAACTGGCTTTTTGCATTCGCAAATGAGCATTCGCACTGTTTGCGAATGCAAAAAACCTTGATACATCTGGCCCTATATGTTTTACTTTCATATATGTGACTCAGCTTATCCTAACCGACCATTGTTGTTAGCACTGCTGAGGAATCCAGCAACACCAGGGGAGGTCCACTTCAATGAGGCCCATGAAAGAACACAGAGGCCAATGGAATGGGTTTTTGGGCCCCTGAAGGCCAGATTTCACTTTCTGGACAAGACTGTTGAAGCACTCCTCTACTCACTCAATAAGGGGTGCCAAATCACACTTGCCTACTGCATGCTGCACAACATAACACTACAAAAGAACATTGCAATCATCACAGAGAATGGAGACCATGAAGAGCCACAGGGTGAGGATGCTGAAATACCCAATGAAGATGACAGTGGCGAAGAGGAAGGAACTGACTTACGTCAAGATGTTCTTGACAACTTCTTCACCTGAGGTAAGTTTACCTTTACATATTGTAACATCTAGGGTAAAGAGGTTTATTGATCAAAGTTTCCATACATTGACTACTGTGTTTATTGACATAGATTATAGTTGCTTGTGCTAAGTATATGTGTCCTCCTAACTTATTATTTGAGTCAATTTTTGTATGTGAAATCATTAATTTTCCCTCGTTGTTCTGTTTTAAGATTCTTCACCATGCCTTCTTCATTTGAACATTTCAAAGTTGTGACATTTGCGGTGATATGCTGCTGTTGGAAAGTACAAAGTGAACATGAGTTGATCCTCAGACAGACACATACTTTGGATACACAGATCTTGTACAGAGACAACTTGCACAGTGACTGAATGAAAATTCTTGAGATTGATTGAGACCTGTTTTCTGTTGGATGTTGCCACCAAGGCAATATGTGCTGTTTAACTTGTTCTAACTATATTAATATAGGAACCTGATCTCATTTCACATTGGCTAAATCTTCATTTTGTGTTAAGATATTAATCTATTGTTGTGTCTCATCATGGGAGAAAGAACATTTTATAGCACTACTGAAATGTGGTTCCAGATACTGCCACACTGTGTTGAAATGATGTGGTAGCTACAAAATGTAATACTGCCATGATTTTTACTATTGGTATAATTGATGTGGAATTCTAATTGGGAGGTAGGATGACTGGATCCAGCTGATGCCATAAATCAATAATAGTTTGACTTTAATATGTGTATATGGATTATTGCCCCTTGGTCCATGGTGTCGATTTATTGGAGCATCAAATTCTAAATGGCACAGACTATTTGGATTATGCATGCATATTGCAAATAACCCAAAATGTAGATGAATAAATGTTAATTACAAATGTATGACAGCGATTCATTGAGAATTAATTTTTTTGTAATGTTTGTAAGAAATGGGAAACACATAACCAAGTTGTTATATTTTATATTTGTTTGAAACTTATTTATTAATATTTTTTATAAATGATGGTGGAAGGAAGACATAAAAAGGAAATACCACACTAAATACCACACCAGTCTTTGACTTTGGGTTATGTGAAACTGTTTTATTAACACATAATAACATAAATAGTTTGAGATATACAATCAAAGGAAAAAGAAAAAATACATAAATTTCATCCAGTTGGAAGAAACTATTTATGACTAGCTTAAATACTTTGAAATCAAATGTACAAAATGCAACTGTCCACAAAAAAAGGTAAATGTCTCATGAAATAGTTCACAGAGTGAACGGTAGACACACACTGGAGGAAATTAGGTTCAGCATCTCTTGGAGGTGGTGGTTTATTGGTGGCCAGGATGAACATCCAAGCCTGTGGTGGGAGGGGGAGGGGTCCACAGTTGCATGGACTGTGGTGGGTGGAGCAGTTTCCTTTTGTGGCAGAACCTCCCGGTCTGTGGCTCAGGAAGGTGTATTTTATCCTGACACTGAAGGACCACAGGCAGGGGTAAGTGGTACAGTAAAAACCCTGCTCACGATGATGATAAATGTCCAACATCACTCCAGTAAGGGAGCACAAATTGGAGTTGTGATTTTGCATCTCTGCATTGTGCTCCCTCTACATCTGCTTCGTAACCTGGAGCGCTGTATGGAACTAGGCCATCATGTCTTGGGATCGCTCCCAAGACTTAGTCAATGGTGGTATGGGTGACAGTTATCCCAGTGGCCTCACTTTGCTGGCCCACTGATTCTCTCCGATGACCCCTACCCCTAAAACCCTGTGAACTTGAAGCAATGCGCCCCATCCTACTGGGTCTTGGCAGAACTGCAGGTGGTAGTGGTGGTGTTGGCTCCACAGCAGCAAGGACTGGGGCCACAAGATTGGTGCAATATTCCTTTAGACACAGGAAGTGGAGGTATCTTGAGGCTGAGGTGTTGTTGCAGTTGAGGTGGGAGGTGTAGGTGTGGGGTGAGACAATCACTGTATGCATCTCCCAAACACATCAGATGGACCTGGCAGCTTCATTTCATCAGGGCTTGCAGGAGTGGTGTCTTCACTGAAGACTTGAGCCTGGTCTAGGGTGGAGGTTTTTTCAGTTGCAGATGGTGGCACACTGACCCTGGCTGTTGCATCTAAAATGAATTACAAACAATCTGAATGTACCTCAAATGTGTTTTCAGCTACAAATGAAGCAATTTAAATGTGGAAATTATGATTCATGGAATGATTAGGCCTTTGTGTATTTTCTTCTTATTTTACACATGCAGGTTAATTTACACAGATACAAACTTCAGTAATAATGTTAAAGAGTTGCCCTGAAATGAAACATGTCATTTACCAGACATTCAACCCAGTACAGTAGTAAGTAGAATTGAGAACTAAACCATTCCAAGGCCTAGCAGGCTAAACAAAATATAATAGTACAACCTATTGGAATTAATGGCATTGGTCATTATATGGACACAGGAAAGTATATTGTGTATCAATGCTACTTATATTCATCAAGCCACAGAACATGATGGCACATCTTTGATTCATCAACCTATGAGTTATATGAGCAATTACATCAATTCAATGCAGTGAATCAAAAAGGTGACAGCATACTAGATCAACACAACAAATGACAGTTTCAAATATACCAGGAAATGGTGAATGACAAATGCATAACACTTTGACATATGTGCATATATGGCAGCAAAAGCGAGGTTTAGTAACATCAAATTGCATTATTGTTTTCCAAAGACAGAAACAAGGCATTATGGTAGTTGTTGTAATTTGTAAACACCATTGACAATACTTGTTAAGATTTGAGTTAAACATACCTATTTAAATATCTTCAGTGAAAATGAACACACATATCTGAAAGATGTAAATAGGTGAAAAAACACAGGCACTATTCCTTCATGTGCAAATATGTGGAGTTTGGAACCTGTATTTTAAGTACAATAACATACATTGAAATAAAGTAAGGGACGAGGCAAATGCAAGGAATGATCCATGGAGAACAACACACATTCTGACAAAACATGTTGAGCCCTGTTAAAAAGAGAGATATAACCACAATGATAGTAATTTTGATAAAACAATACATTTTGGTGAATCAAGTTTAGCTATATATGTTTTGATACGGGTCTTCAAACATTCTGAATAGTTTACTTAAGGGCAAAAACTCCATTTGTGATGAGCAAGACACTGCTAAGTTCAACTTACCAGTCTCCACTCCACCAGGGATTCCTGTCAAGCCTTCAGGATGTAGGATCTGTATGACCTTCTCCTCCTAGGGAAAGATTTGTAAGGGGGGCGGAGAGGACCACCAGCAGTCCTCTGGGCCTCGAGGTGACGCTTGGAGGCCAGGGAGTGCACTTTCCCCCGCAGGTTGTTCCACCTCTCCCTGATTTCCTCCAGTGTGCTCAGATTGTTTGCAAGAGCATTCACTATGTCAACTATTCTGGCCCACATTTGCCTTTTCTGAGATATGGTTGTATTTTGTACTTGGGCTCCAAACAATTGTGACTCTACTCTAACAATTTAGTCCATCATGGCTGACAATTCTTCCCCTGTAAAATCATAGTGAATGTCTAAAAAATGAACTAGTGCCCCAAAAGTTGATATAAAATAAGACACATGTGGTATAAGTTTAAAAAAAAACGGGGGGGAAAATAAATGAACAAAACCTGACTTCTATGTGGCCAATGTGGCATCAAAATGCTCTGCTGCAAGAGAATGGCAAAGGATCATCATCTGAAAAGGATTGTGTTTTATAATGTGGTTTGCAGATGTTCACAATTGGTCAATATCCATCAGGTGTATGTTGCTAGCATACATCCAATAGCCACAGCCATATTATAATGCTGAATGGGTCCCTCTATGGACTTCAGCAGTCATGGAAGGGCGACGGAGTAGTAATCGCCAGCATTGGAGTCCTCCGCAGACGGAGGTTGAATCAGCATAGATCTAAATAAGACGGTCAGAACTCCATCAGCTTGACGGAGTATTTGGGATCGTTACTGTATCGGGTCAGTGGTAGTCCCTCCAAGATCTAAATCAGACCCTTAATTTTTTTCTATGTTTTTTCAGTTAATTTATTTTTCTTTTTCAATATTACTCTTGTTTCCTAACCCCCCTCTGTGTACAGCATGGTTGGATGCAAGGCCTTCACCTACACTCCTGCCACACCTATTCCTCACAGACTAAGGTCTTGCTCCCTACATGATGCCTACATGATGCCAACAAGCAACTCTCATTGTACAGGATTGGGTATAGGGCCTTGACTGCATTCAAGCCTTGTGTTCAGTTCTCTCCATAAAGTATACTAACAAATTATAGATGGAATTCTTCAATTAATCTCAGCCACTTGTAATTACTCAGGGCTGCATCCCAGTCCATTGTAATGTTTCACACCATGCCACCTAAGTTTGGATCCAGCCATTACCAAATCAATTTTGACCCTACTCACACCATGCTACACCAGTTTGGATCTAGTTTTATGCAAATCAGTTTTGACCCTGCTCCTATGGCAACAGTCCAGCCTGAACTGCCAGGCCAGATCCTTCCTGAAACAGAACTAAAGCAACCTAGTACCAGGTTCGCCCTAGTTAGGGCAAATCAAGTCAAGTCAAAGAAACTTTATTTCGGCTACAAGAGCCATAAAAGCGCATAGCAGCAATAAATACAAATAAATACACAAAGTAATAAATATAACGATACATATAATGATAAAAAATGGAATAAAGATAAAATATACTCACACAGTGCGATGGGACAGTCTTGTTGGAATCATTAAACAGATAAGAATTTCCCTCTGACAAACCAGCTAGCTCCGAGGAACTTGGCAACGGCGATCACTAGCGTTGGTCTAGTGTCTGATCTGAGGATTAGCAGGGCTATTTCAGAGCTGCGGACTCCCAGCAGTCTACATGCCGGGGCCAGCCATTTCCTACGTGAGGCGGTGTACGCGGGGCAGGCAAAAAGGACATGAGGGAGATTCTCGATGGGGGCTTTGCAGGCTGGACAGGCGGTTGATTCTTTGTGTGACCAGCGGCTGGTGAAAAGTCTTAATGGTAGCGTTCCAATGCAGAGCTGAAAGTACAGTTTCCTTTCCGTTGGGACCGTAATTATGTCCTAAAAAGCCTCATACTTGCATGTCTCTTTTAGGTTATCAAAATCACAAGATAATGTGGTGTGAAGTGCGGCCCTTATATCTTCGTGATCTGCCATTTGACAATATAGTTCCTTTAATTCGTTTTTCGAGGGAAAGACAGAGGTGGATGGTGAATTCCAGAGTTCACTGAGCCCGAGTGAGTAAAGTGACCCCTTGATGTATTGTAGCCAGGGGATTCTGTGAAGATGATCAGCTTTTAAAATAACCTGTAGGGCTTCAGTAAAGGTTTCAAGCTCTGGGGTAGTCCAGAGAGACGCCGTCAATATAGCAGAGGACATAGGCTGGCTTTATGACCAATGCGTTTTATGCCAAGATCCTTAAAAAGGGGGAACAGTGGAGTGCTTGGCGGAGGGGACACATGGTTTCTCAGGAAGTTGTTCTCAGCGATGGTTATGTCTTGGATTTTAGCATAGCCCCTGTGACCGGGCGTTCCCGGTCACGAAGGCAGAACGGTATGAAAATGACGTGTCGGAAGCTTCCGACACGTCATTTCCGCGTCCCGGCGTCTCCACGGGAACGCGACCAGAGAGAGGCAGGCATCCCGAGGTTGCCGGGGCAACCTCGGACGACTTCCGCCCCGGGCGCTTGAAGAGACCCGGGAGTTCAGAGAACGGGACGGCGATTTTGAAGGAGACGGAGGATTCGAGAGGAGCGGCACGAGGAAAAGGAAAACCTACGGACGAAGGAGAGTTTCCCCGAGGCGGCTGGCCAGAGACATCCACTAGAAGAGCACCTGTGACCACGGAAGTATCGGAGCCGAGTCACCTCAACGAAGGGGATCAGCTACAGGAGCACAAGGAAGCCAGCCTCGACCCTGGAGGGTCGTGGCTTAACAAGGTACGGTCCCTGTGGGCACACAAGTGGGACACCACTGGGAAAAGGACTGGGGAGGGATGGTAACAAGGGCAGAGGAGGGGAAAGGAAGGCGTGTGACACTGGGATTGCACGTGTGAATCACTTAAAGAAAAATCCCATACCGTGAGCACTTGGTCCCCATCCACTCCTCACAGGCACAATCCCACCTTTTGTTTTTCCCTATAATGTTCCCAGTCCGTCCTAGTTTATAGCGAAATAGAGGAGGTTGTCCACCCCACTTACCGTGGTATTTTCTGTCCTTTCTGTTTCCGGTACTCGAGTCTGGAAAACACCCGGGAGACCACTGGGACGTTAACCTGGAAAAGGGAAAAGAAAACAGAAGAAACCATCAGCCATAGAAGGAGATACCTACCTAATCTTAAAGAAAGAACACTCAACCCCATAAAAACGAACATTTAACCCTTACAAATAAAAATAAACACTTACCTGAGTACTTTCAGTGCCTCTCAGTTGCCTTTATACTGTTCGTACCGTTACAGTGGTGTCAGAAGTGGGATATAGACATTACCCACTCCAAGTACGAACAGTATAAAACCATGAGTGAGAGCCCATCTTTGGAGGATATGATCAAATAACTGGCAGAAGGCCAGCGACATTTACAGTTGGTATGGGAGGCCCACCAACGTGAAGCAAAAGAAGACAGGGAAGCCTTACAGTCGGCCTTGAAGAGCCAGGCGACCATCCTTGCAAATAACCAGCTGGTACATGAGACCGCTATGAAGAAATTAACCGAGACCATTGCCATCAGTAAGTTCCACCCCAATGTACCCAGCTCTGTGTTACAGAAATACCAGGAAGGGGAAGACCCAGAGGCATTTTTTACTAACTTCGAGAGAGTGGCCTCCTCCGCCCAGTGGCCCGAAGATAGATGGGGCCAGTATGTCGCCCCCTTGCTCACCGGTCTTTTACAAGCTGCCTATCAAGCTGCCAACCCAGGGGGCACCACACCATACCAAGAGATAAAAACTAGCATCCTGGAACGGGTGGGGCATGATGCAGAATATTACAGAGTCAAATTCCGGAAAATCAAATGGGGACCAAGTGAGGATCCCCGCACCTTCTATTATCGAGTAAAAGATTTGGCTCTGAAATGGTTAGGCCCTATCGGGAATAGTCGCGAGGAGGTGATACAAACCATTGTCCTTGAACAGTACCTAGATGCCTTACCTACTTCCACCAAACATTGGATTCGCCAACATCCAAAAGTCAATACTGAAATGGCGATCGATTTAGCTTGCGCATATCATCGTTCCGTGGATGTGAGGGGTGTACCACCCAGGCCCGGTATAAGAATGGGGGTGTCCAGTCGAAAAAGTACTCCAAGAGCCCTTTCTGATGAGACCGTTCCCCGTAGACCAATAGAAAGTCCACCGGTACAGGGACCCCAATGTTATAACTGTGGGGAATGGGGACACATAGCCCGTATGTGTCCGAGGAAACAGGACAGTAGTGAGCCAATGGAGATCGGAGTAACTCGACGACGGGTATTGTGTACCGGAAGAGGTAACATGAAGTTTAAGCAAGTAATGAGCATTAACGGACGATCGGTATGTGCTCTAGTAGACTCGGGCTGCAGCCAGTCAGTGGTGAGGAGAGATCGGATAGGACCCGTTGACAGGGAACCAAGACAGTGGGTGAATATTTGCTGTAGTCACGGGGACAAAGAGCAGTATCCGTTGCAAATACTGACAATAGAGTGGGGCCACCACAGGGACTTCCTGCCTATAGGAATCATGACACAATTGATTGAGGAATGTATCATCTGGACCGACTATGAACATTTCCAAGAACTCCTGGACCAGGTTAGAAAACCCGAGGTGACAGAGGGCTGGTGGAGGGAAGCACCTTTCTCGAACGACGATATTGAGCACCCTGTCACACGTAGGAAACTTTCACGTCGAGAGAAAAGGGAAGGAAAAGAACAGTTCCGGGGTCAGAAGGGCCCCGAACAAGCCCACAGACTTGTAGCAGAAATACATGAAACACCTATCAGTTTCCAACAAACCCAAAGGGAAGATCCCTCCCTCACTCAGGCTTGGAGGTCCGCAAAGTCAGAAGAAACCGATGAGGTGGGTCCTTACTTCCTAATTAAGAAAAACCTCTTATACAGGATAACCACTAATCGTATGGGGGACCGTAAACAACAACTATTGGTACCAACACAATTTAGGGATTATGTCCTGACCCTGGCCCATAATCAACCAGGTGGGGGTCATTATGGGAGAGAGAAAACCGAAGAATATCTCCTCAGGCGGTTTTTCTGGCCGGGGGTGTTTGCACACATAAGAAAATATTGTTTGCAGTGTCCCAGGTTTCAGCTTACGGAACCAGGGAAACTGAAAAAAGCCCCACTGATGCCCCTTCCCATCATTGACATTCCCTTTAGCAGAATAGGAATGGATCTGGTTGGACCCCTAGTACCTTCATCCAAAGGCCATACATATATTCTAGTTATGGTTGATTACGCCACCCGATACCCCGAGGCTATTCCACTGACAAGTATAACTACCAAATCAGTAGCCCAAGCGATGATAACTGTCTTCTCTCGAATTGGGTTTCCCCATGAAATACTTACCGACCAGGGGACCCCTTTTATGTCTAATCTAATGAGACAGGTCTGTAAAACGTTAGGTGTTGCACAAATCCGAACCTCGGTTTATCATCCACTGACAGATGGATTGGTAGAACGATACAACCGAACCATCAAAACCTTACTAAGAAAAGTAGTACAGGACTCAGGGAGAGACTGGGATCAGAAATTACCCCTGGTCTTGTACGCTATCCGAACCCATGAGCAGGCCTCCACCGGCCATAGCCCCTTTGAATTGGTGTTCGGTCGACAGCCCCGTTCCCTTATAGACATGGCAGTAGAAACATGGGAAGAGGAGTCAGAAGGAGAGGGAAGGCCCCTATTAGAATATGCCCACAACCTACGGTCCCATCTACAAACCATATGGGAAGAGGTCCGAGTGAATATGGAACAGGCCCAAAGAACCCAAAAGCAGTATGACGACAGAGGAAGTAAGCTGAGGGTTTTACAACCTGAAGATCGGGTATTAATAATGCGTCCCACCTCAAAACACAAACTCCTAGCACAATGACAGGGCCCTCATAGGGTAATCCGATCAGTTTCTCCTGTTACGTACTTAATTGAAATCTCGTCCAATCCTAAGAAAACCCAGATTTATCACATAAATCTCTTAAAAAAATGGGAAGAACCCAATAATCCTACCAGTCCCACAAGAGTGAATAGGTTCCTATGTCCCAGTAAAGAGTTAACCATTGAGTTTTGTCCCACCGACTCCCATAAGAAAAAGGGTCTACCCTTGATAAATGAAGATTTAACAACGCAAGAGAAGGGACAAGTATATAGTTTACTGAAACAGTTCCAACCCTTCTTTTCAGAAACACCGGGTAAAACCACCTTAATACACCATAAGATAAGAACCACACCAGGTAAAATAGTTAGGTTACGTCCGTATCGTATCCCAGAGGCCCGAAAACAGATTATGGAAGAGGAAATACAGAAAATTTTAGAACTAGGAGTAGTGGAACCCTCGAATAGTCCCTGGTGTTCACCAGTCGTTCTGGTACCAAAACCGGACGGTACTATCAGATTCTGTATCGATTTCCGGAAGCTTAACGAAAATTCCTTGTTTGACACATATCCCATCCCTAGAGTAGACGATGTCCTCGAAAAACTGGGAAAAGCCAAATATATGTCCACACTAGACTTAACAAAGGGGTATTGGCAGATCCCTCTAGACCCAGAAGACAAAGAAAAAACGGCTTTTGCGACACAGTCCGGACTGTATCATTTCACAGTCCTACCGTTTGGACTACATGGAGCCCCTGCCACGTTTCAAAGGTTAATGGATAAACTATTAAAACCATTTCATACCTTTACAGCAGTTTACCTAGACGATGTAGTTATATTTAGTGAAACCTGGGAAGATCATCTAACCCATTTACATCACATATTTCACACTCTCGCGAAGGCAGGGCTTACTGCTAACCCAAAAAAATGTGTTATTGGAAAACCAGACATTTCATATCTAGGATATAAAATCAGCCAGGGAACACTACAACCCCAATACAAGAAGGTAGAAGCCATTCTCCACGCCCCTAGCCCACTAACTAAAAAAGACTTATGCTCGTTTTTAGGGTTGGTCGGCTACTATCGAAGGTTCATACCTGAATATTCCACCCTTGCAGCTCCCCTCACGGACCTACTGTCTAAAGCACACCCCAACCAGTTGGAACCTTTTTCAGATTCCCAGAAGGCTAGTTTTGAACAATTGAAATCCTATCTGACCAAAGAACCCATATTGCGATGTCCCGACTTCTCGAAACCCTTCCATCTATACACGAATGCTTCCGACGTAGGACTGGGCGGGGTGCTAGCTCAACCTGACGGGGAGGGACGTGATCACCCGGTGATATATATCAGTAGGAAACTGTTTCCACGAGAACGCCATTTTCCCATAGTTGAAAGGGAGTGTTTGGCCATCAAGTGGGCCGTGGACGCTTTACAGTATTATCTGTTGGGTCGACCAGTTGTTCTTTTTATGGATCATGCTCCCCTCACGTGGTTGGCTGCATATAAAGACACTAATTCCCGGATTCTGAGATGGTTCCTTGAACTGCAGCCATTTTCCTTTCAGGTACGCCACCTACCAGGTTCCCAGCAGGCCCCTGCTGATTATCTGTCTCGTTTTCCGGGCTCGACCACGGTCCTCGAACAGGACCGTTCATGGGGAGAGGTGTGTGACCGGGCGTTCCCGGTCACGAAGGCAGAACGGTATGAAAATGACGTGTCGGAAGCTTCCGACACGTCATTTCCGCGTCCCGGTGTCTCCACGGGAACGCGACCAGAGAGAGGCAGGCGACTTCCGCCCGAGCGCTTGAAGAGACCCGGGAGTTCAGAGAACGGGACAGCGATTTTGAAGGAGACGGAGGATTCGAGAGGAGCGGCACGAGGAAAAGGAAAACCTACGGACGAAGGAGAGTTTCCCCGATGCGGCTGGCCAGAGACATTCACTAGAAGAGCACCTGTGACCACGGAAGTATCGGAGCCGAGTCACCTCAACGAAGGGGATCAGCTACAGGAGCACGAGGAAGCCAGCCACGACCCTGGAGGGTCGTGGCTTAACAAGGTACGGTCCCTGTGGGCACACAAGCGGGACACCACTGGGAAAAGGACTGGGAAGGGATGGTAACAAGGGCAGAGGAGGGGAAAGGAAGGCGTGTGACACTGGGATTGCACGTGTGAATCACTTAAAGAAAAATCCCATACCGTGAGCACTTGGTCCCCATCCACTCCTCACAGGCACAATCCCACCTTTTGTTTTTCCCTATAATGTTCCCAGTCCATCCTAGTTTATAGCGAAATAGAGGAGGTTGTCCACCCCACTTACCGTGGTATTTTCTGTCCTTTCTGTTTCCGGTACTCGAGTCTGGAAAACACCCGGGAGACCACAGGGACGTTAACCTGGAAAAGGGAAAAGAAAACAGAAGAAACCATCAGCCATAGAAGGAGATACCTACCTAATCTTAAAGAAAGAACACTCAACCCCATAAAAACGAACATTTAACCCTTACAAATAAAAATAAACACTTACCTGAGTACTTTCAGTGCCTCTCAGTTGCCTTTATACTGTTCGTACCGTTACAGCCCCATAGTTCAGCCCCGTAAAGTGCTGAGGTCACAGCCTGGGCTACGTATATATGTATTGCTGGGCGAATTGGTTTTGTGTATGAGAGGTGGAAGTTTTTTGATAGTACCCCTGTTGTTTGCTTTAGTTTTAAGGATTGCTTTCCTATGTGTGATTTCCAAGACATGTTGTCTGTCAATGTTATACCCAGGTAGCTGAAAATGCCCACCTTCTCAAGTGTGGTGCCCTCTAGTGTAAACATCCCTCTAACGGATCTATGGGGATTAAGGGTCATTAGTTTTGTTTTAGAGGCATTGATTTCAAGTCCCCGCGTTGAGCAGAATTTCTCAAAGCACGTGAGGAGTTTCCTTAGTCCACTAGGGGTCTTGGATTTCAGGAGGGTATCATCTGCAAAGAGCAAGGCAGGGATTTTTTGTGTGCCAAGTGATGGTGCATCAGCCTCCACTCTAAGGAGGGAAGGGACGATTTCATTGATATACAGAGGGAAGAGGGTCAGGGCAAGGACACACCCTTGCCGCACACCCCTTGATACATGGATTCTATCAGTTAGTTGCCCCTTGTTGTCCCACCTAACTCGTGCGTAGTTGTCCTCGTGGAGCCGTACCAATATTGCTAGGATATGCTCCGGGATTCCTATTCGGGAGAGAGTGTCCGATAGTTTGTTTCGAGTAGGTTAAAAGCAGACTTTAGATCCACAAAAGCAACATAAAGGCTCCCTTTACCAACGAGCACTGTTTTCCAGTATAAAAATAGGAACCTAAGGGCTTGGTCAGTGGTAGATATTTTCTTCCGGAAACCGGCTTGGAGGGGACCAAGGATATCATGTTCAGTCAAGCAGTCTTCGATCTTTTCCCAAGAGGCAGTGGCAGAAGACTTTTTGCACACAGTCAATTAGACTAATTGGTCTATAGTTGCAGGGGAAGCATCTGTCACCCTTTTTAAAGATTGGGAGAACAATAGCCCCTTTCCAGGGCTCAGGGATAGGCGCTCCAGATGCTATTGCGTTCGCTATGATGGTGAGGTATCTTGACCAGGATGCTATGTCGGTTGAGAACAGGTCTGCTGGGACACCATCCGAGCAAGGGGCCGTGCCGTGTTTTATTGTGGCTAGGGAATAAGTTATGTCACTTTGAGAGAACAGCTAGGGTACTTCAGTTGTGAGTGCTAAAGAAGTGTTTGGGCAGGGGTCCATGCAAACAGGAGTGGGGCTATCATGGTCATGGGAGTACAGCCTGCTAAAATGATCTACCCAGTCTTTCGGGGCGATGTTGGTTGTAATGTCCAATCCACTGCTTTCTGGGCCTCGCGCTGCCAGCGACCAGAACAGACTACAGTTCCTCTCACGCATAGCGTCACTAAGTGCTGTCCACCACTTATCGTCTTGGTCATGCTTGGCTTTGCGTATGGCTGACTTGTAGGACTTTCTAGCTAGGCGGATGGCGGTGGCATCCTTAGATTTAATAGCTTGGATTAAGCGCTTATTTAGGGACCAACACATTTTATTGAACCAGCAGTGCCTACCTATGGGTCTCTTGCCATCATGGGCTGTGGATACTGAGAAGTGGGCTGCGATATCCTTGAAGCATGAGGTGTGGATTAAGCTCATATCTTTATAGGGGATTGCGGGCCCACCTCTAGGTTCATTAATGTAGTCTTTAGGGTGTTATTGGCTGCGTTGATGAGTGCGGGCCGAGCCGCAACCTTGTCCCTCTTTAAGTGTTGTTTGTCGTTAACCAGGCTAATACCCTCTGGTGCTGCTACTGAGGAGTTAATCGTGGGCGAGAGGTTGCCCAAAGCTAACGTGTGAACAGAGAGAGGAATATGATCACTTTAAGTTCTTTCAACGATTGTCATATCGATGACTAGCGGCCATAATCTTACATCGAATAGATAGTAGTCGATTCTGCTGGTGTGGTTGGTTTTGTTGAATGTGTGATGGCCTTTGGTGTCTGATTTTGTTCTGCCATTTAACGCCCTGAGCCCGAATTCCATGGTCAGTGACTTAACTTGGACTGCGACCTGCGTCCATCTTTTGAAGGGTGGAATGGACAGGGCGGGGATAAACCAAGCTTGATCCTCCTCGTCTGTGGACCTGAGATCATCCCAGTCTAGAGGTTTGAACGTGACATTGAGGTCACCTGCCACAATGGTTTTATGATGGCGGGGACAGTTTTGCAAAAGGGCTGCCAGGACCCAAAGGGTTTTGGAGACTTGACCCCCCCTGACCCCTCGGGTGTAGATATTGAAAATGTTCACAACAGTGTCAGGCCCGAATGATAAACGAAGACCTAATAGGTCGGGAGAATCGGTGGGTAGCTGTAATATTTGACAGTTGAGTGATGTTCTGATCCAAATAGTCAAGCCCCCTGAGGGCCTGCCTCTAGGACTGGGCACAGCAGGGATGTTGAATTTTGAATAGCCTGTTGGAAAGAGTGGGTTGGTTGACCATGTCTCTTGAAGAAGACATATGTCATGTTCATCAATAAAAGAGGTGAAGGATGGAAGAGGGAGAAAAGATTTCAAGCCTGCCACGTTCCATGAGACAAGTCGTATCCCAGTGAGTGGTTGAACTCTCCTGTCTAGTTGCCCAGTATTTACGTGATAAGCCGCCAGAGATTAATTTGGCAAGTATGGTTGAGTGGGAAGAAGTAGATCAATACCAATGTTGGTCAGTGAGACCTGGGGTGAGTGGTAATGTTCCTCTAGTGGAGCTGACCTGGCCCTGGTGAGGGAAGTGCTTGCAGGCTTAGCTATCGGTTCTTGATTGGGTGGGCAATATTACTGCAAGATGAAAGGTGCAGTATTGTCATATTTGCACAGTAAACTGTCAAAGGTCTTAGGGAATATGTCATGAATGGGAGAGAGAATACTTGCACTGGCAGTGTTAGGGATTGCAGCAGGCCTGGGGGTGATTGATATTAGTTGGTTGCGTGGTTTATCAGCATAGAATTTAGATGAAGCTTTAAGTCAATCGTTCTCGCCAAGAGTAGAATTTTGTTTTGCTGGGCAGTAGCTCGGGCAGTCCCCGTGGTGCGTAGGTGGCCTAGGGTATTTTAATTGGATGCACGAATGTGCTGGTGGGCTTGTTCTTGCATCTAGGGCCACCAAATTGTCCACCATGGTCCCGCCCTTGAGTGTCAGTTTTAAAATGTCAAAGTGTGTTCCCGGGTCTGGCCATCTTGCTACATTAATTATGTCCTCGTGTATTACAGAGCGACAGCCTCTTACATGGCGAATCCAATGGATTGCCTTGTTTTTAATGGAGTCTGCCCCTTCCTTATGTGTTGATGTGTTTAACTTGGGAACGTTTACCATTAGAACTACATTACCTGATTGAGACCAATCAATGGCAGGCTGTGCAGAGTATCTTGGGGCAGTATTGCTCATGAGTTTGGGGATTTTGTGATGGTCGTCTAGTGTTTTTCCTGCACCTAAACTGTTGTGCGAAGGAGGCTGGAGTAAGTTCTTGGTCTTAGCACCGACTGGGAGGAGGCCATCACAGCTGGGTGCTGAAAGAATGGGCAGATTTGTCATGGTGCCTGGTAGGGTTGGGCTTTGGGTAAGGTTCATGGTGGCCGTGCCATCTGCAAGAGTTAACTGTTTTACTATTGCAATTAAGGAGTTAACTATGAGCTTAAGTTCTAGTACTTCCTTTTTTAAATCTTGTATTCATTGAATGTGCTGTGGGTTTATGTGAGTTGAGTGTGTGCTCGCGGCTGCTAGCCCATCCACCCTGATACCTGGGTCGATGTCATCATGTGATTCTGGGGCGTTAATTAATGGATTAAAGCGGTTGCTGCACTGGATGAAATCATTAGAGCCCAGTGGTAGCTCCTGCACTAGAGATGGAGCAGTGTGGGTGATAACATTCCTGCCCTCTCCCTGACCTGTAGTGGCTGTATCTTGTTGCCCACGTTTCACAAAAATCTCAGCAATTTCCTTTGGGCCATCCCTCCTATTGGTTGGGGAGTGCTCCCCCACAGTCCCGTTAGAATTATTTCCCTGAGGAGTAGTTAAAATTCACTTGCATTCACCCAAAAGAGAGTCAATTCTGTCCATAACGCAGTTACTAGCTGCATGCTTGTGTCTTTTTCGCTTAGCTTTTAGCACAGCCCCTGCCCCAGCCTCTATTGCGTTCCTTTTACCCATCTGGGACGGTTATTGGTGGTAAAATGTTCTACAGAGTATAAGTATGATGATGCAAACGACGGGGTGGCACAGTATTGGCAATGGCGCATAGAGCTAAGTTCAATGATGCCTACTTGAATAGTCAAATGTTAGGGGGGTGGCCTAGCCCAGCCTCTTCCGGGCTCCGATGGGCGTGGATGGGCCCGCCCTTGGCCCGGCGTGGCCTGCTCGTGGCCCGTGCAGCGAAGTGCCCCCACGCGCTTTATAGCGCTCGTTGGTGTCAAGTGGGTGCAGGTGAAAATGGCCGCCTCCTGGGGCCTCAAAGCAGCTTGGAATATGTAGTCCCTCTCAAATCTTTAGGGCGTCCTGCGCAGCGAAGCGCCTCCACGTGCTTTATAGCGCTCGTTGGTGTCAAGTGGTTGCAGGTGCAGGTGAATATGGCCGCCTCTTGGGGCCTCACAGGAGCTTGGGATATGTAGTCCCTCTCGAGTCTTTAGCGCGTCCCGTGCAGCGAAGTGCCCCCACACGCTTTATAGCGCTCGTTGGTGTCAAGTGGGTGCAGGTGAAAATGGCCACCTCCTGGGGCCCCAAAGCAGCTTGGGATATGTAGTCCCTCTCGAGTCTTTAGCGCTTTAGGGCAAATCAGCAAAGTACAGCTTGGCTACACGGACACAGTGCGCATGGGAGTCAAGCCTCAACATGTCCATCCCACTTAGGTTGGTAGGCTAAAGTATACAAAAAAGTGATGGATGGAATGCTTGAAACAATATTAGACACTGGTAATTGTTCAGAGCTGCATCCCAGTCGTTATTAGACACACCGAGCACCATCCGTTTGGACCCAGCCACATGCAAATCAGTATTGACCCTGCTCCAATGGGAACACTTCTGCCCAAAGTGCCAGGCCAAGTCCTCCCTGAACCAGGGCAAAAACAACCTAAGACCGGTTGTGCCCTAGTTAGGGCTCATCATCTAAGTCTAGCTTGGTTCCAGTGACACAGTGTGCACGGGCCCATATCTGGGCATACCTGTCCAAGTTAGAGCAACACACTAAAGCAGGCTTCCCTAACGAGTAGCTCATGAGCTACTGGTAGCCATTCGTCTACCTGTAAGTAGCTCTCCTGTGTGCAGCCTATTGTATTAAAATAGAAGCTTTTGATTGATTGAAGAATATACTAAAAATGAGAAAGACAAGTTATTGTAACCCCACAAGGTAATATTCAATATTTACTTGATATAGAAGTATCGCTTTTGGGTTACCACCAATCCCATAATGGGATCAATGGCACAGTGGAACAGCAACAAACTTTATTTTGTTATTCACAGTATCACACACATGGTACCAAGAATTAACACATTTAAGTTAAAAGTATTTATTACTACAGGAACAACCAGTTTCTTAGTACAACTAAAATAACTATAAAGAATATTATAGAAACAGCAAGAAGGCACAATATATATACCAAAAATATAATTAACATATCTAGCATTGTTTAAAATGTCATTTAAAATGTCATCTGGAATCTAACACTTTTATGCCTCCTTTTAAGCAATATACTGTGAGAACATGTAAGGCAGAGCAACTTGCAATCTAGAGTTTCTTAGGGAGAAGAGACACACAGCATAGCTTGTGGACAGAAATGACTGTCTTTATAAATGGAGTCATGAAGAAATTCTTCCCTTCGAAGGGCAAACACCCACTATGGTAGCAGTCAGTTGGTCTTGCTCTGGGACTTGGCTTTACCAGCTTCAGCCTTAAGGAGAAATGTATAATCTGCAAAGTGTGAAGTGTGTGGGTAGAATCTCAGGTGATAATCTGGCCAAAGGACCTCTTCTGACAAGAGGTCAACTGGCAATCCTTATATATTAAATCATATCAGAAATTGGAATTTCTGACATAAGTTTAGGAATGTTTGACATAGATTATGTGCATCAAGGTATGCACCCCCAATGTTTCATTGTTAACATACAAGGCAAAAGGACATAAACTAAGACTACATTATTTTGGCTTTATTTATGCATGTGTTGTTATTTGTTTTAGACATTGTAAGAAGTAAACATTTGACCTAGATAAATGTTGCATTAGATGCTGTATCCATGTCATTCATTGAAGTATTTGATGCTTTAGTAGAGTAGTTCCTAGAAAGAAAATGTATGATGACAGCTGCATTTAAAAGCAGACATGAAAATGATTCTGCATAAATCAGGGAATTTGGTGGCTGCCTTTGTCTAAGTTAAGGAAGATGATGGCCTCCATGAACTAAGATGGAGCTGGGCCTATATAAGAGGGAGTTGAACCTTAGGGACTTGAAGTCAGTGTAGAGTCAAGTGGTGTAAAATGAAGTGGGGTACAGTGAAGTGGGGTAAAATGTCATAGAGTACAGTGGCATAGAGCAGAGTGGCATAGAGTGTAGTGGTGCAGAGTACAGTGCAGTGATGTAGAGTGCAGTGGAGTAGGGTGGAGTAGATTGGCATAGGGTGGAGTACAGTGGCTTGGAATGGGGTAGTGTGGAGTGGCATACAGTAGAGTGCTGTAGAGTACAGTAGAAAACAGAAGAGTAGCATAGGGTAGAATGAGATAAACTGAAGTGGGGTAGGGTGAAGTGTGCTAGAGTAAAGTGGGGTAGAGTGGAGTGGGGTAGAGTACAGTAGCGTATAGTAAAGTGGTATAGAATAAAGTGTGGTAGAGTGGAGTACAGTAGAGTGGAGGAGAATGGTATACATTGGCATACAGTGGAGTGAAGTACAGTGGCTTGGAGTGGGGTAGAGCTAGAGTAGAGAGGCATACAGTAGAGTGTTGTAAGAACAGTGATAGAGTGGAGTAGAATAGCATACATTGACATACAGTGGAGTGGAGTACAGTGGCTTGGGGTGGGGTAGAGGTAGAGTAGAGAGGTATACAGTAGAGTGTCGTAAAACAGTGGTAAAGAGTAGAGTGGCATAGAGTAGAGTGACATTGAATGAAGTGGGGTATATTGAAGTGTTGTAGGGTGAAGTGTGCTAGAGTGAAGTGGGGAGAGTGGAGTGGGGTAGAGTACAGTAGCTTATAGTAAAGCAGTGTAGAGTGAAGTGGGGTTGAGTGGAGTGGGGTAGAGTAGAGTGGCTTAGAGTAAAGTAGCATGGAGTAGAGTGACATAAAGTAGAGTGGCATAGAGTGAAGTGTGTTAGAGTGAAGAGGGGTGGAGTAAAAAGAGGTAAAGTAGAGTGGCATAGAGTTAAGCAGGGTAGAGTGCGTGGTATATAGTGATGTGCATACAGTGTAGTGACATAGAGTAGGGTACAGTGGTGTAAAATACAGTTGCATAGAATAGAGTAGTGCAGAAAGTGCAGAGTACAGTAAAGTGGCATAGAGTGAAGTGGGGTACAGTGAAGTATTGTTAAAGAGAAGTGGGGTACAGTAGAGTGGCATATAGTAGAGGGCTGTAGAGTACAGTGTCATGGAGAATAGTTGCTTAGAGTAGCATAGTTCATAGTAGAGTGCAGTGATGTAGAGTACAGTGGTGTATATCGCGTGGTGTAGACTAGGTTAGAGTGGCATAGAGTGAAGAGGGGCAGACTGAAGTGAGGTGGAGAAGAGTGGCATAGAGTGCAGTGGTACAGAGTAGAATGCAGTGGATAGAGTGCAGTGGCATAGACTGGAGTACAGTACAGTGGAATAGAGTTCTATAGGATGGAGTGGACTACAGTGTCTTGGAGTAGCGGACAGTATAGCGATATAGAGTACAGTGGGGTAAAGTACAGTGGCATAGTGTGAAGTGGGATTGATTGAAGTGAGGTAGAATGAAGTGGGGCAGAGTAGATTAGCGTAGAGTAGAGTTGGGTACAATAGAGTGTGTTACTGTGAAATGGGGTGTTGTGAAGTGGAATACAGGGAAATGGGGTACTGTGAAGTGGGATGCAGTGAAGTGGGGTAGAGTAGAGTGGTGTAGAGTAGAGTGATGTTAAGTACAGTGGTGTAGAATCCAACGGCATACATTGAAGTGGGTGACAGTGAAGCAGGGGATAGAGAAGTGGGGAAGAGTAGAGTGGCATAGGGTGGGGTAGAGTAAAGTGGAGGAGAATAGAGTGGCGTAGAGTGTAGTGCCATAGAGTACAGTGGTGAAGTGTAGAGTGTAGTGGCATACACTACAGTGGCGTAAGGTGAAGCAGAATAGAGTGGAGTTGAGTGGGGTAGAGTGTAGTGGAGTACAGTGTCTTGGAGTGGCATAGAGTAGAGAGGCATAGAGAGAAGTGGCATAGAGAAACATTTCATAGAGTGGTGTAGGGTAGAGTGGCATACAATGAAGTGAGGTAGAGTGAAGTGGCATAAAGTAGAGTGGCATCTAGTGAAGAGGGGAAGATTGAAGTGGGGAAAAGTGTAGTGGGATATAGTAGAGTTGCGCAGAGTAGAGTGGCATGGAGTAGAGTGGCATACAGTGAAGTGGCATAGAGTGAAGCAATGTAGAGTGAAAGGTTGAGCGGGGTACAGAAGAGTGCCGAACATTATAGTAGAGTAGACTGAAGTGGGGTGGAGTGAAGTGGGGTTTTAGTAAATTAGGTTGAAGCAGAGTGGCATAGAGTGAAATGAGGAGAAATGGTGTGTGGTTTAGTGGAGTAGAGTCAAGTGGGATAGAGTTGATTGCAGTGGAGTACAGTGCAGTGGCATAGAGTGGACTGGTACACGGTCCAGTAAAGTGGCATAGAATGCATATGCATAGAGGTGATGGTACAGAGTGAAGTGGGGTAGAGTGAAGTGGGCTGGAGTGAAGTGGGGTACAGTGGAGTGGAATGAAGTGGCATAGGGTAGAGTAGAGTGCAGTGGTATACAGTGGCATACAGTGCAGGGGCATGGAGTAGAGTGGTACAGAGTAGAGTACAATAGCGTAGAATGCAGTTGCATAGAGAAGAGTGCTGCAGAATGGCATAGAGAGAAGTGGGTAGAAGGAGGGGGGGTGGAGTGAAGTGGGGTAGAATAGAGTGGCATACAGTGTAGTGCAGTAGAGTGCATTGTGGGTAGAGTAGAGTGGAGTACAGTGGAGTGTCTTAGACCACAGTGGTGCACAGTGCAGTTGCTTAGAGTAGAGTGGTGCAGGATAGAGTACAGTGGTGCTGTGTGCAGTGGCATGGTTTAGAGCAGCACACAGTAGAGTAGAATGTCATAGAGTGAAATGGGGTAGAGTTGAGTTGCGCAGAATAGAGTGGCATAAAGTAGAGTGGCATAAAGGGAAATGGGATATAGTGCAGTGGTGTAGAGATGAGTAGAGTAAATTGGAGCGGAGTGCCATAAAATGGAGTGGAGTACAGTGACTTGGAGTGAAATACAGAAGAGTGACATAGAGTACAGTGGTGTAAAGTCCAGTGACATACAGTAGAGTGCCATAGAATAGAGCAGTGTAAAGTGGCATAGAGTGGATTGGAGTACAGTATCTTGGAGAGGGTTAGAGTACAGTGGTGTAGAGTAGATGGGCATACAGTACAGGGGTATTATGTGGAGTGAGGTAAAGTAAGGCAGAGGGGCACTGTGTGGAGTTGCATGGTGTACAGTACAGTGGCATTCAGTGCAGTGCCATAGAGTGCAGTGGTCTAGAATAGGGTGGTGCAAAGCAGAGTAGAGTGGCAAATAGTGCAGTAGTTTACAATAGAGAGCAATTCCTTAAAGTGCATTGACATAGAGACCAGTGTCATAGCGTGGAGTGGGGCAGAGTAGAGTGGTGCAGAGTGCAGTAGCATAGAGTGCAGTGATGTAGTGTACAGTGGTGCAGAGTGTAGTGGCACAGACTTCAGTAGCATAGAGTGCAGTGGTGTAGACTAGAACAGTGTAGAGTTGAGTAGAGTAGAGAGGAATGCAGGTGTGCATAGTAAAGTGTAGTGGCATAGAGTGCAGTAGCCTCAGTGCAGTGGTGTAGGGCATAGTGGTATACAGTGCAGTGGCCTAGAGTGGAGTGGCACAGAGTGCAGTAGCATAGAGTACAGTGGTGCAGACTGCAGTAGCATAGAGTGCAGTGGGGCATAGTAGAGTGTGGTGGCGTAGAGTGCAGTTTTGTGGAGTCCAATGCATAGAGTTCAGGGGTGTACAGTGCAGTAGCCTAGAGTGCAGTGGCATAGAGTGCAGTGACATTGAGTGCAGTGGGGTATAGGGCATTGACGAACAGTGCTGTCGAGTAGAGCGCATTGGTGGACAGTGCAGTGGCATCAGTGATGTAATTTGAGATGTCATCAGTGATGTTACGGACGATGTTATGAGTGATGTCATAAGTATATATATTATTAGCCCGGGTAACTGTAACTGCTGAATTTCTATGGTTTGGTACGTGTAAAATGTAATCCTAACTATAAAGTCCTTGTAAGCTTTGTTTTTTCTGTGAATTTCTATCTTTTTTTAAACAAAGAGGTTTACTTGGAGACAAAAAAATATATATTTAAAAACTTATGTTTAATCACAACTCTAATCGTTTCTATGGAGTCGCGTCTCCATCATGATGGTGCTGCGACGCTGTCTCACATCCCATGTGACTTAAAACAAAAGGATTTCCTTGGTTAAACACATTTCTATCTTCTATTTGAAAAGATCCCACCAAATTGTATTTCAGTTAGAATTAGCTGTGACTTTCCACACTTCTGCCTCCAACTTTATTCTTTGCAGTTTGATTGCTCTTTTATCCTTTTGGATTTTGGTTACCATGGCATCTTGTTCTCAACATCAAGGAGAGGAGGAGGAGAATGTTGTCCTTGAAGAAGAACCTGTGCAGAAAAAAAGAAAAGAGAGTGTCGTCCATCTATTTTTTCAATCCCAGAAGAAGAAGTGAGTGGCTATATGGGTGAGTGATTGGGTAAATGAGTGGCTGTATGAGGGAGTGACTGGGTGTGTGTGGCAGTATAGGTGAGTAACTGGGTGCATGAGTGGCTGTATGGATAAGTGACTGGGTGTTTGAGTGGCTGTATGGATGAGTGAATG
Source organism: Pleurodeles waltl (assembly GCF_031143425.1). NCBI lineage: Eukaryota > Metazoa > Chordata > Amphibia > Caudata > Salamandridae > Pleurodeles > Pleurodeles waltl. The sequence goes on from NC_090445.1 coordinate 1,246,287,196, forward strand.
GATAAGTGATTGGGTGTATGGGCAAGTGACTGGGTGCATGAGTGATGGATGGCTGCGGGACTGGGTGTGTGAGTGACTGTTTATGTGTATGTCTGGGTGTGTGAGTGGGTGTATGGGTGAGTGACGGGATGTGTGAGTAACTATCTGGCTGAGTGAATGGGTGCGTGAGTGGATGTATGGGTGCATGGCTGGCCTTATGGGTGAGTGACTAGATGCAGAGTGGCTGTATGAGTGAGGGACTGGATGCATGAGTTGCTGTATGGGTGAGTGACTGGGTGCTTGAGTGGCTGCATGGGTGAGTGACTGGATGCATCAGTGGCTTTAAGGGTGAGTGGCTGTGTGTGTGAATGGCTGTTTGGGTGAGTGAACAGGTGTGTGAGTGTCTGTGCTGGTGAGTGACTGGGTGTATGAGTGGCTGCATAGCAGAATGACTGGGTTTGTGAGTGATTGTATGAGTGAGTGACTGGGTGTGTGAGTGGCTATATGGGTGAGTGACTGGGAGCATGAGTGGATCTATGAGTGAGTGACTGGGCGTGTGAGTGGCTGTACGGGTAAGTGACTAGGTGATTGAGTGGCTGTATGGGTGAGTGACTGGGTGTGTGAGTAGCTGTATGGCTGAGTGATTGGGTGTGTGAGTGAGTGTATAGATGTTTGATTAGGTGCATGAGTGGCTGTATGTGTGACTGACTGGGTGCATGATTGGCTATTTAAATGATGGACTGGGTGTGTGAGTGGCTGTATAGGTGTATGACTGGGTGCATGAGAGAGTGTATGGGTGAGTGGCTGGGTGTGTGAGTGTGTAGGTGAGTGAATAGGTGACTGAGTAGCTGTGTGGGTAAGTGACTTAGGGGCAGATGTAGGAAGCCTTTTGCGCGTCGCAAACTGTGAAAAACGCAGTTTGCGACGCGCAAAAGGCTTGACACTATGCACAACCTCAAATTGCGAGTCGGTACCGACTCGCAATTTGAGGCTGCGACTCACAAATAGGAAGGGGTTTTCCCTTCCTATTTGCGACCGCATCGTCATGCTGAGTTGGTTTGTGACCGCGAATGCGGTCGCAAATCAACTCGAAGTTACCATCCACTTGAAGTGGATGGCAACACATTTGCAAAAGGGGGTCCCCATGGGTCCCCTTCCCCTTTGTGAATGCCCAAAAAAATATTTTTTCAGAGCAGGCAGTGGTCCTATGGACCACTGCCTGCTCTGAAAAAACCGAAACCAAATGGTTTCGGAAGTTTTTCGTTTTGTAGTTCGTTTTCCTTTAAGGAAAACGGGCTGCAGAAAGAAAAAAAAAAAACTGCTTTATTTAAAAGCAGTCACAGACATGGTGGTCTGCTGTCTCCAGCAGGCCACCATCCCTGTGAGTGCATTGACTCGCTATGGGGTCGCAAACTGCGACCCACCTCATTAATATTCATGAGGTGGGTCTTGGCGACCCCATAGCGAGTCGCAGAAGGTGTCTGAGACACCTTTCTGCATAAAATTTTGCGAGTTGCAAATTGCGAGTCGCTGTGACTCGCAATTTGCAAGTCGCAAAATATTTTTTTGCTACATCTGGCCCTAAGTGCATAAGTGGGTGTGTGGGTGAGTGACTGGGTGCATGTGTTCCTGTATAGATGAGAGATATGATTCATGAGTGGCTGTATGGGTGAATCAGCGTAAGTGGCTGTATGGGTGAGATTATGGATGTATGCGTAGATATATGACTAAGTAAATGGGTGAATGTGTGGCTGTATAGCTGACTAAATGGATGTATAAGTGGGCGTATGGCTGTGTGAGTGGGTGTGTGAGTGGCTTTATTGGAGTGTGAGTGGGTGGATGAATTGCTGTATGGGTCTGTACGTGGGTGTGCGAGTGACTGTATGGGTCTGTGAGTGCCTGTAGGGGTGAGTAAGTGGGCGCATAAGTATATGTATAGATTGTCTATTAATGAAGCAACATTTAATTACTTACCTGCATTATTGCTGAATACATGTCTTTTTAACTGTATTTAAAAAGAAAGAAGACAAATGATAGGTAACCTTATATATAATTATTATTTGAATTAAAGCAAGCTTTTTAAAAAACAAGCACATTTTGTTTTTTTATATTGTCAATTATACATATTAAACAGACATGTTATGTTCCCTTGTCCGCTGTTCTCAGCTTCCATACTTTTTCACTGTAAAAGAAGCATGTACAGTTGCTGAACAGTGTGGGGGGGAGGGGGAGAGAACAGTCATATGGACTTGAAAAAAGCCCATAGGCACATAGCACTTTATTTAGAAATTAACATTACTATGCATCACAGACATAAGGTCAAAGTATTCCACTCTCAATAAGTGTTACAGTGAATTGTACTCACTACAATTTCTGCAAGCATTTACTTCTCCTACAATTACTAGACTAATCAAAACTACTGATACTAAAAACATGTTGCTTATTAAAATACATGGTACAAGTCTATAAACAAACATAATCAACCAGTTACATTTTCATTTAATTTTGTAGACATGAGTCCCGTAAGGCTGAATATTGCCTTAAAGAGTAATTATCCATGTACACAGAAGAGGGTAAAGGTAGTTTTTCCTACAAATAGTATAAATATATTTCTCCACAGATCATTTTGGAATCTCCTTTTCTTGACATCAGCCTTGATAGGCAGAATGATGTCTTTTTTTTTTTAATAATGCTTTATTGAATAAGTTAGCATACACTGGTACAATATAATAAATACATTGTAACTAGAAGAAAAAACAATTAATTAAAAAAAATAACCATAATCATAAAGATAATTATATCTATAAGAAACAATTTGTATACACAACCAGACTATAATATTGTACCGTAGAATAATAGCATTTTTTGTTATGTTTTAGTAAAGAAAGAAAGAAAAGAGAGAAAGGAAAGAAAATGTAAAACAATGCAAATTAAAAATCACATAGTTACAGTAAAGCAACCATTAAGTATTAACAGTAGTATGAAAGGTCTTGTGTTGCGAAAGGAAAGAGGTGAGAGGAAGCCAAAGCATGTCCCTTTTAATTAACAGTTGAGTAGTATTAGCATTTGCTCGATCCATTCTGTGATTATAACAGATCAGATTCCACCAAGTTACAACAGATATTTTCGTAGTATCTTTCCAATTAGAAGTTATAATTTGCAGTGCACTAGCAATGAGCAAATCAACCAATTTACCAAGCAGTGGTTGGGAATACCAAATAGATGAAGTACTATTCAGGGGGGCAATAGCGCACCTCCTGTAGCGTGTGTTCGTAATAACTACAATCCACCCTTGGACACAGGGAACAATTGGAAGATGCACAGAGAAGGACACCTAGATAAAAGCCCCAAACACCTTTTGGGAAATAACTTCCAAAGTCAGACTAGACATAACATCTATGATATTTATATAACAAACGTCCCCAAGCTAAGCAAAGATAAATTTGAGCAAGGGGAATCTCTTAAAAACAAAGTTATACATTGGATAAGAAGGACAAAGAAGTGTAGATCCATTATAAGGGATGATATAGTCATTGCACAGAGATTCACAAAAATAGGTTCAACATCAGATTTCATAGGGATAAAATTGACCAGTCAGAATCTAGTTAAGGGTCTTTTGGCACTTGAGGAAAGAATGAGACCGGGTACCTCCTCCCAAATGACACTTGTTCATAAACTTCCTCAACTAAACCGGTTCCCACAAGAGAGAAATAACACTATAATGGCCCAGTATCCTTGCCCGCAGAGTAGGGATCGAAAACAAAGCCATATTTCAGACATAGATTGACATGAAGCCTCTGCCGCTGAAGTTCCCGCCGCTGAAGTTGGGAGTGATGGCATAACTCATCCTGACTTTTATAACATAAAAAATGACCTATCTAATATCCTGGGGGCAGACCCCAAAACATATTGCAGTGGCTCGCCAAAGGAGAAGCCCCAGCAAGAAATACTTTGTACATATGAGACTAGGGAAAATTTACCAGAAAATGGGCAAGACCATGACTTACCGATTAAGATCCTATCCTGGAATGTGGCAGGCCTGACTCAGAAAATAGCTAATCCTGACTGATGCAGACTTATAGATCAACACCACATCATTTTATTGCAGGAGACATGGGCGCCATCTGTAGTAAATAGAGAAGGCTATTGGACCTTCCAGAAGGCGGCACTAACATCACCATCAGGTAGGGCTTCAGGCGGCCTGACAATTTGGTTAAAACACGACCTGTTCCCAAAAGTTAAAGAGATAGTATCCCCTACGAGGGATCTACTAGCTGTTGCGGTTGAAATCAGTACCGTTAAAGGTCCTGCTAACATAATAATTGTAAATTTATATATCAGACCTGGCACCCAAAGGACCCAGACCATTCAGATGAGTTCAATAGTAGATTTTTTTAACTGCCTACCTAATGGGCGGGGTTTAATGGCCGCGGGTGACTTCAATATGCAATTGAATTGCAGAGATGGCAATCAGCAAGAGGGATCCCAGCTCACAGACTCATGGGATAGATCAGGGCCGGTGCAAATTACATCCAAGAAAGAAGGAGGAGCCTCAGAACTACTGGAAGACCTAATAAAAATAAAGGGATTAAGGATAGTTAATGGGAATACCAGATCAGATAACCCGGCGTCACCTACATATAGGAGAGGCGCATACACTAGCCACCTGGACTATGTTTTAGTAAATGACACCCTCTGGAAATCCCTAACTGATATGATAGTCCTCCCTCGTACTGACAGTGACCATCTAGCCTTAAGCACCTCCTTTTCCACTATTTTATTTAGTTCCAAGACACTGTCAACGTGGACTTTAAATAGTGCCCTCACTAGGACCAATGATCGTAAAAATGTGAAATGGGATCGAGTTGAAAGTGATGCAAATTTTCAGCTAGCGATCTATAGATCGCTTGCAACAACACTTTCTCCCCTGAAACATACAAATATCAAATTGGTTGATTTGGTCGATCTTCACAACACCTTGGTCACCCGACTAAAACCACACTTCCAGACGGTAAGGAGGCGGACAGAGACTGTGATTAAAACCTCTAGGTGGTTCTCCAACTCCTGCCGTCAAGCTAAGATACACTTACTGGGAGCACTTAAGGAAGGGAACCCAAGAGAGATAAGGAAGAACAGGTCTGTATACAAAGACGCACTTAATAATGCAAAAAAAGAATGGGCGAATAGGAATTGGAATAAGATGTTTGTGGCGCTCCAGGAGAAGGATCTTAACCTATTCTGGAAACTAGTGTCAGATAAGAGTAGCTCCCAAGAAATGGAAAGCTACCCTGTTATCCAGCCAGAAACTTGGATGACGCATTTTTCAAATATATATAGGAAACCACATACCAATAGTACTATTACACTCCTACCAAAACCTAATGAGCCTGTTGACAATACCTTAACGTGGGGGAGTATAACACCACCCAAATTTGATCTGGACCTATTTTCCCTAAAAGAAACAACAGAGGCTCTCAAATCTACACGTAAGGGAAAGGCCCCTGGTCTTGATGGCATCCCAGGAGATCTATATCTTTCTCGTCTGACAACGTGGTCATTGTATCTAAATGCACTTAGTAATGAGATACTGAGGGGGGGAGGACTCCCTATTACATGGCAAGGAGCAGTTATAGTCCCTATCTATAAGAAAGGGCCAAGGGATCAACCTAACAACTACAGGCCTATTAGTCTTATTGATGTTAGCCAAAAAATCTTCGCTAAGCAAGTGCTTAACAGACTACAGATATGGATAGAGGACTCCCAAATTCTCTCCGAATTTCAGGGAGGCTTCAGAAGAGGAGTGAGTACAATAGACCAGGCATTTAGGTTTAACCTCCTTTGCTGGAAATACCTGTCACTCAATAAAAGCCAATTGTATGTAGCTTTTATCGACTTAAAAGCTGCTTTTGACACGGTTCCTCAGGATACACTATGGGAAGTTATGGAGAGCTATCAACCCAATAGCGAACTACTAAGACTGATTAGATACCTCTATGAAGGGACGTATGCTCATGTACGTTGGTCAGATACAGATAGTGGTGACCTAACGGAAGCCATACCCGTCATTAGAGGGGTTAGGCAGGGCTGCATCTTGGCACCAACACTATTTAATCTTTACATAAACGGTGCTGTGGACCAATTGTTACACTGTAATCACGATGCCCCTAGACTAGCTGGAACCCCGGTCCCTATTTTAATGTTTGCTGACAACACCTTATTAATTTCAAGAACACCTATGGGTTTGCAAAACGAACTGGACACCTTTTATAATTTTTGCTCCAACAGAGGACTTGAAATTAATCTAACAAAATCTAAGTTTATGGCCTTTAACCCACACAAACTATTTAGGGGAAAAATGACGATAGCAGGCCAACCAGTGGAGAGAGTCAGACAATTTGACTACTTGGGGATCAGGCTAAGTGACGACCAACGCTGGTCGGCACAGATCAAGAAGAGTCTGACAACACTTAGGCAAAGGGCTATAGTGATAGCTAAGAAAATAGCTAATACTTGTGAAGGGGAGATAACACCTGCCATCACAGTTTACAAAGCAGTGGCAGTAGCGGCCTCAATTTATGGTGCCGAGCTTTGGGGTCATACCAATTCTAGATGTCTGACCACTGTAGAAAACCGGTTTATTCGAAACTTCCTAAAGTTGCCGATGAGCACCCCTCTCACTCCGCTCAGATTTGATTTAGCCCTAAATGAAATACACAACGAAATTGCACTAAGACCTCTAATGTATTGGATTAATCTTTGGACCTCAGAGGACCGGTCCACTCTCCATACAGCACTAGATGAATTTCTTGCAAATAACAGTGTACTAAAGATCCCTTGGTTCAGACACATCAGAGACACGTGTAAATTTCTCAAAATGGAGTTGGTGTGGAGTGCTCCTCACAATTTGGTAAAGGAAATAAAGGAACGTGTAAAAAAGTGCTACTGGGAGAACATTCTGACCCAAACCTGGTTAAAAAATCATGGCAGTCTGACTTTGCATTTCTTAGACCACAAATGCAGTCCCAAGTTTGAGGCCAAAATGGATAATGTAAATCCTCCATATATTAAAACACTATTCATTAAGTTTAGACTAGGGACCCTTCCGCTTAAGTCATTTACAGCGCAATGGAGATCGGAGGACTGCAATTCAATATACTGCCACCACTGTCAAAAGACAAAAGAGTCACTTGCGCACTTTATGCTTTTCTGCCCTAGATATCTGGTACCCAGGAAAAAGTGGATTGCTCCATTATGTAGGGAAATTGGAATAAGGGAATGGAATACGGCATTACGACTCCTAACATCTGATACAAGTGATAAAATAGTTTTCTCTGTGGTGGGATACCTGCGAAGTGCATGGTCAATAAGAACAAAAGAATTATTATAAATGTGTAATTCCAACACATTGGTTTTAGACTATATTCATTTAATATATCAGTTCTTAATTGGATGAAGCTATAGCCTTAATGGTCTGGATTTTTAGTTTTAAAGAATAATGATGATTTGCATGTTTTTATAAATCTGTGACCTCAATATTTATCTAGGGTTCTTAAAAAAGTAAATTATGTAATTTTCTCCTTCTATACCAGTAAACAGAGATAAATGATAAAATTGGTCCCCCAGCGGCGAGGTTCTTGTAAAAAAAAAAAACATAGGAGACACGAACTATAACTCTGATAATCACGTGCTTTTAATAATTTGGTTTTAGATTATAATTAATTAGTCTGATAAATTTTAATTGATTGAAGCCAAATTCTAACGATCTAATATTTTTATACACCTCGAGATTTTGTAAAAACAAAAATGTTTAAAAACAATGTTGTCTAGACATTCTTAAAATTTTTAAAGTGCTATGTTTCTTAATCATGTTATGTCTTGTATTGTCTACTTTTATGGCTTATAGCCGAAATAAAGATATATAACAGAAGTACTACCCAAAAAAATATGTAATATATTGAAAGGTACATTGATGGAGAAAATCTGATTAAGTTTATTCCAAACTTTTTCCCAAAAAGTGTGTACTGCAGGGCACTCAAAAAACATGTGCATATAATGACTGTTTTCTTTAGAGCACGTCCAACACTTGCTATCTGTAGTAAGTTTAAATTTATAAAGGCCTACAGGAGTATACCTATTATAAAAGTAAAATAACGTTTGGGTTGTAGATGCAGAACAGGATGTTGTATGGAGTTTTGACCATATTTTTTTCCATGTAGATATAGGAAAGTTTTGATTGAAATCCTGCTCCCATGCTAATTCTATTTTAGATTTTAGTCTCACAAGACTGGTATGTGTAAGGGTTCTGTATATAAAAGACGCTGGGACTTGTGAGGGAAAATTATAAGATTGTGAATTTGGCTTTGTAGAAGAGGGAGCCTCCAAAGATTGAGACAATAAGTTATAGAGGATAGCAAAGAGAGTTTGATATTGCACAGCGTAATAAGTGGAGATATGAAATGTCCGTTGAATATCTTGAAATTCAAGTACAGCATTATCTAGAATTAAATGATCTAAACTTATAATGCCTTTGTGCATCCACTCTTTCCATACTAAAATTCTATTGTGAAATTTAATATAATTATTGTGCCATATAGGAGTTTGCCTAAGGTTCTCATATGAGGAGTGAGAGGCAAGAAGTAATTGCCTGGCAATAGAAATAGAATGAGTTATTATCGGAGAGAAAAGAGATTTAGGAGGTTTTGAAAGCCAAACTGCATCTCTAAATGTAAATGGTGTAATTTGTCAGTGTTCCAAATGACTCCATAAATAGGTCCCTTTATGAAAAGTGGGAGAGAGGGACAACCATACTTGTTTTAAAACAAATGCAGAGTGATATCTTCTAAGGCATGGGAAATGTACACCTCCATTATCTCTAGATTCCTGCAGTTTGACTAGAGATATACGAGATTTACGTTTGTTCCATAAAAATTTCATAAATAATGCATTTATAGTTTTAAAAAAACTAGAAGGAAGTTTAACTGGGAGCATAGATAAATACAAATTTAAAATGGGCAACAATATCATTTTAATTGTGGCCAGTCGTCCCCACCAAGTTAAATAAAGAGGATACCATCTGTCAATTAATTTCAAAATCCTTGACTCTATCTCTTTGAGATTAGTTCGAATAGTGTCTTTAAGAGAGCTGGAATAGGATATGCCCAGGCATTTGATATGCTTAGAGTTCCACGTAAACCCAGTATCTTTAAACATGTCTGGTAGACAGTAAGCATTTAATGGCAAAACCTCAGATTTATCTACATTAAGCTTATAACCTGAGGCACTTGTGTATTCTTGTAATAATTAAAAAAAATCCGGAATAGTCTTTCGAGGATTAGAGATAAAAAGTAAAATATCATCAGCATGAGCTGTGAATTTAATCTCAGTGTCTTTATGCTTAAAACCATAAAAATCAGATGACCTACGTATTTTCTCTAGAAGCGGCTCAAGGGCTAATATAAATAACAAAGGTGATAGAGGACAACCTTGTCTAGTACCTCTGTGCAGGGGGAAGTAATGGTATTGTTTACCATTGATTAAAATTTATGTAGAGGGTGAAGAGTATAAAAGTCTAATAAGCTTAATAATATGAGGACTAAAACCATGCCATTTTAATGCTCCAAACATAAAATCCCAGCAAATTCGATCAAAGGCTTTTTCAGCATCTAGAGTTATGGCAGCTATAGGATCCCTGGACTTAGAAGCAAGATGGATAATATTGAGAAACGTTCTAGAATTATCCGATATGTATCGCCTCTTAACAAAACCTGACTGATGAATGTCTATTATATCTGGGATAAAATGATTAATCCGTAAGGCTAGGACTTTTGCAAAGATTTTATAGTCGACATTAATAAGGGATATAGGTCTGTAATTACCACATTTGGATAAATCTTATCCTTTTTAGGAATCAAACACAACATAGCTTCAGAAAAAGTGCCCTTTGCTTGATCTTTTGATTTGAAATACTGTATAAGTCTTAATAGCTTTGGAACTAAAATAGGTGCAAAAGTTGAGTAAAATTCTATTGAAAAGCCATCTGGGGCAGGAGCCTTATCCTTAGCAAGCTTGGTAATGGCATTTCTAATTTCTGTTTCAGATAGGTCAGAGTCTAATGGTGACAGATCTACTTTTTGTTTCGAAGGAATAGAATGGAAGAAGGTATCTACTTCAGTCATATTAGGAGTATTTTCTGGAGTATATAATGTGATATAATAGTCGGTAAAGCATTCCAGGATTTTTGAATCTTTAGTGTGTCTGTTTCCAAATGTGTCTGTCATAACAGTATCTTTAGACTTTTGTTTTTTGATCTTTAAATAATTTGCCGATAGTTTACCTGCTTTATTTTTCCCCCCGTAAAATTTGGAATTTATTTTGAGTAGAGTTCCACATGCACTTTCCAAGGAATGCTTATAGTATTGTAATTTAGCATCAATCAACCTGGATAAGGTGTCTGGTTTGTTAGATGAGAAATATTCATGCTCAAGACATTTTATTTCTGTGAGCAGTTGAGAGTAAACTTTAGATTTTTATTTATTATTAATGGCAACATAATCTATAATAAAGCCTCGAGCAGTAGCTTTAAATGCATCCATATAAAGTTCATCTGAGTATCAGAAGGTAAATTGTGCATCAAAAATTCTTTAGAAAACATTGTACATTTTTCAATAAATAAACGATCTTGCAATAAAGTGTTATTAAACCTCCAGCGATTAGAAAAGGAGGAGTTTCCTGGAAGGTTCATATTAATTATTACTGGGGCATGATCTGATAAAAGAATAGACCCAATATCAGCATGTGAAATTGTTTGTATAACACTTTGTGTAGCAAATATATAATCTATTCTAGAATATGAGTGATGTACTGGAGAATAAAACGTGAATTCTAATACATCTGGGTGAGCAATTCTCCATACATCACGTAAACCTCTGGAGTAGATTGCTTGATAAAATGTTTTTTTGCATTTTATTAGGGATATAACGAGTTTGAGAGCGACGATCTACAAGGGGATCCATAAGTTGATTGCAATCAACTCCTACCACAAGATTTTCAGAGTTGCAAGATAATAATAAAGAAGAAAAGTTAACCCAAAATTGAGGCTCTACTCCAGTTGGACCAAACATTGCAAATGGAAAAGAGCATACCATTAATCTTAACTGTCAGTAAAGTCCATCTTCCTATATCATCCTTAACCTCTTTGCTGCTGGGCGTTTCCCCCCCCCCAGTGCTGAGCCCTTTTTTGGCTATTTGAGGTAGTACGCGCTTAGGCCTTCATAACTTTTTGTCCACATTAGGGCCCGTATTTATACTCCGTTTGCGCCGAATTTGCGTCGTTTTTTTCGACGCAAATTCGACGCTAAACTAACGCCAACTAACGCCATATTTATACTATGGCGTTAGACGCTTCGGGCGCCAAAGTGCCCGGAGTGGGCGTCATTTTTTAGCGTGAACCCCTTCCTTGCGTTAATGATATGCAAGGGAGGCGTTCCCGTCTTAAAAAATGACTCCCAGGCCTTTACGTGGTATTTATACTCCCGGGCAAAAATGACGCCCGGGAGTGGGCGTGGCCAAAAACGGCGCTTTTGCGCCGCTTTTTAACGCCTGGGTCAGGCATGGCGTTAAGGGACAAGTGGGCTCAAAATGAGCCCAGAGGTGCCCTCCCCTGCCCCCAGGGACCCCCCCTGCCACCCTTGCCCACCCCAGGAGGACACCCAAGGACGGAGGGACCCATCCCATGGACATTAAGGTAAGTCCAGGTAAGTTTTTATTTTTTTATTTTTTTGTGGCATAGGGGGGCCTGATTTGTGCCCCCCTACATGCCACTATGCCCAATGACCATGCCCAGGGGACAGAAGTCCCCTGGGCATGGCCATTGGGCAAGGGGGCATGACTCCTATCTTTACAATGATAGGAGTCATGTTGATGGGGGATGGGCGTCGAAAAAAAATGGCGCAAGTCGGGTTACGACGATTTTTTCGACGTAACCTGACTTGCCCCATTTTAAGACGCCCATACGCCATTTTCCCCCTACGCCGGCGCTGTCTGGTGTACGTGGTTTTTTTCCACGCACACCAGGCAGCGCCGGTCTGATTGCGCCGTCTAACGCCATTCCATAAATACGGCGCCCGCATGGCGCTTCAGAATGGCGTTAGACGGCGCAAAATTCTTTGACGCTAAACAGCGTTAGCGCAGTTTAGCGTCAAAAAGTATAAATATGGGCCTAGCTATCCACGCCCAATTTGCGTCCTTTTTTTCCAACATCCCAGGGATTCTAATGGTACCCAGAGTTTGTGGTTTCCCCTGGAGGAGACCAAGAAAATAGCCAAAATACAGTGAAGATTTCATTTTTTCCCAAAAAATGGGAAAAAAGGGCTGCGGAAGAAGGCTTGTGGTTTTTTCCCTGAAAATGCCATCAACAAAGGGTTTCTAGTGCTGAAATCACTATCATCCCACCTTTCAGGAACGGGCAGACTTGAATCAGAAAACCACATTTTTCAACACAAATTTGGCATTTTACTGGGACATACCCCGTTTTTACTAGTTTTGGTGCTTTCAGCCTCCTTCTAGTTAGTGACAGGAATGGGTGTGAAACCAATGCTGGATCCCAGAAAGCTAAACATTTCTGAAAACTAGACAAAATTCTGAAATCAGCAAGGGGTCATTTGTGTAGATCCTACAAGGTTTTCCTACAGAAAATAACGGCTGAAATTAAAAAATATTGAAATTGAGCTGAAAACAACAGCCATTTTTCTTTATGTTTTACTCTGTAACTTTTTCCTGCGATGTCAGATTTCTGAAAGCAATATTCTGTTTTGTCTGCTGGACTCTTCTGGTTGCGGGGATATGAAGGGCTTGTAGGTTCATCAAGAACCCTAGGTACACAGAGCCAATAAATGAGCTGCACCCTGCAGTTGGTTTTCATTCTATACTGGGTATACAGCAATTCATTTGCTGAAATATGAAGAGTGAAAAATAAGTATCAAGAAAACCTTTGCATTTCCAAAATGGGCTCAAGATAAGGTTTTGAGGAGCAGTGGTTATTTGCACATCTCTGAATTCTGGGGTGCCCATACTAGCATGTGAATTGCAGGGCATATCTCAAATAGATGTCTTTTTTACACACACTCTTATATTTGGAAGGAAAAAATGTAGAGAAAGATAGGGGGCAAAAAAACCAATAACACTTGTTTTGCTATTCTATGTTCCCCCAAGTCTCCCGATACAAATGATACCTCACTTGTGTGGGTAGGCCTAGCGCCCGCGACCGGAAATGCCCCAAAACACAACGTGGACACATCCCATTTTTTTGACAGAAAACAGCTGTTTTTTGCAAAGTGCCTAGCTGTGGATTTTGGCCTCTAGCTCAGCCAGCACCTAGAGAAACCTACCAACCCTGTACATTTTTGAAAACTAGAGACCAAGGGGAATCCAATATGGGGTGACTTGTGGGGCTCTGACCAGGATCTGTTACCCAGAATCCTTTGCAAACCTCAAAATGTGGCTAAAAAAACACGTTTTCCTCTCATTTCGGTGACAGAAAGTTCTGGAATCTGAGAGGAGCCACTAATTTCCTTCCACCCAGCATTCCCCCAAGTCTCCTGATAAAAATGATACCTCACTTGTGTGGGTAGGCCTAGCACCGGCGACAGGAAATGCCCCAAAACACAACGTGGACACATCCCATTTTTTGACAGAATACAGAGCTGTTTTTTGCAAAGTGCCTACCTGTAGATGTTGGCCTCTAGCTCAGCCGGCACATAGGAAAACCTACTGAACCTGTGCATTTTTTAAAACTAGAGACCTAGGGGAATCCAAGATGGGGTGACTTGTGGGGCTCTGACCAGGTTCTGTTACCCAGAATCCTTTGCAAACCTCAAACGTGGCAAAAAAACACGTTTTCCTCACATTTCAGTGACAGAAATTTCTGAAATCTGAGAGGAGCCACAAATTTCCTTCCACCCAGCGTTCCCCCAAGTCTCCCGATAAAAATGATACCTCACTTGTGTGGGTAGGCCTAGCGCCCGCGACAGGAAATGCCCCAAAACACAGCGTGGACACATCCCATTTTTTGACAGAAAACAGAGCTGTTTTATGCAAAGTGCCTACCTGTAGATTTTGGACTCTAGCTCAGCCAGCACATAGGGAAACCTACCAAACCTGTGCATTTTTTAAAAGTAGAGACCTAAGGGAATCCAATATGGGGTGACTTGTGGGGCTCTGACCAGGTTCTGTTACCCAGAATCCTTTGCAAACCTCAAAACGTGGCTAAAAAAACAAGTTTTCCTCACATTTCAGTGACAGAAATTTCTGAAATCTGAGAGGAGCCACAAATTTCCTTCCACCCAGCGTTCCCCCAAGTCTCCCGATAAAAATTATACCTCACTTGTGTGGGTAGGCCTAGCGCCCGCGACAGGAAATGCCCCAAAACACAACGTGGACACATCCCATTTTTTGACCGAAAACAGAGCTGTTTCTTGCAAAGTGCCTACCTGTAGATTTTGGCCTCAAGCTCAGCTGCCACATAGGGAAACCTACCAAACCTGTGCATTTTTTAAAACTGGAGACCTAGGGGAATCCAAGATGGGGTGACTTGTGGGCCTCTGACCATGTTCTGTTACCCAGAATCCTTTGCAAACCTCAAAATGTGGCTAAAAAAACACATTCTCCTCACATTTCAGTGACAGAAAGTTCAGGAATCTGAGAGGAGCTACAAATTTCCTTCCACCCACCGTTTCCCCAAGTCTCCCGATAAAAATGATACCTCACTTGTGTGGGTAGGCCTAGCGCCCGCAACAGGAAATGCACCAAAACGCAACGTGGACACATCCCATTTTTGGACAGAAACAGAGCTGTTTTTTGCAAAGTGCCTTCCTGTAGATTTTGACCTCTAGCTCAGCCGGCACCTAGGGAAATGTACCAAACCTGTGCATTTTTGAAAACTAGAGACCTAGGGGAATCCAAGATGGGGTGACTTGTGGGGCTCTGGCCAGGTTCTGTTACCCAGAATCCTTTGCAAACCTCAAAATGTGGCTAAAAAACACGTTTTCCTTACATTTCGGTGACAGAAAGTTCTGGAATCTGAGAGGAGCCACAAATTTCCTTCCACCCAGCGTTCCCCCAAGTCTCCCGATGAAAATGATACCTCACTTGTGTGGGTAGGCCTAGCTCCCGCGACAGGAAATGCCCCAAAACACAATGTGGACACATCACATTTTTTCATAGAAAACAGTGCCTACCTGTGGATTTTGGCCTCTAGCTCAGCCGGCACCTGGGGAAACCTAGCAAACCAGTGCATTTTTGAAAACTAGAAACCCAGGGGAATCCAAGATAAGATGACTTGTGGGGCTCTCACCAGGTTCTGTTACCCAGAATCCTTTGCAAACCTCAAAATGTGGCTAAAATAACACATTTTCCTCACATTTCAGTGACAGAATGTTCTAGAATCTGAGAGGAGCCACAAATTTCCTTCCACCCAGTATTCCCCCAAGTCTCCCGATAAAAATGATACCTCACTTGTGTGGGTAGGCCTGGTGCCCGCGACAGGAATAGATCACACAACGGTCAATGTTGGTCCTTACATGAGGCAGCTGTTGACCCTGGGGTGATCCATTCCTGACGCAGGCACTAGGTGTAGGCACTCAAGTGGGGTAGTGTTTTTATCAGGACTGGTGAGGAGTCACTGGGTGGTAGGAATTTTGCGGATCCCAGCATATTCCTGTAGTATGTGTGACAGAAATGCGAGAAAAATAGAGTTTTTATTCAACATTTCAGCTTTGCAGGGTATTCTGGGTAAGAAAACTTTGGGGAATCAACACAAGTCACACCTCTGTGGACTCCCCCGAATGTCTAGTTTCCAGAAATGTTTGGGTTTAGTGTGCTTCTCTATATGGCCGCCGAACCCAGGACCAAAAACACAGGTGCCTGCTTTACAAAACCAGTTTTGTTTTGCCATAGATAATTTTGATGTCTCCACAATACGATTTGGGCGGTGGAATTTGGGGCTGAACTAAATTGGGGAGCTCCCAAGAGAGCACTCTCTCTCTCTCTCTCTCTCTGCTTGCCGCCGCATTCACTTGCTCTCTGGGTTGGGTTAACCCACTATTACCCAGTTGCACAAACAGCTTGCGAAGGGACAGCATAACTGTCCTCATCACCTCCCTCATAATGTACTGGAAGAGGAGTTATCAAATGGGACTCCTCTGACTGAAAAATCACTCCCAGAGTCTGCGCCATTGTCCTATCCCTCAGATGCTGTCTCAGTATCTGATGTCTCAGTCTCTGATCCTATGTCAGAGTTGTCCTCTATAACCAGAGTGACGGCAGCAGTCATCCATCAAGTCCTCTATAACCCGAGTGACAGCAGCAGTCATCCATCAAGATGCCATCTCTGCTATTGGCTAAACTGTTGCTCTAAAACACTAGCCTACGTAGACAGTCACAAAATCGATGGTGTGTGTGACATTTGTGCAACAGTAGAGGCCACCTTACCTGCGCTTCTTCCCTCAATCAGCACGTTCTTTCAAAACACCTTGTCACATACAATTCGTCACAGTCTTTAGCACCTCCTGCGCCCAGTCCAACAATCATTATTGGTGCTCCCACTCCCTCCTCCTCGGATTCCCTCATTACCACCCAGCAAAAGTGCCCTTCATCTCTCCATAGCCGCCATCCACCCCGCACATACATTTCATTGGTATTATAGCGCAGGTAATGGCTGACTTTACTAATGTACTCAGCTATTTACATAAAATACAGATTTGCTCTTTGCAGTAGGCATATAAACCTTCTGCGCTTCTTTATGGCACTAAAACTGCCACTAGACAAGTCTGACCCTTTTGTAGCAGAAACATAGTCACAATATTTACTTGACTTTTTTATTGCTGCCTAAAAGCTACAGTTGAAAAGCGTCAGTTGAAGTATGTGCATTGCTTTGAAGACGCAAGCTGCAACTGCAAGACAACTGGCGGCAAATCTATATATATATATATACATACATATATATATATATATATATATCACTTTTATATGTGGGTCTGGTTTTCCTGGGGGCCGATCGCAGCCCCCAGGGAAACCACACACATATTGACAAAAGTGATATATATATGACAGCCAACCACCTGAAACTCAACTCAAGCAAAACCGAAATAATCCTCTTTGGCCCACACAAAAACGTCTGGGACCCCTCATGGTGGCCCACCACGCTAGGCCCTGCACCCACCCCCGCCAACCACGCACGCAACCTCGGCATCATCCTAGACTCCTCCCTCTCGATGACCCAACAAATTAACGCTCTCACCTCCTCATGCTTCAACACACTCCGTATACTGAAAAAAACATTCAAATGGATCCCCACAGAGACCAGAAAAACTGTCACTCACGCACTCATCAGCAGCAGACTTGATTACGGAAACGCCCTCTACGCCGGCACCACTCTAAAACTCAAGCACAAACTACAGCGCATCCAGAACTCAGCAGCACGACTCATCCTCGACCTCCCCCGACACAAACACATCTCTCCACACCTCAAATCCCTCCACTGGCTCCCCATTGACAAAAGGATCACCTTCAAGATCCTCATCCTCGCACACAAATCCCTCCACAACACAGGCCCTGCCTACCTCAACGAGAGTCACCTTCCACACCCCCACACGAAACCTCCGCTCAGCTGACCTCTCTCTCGCCTCTGTCCCCGCATCAAACACACCCCCACCGGGGGCAGATCCTTCTAATACCTTGCACCCAAAACCTGGAACGCCCTCCCAACCCACCTTCGCAAGACCCAAAACCTACTTCTTTTCAGGAAGGGCCTCAAAACCTGGCTTTTCGAACAGTGATCCTCCCAGGCCCTTCCCCCCTAACCCCCCAGCGCCTTGAGACCCTCACGGGTGAGTAGCGCGCTTTATAAATCTCTTTGATTGAATGATTGATATATATATATATATATATATATAGATCTATCTCTATATATATATATCTATCTACATAGATATATCTCTAGATAGATCTAAATATATATATACATATATCTATATATATCTATAGATCTATCTATAGATATATTCTTGTACATAGATATATCTACATAGATATATCTATCTATATATATAGATCTGTATATATATATATATATATATATATATATATATATATATATATATATATATATATATATATAAATATATATATATTTTTTTTTGTATGGTTTCCCTGGGGGCCAAAATGGCCCCCAGGGAAACCCTACAACAACTAAAAAAAATGTTGCCCCCTGTCCATTTATTTTTTATTTGTATTTTTTCTGAAAAAAAAAATGTTTCCCCTGGGGGGGCGCAATCACTTTCAGAAGGCCTCATAAGAAAGGGGAGAGTCTCCCCTTTCTTACGAGGCCTTCCTGAAACTGTTTCCTGGCGCCCGATCGCAGCTGTGCTGCGATCGGGGCCAGGAAACACTTTCAGGAAGGCCTCGTAAGAAAGGGGAGACTCTCCCCTTTCTTACGAGGCCTTCCCGAACGTGGGGAAGGCCGTTATTCCCATCGGAGCAGGAAGCGGCCGCAAGGCTGCTTCCTGCTCCGATTGGGAAATCTACTTTGTTACGTCAGCACGCCTCGCGGTGCGCTGACGTCAGAAAGGGGCGGGTGGGGGCGGAGACACGGAAACTTCTGTGTCTCCCTGGGTTATAAAAAGAATAAAAAATCCTCGGGTGCGATGCACCCGAGGATTTATTAACCCCCTCCCTGGTGTCGGCCACTGGTCGTGACCCGCACCAGGGAGGTAGTGCGGGCGTCGGCCAGTGGCTGACGCCCGCAGTGAAGGGGTTAATCTCCTCCACAACTTGTATGTGTAAAGATCTATGAAACAATATTATTACGCCATTCTTATTATGAGCTGCAGAGGAACCAATAACATGACCAACCCAATTTCTATTCAAACTTTTAAAGTCCTGCTCTTTAAGATGAGTTTCTTGTACAAGAGCAACTTGACAATTAAATTTAGAGAGATGTTTGAGCACTCTTTCTTTCTTAACTGGATTACGTAAACCCTTAACATTCCATGAGATAATACGAAGACTGGTCATTGAACTAGTATAAGACATTTAGACAACAGAACCTTGCTGAAACCTAAGAGACAAACAACATGTGAATCATAGAAGAAGGTGGAAGGGAAACTTATGAACATAAATCTAAGTGAGGTTACGTGGTGATGCCAATCTTGCATTGTAGGACATAAAAAATAATAAAGGAAGAAAGAAAATTAAAAAGAGAAAAAAACAGAGAGAGAGAAAAAGAAATGGGTAACAAAAGCACCCCATTGATAAAAGAAAGAAAAGATTACAAAAAGCCAAGAAGCTTCAGTCATAATTGTCTTAAAGAAAAGAAAAATACATCGCATGGGAGAAAGGGAGGAGCATGAAGAGAAAAAGAGTCCAATCAGCAACAGTACCCCAGAGGAACTACAATGATTGGATAACAAGAGAGAGGAGAGACGAGGAAACAGAATAAATACATTACAATATGAACAACCGATGACATGACTTACCAACAAGGGAAAGAACACTATGATGTTGAGATATACAAGAATATAGACACAATCGGTAAGGGGATTTTCTCAACCTGAGATTTCAACGGTTTCAATATCTGTAAAGAAGAAATACATTCACATTAACCAATCAAGTCTTGCTGAGTTCCATTGCCTCCCCTTTGTGAGTATTTATAAACTGTTTCAGATCAGAGGGATTTTCAAAAGTAGTTGTTCTGTCCTTGAAGGTGACCCTAAAGAAGCAAGGGTGAATAAGGCCAAATCTAACATTCATAGATTTTAAGGCTGGTCGGAGATCCAGAAATTCGTTCCTTCGTTTGGCGGTCACCGTGGCCACATCCTGGCTAAAGAAAATCTTTTGGCCCGACCACAACATTTGTTTACGTTGTTTGGCGGCAGTCAAAACAGTCATTAAATCTGAGTACTGTAGGAAGTAGGCGATAATTCCTCTTGGTTTTGAGGGAGAAGAGGGACCAATTCGATGGGCTCTCTGGATGTTGAGAGCAGTAGTATTCTGAAGACCAACAATCTTTGGAATATGAATTTGCAAGAATGTTATCAAATCGTGGCCTTCTGAGCCTTCTGGAATTCCATAAATGCAAAGATTATTTAGCCGGTTGCGATTTTCCAAATCTTCTGTCTGTTTTTTAAGTAGTATGACTTCCTTAGTCAAGTTATCAACTTTACTAGTAGTATCTTGTATGTCACTGATCCTCTGTTCCACCTCAGAAAGTCTAGAATGCAGACGTGACCATTTCTCCTCAATTCGCTGTAACGCAATATTTGTCTCCATAACAAAAGGCTTTATTAGCTTAAGCTCATCCATAATGTCATCCAA
This sequence comes from Pleurodeles waltl, assembly GCF_031143425.1. Lineage (NCBI taxonomy): Eukaryota > Metazoa > Chordata > Amphibia > Caudata > Salamandridae > Pleurodeles > Pleurodeles waltl. Next base: position 1,246,307,542 of record NC_090445.1, read on the forward strand.
TGTGAGGGGCAATGGAGACTTAGTTAGAGAGGATGTTTTTTTTTAACTCTTTTGTGGACCCCGGAGTCTTTACGACCATTAGAGTTAGAGACAGAGGATACAGATATTTTGGAAGTATGAGGGGCTTCCATTTCAGCCACACAGTGTATATTTAATACAATAGTTTAGATAATGTTCCTGCAACATCGATCAAGTCACCTCAGAGGACAGATATTGAAACTTATAGTAGAAAATCCCGAATAAAATGACTATAGCAGCTTCAAGGGTGGCATCCAAGAGTGTCAAAAAGGTATTAAGTTCTCCACATTGATTAAAGTAGCCAAAAGACAAAAAAGAAAATATTTTTAAAGAATAAAATAAAATAAAATCCTCTCAAAATGGCGGCCGCATTCCTGACAGAAAGGGAGCAGTAGGTTGAAAAGATTAAACTCTGTAAAATACCAGAGTTTAAAAAAAAGAAAAAACTCACCATACTGCTCCCTGCTTGTTCCAACATCAAATTCTGGAAAAAGAAATAGCCAGCTGTCAAAAACGCCTCCCTCCGCTAAAAATACGTCCTCGGCAGCTCGGGAGCGTCGTTATCGAGTGGCCATCTTAGCTGCTCCGGCGCACGATCTTCCGCCAGAATGATGTCTTAACCAGTGATGATCAACAAACAGAGAAGGCTATAAACCCTTTTTTGAGGAAGACTATTCAAATACACTACATGAACATGGCACTTTTTTCATCTTTTTGACATCTTTTTGAAGACATCACCCTTGTTAGGCCGAATTATGTCTTAAGTAGTAAAGATTCACATAGAAAGAAGATGGTATTCAATATTTTCACGCTCATCCACCTTAGAACTTTGTTTGAAGAAACAATAAATAAGAATTAGGAAGTCTGAAAGGTAGCTTTTGTGTGAATTGCAGACTGCCTTCATTGCATTCTGTCCATCCAGTTTGCGTCTTTAAATATTCAGTATAATGTCCAAATGTAACATTCAGGGGGTGATTCTAAGTCTGGCGGGCGGCAGAGGCCGCCCGCCAGACTTCCCCCTCCAAAATACCGCTCCGCGGTCGGAAGACCGCTGAAGGTATTCTGGGTTTTGCACTGGGCTGACGGGCGACCGCCAAAAGGCCGCCCGCCAGCCCAGTGCAAAACTACCTTCCCACGAGGACGCCGGCTCCGAATGGAGCCGGCGGAGTGGGAAGGTGCGACGGGTGCAGTGGCACCCGTCGCAAATTTCACTGTCTGCAATGCAGACAGTGAAATTCTTTGTGGGGCCCTCTTACGGGGGCCCCTGCAGTGCCCATGCCATTGGCATGGGCACTGCAGGGGCCCCCAGGGGCCCCACGACAACCCATACCACCATCCTCGCTGCGCCGCCATGGAGGATTCAAATGGGCAGCGGAAAACCGGCGGGAGACCGCCGGTTTTCCACTTCTGACCGCGGTCAAACCGCCGCGGTCAGAATGCCCAGCGGGGCACCGCCAGCCTGTTGGCGGTGCCCCCGTCATTTTAGCCCTGGCGGTCTTGGACCGCCAGGGTTAGAATGACCCCCTAAGACCTCTGTGGAATTCGATAGCCAAAGTACAGTATGTTCTTCCAGAAATCAATATTTGTCCTGCTTTAAAGTGTGTAATCTCAGTGTGCAATTTAGATCCATCTTCTCTACATCATTGAAACATTGCTATAATGTATTTACCACTTCTCTGTATAATCAACATAGACAATATACTTGATTTACAAGTTGAATAGGTCATAGTTTGATCATTAATTTTTATTAGTTTTTCAAAAGACACACTTTTACAATCTGAGTTTAATATAGAAATTGCTCAGACTGGATTTTAGTGGTAGATGAGAAAGAGCATTTTTCACACTAATGGTTTCATGTATAACTGAATCCAAATATATCATCAATATTTACAACTTCTTGGAAAATTCCAAGGATTACCGTAATAAACTCCCGTGCATCTTTTTGAGCATTTAGATTAAAGACTACAGATCCACTACATTTGTTTACTAGTTCTCGAATTCCTAAAGCAGGATTTATTACACTTCTGTTACCAGATGTGTGTTGAAGGCAATTAGGTAATGCTGTGTACAATGTGTTCTGTGGTTTTTCCTGGACTGAATTTACAGCATGTGGAAGATGGAAGAGAACACTGAGAACAACATTAGAATAGATGTTTACACCATTAGTGTTATACAACTGGCAACCTACAATATCTCCATTGTTTTCCAGTTTTCTTTTGTTCACAGTTTTTTATTTAGCTTTGCTTTCTGTCTTTTCTATAATTTTCTTCGATCTTTTAGCTAGTTTCCGCTTAGGACATAATACACTTTTTTCATAAACCGGACACTGCCCTAAATGAGGAACATAGTTGCTTCTTAATCTGTTGTATTCTCTAACACAATTTGCGTCTGCACTAAACTTCTTCTCATCAAAATCAATCAGAAACAAACCACATAATGTTCAAATTTGTGACAATGCTACATATGACATTCCTTCTTTAAAAAAAGTACTTCCAATATTGATAAATGCAGCATCAACACTTGTGGCAAATTTACAGGAAAGTGACGCATCATAGATGATGCACCACATTTCTTGCGCCCCCCTACCGGCACCTAATGACACTATGGTAGCGCCGTATTTATGATACGGTGCACCATTGCGGTGATTAGGCAAATGGCGTGAGAACTTTTGATGCAATTGTGGCACTTTGCTGCACTAGCATCAAAAATGTTGATGCTAGTGCATCAAAGTGCAAGGAGGCCCATAGGTCACTATGGGTGCCTCATTTTAACACCTGCTTTGATCAGGCATTAAAAATGATACCAAAAATGGTGCAGGGAAGTCTTGTAAGTTTCACTGCGTCATTTTTGAAGGTGTCCTAGCACTGTAACGCCCCCCTTGCATACATTATGCCTGGTGCAGGCATAATGTGATGCAAGGGGATACAAAGTGGCACAATGCATGCATTGCGCCACTTTGTAACTGTTCTGCGGGAAAAAATGCCTCCTTAACATCACATTAATGTAAAAAAAAATGAAGCTAATGAGGTTCAAGGAGGCACTAGGGGCTTGTAAATATGCCCCTTAAACCTTGATACTTTTGGATAGTTATGGCATATGCAAGACAGATTGGAAACTGTTTTCGGTGCACATACAAATCTGTCACGAGGAAAAACGTACAACACACCATCCAATTTGCTTGAAAACCTGATCAAACTTTATAGCTAAGAATTCAACCTCATCATGGTTAGGAAATTTGAAGAAATCAACAACCTTACCAGTGGCATCATTTACCAATCCTTCTTCAGCATTTAAATTATGTCTTAAAATTACTCTACAGTTTTTACAGACATGTAAATGCTTATCTAGTCTAGCAGTCCTGCACATAGATTTCTCCAAAGAGTTCAATTTATCTTGTAATTTTTCGCTGAGAAATACAGTTACTTCTTGATGTTCCATTTTGACAATAGCAGTAACTTCCAAATTGTCTCCATTCTCCAGTTTTAGTAAATCTTCATAAAAGTGAGCACCCTCTTCAAGTGTAGGCATCAAAGAAAGCATGGGTCTACCCTTTTTACAAATGTTATCCATTAGCTCCGCTGCAAGTAATTTCTTAATAATTCAACTTTCCAACAGTCTTATCTCCTCTGACAGAATTCCTACTTTAATGTCCTTTAAAATGTTTCCATACTCCATGTCACAGGCGTGAAGTATATTTTCACAAGTTCCTTGTATTGAAAATATTGAAAACTGTTTACATTGCCAATACTTCCTAATGAGCTTTGAGTCTCTTCATGTCAAGGAGTTTTGAAAACAGGCTGTCCTTTTACAGGAGCAAGTTGTAGTAGGTCTCCAAAAACAATCAAATGGTTACATCCAAACAAGACATCATATTCAGTTTTTAATATCTGTTGCATTCTTAGGTGAACAAAAGTAAGCATTAGATTTGAAACCATGCTTCCCTCATTAATAATCAAAAGCTTCATTTGCTTTAGAACACTTGCCACCTCATGGCAAGCTTTATCAGATAACTTATGGTATTCCAGTTTATGTAGAGTAATTCCTTTGATATTGTGTGCAGCTAGTCCAGTAGGTGCTGTTACTACACCCAATAAGTTTGAATCTGTAGCATTTTATAGATAAGTAGAGATAACTTTGATTAAAAAGCATTTCCGGTACCAGCTTGGCCACTAATATATAATAATATTGGTTTGAATGAGTAGCAATTGCATTCTTTCTTCTCTTACTTCAATATAAATGTATTTTTGTACATTGTTGAGCTGTCCAACTAACTGTGCAAAAATCTACAGATTCTGGTCTTGCTTGTTCCATTGCAGTTTCCACTTTATTCATAGATATTGCAGCTTCATGTTCAATAATAAGTTGTCCAGGAAGATCCTGATTTAAAGCAGCAGACCTTTGGCTGCTTTGAGAGCTATCTTTAAGTAGCTCAGCAGCTATCATTTCTTCCTTTTGGATCTCATCAGTTAACATTTGTAAATAATTTAGAAAGATGGGACACTGATTAGTATCTTTGACAGCATCAAAAGAATCTTCATAGCAGTCATAATCTCCAAGTAATTCCAATTTAGTATGCCAAGGTTTGAATAGTTGAAGAAGAGCTAAAAAGAAAAGATCTCTTTTCTCAGGAGTTTGGCAGCTAAGTTTTCAATGGTTAATTATAATTTGTTCTTCATGTTTCACTAAACATCTCTCTCATCCACGTACTGCATATGTTTCTTCTTCTAGATTTTTACGTACATTACTTCTATATCTGAAGTTTTGATGAATTTTATAAAGGCACTTTTCTTCAAGATGTTGACTTCTTCTTGGATAGTATGTATCTAACATATTTGATTTTAGAATGCCAGTACATTCTGGTTGAAACTCTGCCAGGTGCTGAATTTCAAGGAAGGGCTTTGATACTCTGGGGGTCATTACAACATTGGCGGTAAAAGCCGCTTACTGCCGTGCAAAAGACCGCCAACACACGGCCGCGGCCGCGGAATTCCGCCACAGCTATTATGACCCACATCTCGGAATCCAACAAAATTCCACCACACCAAAGGTCAGTGATAAACTGGCGAAAACAAATCCTCCACCGCCACGCCAACAGGAAAACGCCCACACTATCACGACACACAAATCCACGCGGCGGTCTTTCAACTGCGGTATCCCATTGGCGGTACACACCGCCACGCTCAAAATACACACACTTCTACAAAACACAGCCACATTGGACAATTCGAAATACACACACCTGATACACATACACACACCACTCCCACACACCCAATACAATATAAAACACACACCCACATCACCCACAAACCCCTATGACCACAATTACAGAGAGAAGGCCAGAGAGAGACAATACAAACAACTACCAAGCATCCACAGGCACACCAGACCATCACCCACACTACTTCCACGCACAAAACACCACACACCACCACATATCACCACACTTATCACCACATACACCACCCCACACATCACCTACTCCACCCCATGGCACGGCAAAGACACCCCAGGTTCTCGGAGGAGGAGCTCAGGGTCATGGTGGAGGAAATCGTCCGGGTAGAGCCACAGCTATTTGGAGCACAGGAGCAGCACACCTCAATTGCAAGGAAGATGGAGCTATGGCGAAGAATAGTCGACAGGGTCAACGCAGTGGGACAACACCCAAGAAATCGGGACGACATCAGGAAGAGGTGGAACGACCTATGGGGGAAGGTGCGTTCCGTGGTCTCAAGACACCACATCGCGGTACAGCGGACTGGCGGCGGACCCCCACTTCCTCCCCCACAACTAACAACATGGGAGGAGCAGGTCTTGGAGATTCTGCATCCTGAGGGCCTCGCAGGAGTAGGTAGAGGAATGGACTCTGGTGAGTCAAACCTTTAACTACTTCATCCCCCACCCTACCTGCATGCTATCACAGACCCCCACCCTTGCCCCCTCCCCTATCACTCCAACTCCTCACTAATGTACTAATAACACAAACCACACATCCCAACACCAAGACCTGCATGCAACACCAAAGCATGGACACCCATCACTTTAGCATGCCCACTGCGCATACCCATAACATCCCCCTCAACCATCATCACACAAGCCCCCACACAGGAATGCTAGCACTGCGGTACAGGGTCACCCACCCATTGTACACCATGACACACACAGATGCAATAATCATGCTTTTACACCCCTGCAGGACCACTACCCAACGTCACCAGACAGGAGGGTCCAGACATCTCCACCCCACCCACAGAAGAGGCCCACAGTGATGACAGCAGCTCTGTCCAACTGGATCCAGATGACCAGCCCGGACCATCATGGGCCTCAGGACAGTCGGTTCCGCACATCCAGTCACAGGCCGCCACAGAGCTTCCACCCTCTGGTAACACCAGCACAGCACCCAACCAGCGGGCCCATACCTCCGTCCCCAGGACACGTCAATCAGCTGTGTGTCCACCACTACAGGGAACCCAGGCTAACCCACCACCCCAACAAAAACAGGGACCTGGGGGCAGTGGTAGTGGGCACACGGTCCAGGGGACGGAGGTCCAAGAACACAGGGGAACTGGGAGGGCTGCTGTGCGACAGGGGGTGGACAGGCCAAGGGAACCCACTCTCCACGAGGCCCTCTCCTCCATCATGGGAGCATACCACCACTCCCAGGAGACGATGGCAACGGTCCTGACCAAGTTTCAGGAGACCCAGCGCAAGCAGGAGGAACAGTATTTGGGGTTCAGGGAGGAACTCAGAACCATCAGCTCCGCCATGGGCACCATCGTAAGGGTGCTGAAGGAAATACTGAACACCAGGAGGGACACTGTGGCACTCCAAGGGGACCCTGACACTAGCATGGACAATGAACTGCCCACCACCTCCGCCGGCGCTAGTGGACAGGAGGCACCGCCACAGGACCACCACACCAGCACCCCAACCCCTGCAGACAGAGAACCACCCCGGAAGCGGTCCCTGAGATCCAGGAACAAGACGGAGCACAATGCCAAGACCCCCGCCAAGAAATGAGACCACCCTGATTGTCATCCCACTGTCTCACTTTGTAACCCTGTCCATATTTAAACTTCCCCAGCTATACTTCCTATGCCCATATGGACAATCCACCTGTGAGGCTAAAAATAGACTGGACTCTGCCATGGCCATTCCTTTAACATCACCCCTCACCATGTTACAACCCCCCTCCAATATTTAGCACTTAAATAAACACCCTTGAAGCACAACACAATCTGGAGTCAGTCTGTGATTTAGAAAATGTGTATTAGCATTGACAGTGACAAAATGCATTTTCAAATGTAATGTCAACATACCTATGTTACACATCTCAAGTCCATGAGGAATCTAAGCAGATGACACACGTTGTAAACCACACCTGTGAAACCGTAAGGGAAATGTACAACTCAGTTACCATATACTGGTTGAAATCGACAGACAGGATAGAGGTAGAAGTGCGAAAGTACTTGTAGTAGGCAGGAATGTGTTCTCACCTGTGTGTCACTGGAAATATTGCTGGATAACTGAGTCCCTGTTGTCAATGTCTTCTTCCTCTGCTTCCTCCTCATCACTGTCCACAGGCTCCACAGCTGCCACAACACCGTCATCTGGACCATCCTCCTGCAGAAAAGGCACCTGTTGTCGCAAAGCCAAGTTGTGAAGCATACAGCAGGCCACAATGATCTGGCATACCTTCTTTGGTGAGTAGAATAGGGATCCACCTGTCATATGCAGGCACCTGAACCTGGCCTTCAGGAGGCCGAAGGTGCATTCGATCACCCACCTAGTCCGCCCATGTGCCTCATTGTAGCGTTCCTCTGCCCTGGTATTCCTCACTGGGGTCAGTAGCCATGACAGGTTGGGGTAACCAGAGTCCCCTAATAGCCAAACCCGGTGCCTCTGGAGTCAAACCATCACATTAGGGATGCTGCTATTCCGTAGGATGTAGGCATCATGCACAGAGCCAGGGAACATAGCATTTACCTGGGAGATGTACTGGTCTGCCAAACATACCATCTGTACATTCATCGCATGATAACTCTTCCAGTTCCTGTACACCTGTTCATTCCTGTGGGGGGGGCTAGAGCTACATGGGTCCCAGCAATGGCACCTATAATGTTAGGGATGTGTCCAAGGGCATAGAAGTCACCTTTAACTGTAGGCAAATCCTCCACCTGAGTGAAAACGATGTAGCTCCGCATGTGTTTCAGCAGGGCAGACAACACTCTGGACAATACGTTGGAAAACATAGGCTGGGACATCCCTGATGCCATGGCCACTGTTGTTTGAAATGACCCACTTGCTAGGAAATAGAGCACTGATAGCACCTGCACTTGAGGGGGGATCCCTGTGGGATGGTGGATTGCTGACATCAGGTCTGGCTCCAACTGGGTACACAGTTCCTGGATTGTGGCATGGTCAAACCTGTAGGTGATGATCAAATGTCTTTTCTCCATTGTCGACAGGTCCACCAGCGGTCGGTACACCGGAGTATTCTCCTCACATGTCCCAGCAGACGGTGCCTAGGAATGACAACAGCGACCACAGAGTCAAACAACTCAGAGGTATGTACCCACAGTCTACACAGAACACCATTCATACACAAAATGTGGCCTGTATTTGTGTTGTGAGACAAGGCCTAGGTCTGTGTGATGCAGTTGGTAATTAGGGCATGTGGTCCCCTGAAATGGCGGCTGCCTGACCTCTAAATGGGGACAATGGGATGTGAGGTAACTGCGCTGGCGTTGTACACCGTCGCAGTAGGCGGTCGAAGACAGCGGCGCAATGCTGCATTGGTTAACATTGGACCCTATGGGTCCCAGGAGCCAATGACGATGTACGCCGGCGGTGATGGTATGCACCGCCGTGGACGTGACCGCCATTTTCTATCTGTTCAATCACTTGATACCTGATCTTCGACAGGAGAGGACATACACTGCAAGTGCTGCTGTGACCTCGGTCTGGAAGAGACAATGGCTCGTGCGTCTAGGGAAATGGCCCCCTGTCTTCACGGCAGAGGAGTTGGAGAAGCTTGTGGACGGGGTCCTCCCCCAGTACACGCTACTCTACGGTCCTCCAGACCAACAGGTAAGTACACAGGGAGCATGTTGTAGGGGCTATGCCTGTGTGGAGAGGGCTGGTTGTAAGAAGGACGGGGGCACAGTTCTGCGTGCATGAAGGGCTGTGAATGCATGTGGCACATGGCAAGGGTAGGGATGGGGGCCAATCACTTAGACAGTGAAGTTGTTAATGACTTCTCTTCTTCCCCTGTACATGTCATGTAGGTCAGCGGCCACCAGAAGAAGGAAATTTGGCGTGCCATCGCCAAGGACGTCCGGACCCTGGGGGTCCACCACAGACGGAGTACCCACTGCCGGAAAAGATGGGAGGACATTCGCGACTGGAGCAAGAAGACGGCGGAGGCTCAGCTGGGGATGGCCTCCCAATGTGGGATGGGTGCCTGTCGAACCATGACCCCCCTGATGTTCTGGATCCTGGCGGTGGCCTACCCTGAGTTGGATGGGCGCTTAAGGGCATCACAGCAGACAAAAGGGGGTGAGTACACTATCATTCAGCGGACTTTGCGCGCAGTGAAGGTGTCTGGGTGGGGGAGGAGGGCTGTGGGTTTCCCTAGGCCAGGGCGAGTTCCGTAGGCTGGGCCCTCCATAATGCAGGCCATGTGGCACCCCAGCCTACCTCTGTAGAGGGCCAAGTACAGATATTCATGCCCCTCTGTCATCTATGTGTGCAGATGTCGACCATAGCCATGTAGGCCATATCCCAGGAATTGCATCTGTAGAGCCCAACAGCGCGACGTAGTGCAGGGGGCTGCTGTGTCTGTATAGTTCGCCAACGGTAGCAGTAAGCCATACACTCAACCTGTCTTTCTTCTGTCGTCCCCCCCCTTTTGTGGTCTCCCTGTTCTTGTGTGCATCAGCATCATCAGGCGGAGGTACAGTGGCATCGGAGCACGGTGGTGCTGCATCCCACATGGCCATGGAGGCCCACACCACGGACTCAGAATACACCAGTGGGACGGAGGGCGAGGGCAGCACCACGGCGGTCACAGGATCTGCAACCAGCGACACGGACTCGTCCTCCGATGGGAGCTCCATTGTGGTGGTGGCAAAATCTGTGCCCCCTACTTCTACAGGTACAGCCGCCACCCCCCCTACCAGCACCGCCCTCCCAGCAGCTCCTCAGCCTTCGCCCGTGCCCGCTCACCCAGGAGGGTGGGCATCACCTTTGCCCCAGGCACCTCAGCCCCTGCCCCAGTCACCTCTGCTGCCCTCAGTGAGGAGGCCATTGACCTCCTCAGGTCCCTCATTGTTGGGCCGTCTACCATTTTGAATGCCATCCAGGGTGTAGAAAGGGAATTGCAACACACAAATGCATTCCTGGAGGTCATTCATTCTGGTCAGGCTGCCCTTCATTGAACCCTGCAAACTCTGGCCTCAGCACTGATGGCAGCCATTGTCCCTGTCTCTAGCCTCCCCCCTCCAACTTCCTCCACCTGACCCAATCCCCTCTACCTCAGCCTATCCCAAGCACACCTACAGACCAGCATGCACACACGTCAACACACAAGGGAAGCTCAGGCAAACATAAGCACCACACATCCCACAGGCAGTCACGCAAGCATCGCACACATACAGACACACCAACATCCACTGCCTCCACTGTGTCCCCCTTCTCCTCGTCTCCCTCCTCCCTCCCAGTTTCGTCTACACTCACACCTGCATGCACTACCACTACAGCGACTACGTCCCGCACCAGCACACCCACAACCACACCCGCTCACGTGCAGTCACCACCCCAACTCCCATTTACACGTCCCCTGTGTCCTCTCCCAGTGTGTCTGTGATGCCCCCTCCCAAGATACACAAACGCACGCACACACCCACCCAACAGCCATCCACCTCACGACAGCCTCCAGCCCATGCACCTGCACCCAAATCCACAAAACTTACACCTCCTACAACCACCACCTCTTCGTCCACTCCCAAACCCCCTCCATCTACCCGTCCCAGTGTCTCCCAAAAACTTTTCCTGGCCCCCCTTAACCTATTTCCCACCATCCCCCGTCCAACTCATAGGTCCCGTACTAGCACCTCAGCCAAAAAATCTCCGGGACCAGTGGTGCCTGTTGTTACAGGTATGTGGAGTGCACCGGCCACCAGGACAGCCAGTGTGGCACGGAGCCACAGCACAGCCAGTCCCCCCCCGTGAAGCACCAGAAGTTGGCCAGTGCCCGGCGGGAGAGGGGGAAGACTCCAGTCAGCAAAGCCGCCTACAAGGGTCCGGGGGCAGTGTCGACTCAGCTGTGACTCCTCCCAAGGTGAGGAAAGGGCAGAATAAATCTCCAATGTCTGGGAGGAGCAGCACGGCGGAGAGGACCGCCATCATCCCCGCTGCCCAGGAAGCCACCGCCAGCCCCATCGTCACTGGCCAGGAGGCCACCACCAGAGTCACTGCCCAGGAGGCCAGCCCCATCGTCACTGGCCAGGAGGCCACCGCCAGAGTCACTGCCCAGGAGGCCAGCCCCATCGTCACTGGCCAGGAGGCCACCGCCAGCCCCAGAGTCACTGCCCAGGAGGCCACCGCCAGCCCCATCGTCACTGCCCAGGAGGCCACCGCCAGCCCCAGAGTCACTGGCCAGGAGGCCACTGCCAGCCACAGCCCAGCTGGCCAGGAGGGCCCCGCAAGCCACAGCCCAGCTGACCCATGAAGGCCCGCCAGCCACAGCCCTGCTGGGCAATGAAGGACCGCCTTGGCAAGCAGGGCAAAGACCGCCATGGAATGCACTGCTGAACAGGTCTGACACTGGCAACGCAAGCACCACTGAACAGGGCAGGACCTGACACTGGCAACGCAAGGACCGCTGAACAGGGCAGGGACCGCTGAACAGGACAAAGACCACCATGGAATGCACCGCTGAACAGGTCTGACACTGGCAACGCAAGCACCGCTGAACAGGCCAGGGACCGCGGAACAGGGCAAAGACCGCCATGGAATGCACCGCTGAACAGGTCTGACACTGGCAACGCAAGCACCGCTGAACAGGGTAGGGACCACGGAACAGGGCTAAGACCGCCATGGAATGCACCGCTGAACAGGTCTGACACTGGCAACGCAAGCACCGCTGAACAGGCCAGGGACCGCTGAACAGGGCAGGGACCGCTGAACAGAGCAAAGACCGCCTTGAAATTGCACCGCTAGCCCATTTGCGGCAGGGGCAGTGACGCAACTTGGACCGTCACGGGGTGTGTGCTGCACTCTGGGCACAATGCCCCCTCCAGAACCAGTGGAGACTGTTATCCACTTGAGAGACTGTGGCTTTGCACTCCCCAGGATATAGCAGTGGGCAAACCACCCACTGTAGAGACTTGTGAGACTGTGGCTTTGCACTCCCCATGATGGTACAGTGGGCAACCTACCCACTGTAGAGGCTTCAGAGACTGTGGCTTTGCACTCCCCAGGATGGTAGAGTGGGCAACCCACCCACTGTAGAGACTTGAGAGACTGTGGCTTTGCACTCCCCAGGATGGTACAGTGGGCAACCCACCCACTGCAGAGACTTGAGAGACTGTGGCTTTGCACACCCCAGGATACATCAATGGGCATGGAGCCCCCACGTGGATCTGGCGTGGTGCACTCATCCGGCTGAGGTGCCCCCCTTCCCTTCCCCCTGAGGTGCCTGTTGTATTTCTATCTGATGCCCCAGCAGTGTTCTCTCCACTCTTTTGGGCCCAGTGATCCACGGACAATGAATGGTGCATTACCTGCACTACTAATCGTGGTGTATATTTTGTTGGTAGTGTATATATGTATATATTTGCTTCCTGTATTTTGATATATTACAATGGTTCAACTCATTTCCTTTTGTGTTTCCATTCTTCCGGGGGGGTTGGTGGGTGTTACTGTAATGTATAGATATGCATTGGTGTGTGTGTTGTAGTGGGTGAGGGTCGGGGTGGGGGTTGGGATGTTGGTTGTGTGTCCCCCTGTTTTTTGCCTCCACCCTCCCCTATGTCGTAGGTGAAGTACTCACCGTGCTCTTCGCCGCCGGCATTGATGATCCTCGTATAGGAGCAGGAAGACTATTGCTGGCAGAATATGGAGTTCCGGCTCCATGGTGACCCTCTTCCTCGTGGAGTGTGTAGAGGTGAGCGTTTTCCCTTTGAAATGGCTGTTTCTGCCGTGTTTTTATCCACGGTGAATCCGCCCCGGAAAAGGTGGCGGATTGGTAGGTTCTGATACTGTGGGCGGTACATTGTCTCCCGCCTGTTTGTTGGCGGTGACCACCGCGCTGTTTGTCTGCACAGCCGTGGCGGTCGGAGTGTTAAAGTGGCTGTCTTTGTTGGCGGTTCCCGCCACAGTCATAATTCCTATTTTTTTACCGCCGGCCTGTTGGCGGTTTTGCCGCCGCTTTAACACCGTCCGCCAGGGTTGTAATGACCCCCTCTGTTTCTTATAGTAGGTAGACCAAGACTTAAGCAGACAATTCCTTTAGATTTTGAGAACAACCTTGTCAAACTCAACCTGTCAAGCTGAATGAATGCAATTTCTTGTTAAGTGTCATCTCTGTAGAAATCTCCTCCCATAGCCCCTTCATCTCCGTTTTGTTAGATTTTGTAATGTATTATGTGTTGTACCGAGCCACAGCAATGAAGTTGTCTGCAACAAATTGTATGTCAATGTCAGCATTCCACATTTCTAAAATCACAGGATTGTAGTCATTAATATATTTACTATCTTTGGTTCTCCTTAAGTTATGTGCGTTTTTTGAGGATTTCTGTGTGACCGAAGACAAGAAACTGTTTACTCTTCCTTTCGAAATGACAGGTTGTGGAAATCAAAATCAACATATTGTGTAAAGGTTTTCTTTTAACCTATTTGTATGAGGACAATACTTTGCACATCTGTGTGTTTGGAAACGCAAAACGTGTTCGCTGAGACCTTTTTCATCAGTGTGTTTTGGTATGGTACATGTGACATACTGTTCTATAAAAGACAACACTGACTCATCACGTTCTCCTCCAAATTTGGGTGCATCACTTATCCATAGCAGCATGTGAATGTGAGGAGCAACACTTGCCTGGTACTGTTTCCACCAAAAGAAATCACTTACTTCTCCAAGAGGAGGCTTGCTTTTGTTGCAGATAAAAGCAAGCATAGTTTGGAACCTGTGGCTGAAATATCTACAAACATTCACAGGACACCTTTGACACATTTTCTTGGATAAACATGCTAATTAATGTCCTTGTAAATTACTGTGCTTTCTTACTTTACATGGATCTAATCCTTGCAAAATTGAAAGTTTTTGCTTCAGACTTCTACGTGGGAAGTCATGTACAAAAGTGTGTAATAAATCAATAGATTACTGATGAATGCTACAAATACTGCTACAATTCCATTTGTAAACAGGTCACTGTCTACGCCTTCCTAGAACCTCTTCAGCTATCACCTCTACCATATTTCTAGGAACACTCTCATCTTTTTCAATAGGACTCCCATCATTCATCTCATAACATTAACCAATTGAATCAGCTGCATGTACTAATGTGTTCTCTTGCAAATAGCCTTCTTCATTAAAGAAGGGTTCTATACTAGACAAATACTTCCACTCACCACTAAATAATATATAAACAAATGTGTTTATTAACGAGTCTTTTTCTTTGGCTGCATCTCTTCATACACAAAACCTTTTTATCCAATGTTCTCATCCTCTTGATAATCAAAATGAAAAGCTTCCTCTTCAAGGCAAACACCCTACCACCTACAGCATCAGCACATTTTCTTGTTTCACTACTTCTTTTCTCCTTCTGTACTGCTTCATATTTGTAATGAGATTCTGAATTACCCTGGCACAAAACATTCTTACTTTAATTTCTTTAAACTGTTGTTGTCTTCTGGTAGAGCTTTTGGCTTTCTTCTTGGACTTCTTGCTTCTAATCTGATATTTTTTTTACTTTCTGTGACTGATTTAAAAGTGTCCCTTTTGTATTCTTCATTTTGCAAACATGTTAGTTTCCCACAAACAGTTTTTAAAAATGTTTTGGTTTTCTTACCAGCAGCTCCTTTCTCTTTAGTGACATTGTCCAGATGTTGGACTTGTTTTTTCTGACTTGCAAGTAGGTAATATAATTTCCTCCATTTCTTTTTTTCTTATGTTTTCTTTGGCAATTTTGGTATGTCTTGTAATGCAGGACTAGATCTCTGAAAATAAAAAAAAATACTGCTGTGTATACCTTCTCATCATATACTATTCAATTTTATATTATAACAATATCAATGTAATAAAAAATGGACCAATATAGTCTTACAATCTACATGTGTTTGTTTTCTGTTTAAAAAACAGTACCCCTCATTGCTATCATGTGTATGACTGTCTGACTCACTGGTTCAGTTTATGAATGTATGTGTGCTTCACTGCAGTATAGTGTGTATCAGTGTATGCTTGGGTATCTTCTCAGCTACATTAGTGTTTCTCTAAGTATATTAGTCTATAAATAACTGTTACCCTGAGTGTGTCATCATATGTATCAATCTATGCATAGGAGTATAATTGTAGGTATAAGTATATGCCTTCTTGTGTTACTGTATGGATTAGATTCTAACTGGGTGTATCAGTGTATGTATAAGTATGGTATTATATGTGCTAGTGTCTATATAATTCTATACATAGGGTTTTACTGTATCCATCTGACTCTTCCTATGTTGAAGCCAATTGAATATTATGAATTTCCAGCTTTAGACGTCTACTAATGTATCAACTTTTTAAAAATGTATTTTGTTATTTATCTTTGATTTACCACATGTTTCCTCTTTCTAGCTAAGCTGCATTCTGCAACACACAAAGAAATAGGAGTGCCTCTTATTGCTTTTTTCTAAGATGGTATTGTTTCTTGCACAAAAATATTCATCCCCGCAACGGAGGTAGCCATGCACAACAGTGAAAGCCTGTCTGCATTGGGGCTAGGCAGGAATTTCTGTATCATTCCAAAGTAAAGGACAGAAATGCACTTTATCTTGTTGATAGAGCACATTTCAAAGTGGGGCAGGGCAACACTGCAAAGCACTTGCTACACTGCTTTGCAGCATAGGGCTTATAAATGAGGCTCTATATGTATTTCACCATAAGCACATACCATCCTTCCTATAACTAATGTACATCCTAGTTTAGACATAACCTCTAAATAGAGAAAAAGGAACTATAAATCTTTGTAAGTGTTTCCCAACTCAACTTGGAGGCTCAAGCGTACACAAAATATCCATAGCACTTTAGAAAAGCATGGTTGTAAACCTTGTACTTTAACTCATTCTCTAAAATGATAAATAAATTACTACATATATGAATAACATTATCAATACCTCTCTGCCTATACCTGACTTAAAATATGTTTATGTATGTCATATATACTTTTATTGTGTTTCTTTATAAACACAGCTTTGTTTAAAACTAATATTCTAATTCATGTACCTGTTAATAGCTTTTGTTGATAAACAAATACTGTCACAATCTCACTTACACTTTTTTTATTTTTTATAACAATTACATCTCAGAATAAGAATGGTAGCTCACTCTTAGACCAAACCACCAGTAATGGCATCCTGTTCACCTTTGCTCTCACTGATATTATACTAATTATCTAGTCACAAACTGCATTTCATATTTTCTTTATGTTATGCCACATCTGAATGGTTAGTGGCTGTTAACCCTTTATTCTCTTTTTTAGTAAAAAGCTTAACTTGCCAGCGTTGCCCCTGTGTAACTTCGCGGCGGAGTTGTGATTCCAGTCAGGTGTTCAAAAATATATTTCCCATTATTTTTTACCACAATTTCTTCTACATTTTTAATCCCCTGATAATACTGATTTGGAAAAATCATTCATTGTATTTCCTTGTATAACAAAACTTCTCTTATGTAAAAATGTATGTGTCCTTCAACAGCTAACCTTCTCCCCCACTTCAGCTGCCATAGAAACTCCTTTAGAACACTGTATTGTAGAGGTAGTTCAAAAGTTCATTTATTTTTTTATCAGCATACTAACTTCAATGTGTTTTGTAGAAGATGTGGTTGACTATTACAGAATACTAGCATGTCCAGAATGGCTTTACTTCATTATGAACACTTAAGAAACAATCACTGATTGACTGACTAAATATTGTACACCGCAACCTATTTTTTACCTACCAATCCATATACAATATCCATTCAAAACTATACTTTCTTTTAAATCAATTGCACCCTCCATTTTAACCACCTCATAGCTATGTGTTTTGGGCTAGTGCGTATGCTAGGAAGAGTGGCATTGACAGAGACCAGGGTTTGTCTAATGTGGCTATTACTTGGGGTGGCCAAAGAGGGTTAAAGTGGCAGCAATTGCTTCCATTAAAAAACTCAACTCTCAACTGCTTCCATTGGATGAAAGCATTAGAGCTTGCCAACCCCCTCACCCCATAATTATGCAATGTGGCTGGGGTAGGAGTGGAAATCCTAATGAAGGATACCTTTGTTCAATTAATGCACCTTTCCCTCGCACTGTCTTTGTGTTCTCTTATATATGCCAGGAGCACAAATGGAAATGGTCAACTGAATTCTGTCCACAAATAGGCAAAGCCAGGAAACATGTCAATAAAACAGTTTCAGCATTCCTCAGATACCAAAACATAGGCTCAATCTACAATAATAACCTCCACTTTGACATGGTTGAGATATGTAGAAAAGATGGTGTTCACTTTTCAAGATGAGGCTAACAGACTATTTTTGAGCAACTTAAAACTCTGCATCCACACGTATATGTACTAATCATATACACACAACAAACACAAAGGGTCTTCTTACAGCCACCCTATCTCCCAAACACTATTTAAATTTAAAAGCAAATATGATTTTTTTTAACAAAATTTCAGAGTTGCGACACTGTCATGGATTCGCAAAGTAAAAGCACAAAGTCAATGCACAACACTCAACATATTCTTAATATGTCTTTGTTTTCCCTCTCCATGTAGCAGTACAAGGTTGAACACCTCAGTGGGAGTATAAGTGGGTATTTGAGTGAGTGCATGAGAGTGTGAGTGGGTGTGAAAATAGTTGCATGAGTGTGAGTGACTGGGAGTGCGTTTGTGACTGTCTGAATAAGTCTGTTAGTGAATGCGTAAGTATGTCTCTGGGTGTGTGAATGGGTGTGTAAGTGTCTATGTGGGTCTTTCAGTGGCTGTATGACTGTCACTAAGGGGGTCATTCTGAACCCGGCGGGCGGCGGGAGCCGCCCGCCTGGAGGGAACCGCCAGAATACCGCTGCGCGGTCAAAAGACCGCCGCGGGTATTCTGGGTTTCCCACTGGGCTGGCGGGCGACCGCCAAAAGGCCGCCCGCCAGCCCAGTGGGAAACACCCCTCCATGAGGATGCCGGCTCCGAATGGAGCCGGCGGAGTGGAGGATGTGCGACGGGTGCAGTAGCACCCGTCGCGAATTTCAGTGTCTGCTGAGCAGACACTGAAATTCAAAGTGGGGCCCTCTTACGGGGGCCCCTGCAGTGCCCATGCCACACTGCAGGGGCCTCCAGGGGCCCCACGACACCCCTCACCGCCATCCTGTTCCTGGCAGGCGGAACCGCCAGGAACAGGATGGCGGTGAGGGGGTCGGAATCCCCATGGCGGCGCAGCAAGCTGCGCCGCAATGGCGGATTCCCATGGGCAGCGGAAAGTCGGCGGTACACCGCCGACTTTCCGCTTCTGGCCGCGGCTGTACCGCCGCGGTCAGAATGCCCGGCGGAGCACCGCCAGCCTGTTGGCGGTGCTACCGCCGACCCCGGCCCCGGCGGTCCTTGACCGCCAGGGTCAGAATGACCCCCTAAGTCTGTTAGTGGATGCATGAGTGTTAGAAATGGGGTCTCTAGTTGACAGAGGTATACACCCTTATCCAAGTAGGGGTCACAATCCTAGTCAGGGTAAGTCACAACACAACCCAAATTATCCTGTGCTCGTCCTCTGGTAGCTGGGCACAGAGAAGGCATGATTAACTTAGAAGGAATTATGTAAAGTATTTGCGCAATAACTTATAGGGTAACATAGTGAAAACACAACAAAAATGCACCACACAGGTTTAGAAAAATAGGTAATGTTTATTTGAATAAAATGAGGTCAAAAACTCCAACGTACACAAGCAAAGTTATGAACTTTTAAAGATTAAATCCCTCTAAAGCGCTTAGAAACACAATAGCTCCAACTGGGGCAATCACAACATTATTGATGGAGTCGTTTCCAACAGTCCGATGCAACAGGCACTGGTCACAGAGTTGCATGGAGCCCCAGGCACAGTACCTTTAAAAACAAAGAAACTAAGACATTGCACGAAGTCATGGAGGTGATGCGTCGCTGAAGCTGGTGCTGTGTCAGTCGTTTGTGGCATCCAGAGAGGTGAGGTGTTGGTTCTGCACTGCGAGGCAGGGAAGCCAAGGCATTGGTTCTGTCCATTTGCAGGGGGAGCTGGAGCAGCATCAGTGATGAGACGCTGGTTTCTTGTGACCCGGCGGGGTAGATGGATTCAGTTCATCAAGATATGGTGTGTTGACTTCACAATGTTGTGATCACACTGCGGAACATCAGCAGCATCACAGCGATGTAAGACTTGCGTTGC
This sequence comes from Pleurodeles waltl, assembly GCF_031143425.1. NCBI lineage: Eukaryota > Metazoa > Chordata > Amphibia > Caudata > Salamandridae > Pleurodeles > Pleurodeles waltl. The sequence continues at coordinate 1,246,327,207 of NC_090445.1, forward strand.
AGGCCGTGGTCATTGCGTGCTGCGGGGACCACGGAGCCAGAGCAGACAGCGGTGTGGTGTCGGACAGCGGCATTGGTGCTGGAGTCGCTGAAGTCAGTACTGCAGTCACTGAAGTTGGTGAACTGGCTAGAAGCTGGTAAATGAAGTCTTTATTTGCCTGAGACTTCAGAACAGGAGGAAATCTCAATCCAAGCCCTTAAAGAACACTTTTGGAAAAGGCAGAGTCCTTCCAGCAAAGTCAGAGGTCAGCAGGCAGCAGGGCAACAAGCAGGGAAGCCGTCCTTTTCAGCAAAGCAGTCCAGACAAGTCCTTTGGGCAGCCAGGCAGTTGCTCTGACAGAGTCATGGTGTGGAACCAGAAGTGTCTGATTTGGTACGGTCAGAGACCCAGTATATATACCCAGAAATGCTTTTGAAGTGGTGGAAATGTCAAAGAGTGATTTTGAAGTGCACAAGTTCAGCCTAGTGCTGTCTGCCATGATCCCCGTAGGGGGTTATCAGTCCTCTGTTTGAAGGCAGACGACTGGTCGTTGAAGTGTAAGAGAGAGCCCCTCCACCCTTCCTGCCCAGGGAGACCCATTCAGTATGCTGATGAATGCAGATGTGCCTGGGTGTCCGGTGTTTATAGCTGTCTGGGTAGAATGCACATGGGGAGCTGTCAACCAGCACAGACCAGACGTAGATTGGAGACAGGCTGTAAGGTACAGGTGGCAGTATGTACAGAGAAATGCCCACTTTCTAAAAGTGCCATTTCTAAAATAGTAATATTAAATCCAACTTCACCAGTAAACAGGATTTTCTATTACCATTCTGGCCAAACTAAACATGACAGGGCTACTCCTTCCAGATCAGAATCTACCACTTAAAAGTATATGAGGGCAGCTCTAATGCTAGTCTATGAGAGAAGCAGGCCTCATAGTAGTGGAAACTGAATTTGTGAGTTTTTCACTACCAGGAAACATAAGTACATGTCCTGCCTTTTACCAAATAGGTACCCTGCCCTATGGGTTACTTAGGCCCTACCTGAGGGGTGACTTATATGAAAAAGGGAAGTTTAATGGTTAGTAAGTAGTTTTAAATGCCAAGTCGATGTGGCAGTGAAACAGAACACACGGGCCTTGCAATGGCAGGCCTGAGACATGGTTAAGGGTCTACTTATGTGGGTGGCACAATCAGTGCTGCAGGACCACTGGTAACATTTAATTTACAGGCCCTGGGCACATGTAGTGTGCTTTACTAGGACTTATAAGTACATTAAATTGGGTAGGAACCAATGTTACCACGTTTAGGGGAGATAGCACATGAGCCCTAAAACCAGCAAAAACAGGGTCAGAAAATGAAGAGAGACAACCAAAAAGTTGGGGGATGATCTCTCTAAGGCTGTCAGGTCTAACAGTGAGTGTCACTGAGTTTTTGAGTGGGTGCATGAGTGACTGTGTGGGTCGCTGAGTGGGCTTACAAGTGTATGTCTGGGTCTGAGAGTGTCTGAATAGGTCTGTGATTGTGTGTGAGAGAGTGTGAGTAGCTTTGTGAATGTGTCTGAGTATCTGACTGGGTCTGTGAATGGGTGTATGACTGCCTGAGTGGGTTTTTGAGTGGGTGTATGAGTGTCACTAGATCTGTGAGTGGGTACATGAGTGTGTCACTGAGTTTGTAAGTGGGTGCATGAATGACTGAGTGGGTCTCCGAGTGGGTGTACCATTACAGGATCTGTAAGTGGGTCTCTGAGTGTCTGAATGGGTCAGTGAGTGTGTGTGAGAAAGTGTGAGTGGGTGTTTGACTGGATCTGTGAATTTGTGTATGAGTGTCTGAGTGGATATTTGAGTGGGTGTATGAACGTCACTAGCTCAGTGAGTGAATGCATGAGAGTGTCACTGAGTTTGTCATTGGTTGCATGAGTGACAGGGGGTTATGTGAGTGGGAGTACAAGTGTTTGGGTCTCTGAGTGGGTCTACCAGTGTTTGAGTGGGTCTGACAGTGAGTATGTTAGTGTATGAGAAAGTATGTGAATATATATTCATCTAATTTTTTATCGTAAGGGTGTGCAACTCTGTCGTGACATTATGTGAGGGGGTTGCACTGAGCATTGTGACAGAGTCACAACTCCACAGTCATCACAAAGAAAGGGGGTTTTAACCATTGTAAACTAATAATGGGTCCCTCACAAACCGATTCATATCCCCCAGGGGTGTCATAGAACCTCTACCCCGATCCTGTCTATTCATTTATCACTCAAAATCCACCCCCCAGGACTGTTGCCGGTTGATAAAATGGTGGCCTCAAGTTTCTGAACAGTTTGAGGCCAGCCAATCACACTGCTCTGTCTAGCACGTAGAATCACAATGCTCTGCATATGAGTAGCAACAGATCTGTGTCCTTATATGTACAAATCTGTTTTCCAGTTAACTACGAGAACACCACTGGACCGACTCACACCATATCACAAAAAGGTAACTTTCTGGACAAGGACCCACTTTCTGCCAAATTCGGTGTAATCGCATCCAGTAGTTTTGATGCTATCGCTGTTCAAAATCCCTGTGGAAAAATGAATAGACAAAAAGTGTTTTGGGACCCCTCCTTTTTCTCGGCCCCTACTTACACTCCTTCTATTCATTTATAGAAGAAGGGCACTCCATGGATGGGGGTACAGAATAATTATTTATTGTGCAACCATCACTGGGAACAGGAGCACGTTTTGGCACATTGGTCCTGATTGATACTTTTTCTACCCAAAACTGTGCAAATACAGGTTTGTGGCAAAAAGTATAGCGCCAGCTTGCACCATTTCCACAGCACCAGCTGGGTGCCATATTAAAGGCATGGCGCAAGCCGGGGCTAAACTTGGGCTAGCGTCTGTCGGAGAGCACTGATGTTGTGGAGCGTGGTGCAGCTGCAGTCATTTATATATATTATACATATATATAGATATATCGATATATATTTATGGAGATAGATAGATAGATAGATAGATAGATAGATAGATAGATAGATAGATAGATAGATAGATAGATAGATAGATAGATAGAAAGATAGATAAGCAGCTGGTAGATATCTTTGTTTGGACTTCAAAACTAATTGTACGAACATTTTTGGAATGGTCTGTGGCCCCAAGAATACTAAGACACATCCAGTGCACATAGGAGGACGTGTTCTGGTAAAAGTAAGTTCCTTCCAATACTTGGGGTTAGAATTTGATGAGGCATGTAGTTGACTCCCCTGTTTGAAAAATAGGATTTTACACTTTATGCACACAGTGGGGATTACTTACTCCATAGCCTCTAACAAAGGGATGAAGCTGGTTTCCCCCATACAGGAAGTTTACAAGAGGAAGTGTCTACCCGCTGTGACCTATGGCATGGGGCTATAAAGCGGTTGGAAGCCTCCAGGTAGAGGAAAATCGATTCTGTCACCAGTTGCTGGGCACTCCACCTTACACACAGCCACTACTGTGGGCTGCCCGCATCTGTTCGAGAATCTGTATTGAATGTCTAAAAAGGATAAATCATGGTTCCGTGATTGCTTTCTCGAGCACAGATGGCAGCCTGATAGACAAATAAAGCATTAAAGGTGACTGTCAGGGAGTACTGTATGAAACAAATCTCACCAGGACCGGTACCTTATTTATTGTATGGTCATAATGTGTATTAGTGAATGATACTAACCTGTCTTTGGTTGGGTGTCCCTCCACTGGATGCTGTCCTTCCCCCAAGGGCAGTTCTCCTCTGATGAAATTTATTTTTGGCTCTGTGATGAACAATACCCACAAACACTGTTGAACTTTGTGTTTCTTTGTAGATTTTATGAGCCTTTAAAAAAACTGTAATTGGTACCGCTGCTACGACAAAAATGTTTAACTAATTTTAAGGCAGCTTTGCTCTTCCTTTGTCACCTGAATATTCATGATGTATGCAGTTCTGTGGGTCATTTCCTAAAAGGAGTAAGACGTTGCTGTTTTAATCTTTTTTAATAATAAGGTGAAGTGCTCTGTTTTTAGTGGGATTTTATGTAGGTTTTTATGAAAGATATTTATTTTTATGTATGATATGTTGTTATATAATTTATTGCAATGTGATTATTTTATGATCTATATTTATGTATTAATTCATTCATTCCATATATATGCATCCAAAGCACATATTATTAAAAAAACAGAAGCAAGAACCAGGGTGTAGTACCAAAGTTTAGGTAGAGAGCATCTCAGCAGCTCCTTACTATTGAGCCCCCTACAACACCACCAACACTGAATCTACTCACCTCAAATGTCTGCTTTTCTTGCAAAGTGTTTAAACACAGCATTTGCACAAATGCATCCAAGAGGACTAGAAAATCACAAAGCCTTGTACTATATTTATAATAAAGTCTTTAAGCATAGGATTAGCTACTGCCATCCCTGCTGACCTGAAAAATGACACAACCCTTTGAATTTGAACCACTCCAGGCAAAGTATTACAGCTTTGGAATGGTAAAATACCATCCAAGCCAACCTGGGGTGATTAAAAGCAACCCTGGCACACATGCTTCACTCTTCTTAGAGCTCTTTAGAGAGGTATCGCTTTGACCATAAACAAGGAAGCACTCAGTATCAGTTATAACAACACTCTTTCAAGTTTAGAGTGCCACATAAATTATATAAAAAGGGAGCGGAAAACCCTGACTAGTTGACAGGTTTAGATGGTGCTTTCCTGGGAACATCGTACAACACCACAGACGCTCTGAATCTGCTAACCTCAAATTTCATATAAGTGTAAATATGTGTGTGTGTGTATAAATAAATAAATAGTAATATTAAATCCAACTTCACCAGTAAACAGTAAACAGGGATTTGAAAACGTTATTTGATTTATATTTTGACTTACCCGATGAAACTTACACTGAATCAGAAGTTTTACGAGAATTGGATATAGATACTAATAAACATCAGTTCAGTCATTTTAAAGAGAAATCTAAATTCTGTCCGGTACTATCACCTGGAAATAAGATCGATATATTTATGGAACTAGTATTGGAAGATTTGGAAAAGTTACAAAATATTAGACACCATGGTCATCGGGAAAATCTTTCAACAAGTGAACGATTAGCTTTAAAATCACTAACGAACAATGCTAATATTATAATCAAACCCGCAGACAAGGGTGGAAATATTGTGGTTTTGGACATACAAAATTACATGACAGAAGCATATAGGCAATTAAATGATCAATCGAATTACAGAAAATTGAATCATAATCCCATCAATCAAATGATTCATCAATTACATTCGAAATAAGATGACTGGCATCAACAATCACTTTTGAATTTAGATGAGTTTAAATTTTTGAAAAAGGAGAATCCAACCATTCCAACTATATACTTTTTACCTAAAATTCACAAATCACTAACATTACCACCTGGTAGACCAATAGTTTCAGCATGTGAATCATTGTATGAAAGAATTTCTGATTATGTTGACTTTTATTTGGCACCAATTGTAATGACTTTAAGTTCATACATTAAGGATTCAGGAGATCTATTACGTATCTTATCGGAATTAAATTGGTCTGATGACTACTTATTAGTAACAATAGACGTTGTATCCTTATACACCTCTATTAATCATGATATTGGTTTAAGAGCATGTGAATATTTTCTAAGACAGCGAAGTATTGCGGAACTTGAACATTCAAAGATGTTGCTTTCAATGATAGAACTATGCCTCAATAATAACATTTTCATCTTTAATCATGAGATTTACCAGCAGATGTGTGGTACAGCTATGGGCATTTCCCTTTCTCCCAATTATGCCAACTTAACAATGGGTTGGTGGGAAAGGGAAATAGCTTGGAGTAAGGATAATGATGTATTTATGGATAAAATTGCACTTTCGGTACGCTTCATTGACGATTTATTTATAATTTGGCAAGGAACACAGGATGATTTTCAACTATACTTTGACAAATTGAATCAGAATAATGTGGGTTTGCAGTTTACTTGTGAAATGAGTAAGTCATCAATTAATTTTAGCAAAAACAACAAGTGATGGACGGAATGCTGAACATTGTCAAACACTCACCCCCAGTCACAGATCTGGGTTTAATCCATCGTTCTTTTGCTCACCATGCCACCCCAGTTTGGACCCAGCCATATGCAAATCAGTCTTGACCCTGTTCCTCATGGGAACAGTCCAGCCCGAACTGCCAAGCCAGGTCCTCACTGGACCTGAAACAAGCATCCTGGGACCGGTTTCGGGGTTTCACCCCTCATCAGCCAGGCTAGCTTGAATCCAGTGGCATGGGAAGCACGGGACCCACGTCTGGGCATACCCTTCCCACTTAGGGCGACAAAGCAAAAACAACAAGTGATGGACGGAATGCTGAACATTGTCAAACACTCACCCCCAGTCACAGATCTGGGTTTAATCCATCGTTCTTTTGCTCACCATGCCACCCCAGTTTGGACCCAGCCATATGCAAATCAGTCTTGACCCTGTTCCTCATGGGAACAGTCCAGCCCGAACTGCCAAGCCAGGTCCTCACTGGACCTGAAACAAGCATCCTGGGACAGGTTTCGGGGTTTCACCCCTCATCAGCCAGGCTAGCTTGAATCCAGTGGCATGGGAAGCACGGGACCCACGTCTGGGCATACCCTTCCCACTTAGGGCGACAAAGCAAAAACAACAAGTGATGGACGGAATGCTGAACATTGTCAAACACTCACCCCCAGTCACAGATCTGGGTTTAATCCATCGTTCTTTTGCTCACCATGCCACCCCAGTTTGGACCCAGCCATATGCAAATCAGTCTTGACCCTGTTCCTCATGGGAACAGTCCAGCCCGAACTGCCAAGCCAGGTCCTCACTGGACCTGAAACAAGCATCCTGGGACCGGTTTCGGGGTTTCACCCCTCATCAGCCAGGCTAGCTTGAATCCAGTGGCATGGGAAGCACGGGACCCACGTCTGGGCATACCCTTCCCACTTAGGGCGACAAAGCAAAAGTTCCCATGCCACTGGATTCAAGCTAGCCTGGCTGATGAGGGGTGAAACCCCGAAACCGGTCCCAGGATGCTTGTTTCCGGTCCAGTGAGGACCTGGCTTGGCAGTTCGGTCTGGACTGTTCCCATGAGGAACAGGGTCAAGACTGATTTGCATATGGCTGGGTCCAAACTGGGGTGGCATGGTGAGCAAAAGAACGATGGATTAAACCCAGATCTATGACTGGGGGCGAGTGTTTGACAATGTTCAGCATTCCGTCCATCACTTGTTGTTTTTGCTTTGTCGCCCTAAGTGGGAAGGGTATGCCCAGACGTGGGTCCCGTGCTTCCCATGCCACTGGATTCAAGCTAGCCTGGCTGATGAGGGGTGAAACCCCGAAACCGGTCCCAGGATGCTTGTTTGAGGTCCAGTGAGGACCTGGCTTGGCAGTTCGGTCTGGACTGTTCCCATGAGGAACAGGGTCAAGACTGATTTGCATATGGCTGGGTCCAAACTGGGGTGGCATGGTGAGCAAAAGAACGATGGATTAAACCCAGATCTATGACTGGGGGCGAGTGTTTGACAATGTTCAGCATTCCGTCCATCACTTGTTGTTTTTAATTTTCTAGACATTAATATTTATGTAGAAAACAATAAATTAGAAACCACAGTCTTTCGTAAAAAGACGTCAACAAACAGCATTTTACATGGTCAAAGTTTTCATCCTAAATCACTTCTAAAAAGCATTCCCTATGGAGAATTGATCAGAATGCGTAGAAATTGTTCTAATGAGAAAGAGGTACAGTTGAAATATAAAGAAACTTTACATAGATTTAAACAAAGAGGCTACAATTCTCGACTTTTACAAAGAAATTTAGAAAAAGTACAAACAATCTCTCGAGATGAGACATTAGTGCCCAAGAAAACTCAGGCTATACAGGACAAAATAGAGGAAAACAATGTGAGGATGATAATTGAATACACCAAAGAAAGTGGCCTTATCAAAAATATTCTATGCAAACATTGGCATATTATACGGAAAGACCTAGATCTTGGTCCAATAATAGGATCAGGTCCAATGATCACGTATCGAAAAGCTCCATCGTTGAAAGATTATATTGTAAGAAGCCACTTCACAATAAAAAATCAACAGAATTGGCTAATTGAACAACAATGTGCTTCATTAAATGTAATAGTTGCAAAGCTTGCAAAATTGGAAAATCAACTAAAACTGTAAAATTATGGGATGAAACGGTAATGAACATTAAACATCGAATAACTTGTAACACAAAATTTACAGTTTATGTAATTGAATGTCATTGTGGCCTGAGATACGTAGGCAGTACAATCTGCATGCTTAAGAAGAGAATTTTAGAGCATGTCAGAGCAGTCTTACATAAAGATCAAACATATGCCATAGCCAAACACTTCCAACAACATGAAACAAATAGTTGGAGAATGTTACGTTATTATGGGATAGACCACATTCCTGAAAATGAAAGAGGTGGAGATAGAGTAAATAAATTGAGACAACTGGAATCTAAGTATATTATCTCAATGAGGACTAAGATCCCGTCAGGGCTCAATTATGACAAGGAGCTTTATGTCCATCTCTGATTTAAAATGAATTTAAAATGAATTGGAATCTATTTCACTGAAAATATTACCAGAATTTTGATTAAATATTAAATTATATGATCACATTAATCAAATTAACTTTTTTTCACATGATTCACATTTGAGCAATGAATTGGAAGTAAATTAATTAGGGAAATGAATTTTGAGGTTCATTTAATCATGTAATAGCTGTTTATTGTTTATTGTAGAATAATACTTTATTTTGCTCTTTCTCTAACTTATGAAAATGAGCTTTTTATTTTAATATATAATAGATATCATTTGTGTATCATTTATATTATTTTCTGGCGAACACATTTTTGAATTGATGAAATTTAGTATAAATTAGGTGAAATTTTACATTGTACAATTGAACTATTATAACCAGAATGCATTGGATTAGTATGTGAAATATGTAGTATAAATAGATCTGTTAGAGAAAGGACTATTGAACTAAGAAGAAGACTGCATAGTCGAAACGCGTTGTTTTTTTCTTTTTGCACCGAATAAACCACTTAAATTTATTCTGTGGCTGAGCGGAGTGCGTGGCAATCATTTCTTTTGTTTTTCAAATAAATAAATATATATATATATATCCTAGATTTATATTTAGATGTAGTAAATCTCTAAAAAATTCCTTGAGTCAGTATTTACTGCCCAAAATTGACAATAGTAAACCTATCACATTTTTATTTATTTATGGGAATTGTAAGGCTTGCAGGTACAGTGAGAATTGCAGGGAGGTTAAGTTTCCAGGAACACGAAACGATTTGTTATTAAGAAACATGTAACTTGCAATTCAGACTACAGTATACATGCTTTGCAATGGCAGTGTAATAAATTCTATGTGGGCAGTACCATTCATACAGCAAAGAAGAGAATACTTGAACATATGAGAGCTATTATACATGACGGTAAAACATACCCAATGGCAAGACATTTTAAGTTGTATCATGAGCAGAATATCAATAAGTTGAAATTTGTGGTCTTGGATAGGATTGCACTCAATGAGAGGGAAGGAAATAGAACCTTTGAATTAAGAAAGTTATAGTCTCAATTGACTATTGGCCTTAACACTCCGCATCCTGTTGGATTGAATAAGGATGAGGAATTGGAAATCGATTTGACATAAATGATAGTACTGAATGTTGATCCTTGAAAATGTATGGATGATCATGCTATTTTGAATCGTAAGTTACTTTTAATTAATGGTTTAATCAATGTTTTTATTCATAGGTGAGGTGCACTATTTGTATTTATGATTTGGGGATGATCTTCAGTATATTTGTCTTTGTGCCACTGGACTGGAAGAGCAAAAGAGCTCTAGGATCCTTTTAAATGCCCGTTGTGGAGTATGAGATCATTTTGATATTTTTTACAGAAAATGGTACAGACTTAAGATAATTAGGGGAGGATGTAACATTAATGGGGAATCCGCCACAGCTCCTGTTGAAAATTCAAAGATAAAATATGCTTTTTTGCTCTGGGGGTTCCCTCTGGGACCCCTGCACCAGAACTAAGGGGTCAGGACGTCCCTACCCTGGCCCCTTTTCTTTTTTTACTGAGATTCAGCTGAAGCCGAGTCCCAACATGGCTGCCAACACTTCCTTGTTGACAGTCAATCAGATCTCAGCACGAGATCGGGAAGGTTCGCAGAGTCTTCGCATCCCAATATATACAAATGTGTTTTTTCTTTATTTACTCAAAAATTACTAAACAGATTCATACCAAACACAAAAAAAAATGATTTCTGGACCAAGAGCTACCTTTCTGCCAAAACTGGTGTTATTCTGTACAGTGGTTCAGGCGCTATTCCTGTTCAAAATGCCTATGGAAAAATGCATGGAGAAAAAGCATTTTGGGTCCCCCCTTTTTCTCAGCCCCTGCTTGATAGATCACCCTGAAACTTTCCAGACAGATGCTAAAGTGATCATCATATGTTTTTGGAAGATTCACCAAATGGTGCCAAAGTTATTAGTAAAACAAAAAAGACTTTTTCTATGGAAACTAGGTCCTAACTTTGATTACCTTGTAGAGACTGCCACTAGGTAATATATATATATAAAGACTAAACTACCCCGACACCCCCCACCCTCCCTGAGCCCTAAAAATAAACTACCCTGATCCCTCACCCCACCCTTAAAAACTAAACTAGCCTGACACCCCCACTTGCCCTGAGCCCTAAAACCTTCACACTAATGAATAGACTCACTGACCCCCACCCACCCTAAGCCCTAAAACCACCTCACTGCTAACAACTAACCCCCAAACCCTGCCCCAACCCCACTTACCTCACTGCATCCTCTCCCAATCCTTCCTCATAATCTATATATGGTAAATATATATAAATACATATATATATATATATATATATATATATATACCAACACATATACATAAATATATATTCTGAATGTGTTCACACAAAACCATAGAAATTCAGTAGTTATAGTAAGAGGTATTTCAAGTAACTATAACTTGCGCACTAAGGTAACTATAACTCGTGCCCCCGCCATGCACAGTTTTTTCTTCAATAATTTTACTGCTAATATTTTTATATTTTTAATGACATTATAGAGGCTGTCATGAATTCTGTAATAGCTGAGGTAATTAGAAATATATGGCAAGGGCTTGAGCTATAGTTACTTTAGGCTGTGAGTTATAGTTACTTGAAATAACTCTAACTGTAACTGCTGAATTTCTGTGGTTTGTCCGAGTAAATTCAGAACCTAATTATAACGTCACTGGAACCTTTGTTTTTTTCAGTGAATTTCTACGTTTTTTTTATTCTATTTCCTAACAATAACATCCCTGTAACCTTAGGTTTTCTCAGTGAATTTCTATGTTTTTGAGTGTAAAATGTTAATTACTATATGTTAATCCATCCTTTGGCCGGCGCAGCGGGAGTTGGCCGAAGGGCCTGTCTCTCTGTGTGTGAGAATAGCTCTGAGAGTGTCTATCTGGGGGTGAGACTGGGTGTGAGAGGGACTATGTGGGTGTCAAAGAGAGTGGTTGATTGTGCTCCAATAGATGAAAGATGCATTCACCTCCACACAGGTTTTCAGATCATTTTTCAATATGGAATCGAGGAGTAAACACACTTGCTTTGCCTGTGCCAAGTCTAGGAATTGGTATAATTTCTCCTTTCCAGAAGTGAAGCTTCAAATGGGGGAACCTGCTATGTTTATATTTGTAACTGCTTCCTGTTGAGGTCTAATTTCTGTGAAATGAGCATCATGAGCAGAACGGAAGTTCACATGTTTAGTTAGTAAGTGCTACCTTGTTGGCTGAATGGCCAGTTTGGGGAAGGGGTGTCACGTGTTCCCCCTTTCCGAACCAATTATGGCCCCAGGGAACCCATCCCATGGGGCCCATTACATTTCAATTGCTGGGGTTACGGGGCTGTCCTCCCCAGGCACATCTCGGCCCCAGGGACCCCATCCCCTGGGTCCCGGCCTTCACTTATTGGAGGAGGGGGCTGCGGTGCCCCACCGCCCCTTGTCAATTTTGGCCCTGTGGATCCCATTCCCTGGGGCCCTAGCTTTAACATATATCTTTTACATTATGGGGAGGCGTGAGACCTGCCCTTCTCAGGCTGATTTCAGCCCCAGGCCACCCAGTCAGCACCACTGGGGATTGCAGGGGAAGCCTGAACGCCCCCGGCAGTACCTGCTGGCTCCCACCTCCTGCAGGAGCCGGCATTGGTGTCACAGACAGGGAGCAGCTAAACATGCTACTCTCTGTCTGTGAGAGCAATCTTTTTCTCTGTTTCCCTGTTTCCCTGCCTGCAGGTCTGTAAGCATGGAAAAAGAGGAAACTTCTGCTCCCAGCAAGCGAGAACTGTTTTACAGCTCTCGCTTGCTGGGAGTGGAGTTGTGTTTGCTCTGACTTGGCAGCTAGACCCTAAGGGTGGGCACCCGGGAACATAGCAGGAACCTATCCTGTGGGGTGGCAGTCCCCAGGCGCATTATTGGCTTCACAAGGGGATTTCACTGACCATGTCATGAGTGATGTAATATGTGAGGTCATAAACAGTACATTATGGGGGTGCAAGTTATAGTTAACTCAGCTAAAGATAACTGCTGAATTTCTATAGTTTTGTACATGTAAAATTTGAGACTAACTATAAAGTCCCTTTAACCTTTGTTTTTTTTCTGTGAAATTCTAATGTTTTCTAATTCTATCCCCTAACTATAACATCCCTGTAACCTTAGTTTTTTTCAGTGAATTTCTATGTTTTTTAAAATGTATTTCTTAATGAAACGGGTAACCCCTGCAAGTAAATGTGTAATGGACCACATATTTTCACACTTGGTTATGTCTCTCATTGACATTTATTTTGTTGTGCTGGTAGATTGTGAATTTGTTTTCTAATATTTTTTAATCATTGCAAATTCATCACAAATTATAGCTGGACACATGTTGTGAAGTGTATTTGAAAAGTATAAAACATATATACATACTTATTGTAATTAACGTTTGGCAGCTGTTTACCAATTTAGGCCCTCATTATGCGTCTGGCAGTCGCGGATGGTGGTCAGACCAATGCAGTGGTCTGAGTGCCATATTTCAACCCTGGAGGTTGGGCTGTGAGGTGACCACTAGCTCTGTCTGTGGTGGTAGGTGGTAGTCCTAATCCACCAGGGCAGTGGTGCAAGCAGCTCTGCCCTGGTGATCATGACCTTGTTCTCTGCCAGCCATTTCATGGCAGTAGTATCGCCATGAAAAGGCTGGTACCGCCCTTCTTGTGGCGGAAGTCCGGCTGTGGTCATAATCCGCGTTGACGGTCTTTTGGCGGCCATCACCTTGGCGGTAGGTGGCTTATACCTCCATTCTCATAATGTGGGCCAATATGTCTATCCTTCAAGAACTGTTTTTAGACATTTAGGGCCTGATTTATGAAAATTTTGTGCCACCTTAGCGTCACTTATCGACACAAAAGCGGCGTAAATTTACAAAATACAATTATATTTTGTAAATTTCTGCCTTTTTTTGTCAAACAATGACGCTAAGGCAGCACAAACCTTTCATAAATCAGGCCCTCAATGTTATTCAACTGCAGATGCTATTGGGAAAAAAGCTAAAGATATGATAGTATTTAATGTTCAAAGGAACACAAATACAACAAAAGTCATTCTTATACTGTAAGAGTGTATTACAATGTAGTAAAAATATCATTTTAACTTTTTTTACTGTTCTCAGCTTTTATACTCATTCATCCATAAACAATGCTCTGAATAAAGCATGATCTTTGAACAGTGGTGAAAAAATTATGAATAGATTGTAAAAAAAAAAAAAAAAAACTGTGCATACAAATAAGTAATACTATGCATTGCACTCACTACAATTTATTAATCATTGGCTTTCTCTATAGTCACTATAGTAATCTAAACAAGCACCTTATATAACTTTTCTAGAATAATTATATCTGGTACAATGTCAGAAATAATGTGAAGTGCTTTTCAATTTTATAGATCTGTCTGAAAAATATTATCCTTGGTATTCTAAATGATGTCTAAAGTGCTGATAATCCATTTATACAAAATCCCACACAGTAGATATTTTTCCTCAATTAGGATGTAATAGTTGGTTGGAGAAACAAAAGGCGACCTTTTTTTAAGTTTTGAAGGAATTTTATTCTTTCATCTTTGGGCTGCTGCATTTGGAGTATGTTATTCCAGTTTCAGACTTTAATTAGAGAGTGTTGTATAGACCTGATATATTAACTCCTTTATGGAACATTACCAGGACTCTTCCCATCTGAGCATCTTTTTTAAATACGTTATCTTCAATAGGCTGAATAATGTCTATAAAACACATGAACCACATAGAAGAAACACTTTACGCTACTTTTTTAACAATAACTTTTCCTTAGAACTATGGTTGAAGAAAGAGAAGAAATTAGTTCGGTAGTTTGAAGGAAAGGTTCGGTTTGTATTTCAGGTTGCTGTTGTTGCACTCTGACCATCCAGATTTGCTTTTTAAATATATAGTGTAGTGTCCAAAGGTTGTATTAACTCCTTCGTGAAATATGATAGCCAAAGTAGTAAAAGTTCTTTCTGAAACTGATATTTGCCCAGCTTTGAAGTTTGTAATTTGAGTTTCCATTTTGGAACCATTTGGTCTACATCATTGTAGCATTACTATAAGGTATTTTCCTGTTCTTCGTTTAATACAATGTAGAGAGAAGGTCATATCTGCAGTATGGGCAGGAGATATGTTGATTTCTGTTCAATTTGTCAAAAGATACAGTTTTAAAATCAGGTAATGTTAAGTAGAGAAATCATTCAGAATTGATTTGAATGCTAGATGTAAATGAACAGTCTTCACAATCATGGTTCCATTTGTTACTGAGTCGAAATAGATCATCAATATTTATTTCTTCTTGTTCTAAACCTATAAGGATGCCCATAATGAATTCTTGTGCAGGTAGGTGAGTGTTGACACTACACAATATTGATTCTATACATGTATCTAAAAGGTGTTGGATCCCTGAAGTAGAATATATTGCAGGTCTGCCTCTTATTAAACACTATAGCAAATTATATAGTGCAGAAGACATTCTCTTACTTGATCTTTGTTCAATTTGGTTTAATACATGTGGGAACTAGAACAGTGCATTGAGAGCAATATTTGCATAGCAGTTGACTCCTAAACAGTTTTACAACTAGTAATCTACAATTCACCATCATTTTCCAATTTTCTCTTCTTAGCTCTCTCTGTGTGGTGTTTTTCTCCTTTCTTTTCTTAAGGGTCCGTAGAATGTTTTGTAATCTTCCACTTTTGACAGAGTATCCATTTCTCATAAACAGGGTACTGGCCTAAATGAGGAGCGCATAGACTTCTTAACCAATTGTACTCTCTTATACAGCTTACATCAGCACCTACTTTGTTCTCATCACAGTCAATCAAAAACAACCTGATAATGTTCTAATTCAAGACAATGCTACATATGACATTCCTTCTTTGACTACAGAACTTCCAATATTAACCAAAGATCCATCTACACTTAAACCTTGTGATTTATAGATTGTTACAGCATATGCTAAGGAGAGAAGAAATTGTTGGCATTGGATATATTAGTCTTTCACAAGCAAAACCGTACAATACATCACCCAATCTTTTTCACATCATCTATCTGATCAAGTTTTATAGCCAAATATTCAACCTCATCTCTATTTGGAAAATAAATTAAATCAATAACTTTACCCATTGCACCGTTTTCTAAACCTTCTTCAACATGTAAATTACGTTGCAAAATATCTCGACAATTTTTGCAAATATGGAAAAAGCTTTTCTAATCCTTTGTAGTTTTATCTGTCAGTAGTATTGTGACTCCCTGATGTTCCATTTCATCAATAGCTGAACTTTCTAAAATATCTTCTTTCGACAGTTGTAGCAATTTTTCATTAAAGTTGGAACACTCTTAAAGTGCTGGCATTAAACAAACTATAGATTTCTGTTCTTTAGAGAAATCAAACATATTTCTGGTGTTGTAATGTTAGATGGGAGTAGGCTCTTGATAAAGTGACTTTCCAAAGTATGTTTCCACTGTTTTGTCAGGACTCCCAATATAATGCATTTTAGCATATCATTGTATTCCATATCAGATGCTTAGTGTATGTTCTTCACTAATTCCTTATATTCAAAGTTTAACCAAATGTTCACGCTGCCAAAACCTCCCAGGGAATTTCTTGTTTCTTCATGCAAAAGTGTTTTAAAAAACAGGTTGTCATTTTACAGGAGTAAGTTGGAATAGTTCACTAAAAATAATTAAATGCTTTTCTCCAAAGATTATATCATAGTTCTTAAAATCTACTGCATCGTTAGGAGTATGAAGGCAAGAATTATGTTTCATACCATGCTCACCTAATCAATGAATAGTAGCTTCATTGATTTCAGTACTCTTGATATTTCATGGCAAGCATCATAAGATAATTTCTGATTTTCTAATTTATTCTCATGTTCACCAGGTAGCATTAGTAGTCAATGTAGAGTAATTACTTTAATGTTATGTGCAGCTAATCCTGTTGGTGCTGTTACTACACATGACAAATTTGAATCTGTAGTCGTCTGTAGATAACTGTTGAGAACTTTAATTAGGACACGTTTCCCAGTACCTGCTTGCCTACTGATGTATAGTAATATTGGTTTATAAGACAAACATTCACATAGTTTCTTTCCAGGGAGAATTCCATGCTCTATTTTACCTTTAACTTCATTACAAATTTCACTGTGTTCCTTGTTCTGTTGTTCCACCATCTGTTCAAAATCCATTTTCCTCTCTTGCCTGTTGCATTGAATTCTCCTCCTCATTCATAGCTATTGCTGCTTCATTTTGAATTACTTGTTCCACAAGAGGATCTTGACTTCCTCATACAGAACTTTGGCTGCTTTGTGAACTTTCCCTGGCTATCTCAGTAGAGATCGTTTCTCCCAGTTGAATCTCATCTTTCAACATTTCCAAGTACGTTGGAAACACTGGGTACTGTTTTTTACAGTGTTAAACCAGTCTTCATAGCAATCGTACTATCCAAGTAAATCTGATTTACTACACCAGGGCTTGAAGAGTTGTAAAAGTGACAAATAGAAAAACTCTCTTCTCTCTGCAGTTTGACAAGAAAGCTTAATGTGGTTAATTTGATTTCCTTTGTTGTGTCTCACCAAACAACTGTCCCATCCAATGACTGCAAACCTTCTTTCTTCTATACTTCCAGTTGCTTTACTTCTATATATATAATGCTGAAATACTTCATAGAGACACGTGTTTTCAAGATGAGGACTCTTTGGGTAGTACGTATCCAGCATATTAGTTTTTAGAATGTCTGTACTCCTGGGATCAAATTCTGCAAGATACTTTATTTCTGGGAAAGACTTCAGTACTCCCTTATGACTGCTTGCAAGGCCAGGCTTACACACACAATTCCTCTAGACTTGGAGAACAAACTTGCAGAGCTCCATCTACTTGCGCATTCAGAAGATCCAATTTCTCGGTGGGAAAGCATTTTCAAACTAAAACTGTACAATTTCTTGTCAAGACTCTTTTCTGCAGAAATCTCCTCCCAGACCTCTTTCATTTCTGTCTTATCTGACTTTGTGATATAAGAAGTCACATACCGAGCAACAGCAATGGAGCTATCTGCTACAATTGTACATCCATATTTTCATTTCACATCTTCAGAATAACAGGGTTGTAGTCATTTATATATTTCGAAGCTTCTGTTCTTTTCAGATTGTAAGTATTTTTTGATGATTTCTGTGTTAGCGTGTATCTCACTACTGACAAAAAGCTGTTCACTCTTCCCTCTGAGATGACAGGTCTTGGGAATCCAATACGACATGTTGTGTAAAATTGTGCTTTAGATCTCCGTTTTCTATGACAGTATTTACCGCACCTGTGGTTTTGAAATCGTTCAACTTGTTGTCAAAAATCCTTTCTCAGCAGTTTATGTTGGGATGGTACATGCTACATATTGTTCTAAGAAAGACACGACAGACTCATCAGTGTCTGTTCCAAACTTTTGGGTATCTTTTACCTATAACAGCATGTGAATATGTGGAGCACCTCTAGCTTGGTTCTCCTTGCACCAAAAGAAATCATTCGCTTCACCAAAGGGAGGATTTGTTTTGTTGCAGATAAAACCCATCAATGCTTGAAACCTGTGGTTAAAATATCTGCAAACTTTTGCCAGATCCAATCAGCTGAGTTCTCCAGGTGTCTTTAGATTGATGTCTTTTATATTTGAATTTGTTTCTCTTAAGAAATCAAGGTAGTCATCCCACGCATACTCAGCGCAACTGAGTGTCAGAAACCAGGTAGGTGTTCCTAGGCTTCTCAACATGCATTTAAGCTCTCTGTGATGATGATACTAATACTCATTGGCACTACATTGACATGACATCAAATTAATTAAGTTGTATCACAGATTTTCATCTTCTCCATGAACTTTTTCGGCAAACTTCCTTGCTGACAGATTCTGCATAATCACCCCTGTTTTGACAATACGATTAATTGCATAGGATAAGGCAAACAAGTCACTCTCAAATAGCAGATGAAATATGTAGGGAACAAACTTATGAAATCTTGGGTCCTCTGAATAAAGTCTTGTTGATCTGTACTCTGCTGCTTGTATTTGTATAGGCCACTCATCATATCTACCACCTACTCCAGTAGGAAACAGCTGTGGAAAACAAGAAGCTTTTTTCCTGCTTTCTGCACCTTTTTCGGCACTTTGTCATTTTTCTAGGCCTCCTCGCCTTCGGAGCCTTTTTCCCGCCGCTTTTTTTGCCGCTTTTTTCCACCTACCCGCCCTCCTCCCGCCTCCCAGCTGACCCCGCCTCCCCGGATACCCCTTAAATGGCGGCCGCTGCGAGGCAGTGGTAGCGACCCTTGACCCCAGGGTAGGTCGCTCCCCTGTCCTCACAGCGCCACCAGATCCAGATCCCCTGTTCTGCCTTCTCTTTTGCCTGCATCGCTGCCTGTGCCCCGAGTGTCTGTGTTGCCGTTTGTCTGCGTTCGCGCTCCCCTTTTTTTCCTTCTGTATCCCTGAGTGCCTGTGCTGTGTGATCGCGCTCCCCTGGTTTCCTTCTGTATCCCCGAGTGCCTGCATCTTCTGAGTGCCGTCCCCCTGCCCTCCCGCCGTCTCCCCCTCGTTTTTTTCCTGCTTTCTGCGCCTTTTTCGGCACTTTGTCATTTTTCTAGGCCTCCTCGCCTTCGGAGCCTTTTTCCCGCCGCTTTTTTTGCTGCTTTTTTCCCCCTACCCGCCCTCCTCCTGCCTCCCAGCTGACCCCGCCTCCCCGGCTACCCCTTAAATGGCGGCTGCTGCGAGGCCGCGCAGCGGGCGTGCCGTTGGCGCGCCAAAGGCGCGCCTAAGGCAAGCCCGCCTGCGCCCGTCCGCGCCTGGACCGCGCACAGCGCCCGAACCCCTGGCCCCCGCGCCCCCCGCCTGACCTACGACTCCGCCACCCTCGTCAACCTCAACCCCGGCCGCTCTCCGGGCTGCCACCGCGCCACCCCCAAACGGACCCACGGACCCTTCACCTGCAGCAACTGTCACTTCACCTGCCTACGGACCAACACCGCTCCCGTCAAGAACGACTCCCCCGGAAGCAATCTCCACTGCATCCTGGTCAACACCCGATCCGTCCACAGGCACGCCATCGAACTGTGGAACCTCATCAACTCTACGAACCCGGACATCGCCTTCCTCACCGAGACCTGGATGAACCCCTCCTCGGCACCCGACATCGCCATAGCCATCCCCGACGGCTACAAAATCATCCGGAAAGACTGCACCAACCGCATCGGAGGAGGCATCGCCATCGCACACAAAAACTCCATCCGCATCTCAACCGACACCGACAACTCACTCCCCGACGCCGAACATCTCCACTTCACGATCCACAGCGACCCCAAGACCACCCTCAGAGGCACCCTCATGTACAGACCACCAGGACCCCGCACCAAGTTCAGCGAAGACATCGCAGACTTCGTCAACCCTCACGCACTCTCGTCCACCGACTACATCCTCCTAGGAGACCTCAACTTTCACCTGGAGAACCTCACCGACAACAACACCACCGCCTTACTGGACAACCTCGCCAACCTGGGACTGAATCAGCTAGTCAACACCCCCACCCACTACGCCGGACACACGCTCGACCCCATCTTCTCCTCCAGCAAACACATCACCTTCAGCCACACCACCGAACTCACCTGGTCGGACCACAGCTGCGTCCACTTCATCTTCAAGAAGACCACTGTGCACCACCACACCCAGCAACCACCAAGAAGACACTGGAATCGTATCTCCACGGATCAGCTCGCATCAACCCTCTCCCAGAACCGACCCACCAGCACCACCGACCCAAACGAAGCCGCCAACAACCTCACCAACTGGATCTCCGATTGCGCCAACCTCCTGGCCCCCCTGAAAACTCAAGCCAGCACCAACAATCACAAGAAAAACTCCTGGTTCACACCCGAGCTCAAGGACTCCAAGAAAGAATGCCGCGCCCGCGAGAAGACGTGGCGCCTCAACCAGACCGAAGAGAACATGTCAGCTCTCAAGGACGCCACCCGCCAACACCACCAACACCTCCGCGCCGCACGAAAAACAGCCTACCGGAACAGACTTGACAACAACGCCCACAACAGCAAGGAACTATTTGGCATCGTCAAAGAGCTCTCCAACCCGGACGCAGAAAACAACTCCATCCCTCCATCACAGGACCTCTGCGACTCCCTCGCGACCTTCTTCCACCACAAGATCACCGACATATACAACAGCTTCCCGACCACCGACGCGAACCCCCCCTCGGAACCCGCTACCGACGTCACCACCATCCTCACCTGGAGCCCAACCACCACCGAGGAGACCACCCGCGTCATGAACTCGATCCACTCCGGATCCCCATCGGACCCCTGCCCGCACCACATCTACAACAAAGCCGACGACATCATCGCACCGCTCCTCCGAGATGTCATCAACACCTCCCTCACCACCGCCACCTTCCCGGAGAGCTGGAAACACGCAGAGCTCAACGCCCTCTTAAAGAAACCCACAGCAGACCCCACCGAACTCAAAAACTTCCGGCCCATCTCTCTCCTGCCGTTCCCCGCCAAAGTGATTGAGAAAATTGTCAACACTCAACTCACCAACACCCTGGAAACCAACAACTCCCTCGACCCCACACAGTTCGGTTTCAGGACCAACCACAGCACCGAAACCGCCCTCATCGCAGCCACAGACGACATCAGAGCCCTGACCGACAAGGGTGAGACCGTGGCCCTCATACTCCTGGACCTCTCCGCAGCCTTCGACACGGTCTGCCACCGCACCCTGATACGACGCCTCAGCAACGCCGGCATCAGAGGCAAGGCCCTCGAATGGATCATCTCCTTCCTCTCCGGAAGGACTCAGAGAGTCCGCCTGCCCCCCTTCAGATCCACAGCCACGGAGATCATCTGCGGCGTACCTCAAGGATCCTCCCTCAGCCCCACTCTCTTCAACATCTACATGACCCCCCTGGCGAACATCGCACGCAAACACGGACTCGACCTAATATCATACGCCGACGACACCCAGCTCATCTTATCCCTCACTAACAACCCCACCTCAGCTAGGACCAGATTACATGAAGGAATGAAGGAAGTGGCGAACTGGATGACAGACAGCCGCCTGAAACTGAACGCCGACAAGACGGAGGTCCTCATCCTCGGCCCCACTCCCACCGCATGGGACGACTCCTGGTGGCCCCCTGCCCTAGGCAGCACCCCCCAACCCACCGACCACGCGCGCAACCTCGGCTTCATCCTGGACTCATCCCTCACCATGACCAGACAGGTGAACTCGGTGACCTCGGCATGCTTCAACACCCTACGCATGCTCCGCAAGATCTTCCGCTGGATCCCCACCGACACCAGGAAGACCGTCACCCACGCCCTCGTCACCAGTCGCTTGGACTACGGGAACACCCTGTACGCGGGCATCACCACCAAGCTGCTGAGAAAACTCCAACGGATCCAGAACGCTGCCGCAAGACTCATCCTGGACACCCCTCGCCACCACCACATCTCAGGACACCTGAAAAAACTCCATTGGCTCCCCGTCAACAAGAGGATCACCTTCCGACTCCTCACCCACGCACACAAAGCCCTTCACAACCTCGGACCCAAACTCATCAACAACCGCGTCTCCTTCTACACTCCTCCGCGCACTCTACGATCCGCCGGACAGGCCCTGGCAGCCGTACCCCGCATCCGCAAAGCCACCGCCGGAGGAAGATCCTTCTCTTTCCTGGCAGCGAAGACCTGGAACTCTCTGCCCAGCCACCTTCGCGCCATACCTGAACACCTCTCCTTCAGAAGGCAGCTCAAGACCTGGCTCTTCGAGCACTGACCCCCCCCCCCAGCGCCTTGAGACCCTTTATGGGTGAGTAGCGCGCTTTATAAATGCGAATGATTGATTGATTGATTAAGGTTTTCTCACAGACACTTACGGGGGCACCTTTCCCTTTTTACATCTGAAAGAGATCAATTGCATCTCCATTCATCTCTTTGGAATGTAGAGGATGAATATTGTAGTGTTCATACATTTCTTCTGATCTTGATTGATCTATCTTTTCAATCTGACCTTTTGATAAAACTGTGGCATCCTTTATATCTGTAATATCTTGAAGATCATCCACATTTTTATAGTAAACATTATTTTGTACTAGAGATAATGTTGCTTTCTATACTTTACCAACATCTACTAACTCTTGCCATATCTTTTTACTCTTGGCAGGGACACCATTGACTAGAATTACAAGTCCTTCTTCCAATTCTTTCTGCACCCCTACAGTTTCATATTCTGCTTGAAATCTAATAGCATGTACACAGCTCTACCATTAAGACCTTTCTGGTGCTCAGGTAGCCTTACTGTCTTTGCCTCCATAGAGAATGTAGCTTGAAATTGATGTACATGTTGTATAAGTATAGCCACAGAAACATTCAAATCTTGAAGTTCCTGTGGAATTGAAACCAGATCTAATATGTTATACACTGCTCTAGCTGGCATTTGATTGTCCTCTAATGTATTATAACAATACTTACATAAAGTTTGACTTGTGAAACAATCAAAGAGTTCCTCTACAAACAAACAAGCTGCAAATTCTTGCCACTTCTATCTATTCTCTTGTTCAGTTTTTGAAGACACAATAACATAACAAGTTTGACTTTTGTAGTGAGAGCATCAACAGCATATACAAAAACAGTCCATTTTTTCTGAACAGAGTCTAGTAATCTTTCTAATCTATTCATGAAAGTTAACAACAGTAATGCCTGTCTCTTGTTCTGCTAACCTGCTGATATCACGTTTTCCTTTTCTTTACACTTCTCTTCAGGACCAAAGATAGAAATGGTATATCATGACAAACATTTTTATTCTCTGCCTCTGCCTCTGTACCATGCAAACGAGCTCCATTAATTTGTTTTGAACATAATACATTAGTTGTCACATGGTAAAGCCTCCTATCTAAAGTTCACATTTGAAAGTGATGTACTACTACCATTCTAAAATGATGAAGGGTGTTTTGGCACACACACTATTGAATGTCCCTGTGGGTTTATATATTTCCTTACTTTGCATGGATCTAATCCTTGCAAATTTAAATTTTCTGTTTAACATTTTTGCATGGAACGGTACGTAGAAAGTTCCTCAGAATGTCAATGATTGCTGTCAAACACAAAAAATACTGCTATTGTTCTACTTGTATATGGGGGCCTGTCTACGCTTTCCCTGTACCTCTTCAGCTATGACTTCCTCTACATTTCTAGGTACCACTCCTTTTTTTCAATAGGAGAGCCACCTTTTACCTCATAACATCATTCAGATTTATCAACTGCATGCACTAGTGTGTTCCCTTGTAAGTAGCTCTCTTCACTAAAGAAAGGTTCTGTACTAGAAGTATGTCTCCATTCCTCACTGAAAACTCTGCAAAAGGTAGTTCTATTGACTTTTTTTCCTCATACTCAACACTGTTTTACCTAGTAGTTTTATTCTGTTTACAATCAGAATAAACAGCTCCCTTTTTAGAGTAAAGGCCTTAACAACCACACCCACAACACGTTCCTTATGTGTGACAGTTTCTCTTCTTCTTTTATACTTCTTCATATGTCTCATTTGGTTCTGAATTGCTCTGCTATAAAACATTCTAATTATAATTTCCTTGAACTGGTGCTGGCTTCCATTTAAACTCTGTACTTCATTGTAGGATTTTTAACTTTTAGTATCATATACTTTTACTCCTTCCTCAGTTGATGTCAAACTTTGTTTCGTATGTACTTCATTTTTCAGTCTTTCAAGTTGATCACATACTATTTTAAGAAATGTATTTGTTATCTTACCAGCAGTTATTTTTCCTTTCACTGCTTTTCCTACAAGTTGCCCCTTTTACTTCTCAGTTGTGAGGATATAGTATTGTTGTCTCTCTTTCTTTCTTTGCTCACTTTTTGACAGAATTATAACTCTGTACAATTAAGTAGAAGTTTATATCTGAAAACTAACATAAAGGTAAATTTACGTTTTAATTATTTAGTTTCACATTAAATATTTTAATTACTTAACTTGGTTTACAAAATGTTCTCACATTTATGTTTATTAAAACATGGATTTACGGGTTGACAAAAGGCTTTCACAGACCAAAGTGAGTGGGCAGTGAGAGTAAACACACAGGGTATGCACTAGTAGACCTCAACCATGATGAAAGCAGTACGCCTCTGCATCTATGACAAGATTGTGTCAGTACTTCCCTATATATATATTTTCATATAAGGGTGAATGTAGGAGTCCACCTATAGAAGTGCCATTATATGTTTTATTAGATGTACCAGTATGTGAATGTCTGTTTTTAAACCTCTATGGCTCTCTTAATGTGTATGTAAGTGGCTGAAGAAATACATCAGTGCCTGTGTTAGGGAATAGAAGAGTATGTAGGTGTGTCTTAAACTGTCTTTGGTACTGCTGCATACACAACTACTTTCTGAGTATGTGAGTTAATGTAGTACTCTCCGTGTCACTCTCTGACCGGGTGAGCCATAGGATCTATGCTTTGGAAACATGTATTTTAGTTCCTTTATGAGTGGTATAGTCTATGTAATGCTTGGCTTAGCAGCCTCCAAATGCATCAGAAAGGGTATCTCTCAATCACTTAAACAAAAACCAGTGTGCATGATGGCATATCTGCAGCATACCTTAAAAGAAAGTTATTTCTACTAAAATCTGAGTTTAAGATTTCACAGCCCAACTTGAATAGGCAGTGACAGTGCACACACAGGCTCTCCAGCATTAGGCCTCACCCATGATTAAAGCAGTATTTGTCTGCTTACATAACAAGATTATGTCACTACTTGCCTATATCTCTCACTGAACGTAGGAGTCCAACTATCAAAGTTATATGAGATGTTTTCAGTATATGTGCCAGTATGTGAGTGTTTTAGTACCTCTAATGCTTTCTGAATCTATAAGTGAATGAACAAGTACCTCAGTGCATGTTTTGCAGAATAGAGGGGTATATAGGTATGTCTGCAGCTACCTTTAATACTGCTGGATACATAAGTCGTTACTGAATGTTAGTGAATGCATAATTCCTTCTATTGCTCTCTGACTGGGCAAGACAGAGGAGCTATGCTTTGGAATATATATGTCAGTTCCTTTAAGAGTGGTAAACTCTATGTATTGCGTGGCTTAGGGGTCTCCAACTCCACGAGTAAGAATATAAAACTGAAAAGGAAATATCTCAATCACTTAAGCACAAAGCTACATGCCTGATAACATACCTAAAGCATATCTCAGAGGTAAGTTATGTTTATTAAAATGTGAGTTTAAGACTTGACAAAGGGGTTTTACAGATCAACTTGAATGGGCAGTGGCAATGCATACACAGGGTCTGTAGTACACCGAACCCATGATTAAAGCAGTATTTGTCTGCATACATAACAAGATCATGTCGCTTATGTCACTACTTGCCTACATTTCTCACTGAATGTACGACCATCTGTAGAAGTGTCATGAGATGTTTGAGATGTTCCAGTATATGGGCCATTATGTGACCCTCTCTTTTAGTACCTCTATGGGTTTCTAAATGGATATGTAAGTTGCTGAATGAATACCTCACTGCCTGTGTTAGAGAATACTGGGGTATGTGGCTGTGTCTCAAATTGCATTTGATACTGCTATGTACACAAATACAGACCAATGTGAGTGGGCAGTGACATTGCACACACAGGCTCTGCAGTAGCAGACCTCACCCATAATTAAAGCAGTATTTGTCTGCATACATAACACGATTCTGTCACTACTTGCCTATATTTCTCACTGAATGTAGAAGTCCACCGATAGAAGTGCTGTGAGATGTTCCAGTATGTGTGCCAGTATGTGACTCTCTCTTTTAGTACCAGTATGGGTTTCTAAATGGATATGTAATTAACCAAACAAATGCTTCACTGCCTGCGTTAGAGAATATAGGAGTATGTGTCTCTAATTGCATTTCATACTGCTACATACACAAGTACGTTTTGAGTATGTGAGTGAATGCAGGAGTGTCTCTCTCTGACTGGGTGAGACGGAGGATGTATGTTTTGGAACCATGTATGTCAATTCCTTTATAAGTGGTATACTCTATGTAGGGCTTAACTTAGAGGTCTATAGGTAAGTTAGTAAGTTATTTAACTGAAATGGACATCACATTTTTTAAGCATAACCCACTACACTTTGTAACATACCTACACCATATCTCAAAGATGAGTAATGTCTACTAAAACATGATTTTGACACTTGAAAAACAACCTGTACATGCTTGAAAAGCTAGCAGTGTGAGTGCAGATACACTATCTACACTAGTAAACCTGACCCATGTTTAAACACTGCATGTTTAACTGTATATAGCAGTCTCTTTCTACACATCTGACTCAGTATTGGTTTAATCAACACATCTGATCATCTAAGCACATAAATAACATACTGTATAATTTACCAACACCTATCCTAAATTGTACCTGATACACAACTATCAACTTTCATAGGTTCATGCTTCATATACCTCTACAGTGCATATTTTTCCCTTTCAGTACTGACTCTTCTAGCCCTCTTTTAAAATGGAATAAATAGGAGTACCAAAATTAAAAGAAAAACATTCGTTGTGAGTAGCAAATCATGTATAGACCTGTAAAACATTTACATTTTCTAATACATTGCTAAGTAATAGAGCATGCAGTAAAGCAGCACATGTAAAATATGCGGTTCCATGGTAACTGTTTGTGAACCAACTTCTTACACACCTAGTTTGCACCTTGGACAAACTGCATCTTAATCACCTACTAATAAATATACAAAAAAATGACACTACCACTCATAGATCATCCCAGGTACATTCAATACTTTTCAGTATATTTCACACTCTCTTTTACAATGACACACAGAAATATGCATTTCCAATAATTTTTTTCTCAGAATTAAATATAATTCACATACCTGAGGATTGAGTTTGATGGTGAAATTGTTTTTTTGCTCTTATTAGATAGGTTCAAAACTCTTGGCAATTTTGAAAGCTAAGCATAAGAATGACAAACCACATCATGCAAAGGAACCATGAATGGCAACCTTTTCAACTTTGCACTGTCTGATACTGTGGAAGTCAACAAATAAAAACATACCTTTCATATTTTACTTTTGTAAGCCCAATTCTGGATAGTTAGTATTTATTAACCCTTTCATGTACTTTTCTAACAAAGTCCAATATAATCGACTTTTTTCATACTTGTGTCTTAATCGTGATGATTGTGATAAATTTGTGAAAAAAACAGGTGTCCAAAAACATATGTAGCTTCATATTCTGTGATTTTATGAGTATAGTACACTTTATTAGCAATCCCTTACTGGGAAATAAAACAGATATCAAGCAACAATGACTCTAAACACATTTAATTTTTAAAAACAAAGAACTCCCTCTTTAACACCCTTCCCCAGTAAACTCTTAGCACAGCCTACTTAAAAGCCCACTACAACAAGCAGGTCAGAAGTTCACAGAACATTCTCAAAGTGACATGCTAGTTACAAAACAATGTGTGGTTTACTGTATAGATTGAAATGCATATCCAAAACTGTATTATCATTTTTCATTTTTATGTGAGCCAATCATAGATCAACTTACTAATCCTTTCAAAACACTTCCTAATTTTATTCACTAGCACATTCACAGCATCCAATAACATATGTTTTTAAACCTGAAGCACACATCTGTTTAAGCTGGTTTCTATTTTGAAAACTACCTCATTTGCTCCAGCCTTCTCCATTGTGCTACTACTGTTTCACTCCAGCATGGTTAGTGTATGGCTTGTGGGCCACATCTATATTTTTTGGGCTAGGGAGGCTGCTAGAAAGAGTGGTATAGAGAGAGACATGGGTTTACCTAATGTGGACATTAATTGGATTGGCCAGATAGGATTAAAGGTATCAATTGTTTCCTTTGGGTAAAAGCATAAGGGATTGCCAACCCCCTGACCTTGTGATTGTGCACTGTGGTATAAATGACCTAGGCACACAGACTGGGGTAGGAAATCCTATTGAAGGATACCTTTGCACAACTGATCTGAATGGGTCTGTGAGTAGGTTTATGGTTGTCCCACTGGATCTGTGACTTGGTGTTTTAGAGTTTGAGTGGGTCTGTGAGTAGGTTTGATAGTGTCTGAGTTGGTCTGTGAGTGGGTGTGTGAGTGTTGCTGTAAGTCTGTGAGTGGGTGTGTCAGAGTCTTAGTGGGTCTGTGAGGGGGTGCATCAGTGTCTCAGTGGGTCTGTGACTGGGTGCATGAGGGTCTGACTGGGTCTGTCACTTGGTGCCTTAGAATCTGAGTAGGTCTGTGAGTAGGTATATGGGTGTCTCAGTGGAGCTATGACTTGGGCCTTAGGGTCTGAGTGGATTTGTGAGTGGATTTGATACTGTCTGAGTGGGTCTGTGAGTGGGTGTATAAGTATCTCTTTAGGCCTGTGTGTGGGTGTGTTAGTGTCTCAGTTGGTCTATGTGTGGGTGAATCGGTGTATTGGAGATGAGGGTGGGTTCAATAATATCTGAGTGGGTCTGTGAGTGGGCGCATGAGGATCTGAGTGGGTCTGTGAGTGGTTACATGAGGATCTGAGTGGGTCTGTGAGTGCGTGCATGAGGGTCTGACTGGGTCTGTGACTTGATGCATAGGGTCGGACTGGGTCTATGACTATGTGCGTTAGGATCTGAATAGGTCTGTGAGCAGTTGTATGACTGTCTCAGTGGGTCTGTGAGTGACTGCATGAGTGTCTAAGTAGGTCTGTGAGTGGTGGTGTTAGGATCTGAGTGGGACTGCGAGTGGGTTCAATAGTGTCTGAGAGGGTCTGTGAGTGGGTGCATTAGGATCTGAGTGGGTCTGTGAGTGGGTTCGATAGTGTTTGAGTGGGTGTGTGAGTGTCTCTGTGGGACTGTGAGTGGATGCATCAGTGTCTGAGTGGGCCTGTGAGTGGATTCAATAGTTTCTAAGTGGGTCTGTGAGTGGGTGTGTGAGTGTCTCTGTGGTGGTCTGTGAATGGGTGCAGCAGTGACTCAGTGGGTCAGTGAGTGGGTGAATGAGTGCCGGAGTGGGTCTATGAGTGAGTAGATGAGGGTCTGATTGGGTCTGTGATTGGGTGCATTAGGGTATGAGTGGATCTGTGAGTAGGTGCATGAGTGTCTGAGTGTGTTTGTGAGTGGGTGGTGAGTGAGTGAATGAATTAGTATGAATGACTCTCTGAATGTTTTTGTTGTCACCAATATTTGCAAATTTGTTGCAATGTTACGTGAGGTGGCCACGCTGAGCACTGTGACGTATTCGTGAATATCGCACAGCATGAAAGAAATTTGTTTAGGGCATAATTAACTGCCCTACATCACATCTCTGGGGTCAGGGTACCTCCACCGTAACCCCTTAAGCCACTTTTCATTTTATTTTACAGCCCCCGGGACTTCAACATTCTGGTCAGGCTGCGGCCAGCCAATCACAGAATTCCTGGTCACGCGTGCATTCGCGAGTATGCTGCTAACATTGCAAAAAAGTTGCAACAGATTCAAGGCCCTTAGATATGCCAATTTATTTTACCCATAACTTCTCAAAACCTACTAAATGGATTTACATCACACCTACTTTTCTGACAAATTTTGGGCATGGTGGATTAGTATACATAGTACTAGGACCCACCTGTTTGCTTAGGGGTGAACCATTATGGCCCTTCACATGTGTCATTAATTTTGACACAAGATGTTTTCAATCAAAAATCTCATTTGTCAAGATATCTATTTTTGTCTTTAATTCTCTCACCTCTTTTATTAAATGCCTGCAGCCTACATTTTTTGGCACTAGTTCTCTCCCCTTTTTAGCCTTCTCCCCTATTTGCTTATTTTCTTGCCCTATGGGGCAGTGCCTTTCCAAGATTACCTCAATGGCCTTTGCTGGCTCTGCAATTGTAAGAGGAGTATATCTATTTGAACAAAAAATACCCAAGGTCAAACCTCCCTCACCCCCTTCGTCTGTTCCTGAGAATATAGTATTGAGTTCCCTGCTAGATGGGAGCCTGGCATTTGAGTTACAGTAACTACAGTTCTCCCTCTTTCTTCTATGGCCAAAGACTGAGAGTCCTTCTGCTCCATGCCATCGCCTGATGATAGTGCCTGTTGTGTGTCCATTTCTTTCTGGGAATCTCCCTTTTGATGAAAGGCAGTGATCTTTAAAGTTTATATCTTGCCCAATTTAGCTTTTTCACTTAACATTGTCTTGACTTTCTCAATTAGGTCATCTATTTCTGCAATTGTACAATTATCCCCTGCACTCCTTGTTATTTTTGGGGTCTTCCCCTTACCAAGTGATACATCAGTTGCCTTGCACTTCCCCACATTTTACACAGATCATTTTCATGCTAGTCCCTCCCTGGAAATTAGAAGGCACAAAGTATTATTCAGGTTAGCCAATCCTTGAAGAATATATATGATTAAAAACTAAGGCCCAGATTTACAAGAAATGCTTCAAAAACATTAATGCTGCGCTATGACATTTTCCTGTGCCATGGTTGCGCCATATTTACAATATGGACCTACATG
Source organism: Pleurodeles waltl (assembly GCF_031143425.1). Classification (NCBI taxonomy): domain Eukaryota; kingdom Metazoa; phylum Chordata; class Amphibia; order Caudata; family Salamandridae; genus Pleurodeles; species Pleurodeles waltl. Next base: position 1,246,358,406 of record NC_090445.1, read on the forward strand.
ATGCTAAGGAAAGTTAAGAGCCACAAAAAATTGCACTAACGTAAGCAGTATGTTGCAAAAGGAAATTATGCTATTGCCGGAAAAGAGACACTAACCTGATTTGCGTTGAAAATTGAAATGGCGTCACTTTTTGGTGAAAAACGTCAAGAAAAAGTCCACAAAAACACCAAACAGAAGCTTGAAAATAGGAAAATGGAGAAATTTGGACAGCAGAAACACCAGAGATCCCCTGATGAGCTGGATATCAACCAGGATGCCCAAGCAGACTCAGGAGAAGGGGAAAAGGAAGAGGAAGTGAAGGTTCAGTCAGGAGGAAAATAAAATACTGATCAGAGAGGCGTCATAGCACCACCACCAGCTCTTTGTCACCTCTAAATTACCAATAGGTAGTAAGAAGGCCATTTGGCAGACCACAGTGTTGTCAACAGTGTGGCATAGGTCAGAAAAACTGTGGCAGATTGTAAAAAGCGCTGGCAGGATTAGAACCGCAGAGCTAAAGAGAAACTGGCCAGCAACAGAAAGGCAGCGCTGCAGACCAGAGGTGGAAGTCCAGCACCCTAGGAGCAACTGGAAGACCAGGAGGAGATTGTGGCAGAGGTCATCCTGAATGAGGTGGTGGAGGGAGATCGGGGACAGGACACTGCAGCCATTGAGAAGCCACAACAAACACAGGGTAAGGAGCAGTGGGGGCAATCTTTTAACCAACAAATGGCATAAGGTGGGAGGCGCTTTGGAGGCGCTGTATACATGCTTTGGTTTGCATGGGGTCACACTAATCTTTAAACATCAATTGCATGTAATGTCCACTGACCCTGGTCCCCCCATATGCACAGACCACTTCACTACCTTTACTCCACTACCTCCACTGTGTCAACTCTACCATCTAGCCACTTCTGAATCACAATGGGCAACATGAACCAGGCATGTTGTGCATGAGGGGGCACCAAGGGCTGGGAAAGGCCTGCCTATACCACTGGGAAAGTGCACTAATGTAACTTGTACACAAATGAAGGGGCTCCAATGTGATCACCACTTTGCATGCTGTACATTTTGCTGCCATTCGCCTATGCAGACACATCAGCACCATACTGCAAGGGGGCCTGTATTGAGGCAATGATCCCTTTTGGGCATGAAGGGACACCTCCCTGTATTGACACATACACACAAAGTGGGTGCATCTTACTATGGATGGTGCAGGATAATGCACACAAAACAAAAGATCACATGGAGGATGCATGTTGAATGTTACCCCCATTGTATTACTTCTACAACACGTGTGGGGTGCTATAGGGACCTGATGCAGTCCCTAAAATGCAGATATGGTAATACAACTGATTCCATGGGTCTTTGCATGGGTACACCACAAACAACACCCATGGCATTGAAATGCCATGCAATGTACAGCAAGAAAGGGGTCATATTGAGCTGCAAATGAAAATATGTGTAACTGAGAGGTGAGATGAATCGGACATGTGGACTTGCACAATGTCTCAACAGGCGGTTATCCCAATACATGTCTTGGTGGTGCTGTGTGCAGTGAGGGACCTATACATTGGGGACTTGATGTGTGGCTCAGTGCCATCAAAATTAGGAAGAATTTAATTTTCCACTTCGAACTACATAGAATTGATAGTACAGGACAACAGTGACATATTTTCATTTCATTGCAGAGATTAAAGATTTATCTCCTGGCCAGCTGCCTGTCCTGGACAAGATGATCTTGATAACCAGCTAATAACCATCAATCCAGACACCATCCAGCAGATCGTCAGTACCATCCAGTCACCATCTCCGGTTGCAGGGAGGACACACAGGGCCTCATTATGACCCTGGCGGGCGGCGGAGGCCGCCCGCCAGGATGCCGCCCTCCAAAATACCGCGCCGCGGTCAAAAGACCGCGGCGGGTATTACAAGTTTTCCCCTGGGCTGGCGGGCGGTTGCTGAAAAACCGCCCGCCAGCCCAGGGGAAAACGACCTTCCCACGAGGATGCCGGCTCGTAATCGAGCCGGCGGAGTGGGAAGGTGCGACGGGTGCAGTGGCACCCGTCGCGTATTTCAGTGTCTGCAAGGCAGACACTGAAATACTTTACCCCAGGGGCCCCGCGACCCCCCCCTACCGCCATCCTGTTCATGGCGGCTTTCCCGCCATGAACAGGATGGCGGTAGGGGGGGGTCAGAATCCTCATGGCTGCGGAGCGCGCTCCGCAGCCATGGAGGATTCACACGAGCAGCGGAAAGTCAGCTGGAGACCGCTGACTTTCCGCTTCTGACCGCGGCTGAACCGCCGCGGTCAGAATGCTCGTTGGAGCACCGCCAGCCTGTTGGCGGTGCTCCCGTGGTCGGTGGCCCTGGCGGCCACCGGCCGCCAGGGTCAGAATGACCCTCACAGTGTTGCAGAGCCTCCAGATGTTTCCCCCAACAGAGCACACACACCACCTGCCAGCTCACACACCTCCCTGGACTCCCAGTGCTCAGACATAGTTTTCCAAAATTAAGTGGTAGGAGTCCAGTGAGAGCTGGCACAAAATGTTGGGTATCTGGGTCTACCTCCTGTGCAATGAACTGTATCAATACCTCACAATAGCCAATGTATATAGCTACGCGTTACACATGATCTGTGTCAATCTGTGTCTGAGGTTGAAAGTATTTGAACAGAAGGCATCATGTGATGTTGAAACAATGCTGGCCTATGTACATAGAAATGGAGTTGTGCATTTCTACAAGTGAAGTATATATACTGAGGTGTGTCTTACACAAAGTGCAGGGTATGGGACATATGAAATAGAGCAAAGTCAAAGTGTGTGCCCACAGTATCTAATGTGCATGAATTACAGCCCAGCACCAATGCTGGCATCCTCGCACAAGTCTGCAATGCTTGGCATGCCTCCAAGTGATTTTTATAGTAAGTGCAGGAAGGTGTCCCTTTCAGGATGACTATAGTCCCTAATATATCTTTGCACTCTTCTACTGTGCGGTACCTTTGCCCATTATGGTATATTACATCTTGTCCAATGTTAAGACATCTCTCTTGTACCTAGGTGTGCAGAGGTGGTTTGACCATACACCAGGTCCATTGCTGCATCACTGCATTTGTACATGTTCAAATTAGTGATACACACAATTCAGGGGGCAATAAGGGAGTATAATTAGGTAGCTATCTGTGTGAAGGTGCCTTACACATACACTTTAACAGTGGACTTGCACTTCATGTGTCATTTCAATGACTTAGTTTTGACACACACTCAGTATGGCAGGGCTGTTGTCAGACAAGGAGTGCAGAGTACACATCAGTGCACCATGATGTGCAGTGACATAACACAATTGCCTGCCCACCCCTGCCCTATTATCTACTAGGGACTTACAGGTCAATTGGTGTCAGTCATACCCATTGTCTCCTGGGACTCAGTGGTAAATTTGTCGTAGTCGTGCCCTCTTATCTACTATAAACTTACAGGACACTGTGATATGTGGTTTTCATATCTTCCATATGTGCTATTGTACTTCATAAGTAGGCATTGGGACAGGGGCATGTGTTGCAACCTAAGGTTCAAAGAGTGTCAGTACCAACATGCCTCACTCGTACTTGTTAGTGATGGCCTATCAAACTGGTGGACTTTAAAACAGTGGGAGTGTGATGTTAAGTCACAAACCAATTGTGTAAGTTTGTGTGTGGGCTCACATGGCTAAAGTGCTATTTGTAGACTCAATATGACATTTTGTGTTGCTTCCCAGATGTTGTGGCTACCTTGTATGGAGTAGGTGCCTGTTGTCACTTGTTTGCCACTGTTTGCAGCATTTAAATTAGCTCTTCATCTTCCTCATCAACACTATCCACACCCTTTATGTATGTTGCAGTATTTGTCTTGACTCAAAATGTGCGCATACTGTTTGTTTCACATCCAGGACTATCTCTATTTGCTGTGGCATTTCCATTGTAGGCATGGTTGGTGGCTGACTGTCACACATTTACAGACTTTAGCCAAAACACTTGTGCAGTCTGTGAGTGGCCTCCACAGAGTGGCTGGGCCAGCTGTGTAGAAGAGTGTTTCATATGTCCTTCAAAATGTGTGGTTTTCACATGTGTACTCCCAAACAGCTACAGCCAAAATCCTTTGTCAGATGCACAATGAATGTGGATAGCATGTATGATCAGGTCTGGTTGATATGGATGCAACCTGCCTGTGGTTATATGTCTGAGTCCTGTGTTACACATGCATTCTTTTTTGGATTTGGCACATTACATCCCATACTTTTACATACATGCAAGATGATAAGTGACTTGAGTGTGAAAGGGCTAGACATTGAGGTGCTGTGTCCTTTGTATTTGAGTCACTATGGCCCATATTTATAGGACAATGACGGAGCGAGACACTGCGTCAAAATTGGCAGTGCCGCGCTCTGTCATTTTCACAATGCAGGGATGCACCATATTTAATTGAATACAGTGCACCCATGTGTTGTCCCTGCGCTGGCACTAAATTTAGCTGCCAGGGCCAACGCAGGCATCCTTGCACCATCGTGCCAGGATGTCTGAGTTGAGGGGTGTGATTGTTTATATACGGGAAGGTGTCCCTTCCTGCACATAAACCATCACTAATGGAGATTTGGCACTTTTGTGTGTTCTGCAGAATACAGCACACACTGAAGTGCCAAAGTGTTATTTTGCAAATTATTGTTTGTGTACAGGAAGGGACACCTGGTATTTTGCTCTTTCTATGTGTGCTGCAGAATGCAGCTCACATAGAAAAAGCAAAAAACGAGGAGGAATAAAAGTATTCCTCCTCGTTGCTCCTTACCAACACCTCCGCTGGGGTGGCATTAGATTATGGCACTGCCTCACGTTTATGAAAACCCGTAAATGTGAGGCAGCGTCCAAAATGCAATGGGTGTTGCTGTGGCACACCCACTGCATGCCCCTTCCACCCAAAGGGCTGCCTGTGAAGGGGTTGTATATACAAGGTGGCATTAAGCAACAAAAAGTGGCTTAACACCACATTGTAAATACAATGCAGGGCATAGCGCTACCAGGGCATCATGGAAAGTGACACTCCGGTGGTGCTAGGGGCTCATCAATATGCCCCTATATGTTACACATGTGGTTGCTACTGAGGGGTGCATTAGTAGTCTTAACCTGCAATGGTGCAAATCAGACATAGATTTGTCACATAGCTCACAGTGAACCATTGATGCAGGCACTGACTACTGCTGTCCTACCATTGGCTAACCTATGGATGGCATACATACTTTGAATTTTCATTTTTTCTGATGTCATGTTTTATTCTGTGTGATATAGTGTAGCTATGTGATAAATATGTTCAAATGGCAGTGCATATATTTAGCTTGCACATTCCTTCCTCAGTGCAGTTTGTGTGTATGTTGGGACTTCTAGAGTGTGTGAGTCATTGTCTACCAACATTTGCAGGCTGCTCATGGTATAAGATTTGTGTCTGATTTACTGTTGCATACTTATGTCTAATATTACTCCAAAACAGTTGTGAGGAAAAGTGACTTACTTACAACAATGTTGCATAATAGATATATGTTGTCAGATGTCAAGAAAATACATTTTTGACTAACGCTGCCCTTCTGTGTCCCCCAGCAGTCCTCTTTCATGTGGTGGGGCATCATTGTCCTCACTCCCGGGTGACCTCCACCTGTTCCTCCTAGGGGACATTGGTCCTCACACATATATTGTGCAATATGGCACACATAACTATGGTTTTGCACAGAAGTGGTGGTGAGTACAACAGTTTGTCTCCAGATAAAGCAAAGCATCTGAAGCGCCCCTTTAGTATACCAAATGTCCTCTCCACCACGTTCCTGGTCTTTTTATGTGCCTCATTATACACCTTCTCAGAGTCAGTTTGTGGGTTGCCAAATGGGGTCTTCACCCATGATTGGATGCAATATACCTGATCTGTTGTAATGGGAGAGGAGAGACCGTGTTAAACTTGCCCTTGTGTTAGACCTTGCATCCTTGGCGTAGTCTCCCCTGTCTTTTTGCCTCTGCTTCCCATGTTTTGACTGTGTGCTGGACTCTGTTTTTGCTGTTTTTTGGTAATCTGGGCACTTTACCACTGCTAACCAGTGCTAAAACGCAAGTGCTCCCTGTGTAAAATGTATGTGTAATTGGCTTTTCCATGATTGGCATATTTGATTTACTAGTAAGTCCCTAGTAAAGTGCACTAGAGGTGCCCAGAGGCTGTAAATCAAATGCTACTAGTGGGCCTGCAGCACTGATTGGCCACCCACATAAGTGTCCCTGTAAATATGGCTCAGACCTACCACTGCAGTGTCTGTGTGTGCAGTGTTACACTGCCAATTCGACTTGGCAAGTTTACCCACTTGCCAGACCCAAACATTCCCTTTTTACACATGTAAGGCACTCCTAAGATAGGCCCTAGGTAGCCCCATGGGCAGGGTGCAGTGTATGTTATATGTGGGACATGTACTGATGTGTTTTACATGTCCTAACAGTTAAATACTGCCAAATTCAGTGTTCACTATGGCAAGGCCTATCTCTCTCATAGGTTAAAATGGGGGCTGACTTTAAATAACTTTAAAGTGCAGTTTCCCTTTGGGAACAGGTCGAAATTTGGGGTTTGGTGTCTCTGAACTCACAATTTAAAAATACATCTTTTGGTAAAGTTGTTTTTTAAATTGTCAGTTTGAAAATGCCACTTTTAGGAAGTGGGCATTTTATTGCTTAAACCATTTTGTGCCTATTTGTGGATTCCCTATCTGGGTCAGACTGACAGTTGGGCTGTTTTTGAATCCCCTCCAGACAGTGAGACAAAGGGAGCTGGGATGTAGCCTGCATATCCTGATGGGCCATCTGAGCTAGAGTGGAGGAAGGAGTGGTCACTTACACCTGAATGGGCTGTACGTGCCCTCATACAATGCTGTCTTCAACACCTTGGTGTGTGTCTGGGGTCTGGCCTGGGCAAGGCAGTCTTTTGAAGTTCACATACTTTAAAGGCAGAAAGGGGTATAAGTAGTGGACCCAAACACCCAGACTTTTACTTCTGGAATCAAGAGGAACCTCTGCCAAGGAGAAGAGCCGAAGAGCTGGAGGAGGAGTAATGCCCTTTTGCCTGTGACTGTGCTTTGCTGGTTTGGCCTTCAGTTGCTGTTTCTGCCTGAAAGAGGACAAAGACTGGAGTTTGTTATGCATTCCTGCTTGACAAGAATCTCCAAGGGCTTGGACTACGCTTGCCTCCTGTTTTGAAGTCTCAGGGCCATAGAACACTTCCTCTGCCAGCACCTGGACTCCCTGCTGAGACTCCAGCCCTGCCAGGTGGTGCCCAGTCCAGTCCCTAGACCCTTGAAAGGGAAAGTTGGCGGAACAAGGTCTAAAATCCATGCACAGACCACCGTGCAGGGAAAACTTTGATGAAGCACCCGCAATGCAACTGAAAAATGACACGCCACCTGCTTCGTGGCTAAAACCAGCACTCCACCTGCATCGCGGCTAGGGGTCGACACACCACGGCTGGAGAAACAACGCAACACCCACTTGCGGCTGCTGATAATGACACAAACCCCACATACAGTGGTTTTCCATCACCGTGGGGCTGGATTTCACACGCATCATTCCTGGGCATCAAAAGTGAACGCAAGCCTGCACGGATCCAAGGTGCATGCCCGGAAAGCGGCGCATCGCTCTTTTGCGGGAGAGAAAAATGATGCAACGTCTACCCAACTGGAGGAGAAAACGATGCACGGTCTTGCTTGTGAGTGAGAAATCGATGCATCGCTGACTTTTTTGATGCACGCTCACCTGAGTGGCTTTGTTTTTGACGCACACCAGGTACTTTGTATAAAATCAACATTTCCATTATTTTATTTGGAGTAAAACTCTTATTCTTTGGAAAATCCATATGTTGACTTGTGTATGTTGGATTTTTGTCCTTTTCATCTTGTTTGATTTAGATAAATATTTCCTATTTTTCTAAACTGGTGTGGTATCTATTTTGTAGTGTTTTCACTGTATTACTGTGTGTGTTGGTACAAATACTTTACACATTGTCTTTGAGATAAGCCTGCCTGCTTGTGCCAAGCTAGCAAGGGGGTGAGCAGGGGTTATCTTGAGAGTGTATCTCCATTGCCCTGACTAGAGTGAGGGTCCCTGCTTGGACACAGTGCAAACTGACTGCTAAGGCAGAGACCCCATTTCTAACACCTTGGCCTTGTGTAGCATTTCAGCTGGCCTGGCACGGTTCTGGAGCATGATTTAGGTGCCAGGTCTTACTGCACACATTGTGTGAATTCCTGTTTGCAGCCATGATTATATTGGTGTGTAGTGGCACTTCTTCCAGTGGACTGTGTAGCCTCAGGGGCATGGGGAGTGTGTTATTTGAATGGAAATACAGTTCACCCTTGAAGGATATGTGTGATGAAGATGCATGTAGACATTTTTTATTGTAACACATGACCTACCAGAGAGTCATGTTGCATGAGTTTGATCCCTTTGTGTGTGTTTTATGCCATGTGACAGGTGTTGTACCGTGTGTGTAGCATGCAAACCACATACCCCTAGGGCATGGTACTCTTCCCCTGCCCAAATAGCTAGTTTCCGTATTTCCTAACGCACATGAATGTGCGTGTATGCATCATGCAAAGTGGGGCATAGTAGCTTCAGATATATTGACATGTTTTTTTGTTTTTGAGGGTAGCTCCTGTGGGCCAGGATATGACCGGAAGTGTCTTGAAACCTCACCAACACCACTGGGACATATCAGCAGTGTGCCACTAGTAGACATGGGGCATTGCTGTCCTCAGCCACTCTGCTAATACTTGTTCAGCTGCCAAGTTGCAACATGGGCACCCTGGCACATTGGTTCTATGATGTCTGCATTGCAGAGGTGATTGCTTATGTGTGTGTATGTTTCCTTTCTGGATGTGACTTATAAATGTAGTAAATGTGCTATTACTATGTGTGCAGTAGACAGCTGCACACATTGGGAGATCAAAAACAATTGACATGTGGAGTGTTTCTTCTTTATGCACTATAGTATTCGCACCCCTATGGTGGGCTTAAATTGTGGTCTTTCCTTTGGTGTACATATTGCTGTATATGTGTGCTTATGTCAATATGCTATATATTATGTGGTGGGACAGCCACATCATAAGCCAATATAAGGCCCTTCCACACTCAGGGATGCACGTGATAGAATATAACTTTATGAGTGGCTACAGGAAGCTTTTGATATCCTAATACCACTTAGAAAAACTAAACAGGCCAAAAGAAAACCAACACATTGGAGAAACTCAGAACTTAAACAGATAAAGCAACAAATCAGAAAGTTGCAGTGTACCTGGCTTAAAACAAACAACAGTTAAGAAAAACTGCAGCTACACAAACTTAACAGAATATACAAATCATCAATCAAAAAAGCTAAAAAAAGATACTACTCAGACAGAATAAAAAATGCAAAATCTGCAACCAAAATTTTTTATAAAATTCTTAATGAATTTTGAAAACCTATATGCATGGCAGGAAGTCATCCCACTACTCAAGATTTCACAAACAAACTTGCAACTCATTACACAACCAAGGCAGACACATTGTACTCCTATTTAAAACAGAAAAAAACCATCAGCACCAACCCCTTTCCTAAAATACCCTCTAAGAATAAACCAACCCAGCCTCTACAGTCCTTCAAACAAATATCACAAGGTGAATTTATAGATTTGGTCAAAGCAAGCAGACCTTCTGGTTGCCCTTCTGACCCTTGCCCACCACATATCTTCAAGAACATTCTTTTATCTACTTCTGCTGTTATACCTGTACAAAGAATCATCAACAACTCTTTAACTAAAGGAACTTTTCCTGTAGACCTTAAAAAGGCATACATACAACCGCTATTAAAGACAACAAACCTAGACCTACAAGACCCCAACAACTACAGACCAATCACAAATGGACCTTTCCTGGGCAAACTGATAGAAAGAGCAGCATTCACCCGGATGTCACAATTCATTGCAGACAACTCTATACTTTCAGACTACCAAACTGGATTCCGCCCAGGCAGAGGCATTGAATCGGCACTCATAGCAATCTGGGATGGTCTTAAAAACACAGTCGACCGCATTGGACTTGATGCACTACTTCTTTTGGAACTCTCGGCTGCCTTTGATACGGTTGACCATGACACACTAATTAAAAGACTCCACAAAGACGGCACAGAAGGGACTGCTCTCGACTGGATTACATCCTACCTTCGAAAAAGAACTAATATCATCTATTCTCTCCCCTTCTCATCCAAACCCTACCTCACAAAAGCAGGGGTCCCCCAAGGATCAATCATCTCACCTTTGCTTTTCAACATCTACATGATATCATTACCTGAACTGATCAATGATTTTCATCTCAAATGCTACAACTAAGACGCTGACACATAAATACTACTTAAATTCGAATGCCCCAAAAACATTCAAAACTCACTAATCTTCAGTGGCCTCAGAGCCTTTGGTCAGTGGATGACTTGGAGCCATCTCAAACTAAATCCTTCCAAAACAGAAATACGCATATGTGGTGACTGGAAAAATGATGACCCACTGTGCGCCTGGCCCGACGATCTCGGACCACCTCCTCAATTATCCAGGGAAGTTAAAAACCTTGGAATCACCATGGACTCCAAGTTAACAATGAATGCCCAAGTGAACGAATTAGCACAAACAAGCTTCATCACCTTAAAGACTCTACAACCCATCTTCCCCCACCTCGAATTTCCACACAAGGCACAGGCTACTATTTCGCTTGTACTATGCAAACTGGATTATGCCAATGGCCTCTACCATGGATCATCTCTATCTATTATGAAAAAACTACAATGTATTCAGAACTCCGCAGCCAGGCTACTGTTACATGTAAAGCCACAAGCCCACATCACCACTGCCTTGAGAGCACTACGCTGGTTACCTGTTGCCAGAAGATGCACCTTCAAGCTGCTTTGTATCACCCACAAAGCTGTAAATGGAACAGGACCGCTTTTTATCAGAAACAAAATAACCAAATACATTCAACAAAGAAACCTCAGTTCAAGATTGACACCCCGCCTTAGAACACCTCGATACAAGAACAAGACTATAGGTGGTACATCCTTCTCCGTTCAAGCAGCCAAACTATGGAATTCATTACCCCCAACTATAATATCCACAGATAACTATCTTGTCTTCAGAAGACTACTCACGAGTTGGCTCTTTCCTTCATAACCACCATATTCAACAGCTATGGACTGCACAAGTGTGTGTTGATAAATATTTTTTATCTGATTATTTGTAAATTCTATATGTATATATAGTTTTTTAGTAAATATGTATTGCTACTATGTCAGAACAATAAACTACACACATACTCTTTAAACCTGTTTAACTAATGTATATTTACTCATGGTTTAAATATGTATATGTATGTACATATATGTGTGTATATGTGTATGTATTCATGTGTGTATGTGTGTGTGTCTGTGTATATATATATATATATATATATATGTGTGTGTGTGTGTGTATGTTATTCTATGCTTAACATGTTCAAAGGTCATTGCATAGCTCAAAGATAAGTTGTTATATTAGATACTTACGAATCCCTGCACTCATTTTATATCACACTGATCAAATGCTTATTATCATAGGTATTTGGCTATTCAAAAATTGAGTAAAGATAAATAAATGTTGGAAAAGTACACTTATTAATTAACTTCAAAAATTACAAATCTTGAAAATCTGTGTTTATACAATACTACTTTTCTTCTCACATTATACCCATTATTATATTTCTTGGACATATATTCCTTACTATGTACGTACATATCTATTTATTTATTCTCTAGTAATACTGTACTAGAGAATCAATTAAATAAAAATAAAATAAAATCTATAAAATAAAATTCAAATTATAAATAAATCTAATATATATATATATATATTATTAATAAAGAAGAAATTAAATGAAAATAATGATCAAAAATGTATATATATATATATATATATATATATATATATATAAAACTATAAATAACAAATATTATATTTTTACTCTCTCGTAAGCTTTACTTTGTCGACCCATCACCATATGTCATGTCTCTATCAATCTATCCTCCATTCCCACTCTGACTCATCCCAAATCTATTCTACTACTTTCATCTCCTAAATAACCCTGCCTAAGCTCTTCCCTCCTCTTCCACATCTAACTCACCCAAACCTCCCTTTACTACCATGATCTCCCAAACAACCCTACTAAATTCTCCCTCATTTATCTCACCTTTAACTCCTCCAAAACCGCTACTGCTACTATGATCTCCCTAACCCTTTCCACAGGCTCTTCCCTCCTCCATCCCCCCTTTACTCATCCCAAGCCTAAATCCTATTACTATAAACTCCAAACTAACACTTCTGGATTCTTCCCTCCTCCACCCCTCCATTACTCCAGTCAATCCAACTAACAAACTCACATATCCGCGGCACAAATTAACTCATAATAATACTAAAACAGTACTCATATTTCCCTATACCAATCCACATACGGCAAGGAGTGAGGCGGGTGATGGCATCCAACACACTTGGCAGTAGGGCTGAGAGGGCGGGCTCGTATAAGCCACCCATTTCTTCCACAGTTGATTGTAAACTGCCAGAGGTCAGCATGTGCAGCACAGCCAGGATCTTGGTCATAGGTGGTATGTTGGTTGATCTAATCATCCTGCTTGTGATTTCTGGTGCAATGTCATGAAGCTGCTGCACGCTGGACTCTGGCTGCAGCTGGTGGTATCTGATGACATGCTGCTCTCTTTTGAAATGGATGGATATCTGTTGTCAATAGGTTTGCCCTCTTCTTCTGCCCTGCCTTTATGGTTGGTGTAGTGGTGATGGAGGGTCCTGCAGTGAGGCTGGCAGTGGTTGGCGTCATCGCTGTCTTCTCTGGTGGTCCATGTTTCTCTGGTGGTTGCCAGAGTGCTTAATGTGTGTTTTCCTTTTATGCCTTGGTCCCTGCACCATTTTAATGCCTGATCTGAGCAGCCGTTATATTTTTAGTGCTAATGGGTACCTGCACCATTTTCAAATCCACGTGCAATTTATCTGTAGGCTTGTAAGTATGGCGTTAGGTGGCTATCACCATTTTTAGTAGCGAACGCCTACCCTGCATATGATTTTCATTAAACAGCGCAGAGTTAGGCAGCGCTACTGATAAATGGCGCAAGGTGCAGAGAAGTGGCAGATCTAGCACAACTTTGTAAATATGGTGCTAAAAATGGTGGTGCTAATGTGGTGCAAACAACTTGTAAATTTGGGCCTAAGTCTCCCGTATGACAAATCGTGTGAGGGGCTAATTAAATAATTCAAGCTAAATTCCTGCTCACAATAGACTAGTAAGTTATCTGTGTGTCATACCACCCGGCTTATTCCAATACCAAATCAGTTTGATTTCCTTTTTGTTCATATAATGTCAGCCAGATGATCAATTACATGAGCCAACTGGCTTAAGGGCAGCTCAACTCAAATAGGCAGAAATACAAGTACCTGAAGTCACATACACACCCACAATCACAAGAGTGCCAAAGCATCAAGGCAAAGCATCCAGAAGCGTCTAGAGTTCGAACTAAAGAAGGGGGCCCAGCCCTGCCTCCTCTGGGCTCCGAAGGGAGTGAATGGGCATGCCCTTAGCCCAGGCACAACCGCACGCATCCCATATTGCGGGGGGAGAGGGAGCGCTATGTGCGTGATGCAGATGCCTCCCCCCTTAGTGCAGCTGATGGCAGGTAACAATCTCTGAGGCAAGGCACTTGAGACAGGTAGTCCCACCAAGGTAGCAGGCAGGCAATGAGTGGCACAGGCGAGAAAAAAATAGAAGTACGCCCTGGGACAGTCCGTCCCACCAGAGTGAGAATTGTTCCCTCTGCAGTTCACCCCCATGCACAAATGCTTTCAGTTTTCCACTTTGATTCCATCAAGATGGAATTCAGATGTGCCTCAATTTTGGCATAAATTCAGAATGTTAGCACTCTAGTTGCTCATTAGAATACTGTAAGCTGCTGATCACAAGGGAGTCAACAGGCAGTCTGCTACTGGTGTGGAACTCCCTTAAAACATGTGATAAGTTTTCCTTCTACGGCACTAACTATAATTTCTGTAACAAAGTGAACCCCCTCACTTTGTTCTTTCTAAATTTAGGGTCTGATTTAAGGAAAGTTGTGCTGCACCCAGTGCAGCACCACTTTCCTCGTGCCTCTTAGTGCCCCCCTATTGCCACCATGCGTGCACTGTATTTAAAATATGGTGTACAATGGAGCAGGTTAGGAGGCAATAGTGTCAGAATTCCTGATGCTATTGATGTACTCTGCATGAGTAGAGCCATCATTTTGGCACTACTCCTGCAGAGTACATAGGGCCCATTGTATTCAATAGCATGCCCCCCTTTAACACCTGCTCTGAGCAGGCATTAAAAGTGGCAAACAAATAGCACAAGGAAATCTCTTAGATTTCCTTGTGCCATTTTTTTGCCCCCCCCCTATGGGGGAATGCCCCCCTTCCATACATTATGCCTGGTGCAAGCATAATATGGTGCAAGGGTATACAAAGTAATATGGCCTATGTAAAGAGCCACTTTAGTGCTGCCTTAGCATAAAACAAATGATGCTATGGCGGTGCTAAGGTGACGCTACGGCCTCTTAAATCAGACCCTTAATGTTTTATGTTTTATTTGATTCAATCAAGATGGCTTCAGGTGTGCCACACTTTTGTCATAACTGAGACTGTTAGCGCTGTAGTTGTTCTTTAGAACACTCTGGGAGGCTGCAGTAGAACTCAAGGGAATCATCTGACAGATTGCTCCTCTTTGATGTAGAACAGGAAGATATATTAGTTTTCTAACAAAACATGTCCTACTTTTTCTTTTTACACCATGACCCATAATTGCTATGACAACGTGAACCCCTTATTTTGTTCCTTTCTACATTAAGGGCCATATTTACAAGAAATTATGCATTGCATGGTTGCGTCAGTGATGTGTCAAAAAAATTGTGCCCCAGTATGGCATTATCGTATGGATGTGTCGTATTTACAATGCGGCGTAACATGGTGTAAAGATCCTGCCTGTGCCAAAAAAAAGAAGACGCATCCCTGTGTGCCATGTCGTAAAGAATTCTGTTGCTTCTGCTTCAAAAGTGGTGCAGGGTCAACCTGACCCTGGGTCACCTTATGAGTGAAGAATGCGTCAAAATGTTTTTTTAAAAAGATGTATGTATAAAAAAAAATGCTAAACAACATGGAAGTCAGCAAGTGAGCAGGCAATAGCAGCAGAGACAACCACTCCAGCACCAGCCAGGATGTTCAGACAGACTCACGGGGGAAGAGGAAGTGTAACTTTAGTGATGAGGGTGATGACGTCTTGATCACGGAGGTGACACAACACCAACATCAGATATTTGTAACCTCTAAACTGCCATTAGGGTGGAAAGAGGCAATATGGCAGTCCATTGTGGAGAAATTCAACAGTGTGGGACAAGTGAGAAGGATCATTACAAGTGAGAAGGATCATTACAGCTTGCGAGAAGAGCTGGCATGATTAGAGGTGCAGGGCAAAGGAGAAACTTGCAAACAACTTGAAGACCGGAGGTAGGAGCCCTGTGCCCTCCCAGGAGGAGCTGGATGCCTTTGAGGAGCATGTGGCAGCTGTCATACCAGATAAGTTGGTGGCTAGAGTACCAGGACAAGACAGTGCAGCAGATGATGAACTAGCACCAACACAGGGTAAGTAACAATAAGGGCAATGGGTGTCACAAATGCAAGGTATGCACTTCCACTAGCTATGTTCCAAGGCTCCACTGTGCTGTCTGCAGGGCATAGGGCAGGAATCTGGCTCTGGTCCTGTCACATGCCAATGAAATGTCTCTCACACTGCCCAGTAATATGTTGCACAGGTCAGACAGGCTCTATCACGTGTACTCATAACAGTTTGAATCTGTAGCACTATGCCATCCTAACCTGTGCATTGTGGGAACTGTAGTGCAATGCACACAATGAGGACCATATTTAAAAACTTCTGACAAAGGGCATTGCAGCAAGCATTCTTGCTGTGCTGCACTGTCTCGAGACAAAAGGGCAGCAATGTTCTGTAGCCACAAGATACAGCAATTTCCTATCCTTTCCCCAGCACTGGCACACAATGGACGGCCATGTGCCAACACAGGCACCCGTGAACCATGATGCAAGGGTTCTTGTGCTGCAGGAATTATTGTTTATGCACAGGAGGGGCACTTTAAGGCAAGAGTTATAGTTTCTTGAGCTAACTATAGCTATAACTGCTGAATTTCTATGGTTTTGCGTGTGTAACTTCTGATTCTAAATATAACGTCCCTGTAACCTTTATTTTTGTCCGTGAATAAATATATATATATAAAAAAAATAAAATATATATATATATATATATATATATATATATATATATAGATATATATATATATATATATATATATATATATACACACGTATAAATATACAGATATATATATATATATATATATATATATATATATATTCACTGAAAGAAAACAGTACAGGGGACGTTATAGGTAGGTTCTGAATTTACTCATACGAAACCTTTGACATTTAGCAGTTGTAGTTAGAGTTATTTCAAGTAACTATAACTTGCGCCCTAAGGTAATTATAACTTGCACCCTTGTCATGCACAGTTGCCTCATCAATAATTTTATTGCAAATGTTGCAGTGATGATATGAGGGATGGCATAGATGTCATCAATGATATCGTATGTGGAGTAATTAGCTGTGCATGGCCACGTATAGTAGTTTTCATTTATATACATTAATTCAACCGTGGGCAAGCACAGCCTTTTCCTGTGCCAGGCGTTGGCTGGCCACAATATGCAATAAGCACCCAACTGTGCATGGCCTTCACCCATACCCCATAGGGGTTGCCCGCAAGGGCTGGCCTGCAGCCAGTCCCTGTGGCCAACCCCCCTAACTACCCAGCCCCATGCTATGCACTGACCTTTGGTCATGCACAGTAGAAGTTGGCCACAGCCTCTCTGGGTGTGAGAATAGGTGTGAGAGGCTGTATCTGGGGGAAAGAGTGACTGTCAGAGTGTCTATCTGGGTGTGAGCGTGTGTGTATCAGTGTTTTAGTGGGTCTGTGAGTGGGTGCATGAGGATGTCAATGGGACTGTGAATGGGTGTGTGACAGACAGAGGGTCTGTGAGTGGATGTGAACTGTCAGAGTGGGTAAGTGAGTGGGTGCCTGAGGGTATGACTGGGGCATTTAGTGAGTGCACAAGGGTCAGAGTGGGTCTGTGAGTGGGTCGTTTTTTAGACTTTGGTATATGATACATAAAATGCGATATTTCTGAACAAATCGAAAGGAAAAAATATTTGTCATTTAAAAAGAGTAAGACTACCTTTCATTATGGGGCTTCAACATTTGTAGGAAAAAAGGAAAAAAGAGGGAAACAAGTCCGGCTGGACTCAATCCCTCAATGGGAAGGTCATGTGACCGTCACACTCAGCTATTCATTTTTTTAATTATTTTTTTTAGCCCTTTATGGGCTTTAATGGACCGCGGGGGAGCTATCAAGGGTTCTCCCTGGTCCCTACATGTTTTTTTTGTTACTATTCATTTTTATTTTTAAAAAAGCCCTTTACTGGCTATCTGGGACTGCGGGAGAGCATCAATGCCTCCCCTGTGGTCCCATTGCTTCAGCAACCAAAGAGCTGCTTTACGCAGTATCTCCGTGGTTGCTGAAGCAAACCGTTCATCTCTGTTTCCTGCATGCACACATGCATGCAGGGGACGGAGATGAAAGATTCTGTTCTTGACAGCAGGACCTGTTTGACAGGCCCCGCTGTCAAAAACCGTAGTGTTTGCTGTGGCTTGGCTGCAGCTTCAAGGCTAAAGCCAAGCCACAGCAAGCAGCTATGACCTAGAGGTGGGCACCCTGGGACATAGCAGAAGCCATCCCTGGGGGTGGCATCCCCAGGACCATCAGTGGCTCCTCAAGGGGGGCTGAAGGAGCCCCAGGGAGGTGGTGATCCCGACGGCATGGTGGGTCTGAAATGGATCCCCTGTAATTATTTGAACTTTGGCCCCGGGGAGGTGGTGGTGCCCGGGGAACAGGGATCCATGTGCCTCCTGCTCCTATTATATAATTTGTCCTAGGGAGGCAGTTGTCCCTGGGCTTTGGGGGAGGCCATTGGGCCCCTCTCACGATAAAAAAACATTTTGCACTAGGGTGGTGGTTCCCGGGTGCGGGGGCATAGCCCCACTCCTATTACATTATTTACCCTGGGGAGATGGTTATTCGGGGCTGTGAGGGGGCCAGAAGGTTTCCCCCTATTAAAAACAAAGCAGTGCCAACGGTACCTGGGCCCATCCAGGGGCTTATTCAAAGACAAGCGAAGCACACGGATTTGCGTCCTTGTAGCAAATTTGCTGTACATTAAAAAAAAAAAATGCTTTTTAGCCTTGGGGGTCTCCTTTGGGACCGACCATAGTACCAGAACTAAGGGGTTAGGCTTTTCACACCCTGGCCCTTTTATTATTCTGTATTCTTCATTCTGGGACTTGATGGATGACAACACTTCAACAGCTTTATTGATGAAGTGTTGTCAGCCAATCAGATCTCAGGACGAGATCGGGAGGGGTCTTGAATCCTTCATGGCCTTAGATATACACATTTTGATTTCCTTACATTTCTCAAAAACTACTGAATAGATTTGCACCAATGCAACAAAAGACCACTTTCTGGAACAGGACCTAACTTTCTGCCAAATTTGGTGTAATTCCATCCAGTAGTTTTGGTGCTATCGCTGTTCAATTTTTCCTTTTGAAAAATGAATGGGGAAAAAGTGCTTTGGGGCCCCACCTTTTTCTTGTACCCCCACCCCCGGCAGACGGATCACCCAGAAACTTTACAGACAGCAGCTCAAGTGAGCATCATATTTTCTTGGAAAACTTAGTGAAGATTCATCAAGCGCTGCCAAAGTTATTAGCAAAATAAAAAACGCTCTTTCTATAGAAATGTGGACCTCATTATAACTACCTAGTGGCAACTACCTGGAGGTCTTTGCTGACTGAACAATCAAAGTGTTGTCAATGGACTAATGCGCGTTTCAAAGAAAAATCAGTAAACTTACAGTACCTGTGCTTAAGCATTGTTTTTTTATGTGTGAACATTAGATTAAAGTAATGGTAGTATTACCTTCATGTTTATATATCACGTGTTCTGCTCACTGCATAGATAGGGGTTGTAAGTGAAACGCTCTGTATGTTTGAAAAAGGCTGGTTCTCAGCCGAAACGTGTCACATCAGCTGTAGTACTGGAATAAAGATGGTGTTTAAGATGGATCCTGAGTTGTGTCAAAGCCTGTTTGTTATTTTATGAACAGGATGTGGATGTTATATATATATATATATATATATATGTATATTTGTATAAAAATATATTTCTACTACAACGTTTCAGCTTCCGCCTTCCTCAGGTAGTACAAGATTGTTTACTCAGTGGCTGCACAGCTGACACTGGTGGATTTTCAAAAAGCATCATGAGTGAATATTCCAATTGGAATGTGGAATCAATGCAGTCCTGAGAACTCTTCAGATATGCAGAAATCAAGTGGTATTGTCAGTGATGTTCAGTCCATCTGGATGCAGTGATTTTAAACGGTACATCCAGAAATGTTCTCTGATAGCCAGTAGTTCTTCCTTTAAAACATGTTCCACAGGGAAAATCTTCAAATCTGATAGTAAATGGTCCACAAGGTTAAAATGGTTGGCTACAGGCTGGTCAAGTTTATTGTTAATTATTGCCGATTTGTGGTTCCTGAATTGTGTACGCAGGTCATTCACAGTTTGACCTACATATTGTTTTTTACAGCTTTGACGTTGGCACTGAATCACATAAATAATGCATGTAGAGCGACATGTAAGATGCTGTCTTATTCCATAGGTCCTTTTTGTAACAGAGCTAGTTACTGATGATGTTTGTAAAAAGTATTCACATGTGATGCACCTTTTGGAATCACAGCAATGAACTCCTGCATTTGTTACAGCTTGCTTAAGTTCAGCTCTCACAATAAGTGATCGTAAATTGGGAGCTCAGCGGTAAGCAATGACTGGCGGTTTTGGAAAAAGCTTTTGCAATTTTTCACAAGTAGATGGTAAGGGAAAAGTTGTTTGTATTATATTTCTGTATTTGGGAGCTGATGGATGATAGTCAACCACAAAAGGGATTCTGTCACTTTTGTTTCTTCTGTTGTTATTCCAAATAAGTGCCTCCCTGGGTAACTGCAAAGACTTGTCAATTTGTTGCAGAATGATATGCAGAGGATAGCCTCACTTTTTAAATAATCTAACAAGCTCCTGTAGATGGCCTTTACAAGTGTTTTCATTGCTGCAGATGTGTCTTATTCTGAGTGCTTGGCTGTAGATGATGCTGAGTTTAGTGTGGCGTGGGTGACATGAAGTCCAGTTTAGATACAAATGAGCATCTGTAGGCTTGTGGTACAGATCAGTTATTATTTTTTGTTCATGAATGGTGAGTAACACATCCAGAAAAGGGAGATGACTCTTCTGTGTAGTATTGCTGCCAGTGAATTTGATGGTAGGATGGATACTGTTGATAAAAGCTGTAAATTGCTCAAGTGTTCTGCTTCCTGCATTCCATATTATAAATATGGATGATACAGCAGAAATACGTGTCCACCCCAAACCAAGACCTGGAAGATTGTATATGCTTCCCAAAATTCACAAAATGAACAATCCTGGCTGCCCCATCATCTCTGGCAATGATACGGCCACTGAGAGACTATCTTTATTTGTTGACCTGCACCTCCAGCCCATTGTCCAACAACTTCCATCATTTGTTAAGGACACCAGTCACTTTCTTCAGATTATTGAAAAATTAAACCAAACCTATACATTTGATGATGACACTCTTCTGGCTACATTTGATGTTACATCATTATAAACCAATATACCACATGATGATGGGCTTATGGCATTATCTGAAGCTCTTAATAAAAGAACTGTGAAAAAACCATCAACAAATGTGCTTACCAACTTTGCAAGAGTTATCCTTAAATCCAACAATTTTACCTTCCATGGTAAACACTATTTGCAGTTACAAGGGACATCAATGGGCACTCGGATGGCTCCTTCCTATGCAAATATCTTCATGGGAAAACTGGAGGACTATATACTTGCGAGTTCTAACATCAAACCACTGGTATGGCTACGATACATTGATGACATATTTATAATATGGAATGCTGGAAGCAGAACACTTGAGCAATTTTACAGCTTTTATCAACAGTATCCATCCTACCATCAAATTCACTGGCAGCAATACTACACAGAAGAGTCATCTCCTTTTTCTGGATGTGTTACTCACCATTCATGAACAAAAAATTATAATTGATCTGTACCACAAGCCTACAGATGCTCATTTGTATCTAAACTGGAGTTCATGTCACCCACGCCACACTAAACTCAGCATCATCTACAGCCAAGCACTCAGAATAAGACGCATCTGCAGCAATGAAAACACTTGTAAAGGCCATCTACAGGAGCTTGTTAGATTATTTAAAAAGCGAGGCTATCCTCTGCATATCATTCTGCAACAAATTGACAAGTCTTTGCAGTTACCCAGGGAAGCACGTATTTGGAATAACAACAGAAGAAACAAAAGTGACAGAATCCCTTTTGTGGTTGACTATCATCCATCAGCTCCCAACTACAGAAATATAATATAAACAACTTTTCCCTTACTATCTACTTGTGAAAAATTGCAAAAGCTTTTTCCAAAACCGCCAGTCATTGCTTACCGCAGAGTTCCCAATTTACGATCACTTATTGTGAGAGCTGAACTTAAGCAAGCTGTAACAAATGCAGGAGTTCATTGCTGTGATTCCAAAAGGTGCATCACATGTGAATACCTTTTACAAACATCATCAGTAACTAGCTATGTTACGAAAAGGACCTATGGAATAAGACAGCATCTTACATGTCGCTCTACATGCATTATTTATGTGATTCAGTGCCAACGTCAAAGCTGTTAGAAACAATATGTAGGTCAAACTGTGAATGACCTCCGTACACAATTCAGGAACCACAAATCAGCAATAATTAACAAAACTTGACCAGCCTGTAGCCAACCATTTTAACCTTGTGGACCATTTACTATCAGATTTGAAGATTTTCCCTGTGGAACATGTTTTAAAGGAAGAACTACTGGACATCAGAGAAAAGTTCTGGATGTACCATTAAAAATCACTGCATCCAGATGGACAGAACATCACTGACAATACCACTTGATTTCTGCATATCTGAAGAGTTCTCAGGACTGCATTGATTCCACATTCCAAATGGAATCTTCACTCATGATGCTTTTTGAAAATCCACCAGTGTCAGCTGTGCAGCCACTGAGCAAACAATCTTGTACTACCTGAGGAAGGCGGAAGCTGGAACGTTTTAGTAGAAATATATTTTTGTTCTTTAGTGAGATCATCTGTTTGAGTCACTTCTTTCTTGGATATTACATTTTCTTGTGGCTCATTGTATCCTTTGGGATCCAGATTTTTGCCCTGGCTGGCTATTGTTTTCTTGTGATCCTGCATCTTCCTATGTATATATATATATATATATATATATATATATATATATATATTCCACACCCCTACCCACTGAAATTGTACCCACCCAACCTATAAGCTATGAAATACTAAACCTACACTACATCTACACTAACTCTCCACTCAGCTATGCAGATATTCTTAACTAAAAAAGAATTTTTTATATAGGGAAGGGAACATTTTTTTCCTGTGGCTCTTTATGGTGGACATGGTTTTTTTGACAGCCTGCCTTATTTCCTGCAACAGCTGGAGCACAGAGTCTATTTTAGATAGACGTAAAGCTACCCTGTACTTCAGGTCTGAAACATCTTTCAGAATAATTTGTTTAAATGAGCTCATCTGTCCTGTAATTGTAGCTGGTGGCAATGCTGAGACAGTTGGGTTGCTATGTGAGGTGCTGGCAATGGATTCCACTGATCCTCACGGTCTGCACTGTCATCCCTGGATTTTTAAGCTTCACCTTTTTAGTGGATGCCTCAGTGGTTGTGTGCCATTTTCCTCTTCAGCATGTCTTCTCTTTATTGCCTTAAAGGCTTTCCCAACGAGCCAGATTCCAACAGGCCACATGTGGTTCTGTTTCACCCGGATGCAGCATTGCCTTTTCTGCTCAGGGGCATGTTGTCTGTGGAAGACAAATGAAATACTGTCAGTCCAAGGGTCACTAGGAACTGGGTGGATCAACATTAAAATACATTTCTGTTTCAAACATCACATGTTGAATTTCATATTCATAAACCTTAACCCAAAGATGATAGTGAGCATACATCCACATAATGTTTCCCTTCGAAAACTTTCATATGGTCAAAGTACTCTGCCACACAAAACATTGTCATATGATGTCAAGAGTACAGAGTACGCTTGAGAGATATGCTCTTTTGTAACCATAGTATGGTACACATGTCCTATTTACTGATCATTGGTGTCCCGTCTGCATCCTGAAATTGCATGGGTTCCATAGGCATCAGGAAAAGTAAGATGAGCAATGTCTGCAGAGTACTTATATTGTGTGAAATCCTTGGGTAACTGATATTGCAACAACACATGTCTGGACACATTGCTACAGAGAATTAACATGTGCCAGGTATGAGATCCCAGAATGGAGGGTGAATAAATAACTCACATCAAACTGACTGATCAGATACAGACCCTATATTAAGTCATTAAATCTCATGGTGGATTACGTCATGGTTCATAGGATGCGGCCAATGTAATTGTATGTGTCCTACTACATAGCCTAGTGTCTGTCCCTTCATGTCAGATATAAATGTCATCTTGATGCACATCATTGCTCAGCACATTTATGTGATGGATATCTGCATGCATGCTCTACATCTTAGCTGCCCAGGCATTCTGTGATTTAAATAGCTATAGCTGTCATAAGGGTGATCCTGATTGATATAAAAATTAGTGATTAACATGTGCAGCACATTCATAAGTTTCATTTAGCAATGGTATATTGGATTACAATGCATTAAGATAAGAAGACTGGGCAAAAGTATGTTAATGTGCCCACCAAGGAGTATGCTAAATTACACAACATGAGGGTGGGCCTTCAAATGTCTTGTCATGTGTGGATTGTTGACATCTTGTTTGATAAACTTAGGGGCTTATTGTAAAGTCCCTCTTTCATGCCAAGACCCACATTTTTGGGACGGGCCTGTGACACACACAGCAATGCCATTTTTAATAGCACACATTAAGCAACTCTGACTGCCTTTCCATGTTCTGCAAAAGATAGGCCATATTATTTCTGTCCTTAATGTTGTGTCATTCATCCCTTCCTGTGTGGACTTGGCAATCAAGTTGGATTGAGAATGCAATGTCATCAACTACATTAGAATTGAGCATCTGCCATGCATCTGGAAGTGTTACCATTGCCTGCCATGCTCACATAAAAAATACACTACTATATGTGTTTATAGATTAAGCCATTTTGGTCATATACCAGGCCACCTATTGTGGTGCTCATCAGATACTGGCAATATATTTACTCTGACAATAGTCAGAGATAACTGCACAGGCAAATAAGCAAAAGTAACTTACAAATATAACCTTCATATGATATATGCTTACTTTGGGCCATATTTCCAATGATTTAGCACAGGGCAGCATCACTAGCCATCTTGCTGCTCAGCCCTGTATCAAAACAAGAGGGCAGGAATGTGCCGTTTCTGCAAGATAATGTGCATTCCTGTCCTGGTCCATTGTGCTGGTGCACACATTTCTGCCATGTCCCAAAGCAGGCACCCTTGAACAATGGTGATTGTGTTTGTGCAAGAGGGGACACCTTCCTGCACATAAACAATCAATGGAAGCAAAATCCTCCTACTATGTGCGCAACAGAGTGCAGCACACATAGAAAAAAACAAATATGTGGATGATATTTCTCCCTTCTATGCCACTTTACACCACCCCTGGAGAGGCGTAGGCTTTTGACGCATTCCCAGGTTTACAAAACCTTGTAAATCTGGGAATATGTCAAAATCCATGGGTGTTGCATGGGAACACCCATGCAACACTCATGGAAATGCCTCTTTGAAGCAAGCAAGGCAAAGTTGTGATGTGGGCTGTGTTGCCATACTTCATAGCTACCAGGCCATATAGAGCCAAGCAAACTGGCTTGGCGTGGCCCTGTAGATGTGGCTTTGTAGCCTGCGCACAGCCTTTGTCACAAAAAGTGATGCACTAGCGGCATAAGCCACTAATAAATATGGGCCTATGTGTCAGGGATGCACATTGAATATGTCATTGCACACAGCATCCTACATCACGCACAATCCTTGCACTACACAATTATCATTCAGGATGATCCACACTGGTAATTTCCGGGGCCTTGGAGCTTTCATTCTCTCCAACTGTGTATGGCTCGGGTCCACCTAAAAGACATAACTTGAAGCATTGCACTGTGATTGGAGAACATAAACACTGTGGGCAAGTTAAGCACAGTGCATATGAATAGCAATTTGCTATGTAAGTGTTCAGTTTGTAACTATACCAAATGCACAGGTCACTTGCCTTGACTACACACATTGGTAAGGCAGATTGTAGCAGACACATATTGGGTGTGTCACAACATGCATCTGTTGGCCATTTTGTGGTACCAGTCGAAATACCTTACCACTACAGAATGTCCCAAGGATAGCTGACTTTCTCGGCTCTGCACAACTAAATAACTCACATATGACAGTCTACAAAGTATTACAATTCCTGTGCCTTTCTCACATCTTTACATGCCCATAACTCTGCTTTACACATCACACAGTGGCCATTCTTTGCCCATAACAAAGCTGACATCAGTGCCTATCAGTGCTGCATAGAACAAGAGAATCTTCATGTATGTCCAGGACAACTCCAAAGATGTTGTTTTAAAAATGTAACAACAACATATATGAGATACTTTTGGATGTGTCTAATACAGCCTGTCATAAAATGTGACAAACATACACGTGTGTGGGATGCCCTGTAACAGACATCTGGACTCATTTACAAGAGGCATGATCAACAGGAGTGTCAATTATGAGAAGCACTCCAGTGGAACAGCCCTCGCAGTCATGTCTATGAGGCAATGCCATGCCACCCTGCATGGCGTGGCATGCAATGGGAGATATGGAGTGAGGCAAGGTTGTGCAAAGCACAGCATAACAATATTCTACATGAAGGAGTCATGCTTTTAACATTGCAATTGTTGACCCATACAACAGATATGTTTTTCTACACCTTCTCAGGATTCACTAACAATGTGGAGCATGTAATGCCTCATCACTGGGTGCCATGCCCAGTGGAGGCATAACTAGGAGGAGCATCAACATCTATCTTAATTGTTTTTATTACTGCATGTATGCTGCATTACAAATCACACATTGCAAAAGTCAAACAACTCCTTTGAATGTTCTTGTGCAGGAAGTTGTCAAATACATTCTTGTCAACAATGCTGACATGCATGCACCATGGTGCAAGGATGGCTGGGTTTGTGCATGCCACCCTATTGTGCACCAGTGCAGGGCATAGGTCAAGAATGCTTCATATGTGATGGATATGATGCAATCCTGCACTTCTATTTTGACACAGGGCACACAGCAAGACTTTTTGCAGTGTGGCTCCAAGCAATAAAATTGAGTTTTTGTCCCAAAGTTTAGTGGGGGCATGAATCTTTTGTGCATACACATATGTTTGACACTTAGGGCCATAATTTAAAGTGTCTTGCGCCGCTGGTGCCTCATGTTTTTGATGCACCAACAGCGCAGGCTGCAGGCCCATATCTACAAGGCCATGCAAAGACACTTTGCATTGTTTTTCCTGGCCTTGTAGACATGGAGTAAGGCAAAGCAGCACAATTTGCTGCCTTGCCTCACTTTGCATCAAAGAGGCATTCCATGGGTGTTGTGGTGGGTGTTCCCACTCAGTCCCTATGTATTTTGATGCATTCCCACATTTACAAGGTTTTGTAAACCTGGAAATGTGTCAAAAGCCTACGCCTCTCCAGGGGAGGCATAAGGGAGTTGGTACGAGGAGAAATACCTTAATTTCTCAACATGTATTACTTTTTCTATGTGTGCTGAATGCTGCAGCACACATAGGAAGAGGAAAATGCCTTTTGTGATTGTTTATGTGCAAGAAGGTGTCCCTTCCTGCACAAACATAATCATCCCCGCAACACAGAAACCCTTACGCCATGGTGCAAGGGTGCCAGTGTTGGTCCATGGCAGCCCATTGTGCACCTGGGCAGGGGATAACCACAAGAATGCTTTATCTTGTAGAATTGGCGCATTCCTGCCCTTTACATTTTGAATCAGGGCAGCACAGCAAGAAGGCTTGTGGAGCTGCCCTGCAGCAAAAGCTATGTAAATATGGCTCTAAAAGTATGAACCCAAAACATTTTTGGGCAATTGACACACAGGTATGTTATCACCAAATATGTGTACTTATCAACTTCTCCACCAGTTTCGATGACAATGTAGTGCAGCAGGTTGCTCTCATGGCTTACCACATTTGCCCAGCAATGCTTCAGTTGGTGGACCATCCGCTCAATCTCAAACATTTGTTGCTAGTATTTCTCCATCTTCTCCCACCAGTTCTTTTGAGCCTGTGTGGAATAGCCCTGTATTACCCTTCCACCACTTGCTATCATGTTTGGCAGGTAATGGGAAACAATCCACGGGAAGCCCCCAAACTCCTGGGCATTCATGTTCTTTACCCTTCCCTTACCAGACTTTGTGCTCCCTAAAAAATATATGACATCAACTCTAGCTGAGTACCCCCAAAGAAAACAACTACCCCTAACTACAATTAAACCCCAGATGAAAGTCACCCAACAATACAAAACACAAAACAATCTGACACACAATTACAGTACACAATATAAAACTACATGGACAGTACACACAACAATTTCTAAAACATACTCACTCACTCTCCAGCACAGCCACAACACAACCTCCACCATGCACAGAGAGTCACAAAGATAAAGGTAACACGTGTACTTTCTTCATTTTACCCATGTGTGCTGCATAATACCACACATGTCTGAATAGTTAAAATGATGCACCAACAGCACATAAAACTTTTAAATACAGCATCCCCTATGTTGAACATTTTTCATTAGTGACAAATGACAGAACCTACAAGAGGTATATATCCTGCATTAATTTTTAAAATGCACACGCTTTTCAAGATGAACCAAGGCCAGTGTTGGGTCAGAGTTGCGTTGCTATGGGGGCTTCACAGTTAAGTGTTATCTGAGCTATATTTCAAGGACAAGTCCGTGTTGCACTGTGCATGGCACACCAAGCTTCGATTTTCTGCTCAAGCATAGATACCCTGGCAGTCTAATCATTGACACTATGCAGTGAAGCTAAGCAAGTTGATGGCCTCTGTTTGGCATGATGGAGAGGTCAGGAATACACCTTGAACATGTAGAAATAGCAGTTCTGCTGAGACTCCTTGAACAGATTCTAAGCAGGCAGTCTGAGACCAACATAGGCACCCTTAAAGCATGGTGCAAGGGGTTCGGAGATATTTGTACACATTTTTATGTGGAGGAAGGGACCCCTTCACACACCAAAGATATCAAATTCACTTTCTTTATTTTACCCATGTGTGCTGCATAATACCGCACATGTGTGAATAGTCAATGGCAATCTCTCAGACATATTACTGTCATGGTCACACCATCCTCTATGATATGTTGGTAAAGCTGCAATACCTGGGTTACAGGTCTTGTCTAATCAGTTATTGCCTGAGAATTGTATGTGGATGCATAATAACTACTGGGTTTCCCATGTAGATTGCATTTCAGAATTTATAGTGACGCATTGCAACTCTGGATGCAGATTAGTAATAATGTTACTAAGGCACAACACTTGGGGTGTCGGTTTATCCCTTCCCTGGCTTGTTTGTCAAGTATGTTCAAATGGCTAATGGATGTACAACAATAGTTGGGCAATGTTGATGCAGACTGGTAGCTAATTGAGGTAGTAATGTAGACATTTCATGTCATTATGCTGTTAATATTGATGGATCCAGCCCCATAGGAAACAACCTTTCTTGACGGTACTGGTGCACAGGATTCTCATTTATGCTGTTTGTGCAATGCAAAGTAAGCCTGAATGACCTCATGGTCAGACTCTATCTTTGTGGTCAATGGGAGACAACACAGTATGCAATCAGTCACTTGTGGGGTGAGTTCCATGAAACCCACTTGGATTTAAGGTCTTGCAGGCCCACAGACGAAGCAACAACAGTTCGTATAATTTTACCTGAGGGCCTTCTGGGGCTGGGAGGCAGAATGATGCTGGATGTCCTTGGAGCTGAGCAGGACTGGTGATCTTCGAGTGGCACTTTAGCAAACGATAGCTTGTAGGTCGAGTTCAGCAGAGACCTTTGGTATTTGAGTGGGGACCTGGCCTCAAACCATGGATCACCAGCAGTGAAGCTTTAGAAGACTTCGGTGACTTCGGTGCAGAGATGCTCCTGGATGTCTGAAGTAATCAACGGGATCCGTGGGTACTGGTTTTAGCAGCTGTGACAACGCAAGCTTAAAGGAGATGCAAAAACTGGAAACCCGAACCACTGAGGTATGTGGTTGCATGGGAACAATTGTTTGGAGCGTCGAGTACAGCAGGTAGTATTCAGTCTGACCAAGAACAAGCCTTGGTGTCGGCAACCACAGCAGTTTGAGAAATCTACTTCTAGAGGACCAGGTGAAGGATGCATAAAGCTGAGTTTCACTGAGGGTCTGATATGCAGTTCTCTGAAGGCTCCTGGTCAGTTACTTCTGAACAGCCAGGATTTGGGGCCTGGTGAATAGTACTTCAGTTGTTGTGGAAAAAGCAGTCTGTTCCTGCAGTTCTTAGGGGACTAGTTACTTGAGTCCTAGGGAGTCCTAGTGAAGGGGTCTGGTTGTAGAGGGTTCACTGTTAATTTTGATACCAGTCTCTGATCCGGTGCAAGTCAAAGTCGAGCGGTGTGAAGGTACTGTGTCTCTTCGTGGAGTCCTGTCTTGTCTTGGAGTTGGGTCTCTTCTTGTTTCACAGCAGATCTGAGGTTCTGGTGTCAGGGGTGACTCTTAATTATACATTAAGGGGCGTTAAGGGGAGTGAAGACCAGAAGCCGATGGGCATATAGTCCTGCAGCTAACATGTCCCTGAGATGACTACATCCAGTGGGAGTGCATTGCTGAGCCACCCAGGACCCACTCTTCTTAAGCCTTTGCAAGATGGCACAGGCCATCCGCAATGGTCCACTTCAACTGGCCTACTCTAGAGGTGTGATAAGCCTTAGGGGAATGGCTTCCTCCTGACTTGCTACATTTCCCAAATACCCACCTCAGAAGGTGCCTGGGTCAGGTGGTAGCTTTGTCCTCAAGTGGTGGACAAATTCCTTTGTCCGGCATCAGCAATGCAGTCTTTAAAGCTCAGTACCATGATGGGACTAATCATTGGCCATCCTAGCAGGGCAGAGGTGGGCCCTCCTTCCTGCACCGGCCTTAGTACATACCTCTGGGAGTGGCACACACTCCCCAGCATGGAGTCAGAACTCCGTCTTGGTGGCAAACCCTTGGTGAAACCCACCAAGGCAGGAGAAAGCTGGCAACTCAGTTGGCATCCTCTAAGGACGCCACCTAGGTAAATAGTAGGTAAACCTGGTCATGCTAATTGTGTTCAGGGATCAAATAGCACAGTATTTCATACAAATACAGGGGAATTTGTTTAGCACATCATAGAGATGGCCATCTGGGGTATGCCTGGTTGCCAACCTGTGTTATCCTATGGACTGGCAGTCACTTGTGATAATATTTTGTTTTAAATGCTGACACAGGGTCACATATGCTTGCACAACTATGTCCACACTCATGCAATGCACCCTGCCTCCGTGGATCTAGGGGCCTTCTTGGTGGGTGACTGACCTGTGCTACTGGAAGTGAGGGGACTCTGCCTGCACCTGGTGTTGGCAGAGTCAGACTTGAGCAGGTAAGCTGCTTGTATAGACTGACATGGCAGCTATGCAGAGTTTGCTTTTAATCTGGTCAAGCAGGGTGGCAAAATCAGTGCTGCAAACCTGGTTATCCCTTTACCACACCTGCCCTGGGTGCCACTTGAACCACTTACTAAGGAGTTACAGGGGTGTTGCCAAATGGAATTAACAAACAAAATAGATTTTAAAGAAAGAGGCACTGGCAGTGGGCTCTGATTATCAGGCCTCAGTGCACTTTAAGATCAAAAACAACACCATTGAACAGCAAAAAGTGAGGCCTGACCAATGAAAAAAGGGCACTTTGCAACACTAACATTTACACATTCCCAGAATAGGCGTAACAAGGTGAATCTTAAGGAAACATGTGTGTCTAAAATATTTACATGAGCCCAGCAACATGCAGCACATGTGGTACATGCCACGAAACAGGCATGTATGTTTTGTGTACATGAATGTGCATAGGTGACTTGGATGGAAGTTTACATCATACTGGATCAAGGAATGTCTATTCAGCTACTACATGTTTTCCTAGTTCAGTTTATTACAGTCAACTTGTATACCTCTGTATCTTGACTGTCAAAACACCATGCAAGTCACAAAGTTCACACACAAGACACAGAGTTGATCAAGGCACTCTATTGATGTGCCTTGATTTCCATGATAGCCTTGTGCCCAGGATGATCCACATAGGATAATTTGACATGTCCTGATGGATATGTTTGTGATGCATGTGCCACCTGAGTTCCATGTTGATATGTGCATAGCAACAAGTTCCATACAGTCAAGTTGATCACCCACCATATCATGTCATGGTACACGCTCATCTGCAGTATGAACCTGACTCTGGATGAATATGTATGTCATATGCACAGTGCCATTATGCAATATTTTTCTTTACAGATCTATAGCATCAGTTTTGTGCTGACGAGGGCAGTTTAGTTAGCAATAAAGGCATCTGAGTTTTTCCTTGAAACTGTTCATTTGTCTCTGAGTTGTGTTTTGAATACAACACTCGACAGGTTGTCAGGGGAGTTGAACAATTAATTGTATCTGTGTGCAACATTCACTTATGGAGCCCTTTATAGACGCAGGTATTGAGGGCTTTCTGTTCACAAGGCCTCCCACCGACCTGGCGCGACTCCATTATTATACCCATATATAAAGAAGGCGATCGCCTCAACCCAGCCTGTTATAGGCCTATTTCTCTCCTTGACACATCTGCCAAATTAGCGGGGAGAATAATCCTAAAACGACTCCAAACATGGGCAGAAGAAAATAATATTTTATCCCCAGTGCAGTACGGATTCCGCACAGGATTAGGCACTGTCGAACAGGCTCTGAATTTAATCATCTTAGTGGAGAAGTATACGAAGATTAGAGAGGGTAATTTGCACCTGGCCTTTATAGACCTATCGTCAGCATTTGACTGCGTCCTGAACGAGAAGTTATGGGACATTTTAATAAGAATGGGGGTCGAACCAACAATAGTTCATTTTACAAGGGATTTGTATACAGCCTGTAGAGCAAGAGTAAGGTACGGGACGAGAGGGGAATGTACCAGGTCCTTTGGAATATACAGAGGGTTGCACCAAGGTTGCGTTCTTGCTCCACTTCTATTCTCATTATATATAAATAATCTAGAAAGAGAACTGTCAGGCAAATGCAAAGACCTTCCTCAAATAGGTAATCGCCCCGTCCCTACACTTCTTTATGCAGATGATGCAGTACTCATGGCCAGGACACCGCTAGCCCTCCAGAAATGTTTAACTACTTGTATAAATTATATGACAGACCTGGGACTCACAGTTAACCGCTCAAAAACTTTTATAATGAACTGCGGTAGGAAACTGAGTAAGTCCTATAATTTTACCATCCACGAGGATAAGGTGAAGTTAGCCCCTACCTTTTCATATCTGGGCATAATGTTTGACAAACAGGCCACTTGGGCACACTGCGTGAAGTTAAAAAAAGATCAGCTTATTAAAATAACGGCAGCCTTGAAAATCTTTTCCAAAAAGATAGGGGGGATTACCCCGACAAACATGGTAAAGATCTACAAGGCCAAGTGCATCCCGGCGGCCACTTACGGAGCATGTATTTGGGGGTATACTAACTGTAATGCGATTCAGACAGTGGAAAACGACTTCCTTAGACATTTGTTAATAATACCAAATAGCACATCATCATACATTAGTCACGCAGAACTTGGGGTCCACTATGTGATCGATTTGATAAAAATCCAGCCATTACTATTATGGCACAAGGTGTGGACCACTGAATATACTGGACTAAACAAGGCCATTCTATCTGATTGCACAAGGCTGACATACTAGCTCAGAGTTCCCTGGTTGAACTATATCATGACTTTTTTTTTTAAATGGGTTGCAAAGATTATTACTTAAATCCACAATCACTGGAAAAAATAACCAGGAGAGAACTGAGGGCTTTGTCATTGAAGTATTTGGAAGAACAGAGATGGGAAGAGGAATCAAACAAATCCACTGTAATGTCTAACCAACTAATTTTGTCTACGGATACCATTCAGCCTTACCTAGTAAGCGTGGTAAACCCCCGATATCGATTTGTTCTTACAAGACTCCGTTTAGATATCTTCTACCAGTTAGTAACTTTCCCGACCATGAATGATTGGAGTACAATTTTAAGAGTTTGTCCTTGTGACGCGAAGGCCCCCCAATCCACAATGCATGTGGTCCTTTTCTGCAAATTTTATAACTCACCAAGAAAATGGTTTTTACTGCCTCTTTTAAGGTTGATTAACTTGCGTTGGTGCCGCGACGCATATTTTAGCTTACAGCTTTTATCCTCAATTGAAATGTGTGGAATTTTAGCAAACTTTTTATGCTCAGTTTTTACTGTAAGGAAGTCTTTGGGAGTTTTGGACTAATTTATTGGATTGTTTGGCATTTTGTACCTTATGGAAAACACAAAAGAGAAAACAAAAACTGTAAGGATATCTGATTTGGTATTGGTATAAATCTATTAGGGGTTTATAGACCTGTATTGAATGAATTTAGAATGTGCTTGTACTTCCCCTCTTTTTATTATTTATTTCTTTTATACATATTTATTTATTATTTAATGTTTTACTATTTGATACTTTTATGGCTGGTTGAAAGCCGAATAAAGTCTGTTTTGATGATGATGATGATGGTATCTGTGTGCAACACAGAAACGTGCTATGTGACATCCATGCTTGGTCCATTTCCAGAATTCCATAGTGGGGCTGAGGTGGCAGCATTGACAGTGTATAGTTGATCTTGTACTGCCGTGTCTTTCTGTTTATGATTTATGTGTTGTGATGTGTTGTGATATGTCAGAATGTATTTCATATTCACCTAGACACACTGTTGAAACATATGTCGATTGTATGGATTGACCTGCGTTCCAATCACATACTATTGGCCATATTTCTAAGGGTTTTGTAAATCAGGATCCTCACTTTTAGTACACACTGCTGGCCTATTGTTACAAGGACAAGTATGTGTGTATAGCATTAATGACATGTTCTATGGC
Source organism: Pleurodeles waltl (assembly GCF_031143425.1). Lineage (NCBI taxonomy): Eukaryota > Metazoa > Chordata > Amphibia > Caudata > Salamandridae > Pleurodeles > Pleurodeles waltl. The sequence continues at coordinate 1,246,393,053 of NC_090445.1, forward strand.
ATCTTTGATATTATCACTGCAACATTTGCAATAAAATTATTGATCAGAAAACCGTGCTAGCGAGGGTGCCACACTGATGCCGTTAAACTCCAGAAATGATATGTGGAGCCTATACAGATGGTACTCCTGCACGCTGACATCAGTTCCTTCCTTTCCGCACCAGCAGATTTGGATGTGAAGCAACGTGAACTCTTCTTTTTGGTTTTTTTGGTGTTATTCTTTTTTCTGTCATCCATCCTTTGGTCCTCAAGTAGTAATATACCATCATTGACAGCATGCTATATAAATAAATACATTAACTAATTAATACATATATAAATAACTTTTGCTCATGAAGGTCACTCCCTCCCTCTTTTTCTCTTGGTTCTGCCCTCTGGTACCTCTAACACTTTCTCACTTCAGTACCTTCATTTACCTCTTGATTCTCCCTACTGTGTATTTGTCACTCTGTGTTTCATGTGTGTGCATTGAGTTGCCTCTTCCTTCCCCTCTGTCCTTCTCTCTTTCTGCTTCATCTTTGGTCACTAAAAAGGCTATTTTTCTCAAGATGTTTCTCATTCACATATGCACATCACCCTTTCTCCTTTTTGCAAATGTATTTGTATTCATGGAGGTGTCTCTCTACCCTTCAATTTCCGCTCAGTAAGTGCCATTGCTGGCCTCACTACTTTTGTTGAAGTGTCTTTGTGTCTTCCCACTTTACTCATCTCTGTAAGTTTGTGCCTTTTACTCCATTCGACCTTCGTGCCTTTAAAAGAATTGTCGCGAAATGCCACCACCAGCATTTTACCAGGGTTAGGCACTCTGCAAATCACGAAATACAATTATGTGCGCACACCCACACACACACACACACACAAAACACACACAATATTCCAGGGGGTTACTTTACATACTTACTTACCTTCCTGCTGAAGTCCTAATTCCCATTGTGTGTTTGGTGCCTAAGCTCAGCATAGATGTCCAACACATACTGCAAAATTACAGGTGGTAGCCCATGTGTGGTATTTGTACTATTTGAGAGTACTCTGTAGTGCAGGGCACTGCACCACCATACACAATGCAATCGAAGTGCTCCCAAATCCTGGGCTGCTTGAAGGCAATGTGAAAGTGAAGGAAAGTCTTCCTTTTTGCCCTGGTCACCCCCAAACATTTTGGACAGGTACTGGTGGTTACTGACTCTTGGATGTGCCCTGGGTACTGCTTACCAGTCCCAGGGCCAGTGCTCTGTTCAAAGTGGATATGCAAATTAGGCTAATTATAATTGGCAAAGTTAACCTACCTATAAGTCCCTAGTATATGGTAGGGCATGGAGGTTTAGGAACCCCAGCAAAGGTAGTGCCCCCATAGGTGCACTGCTGAGGTGCCCAGTGTCATTTTAAAGGCAGGCCTGCCTTGCTGGCTGCTTTTAAATTAAAGTTACATCCAAATTCGACTTTGGAATTAAAAGTAGTTCAAAAGTCTTAAACTACCTTATTTTTTACATATAAGTCACCCCTAAGGTGTGCTCTATGTGCCCCTAGGGCTGGGTGGCATATAACTATAAGCAGGGACCTTATAAAAATAGTTTTTCCCTCATTCGTTTTTCCCTCATTGTAGTGAATGGCCTCCATAGGCTAGAATGGGGAGACTTTATTTTAAATTTTAAAAGCCCCTTAAGTAACAGATACAAAGAGTTTGGTATCAAATTAATTGTTAGAATAAATCCCACAACTTCCAGTTGTTGGATTTAATATAACTTGTTCAGGTAAAGAGTTTCAACTTTACCTGAAAAGTTGCCAACTTCAGCCCGCAGTGTTTTTGCTGTTGTGCTATGATTGGCCAGCCTCTTGATGAGGTGTGAAGTGGCCTGGCTTCACACAAAGAGATGTGCCTGTGGGAGGAGATCTCCCCTGAGCAGGTGGTGAGGCAGGAAGGGGGAGGGCTGCCAAACTGGTCTTCAAAGCAGAGAAGGACATTTGGAGCAACCCAGCAACACACCCACATCCTGCAAACCCAGACAGTTATGTGCCCCCTTGATTAGATTAGGTGAGGGCAGGAGAGGGGTATGTTTAGGATTTTTAGCCACAGCAGTGGGTGGGCTCAGCCAGATGTAACCTCCAAAAATCACTTTCAGCCATGATGGATTTTTGAGGAATGTTGCTCCCTGGGATTGATTTTTGCCACACTTCCCATGAAGTGGTCATCACAGGGGGAAGGACCCTGCCCCTGATTGGAGAACCAGGACCCCCTGTTCTTCACCCAGGAGCAGGGATCAAACTGGCAGACCTGCACCCACAGCTCAGATCCCCATCAGATTACAACAAGGAAGAACTACAGGAGAAGAAGGACGGCCCTGCTGGACCCCTGGCCTGCACCTGGACCCTGCACTCTGAAGGACTGCACCAGCTGCACACTTGGGCTTCACCACAAGAAGGACTTTGCCTGGCTTCAACTGGTTCAAGGAGGGTCTCCCTGTTTGCTACAGGTGAAAAATTGCTAACCAGAGTACCCTGCACCAACTCCTGAAGAAACCGACCAGCTGACCACTGTCCAGTGGCCAAAAAGGAGTTTGCGCCAGGTGCATTCTGGGAGTTGTAGTTCACAACCCCTAGGATCATCTCAGAGCTTCTGGAGCCTTGGGGTGAGCTGTGGACCCCAAAAGAACCTTAAAGGAACATCTGGAAGAAAATCCAGAATTTTGGAGAACTTTGGAGAACTTTTGGAAAAAAGCTCCATAGAGGGAACGACCCGCCGCAACAACTCTAGCCGGCTTGCCTCAATCGTGACCCGGCCTGACTTGCAGGTTCGTCCCGGTGAAGAAAATCTCCAAACAAGAGACAAAGTCCGAACGTAGGAGGTTGACCGGGACCTACCTCTCAGCCAGCGTATCCGAGAAGGGCTCCAATGACGTCGGATCAAGATCCAGGTTTGCCCCAGTCAAAGGATTTTCACCTCGAAAAAACGACTAAGTCTGAAGGTAAAAATCTCCACTGAGGGCTCCCGCGACACGTATCCAGAGAAGAGTTCCAGGAGATCGGATTGGACCAAGTCCGAAGGTAAACGTTCGACCGAGGCCTCCCGCGGGCTGTAGCCGAGCCGGGCTCCATCGCGGTCGGCCTTAAACTTTGACTTTGTCCGGGTCAAGGTGCGACCAGATGACCAGATTGGCGCTTTTTGTTTCTAAGCGCTAGAAAACAGGAATTCTTTAAAAATTCATATCTCTGGTTCCGCTTTTAAAGATAAAAATATAATCTATTTTTATAAATTGGTTTTGGATTTTTAAACTGTTTCCTGTGTTTTATGTAATTACTGTTTTGTGATATTTGAACGCCTTATACTCTGTCTCCTAAATTAAGCCTTGTCGCTCGTTGCCAAGCTACCAAGGGTTGAGTTGGGATTAATTTACTGAGACCTAACTGGACCTAAGTGGTGGTTAGTGGCCTATTGCTAAGTGTAGGTACTTACCTGCCCTTACCAATAACCCATTTTCCAACAGAAGTGGACACTGCTGGACATAGTGCTAGGTGACAGAGTAGCTTAGCTGTCAAGGTGGCACACACATCTGATTCTCTGTGAGAGTTTTGTTATCAGCAGCATCCACACATCTCAACACATTTCTGAGCCTTTCTGGGCACTACTATTAGTACTGCTATATTTCATAGCCAAGGAAAAGTTCCATTACTCAAGAGAAGAAGATTCAGTAGTGCCAGTATTTAGACCCTTTGAGTACTGACCTATTCAAGGTGCTGTGTAAAGGACTGCATTAGCACTATTGGATGTAACTGAAACCATACAAAAGGTGATAGGAGGAAGCCTTGCAAAAGGTCTAACCACTGACAATAATTTGAGTTAGCAATGCATCCCATCATTATTTTGTCCACCTTTGCACTTGATTTTACACCTAGCCATATGTGAATCAGTCTTGATCCTACTCTAATAGGAACAATCCAGCCTGAAATGCAAGGCCAGGTCCTCCCTGATCTGTAACACAAATAACCCAAAAGTGGTTTGCCTTGATTGGAACATGTCAGTTGGGTACAGCTTAGTTTCCAATGGCACAAAGAGCATGGTACGCATGCCTAGGCATACCCCCACCACTTAGGGCCACATATCAGTCACATAAAAAGTATAATAAAACAGTATAAATGAGCACAAAACCTTACTGTTTTTCACCTAACATGTAAAACAACTGCATGAAAACAACACTGTGCTGGACTGCACTAAGAAATCCAAAAGGAAAACATCAAAAATATTACCAACTACCTTCACAAGTGAGTTACAAGAAACTAACAAAACAATAATATTTCTGGTGTTATCAGACCTGATTTTCCAAACTAGTAGCCTCCCACAACCCTCACCATACTCAAAATGTGCTAGCTTACTGGCTACATCAATACAACCCTGTATTTTAAAATGCTCACCCTTCAGGGTCTCCACTGTGGTTTTGGTCCTTTTTGTTCTAAAAGCTGCATAGCTGTTCAACTTCCCACGGTTAAAGGCCTTATATATCTCCCAAACCATACTTATCGAAGCCGAATGTTCATTAAGCTCAAAGAAGTCCTTTGTGTACCTTTTTAGGAGTCTTATAATCTCTTCCTCCCCCAAAAGTAACCTGTCAAGTGTCCATCTGGTACATGCATGAGAGCCAGTAAATAAAAGCTCGTCTTGTACCGCTGAGTGATCCGAAAGGTGACTTGGCTGGTGGGTGGTCCCTAGTAGCCTATTTCGAAGGCTTGCCTCTGTCAAAAAGAAGTCGATCCTAGAAGCATGTCAGCATGTCCATATTTTTTATTTCAACAGGTGAACGCCTTAGTCTGCCTACTCTAGGTCATCAGGGGTCTACCAGCCCACATTCTTCATTATATTGTGCAGACAATTTCTCATCTTGGTTGTGCTGTCAGTCTGGAGGTGGACCTATCTGAGTTGGGATTTAGCAGAACATTAAAGTCTCCCCCAACTATTATCAGACACCTAGTCTCTGACAACTGATTATAAACTTCGGTAAGTGGGCCTGGGTCATCCATGTTAGGACCATAATAAGAGAGCAAAGTGTACTCGACCCCCTCTAGTCTAATAGTCGCAATCAACCACCTACCCCTAGGGTCTGCCTTTACATCAGTCAAGCAACCTTGAACCATGTTCTTTACAATAATTGCCACCCTTTTCACTTTACAGGTTTGGTTTGTAGAGGTAAACTGGATAATCCATCTTTGCCCCTTTAGGATGTTCACACACTCCTCGTGTCTTAAGTGTGTCTCTTACAGGAAAATAATCTGATTGTCTGAAAGTCTTAAACACTCTTAAATTCTCCTTCTCCTGCTATCTACCCTAAGTCCATTTACATTGCAGTTCAAGCTTAGAATTGACCCCATGCCCCTTCATCCTGTTTCTAGTGTTTGCTTCCTGTCCAACAGAAAAATTGTTTTTAAACATGAGGGCTCTTTTTTCAATTTTTTCCCACATGCTCCCCACCTAGTGAAAACTTAACCAAGAAAACCAATTTATTCTACTTCGTGCCCCTCTACCCCTTAAGCTAGCCTCCCCCAACCCACCCTGGGGAACCCTCCTTTTAAACAGACCGGGTATTCCATACTACCCTTGAGCCCTGCCTCTCTGAAGCCAGCTAGCTCTCCCCTTTTATCTGCCACAACGTTTTGGGGATCCCTAATATTCTGCATTTTATTTCTCCACATTACTCTCAGGGTAGTGGGGAATTTCAGTTGCAGGGTAGCACCTAAAGACTTATGCTCCTGCATGTACTTCCCCAACTCCCATTGTTGATCTTAGGTTGCCCTGGAAATGTCTGATCTTATTAAAAATGGCCAGCCCACATGCTTAAAGCCCCTAACTTTAAGAGCTTCTGTGAGGATCTGTTCTTTTACTCGATATGAAGCAACCTTCCTAGGTTTATCTCTATTAGGATTCCTCCTAAAGGGATTCTGATGGACTCTCTGTATTCCCAGATCAAGATTGTTGGGGGGCTTCCATAGGAATATGTTCTTTAATTAAAGTTATGACAAAGTCTTTGATTTTATCACCTTCTACTCCTTCTCGGATATTCAAAAATCTAAGATTATTCAGTGTACAGTTATTTTCCAGGGATTCTAGTTTGTCTCTCAAGTCTTTCTCACTTTTCTTTAAAGTTTGAACTTTGTGCCTATTAGATTCCACCTCTGCCTGCAATGCTCCAAGGGAGGATTCCATAGCCCCAGATCTCTCCACCAGGATTGTAATTTATGCGTAAAGGCTATCACAGACCCCCTGGATTTTAGCTTGGTTAGATTCCGATGTTGCAAACTTATCTCTCATCTCTTCTAATAATGACTGTAGTGTAATGTTGGTGTGGGTTATACTGCTCTGCGCATTACCTGCCTCATGTGGCAACACAAGAACCCCCCCCCCAAGTTACCAGGGATCCCACCACCTGGGTAACAGAACTCTGTAATCGATACAGCGGTGTTAAAAATACTCCTGCCGAAGTGGACTCCATATTTGGTGTGGAGGTTGACATGTCCTGCTGGTTAGGGGGCCTGATATGCTCTGGAATATTTTGTATCTTGAAGAAAGAACTAATCGAAGGGGTTATTTTCACTATTCCAGTAGTAAGTCTTGCAGTAACCCCTATTTCCTTTTTAGTCTTTATTGAAAGTAATTGCTTACTAGGAGAAGGGGCCCCTCCCCCGTGGTGTGATGGTGATAACAGTAAATTAGGGGTCTTACCATTAACAGCTCGCTTACTTCTTGCCCCAGTGCCCAACAGTGATTGATTTAAAGCAGTTGCTTGGTCCAGATGGTCCAAAATGGGCTTAGATAGCCGGGATTTCTGTCCATGTTGCCGTGTCCTGGCCCCAGGCTCCGATGGTCATGTGGGGGTCATGTAGGAATACTCAGAAACAGCCTGAGTATCCTGACGTGTGCTGAATTGAGACTGTCCTTCCCTAGCAGGCAGAAACTAAGCAGGCAACCTTTCGACCAGCTGAGGCAGAGTCAGCGAAGAGCCTTTGCTGACTCTGCCCAGGCTGCCATGAAATCTCAGCCTAGCCGCCACGCCTCTGCCCTGGCGGACCAGCCAGGCCGCCTGAGGCCACTGTGGCAACAAGGGCTATAAGCGGGGTGAAGTTTCAGGCCACACTAAGGTTTCTCTCAGCGTCAGTAAGCCCATCCAACGAAGCACAGCGTCCTGTAAAGCTGGGAGGCCCTCCACAAAGGTGAGGGGGCCCTTCAGGAAGGTGGAGTCTTGTGGCCGGCATATCTAGCTGGCCACCATGTTCCCCCAATGGAGTGTTGCTGTAATGTTCAACTAGTCTGGTAGTACTTATCTAGAAGATCGAGATATTGAAGGGGCATTTGTTAACTTTTTTTCAGAGTTCTAGAGAGAAGACATATCTGCCTCGGAGGAGGAAATTGAAAATGGGTTGAGGAAAGATATTCTTCTCAGGCTAGGGCAAGACAAGAATCAGATCCTCAATCAACGAATCCAAACAGTGGAAGTAGATGACATTATTGCTGGATTAAAAAATGGGAAGGCACCGGGCCCAGATGGTATACCAGCCGAAATATATAAAGTCCTGAAAGAAGAACTTATTCCAGTTTTAACTCAGTTGATGAACTCGGTGTTCATAGATATATACTTGGTTCTGGCTTCATGGAACAAAGCTACTTTAACTCTAATTTTAAAACCACAGAAAGATGCTAGGAGATGTGAGTCTTATAGACTTATCTCATTGCTTAACAATGATTACAAAATCTTCGCACAAGTGATTGCCAGGAGGTTAGATAAAGTGATCAGTGGCCTGGTACATAGCAATCAAAAATGTTTTATGAGAGATAGGTATTTACGAGATTTGACCCATGACCTGGTTTCTGCAAATGACATCGCAACTACTACTAACTCTCCTCTTGCCCTAATGACAATTGATGCCGCAAAGGCGTTTGATAGATTGAGCTCGCCTTTTTTGCAGGTAGTGATAAAGCAAAATAATCTAGAAGAAAATTTCCTTAAGGCTATTAAAGCAATTTACAAAACAGCAATGATTCTTGTTAATGGTAATCTTTCGCCACACTTTCTAATTGAACAAGGAACACGACAGGGATGTCTACTCTCTCCACTCCTCTTTAACTTATATATCGAACCGTTGGCTTGGAAAATTAGACAAGATCAGAGAATGGTAGCCTTTCAGTATCAAAGTTGTATTAAGAAGAAAGCTCTATGTGCAGATGATCTTCTGATTTATACACAGGACTTTCAAAGGTCTTTCTTAGCAGTTCTAGAAGTCATAAAAGGCTTTGGGAAAATCTCTAGCTATTTAGTCAATACAATGGCCCGCAGGACATCCTTTGGAGAAATAGGAAATTCGATATCTAGGAGTAAAGGTGGTCAACAATTTGGCAGACGTGGCTCAGGCGAACTTTTCAAATCTTTTGAGGGAAACAAAGATACTTTTCCAGCAATGATCGTATTTACAACTCACCATTTCAGGTAAAACAACCTTAATAAAAATGGTGGTTCTGCCTAAATTTACCTTTATCTTTAGTGCTTTGCCCCTATACCTGAGGAAAAAGAACTTAGATGGAGGAATTGCACTGCAAGACTTTCAGTTATATTATTGGGCTTTTCAACATCAGACTGCTAGTGTCTAAGAAATATACATTCTCTTGATAGCGGGCTTTAACAGAAGGTTTTCAGGAGCAGGGTTCTTATTTTCTTTATAAATTTGGTCATCCACAGTACTACAAAAAAGTAAGATTAAAAGTTCTGTAGGATATGGTTTTTAGTGAGAAGAAAAATAGCAACTCCTTACTACAGCGAGATGGCTCCAATCTGGGATTCACAAAGCACACTAATATGTTTGCGGGATGCACTGGCAACCCCATTAATAGAGGCGGGAATCTCACAATGGGGACAAGTGGTCATGGGGGGTTTTGCGATCTTGTGGGATTCCCTGTCAGATGTGACAAAATCCAGGCTATCTAGGTTTAAATATCTACAAACCAAAAGTTGGTTACTAGGAGAGCCTGAGATAGGGCTTGTCATGGACTGGGAAAATGCAATAATAGACACTCGGAAATTAAAGAAAGAAGTTTCAAAATAGTACTGGTCACTAATACAAGCAGAAGACGCTTCTCTTCCACTACCGGAGTTTGGAAATTGGACCTGACGGCTCTTGACCTCTCTCATCATTGGCAAGTGTTAATGGTCACACTTTGGTCTGTTGTCAAATCTGCACCCCTAAGGAGGAATAACCTTTTTACTGTATATAGGGCCTACTGGATTCCAAGAAAGTTAGCTAAAATTGGACTCCATAGGAAGATTAACTCCCCAAAGTGCACCCTGGAAGATGCGGATGACATGCATTTTTGGTGGCAGTATCCAGAAATTCAAACTTTCTGACAAAAAGTGGGTAAGACGATTTCAACCATTACGAACAGACGAATAGAGGTAGGCCCATCAAAGATCGTATTTGGGCTGCAAAAGGGGTCTGGGAGGAGCTCACATGACAGGTTGGAGAAGCTTCAGGCACATCTTGTCTTTTACCTGGTGCTAATAGCCCACAGGGAAATATGTATCAATTGGATATCTAAATTCTCCCCTACCCATACAGACTGGCTATTGTCGGCAAAGAGAATTTCTGACCTAGATTGCAGTAACGGTTCAGACAAATGCCGAGGAATGTGGGAACCCTTTCTAGTCTTCTACATAAATAATTCTCCTATCCTTAGTCTGGGGGATGCATAACATGATTGTGCCTCTGATAATTGAATAGGTAAAAGTCCAATGATTAAACAATAAGACACAACAGAGAGGAGGTGAGGATATGGGACTGCTTCTCCTCTTTCCACCCTCACGCCTTCTTTTCTCTAATTGATAGAGACCAGCTCTCAGGTGTCAACTTTTTGGTTAGGGGTCTCACCAGAGTTGGGACACAATTCGGGTTCCTCCTGTGTTTTGTTATAAAATGAGGACTTTAAAAAAAATAAAAGAAACTAACAAAACAATGTAATCTAACACAGTTTAAAAAAGTTAATGTGTAAATAATTTAACAAACTCTCTTTTATTAGGTACATCAATCCTTGGCTACTAAAGAACCATTTGTTAAAAAAAAGCACTGCACACCGAATAACACAACTACATATTTGTACACCTGGATAAAGGCATGTTCAAAGTAAATGAAAAACAAACGTATAAACATCAAATAACCTTTATACTTTAAAAACAAAATTAAAGGCGTGCCACCCCCTAAGCAAACCAAATCTGTATGTTTAAAATGTAACTAAAACAAAATTTTTCCCCCAACAGAAAAGAAAACCTGTCTGACCCACATCTTGACGACTTCAAATAGAAATGGAAAAAAACTAACTTAAAGTAACAGCACATATGTGAGTATAAAATGTAAAATGAGCATTTTGTTCATGATATTAGAAAAATAAATTAACATTTCTACCATATCAATTAATTTTATAATTAAACTGTTTTCAGACACAGTAGTAGAAATGGTAATATAGAGCACATAACAGAAAGGCAAACAATTGCTTTGGCACATGTGATACACAAACAGCCAGGAAAGGGCAAGCACCAAGAATTTGAATTGGAAATGTACTGAATACTGTTGAAATGTTTGCTATGGGATGATGATAACCAAAAAGAATACTTCTAATAAAAGTCAGATAATACACAACCATCCCCCAAATGTAACAGAGATAGAAATATAGCATGTACTTTATGATTTAAAAGAAGCAAACACAGGTTCTCAAGAGCCCCCTACTAGAAGTTTAAAAGATATAGGGCCAGATGTGCAAATCCTTTTTACATTCTCAAACAGCCTGATGTGCAGAATCTGGCTATTTCTAAATGTAAAAAGATATTTTAAGATGTACAAAGACATAACTGTGATTCAGTAGAGTGCAACCAAATCTCAGTTTGGGTTTGTGATTCCATATTAGGAAGGGGCATGTTTAGGGCAGCCCTTTGTAATAACTAATCGCAGTGGTATGTATGAATATTGTGCAACCGAAATGCGGTTGCCAAACATTCGCAATTTAACACCAACTTCAGGTTGCCTACTATTAAAAATTAAAAGAAAACTTTTTTTTTTTCAAACACATCCCTCTTTCCTTTAAGGAAAACGGGCTGCATTTAAAAGAAAATGATTGCTTTCTTGAAAAGCAATCACAAACATGGTGGTCTGCTGAACCCAGCAGGCCACCATGCCTGTGATTATTGCGATTCCCAATGGGTCGCAAACCAAGACCTGCCTCATTAATATTCATGAGGTAAGTCTATTTGCAACCCACTCGGTAACACAAAATGTGTCAAAGACACATTTGTACATTGGTGTTTGAGCGCAGCAAATAGCGAATCACAAAAATGTACTATTTGGTAATCGCAAACAATTGCCTATGTACATCTGGCCCATACGTCATAAAATACAAGAGCACATCACAGGTCACCTACCAACAATTCCTAATTTAAAATGCCTAATATCATGTACTTAAAAAAAAAACATCAAACACTTACTGCCCCTCAAAGATGACAAGATATTAAAATTCCAGAATATCTACCCACTACACGTAACAATGAACCCTTCCTCCACACAGCAACCTCAATCATGACAGAGGAATAATTGTATTTGCATATGGAAATGACCTCCTAAGACTAAGCCAATATGAAATGCGTATGATATACATATATATACTGAATATGAAAACACTAACATGCCCTCACTTATGGACTGCTGCCCAATATGCACAACTTACTATGAACTCTCTTAAAACACATAAAAATAAAAACTAATAACTACTCCCCAGACAAAATTAGGATAGACGTTGAACAAACAATGATAGAAACAATACTTCAATATACCTACACAGAGCCATACAAGGCTGCCATTACCGCGTTAACCAAAGCATTTGAAGACACAGTCAAAAATCTGCACTGAGTGTATAATATGCAACAGACAGCCAATTTGCGTTTGAAATGTAAAAAAATAATAGCAATAGCAATGAACCTGTAACAGACGTAGGTACCAACTACAATTTTCTAATAGAATTCACATTTTGCCAACAAAATTAGCAAACATTAGGTCCAATAATGAACTATTTTGAAGACACTTGGGTTGGTAGACAGCACTGCTCTGGACTCTGGTGCCAACCTAAATGTAAATTCCATGTACCATGGTGAAATATCTCCAACAGCACCATGACTCAACAAGCCAAAGCCAACAATGCCTTGAAAGGATGGCACAATGCCTTCCACGCCACTCTAGAAAGAACCTAAACAACACCCTACAAATACATAAAAGACATCCAAAAGTACAAAGCTACCAACAACTAAGAACTGTTGTATCGGTAAATCAAATCAATCCTGAACCAAGAAAACAAGCCAGGAAAATGCATGCAATAATACAATTCAAAGTGAGACCCTCTATTATGAACACAGCAATACACTACCTGGAAATGATAGCTAAATCATTATAAACCGCCTACCTATGTACTCACTAGTAAAGTACAACTAAATGTAACACCACTTTTACATAAAGTTTTAAATAAATCTTAAAACATATTTTTATAAATCAATCCAAAAGCTATAAAATGAGAAATAAAACTGATAAAAAATGATTATCTCAATACTTAATTAATATATACACAAAACTCGAAAAACCTACAATATTAGAAATAAACACTGGAGAGCACTATTTAAATTACAAATATAGAAAAACAAACTTTTGCATTGCAATAAAATCAAAATACATATCACTTTAAAAAAAATGATGTTTCCCACCCATAATAAATACATAGAAATATTGTACTTACAGTCATGGAGCTGAGGTTCTTGATCAACCACCATATCTCAAAAGTCCAGTTCACAAAAATATCAAAGATAAACAAAAGAACCCCAAGAAAATTCAAAAATAAAATTTCCAAAGTAAATTCACTGAAGACTCCATAGTCATTAGGAACCATACAAAACCAGAAAAATGAGGAATAAAAACTGCTTTGGAAAAAACAAAAATACATAGGAAATTAAAAAATAATGTTGGCTTGAATTATACTTATATAATTTCCTTAAAAAATTAATTCAAAACAGGTCCAAACAATGCACTTTGGGTTTTTGGACCTGTAAATGTGGCATAACCACCGTCACAAAACATGCATGCCAAGCACAATAGAAACATGACATTATAACTCTACAGACACAGTAGGAAACACAACAATATATAAAATAACACATTACTGCTACTAAACTGTAATTAGGCCTATCATATTATACAACATAACAACATAACACAAACTACCACAAAAACCCTAAAAAACATAAAAGCACCATAATCCATACTAACTACATCTACCCTCATGCCTACACCCCTAAAAGCCTAAAGAAACTAATCTTAAAAATGGTCTTACCTTGCCTATTGAACAGCAGCAGGCAACTGACACAAATGAAATCCACCTCAAAACGACAGTAATGAACCACACATTTACAAGTAACTATAAAGAAATTGACGCTAAATGAAAATAAAAAAAGACAATGGGCCTCATTTCGAGTTTGGCGGAGGATGTTACTCCACCACAAACAAGACGGATATCCCTTCTGCCATATCACAATCCCATAACAGCCTACAGAGATCATAATACGGCGGACGGGATGTTCGTCATGTTTGTAACGGAGTAAACCATCCCCCACACTTTAAATCAAGCCCTATAGTGTTGTAGAAAATATAATTGTATATTATATAGTACTAACTGATATATGCTAAAAACAGGTATTATAAACCTGTAAAAATACAAACTATTATGTTAAAAAAATATGTATATAAGAAATCATTATTTACCATTTTTTTAAATGTTTGAAAATACACGTTACAACTGTTTAAAAAATATAGTACATGTAATACTATACAAAAAAGGTTTAACAAATGTTGTGCAACTATAACATGAATATTTATATGTTTTTCCTTCTAGTAAAAAAAGTATGTATGCAAAAAGAAATGTAAAAGTATACATTAAATAATATAAATAGAATGCACAAAAATAAAAAAGAATATGAAACCTTTCCCACATGTGTTGTATACTACCATACAAAATGCACAAAACTAAAACCATTTTGGGGAAGATTTTGGGCTCTATAGGATTTACAGTTGTCTATTCCCACTTCATTCTAAAACATTTTGAGGAAGATGCTGGACAATAAAGGGATTATATTTATGTATCCCACTCCAATCAAAACCATTTTTGGAAAAGCGTTAGGCACTAAAGGGGTTACATTTGCTACTCCCACTCTAATCTAAGCCAGTTTGAGGACATTTTTAGACACTAAAGGGATTAGACTTAGGCCATCATTATAAATTTGACAGTCTTTTGGCAAGACTGCTGCAGTGGTGGCCGCCAAAAGACTGCCAGTGTTGGCGATATCCTGCCCGCCGTATTAAGAGTCCACATTGAAGACCACCAAAAAAACAGCCACAAATCTAACACCGGCAGGACACTGGTGGGCAGGAAAGAGGTGGTTCCACCACCGACACGCTGACAACTTTCCGCCCACCATATTACGATCCACAAATCAGCACAGCGGTCTTTCCATGGCAGAAAACCATTGGCGGTCCAAACTGCCACAGAGAGAACACACTCCTGTCAGAACATACCACCACATTGGACAGTTCGAAGACCCCACACCTGACACTCATACACACGCCAGACACACTCACTCACAGTGGGAAACATCCTTTATTACGAAGTCTTTTTAACGAAGTCGTGGTTAACGAAAGCGCAACAACACTTTTTTTTAACCACGACTCCGTTATTTTGTGCCTTAACTACGTATGTTCTGAACTACGAACATGCGTGGTTAAGGTACAAAGAAGGGAGTTGGCGAAGGAGGAGGACGCAGGTGACAAGGGGTCGACTAAGGTAAGTGGGGGGTTTTAGGTTTTGGGGAGGGGGTGGGGTGTCAGGGGGTTTTAGGTTTTGGGGTGGGGTTGGGGGGGTGGGATGTTTTTGGTTTTGGGGAGGGGGTCAGGGGGTTTTAGGATTTGGGGTGGGGTTGAGGGGGTGGGGCGTTTTTGGTTTTGGGGAGGGGGTGGGGGGTCAGGAGGTTTTAGGTTTTGGGGTGGGGTTGGGGGGTCGGGCGTTTTTGGTTTTGGGGAGGGGGTGGGGGTGGGGGTTTCAGGGGGTTTTAGGTTATGGGGCGGGGTTGGGGGGTGGGGCATTTTTGGTTTTGGGGAGGGGATGGGGGTCAGGGGGTTTTAGGCTTTGGGGCGGGGTTGGGGGGTGGGGCATTTTTGTTTTTGGGGAGGGGTGGGGGGTTAGGGGGTTTTAGGTTTTGGGGCGGGGTTGGGGTGGGTGGGGCGTTTTTGGTTTTGGGGAGGGGGTGGGGGGTCAGGGGGTTTTAGGTTTTGGGGCGGGGTTGGGGGGTGGGGCGTTTTTGGTTTTGGGGAGGGGTCGGGGGTGGGGTGAGGGATGTAGGGTCAATGATCCCTATTAATAATGCTTTTATCAGGAATGCCTTTACAATGAAAACCGTTGTTAAGGCATTCGTGGTAAAATGATTAGTAGTAGCAACGAGGTCGGTGTTCCGACCTCGTTGTTAAGGCACTAGTTGTTTAGGAAATCGGTGTTTCGTCGAACAACCCTCACAGCACCATATAACCCACCCCCACACAATCCACAAGCCTTTGCTACTAAAACCACAGATCTAGAAACAAGAGCAGCCACAATAACAAATCTAGCACCTATACACTAGAGGCACATATATACTTCACACTCGCCACACACAACACAACTGCACCCAACACTATACACACATCGGAAATACACACAAACACCATAACATACCAGCACTCACAACCAAACACCCCCACCCCACCAAGCACCCTACACACACAACACCCACCCCCACCCACAACACAACCACCATGTCACGTCAAAAGCACCCACGCTTCAGTGACGATGAGTTGAGAGTCATGGTGGATGAAATCATAAGGGTAGAGCCACAACTATTAGGAGCACAGGTACAGCAAACCTCCACAGCCAGGAAAATGGAGTTATGGCAGAGAATATTTGACAGGGTCAACTGAGTGGGCACTCATCCACGCACAAGGGAGGACGTCAGAAATAGGTGGAACGACCTATGGAGGAAGGTGCATTCCATGGCACCCAGGCAACAGCTGGCGGTACTGAAGATTGGAGGTGGGCCCCCACCTCCACACCCAGAGTTTGCATCATGGGAGGAGAAGGACTTGGACATCCTGCATCCTAAGGACCTGACTGGAATACCTGGAAAACTGGACTCTGGTGAGACACTAACACTCCCCTGACACTAATTTGTCCTGTCCAGTATGCTTCCGCACCACATAAACACTCCCAAATTCACTCCATCGCCCACAACACCTCTCACCCAGTCAACTAATGCCCCTCGCCAGCATGCCACACCACCACCCACCCCCTATGTGCACACACTCCCTGACAAGTACATGGATAGCACTGCCAAGTACAAGCACTATGACTTCCACAATGCACCAGCCCATCGACAACCAAACCTGCAATGTGCACGTCACATCACACCTCCTGCATTATGAATATTGCACCTGCTACAATATCTGGATGCTTCGCCTGAGGACCACTGCATGGCAATGACAGCAATGCAATGGCAGAACACAATGTCAAATTAGCCCAAACACAGACACAGCACTGTCACCAATCCTAAGGGCCACAAATCCACACCTACTACCCTGAAATGGACTAATCCTGGCCTTGAAGGTAAGAAGGTATACTCATGCACAACATGCACAGACAGGACAAACAACCTTGCATACACACATACCCCCCTCCAATGTGGACACCATGCTGCAATGAACAGCCATTCCCACTCACATATACCAAGCCAGAATGCCCACCAGCTAACTGGGCAAACCAGGCATATGAACCATCACACAGGAACAGAACCCACCCACCCAGCAAAAGTGACCAATCCTGATTCAATGCCATTGCTGGAAATCAAGTCTAGCCACTGTATGCATCAGACAAACAAACAACTATACACACCTCCAACATTTTACTCTCTCACACTCCATCCACAGGTAGCCCTGCCACTTCCACCACAGAGAGGTTACCAGAGACTACCAGCCCTCCTCAAGATGAAGGCCCCAGTGAAGACAACATGACTGGATGTCTGGACAGTGATGACCTAACTGGTCCATGTGGAACCCCTGGACAGTCTACTACTGCCTGCCTCACCCTGACACATCAACCTCTCCCGACCCTGTGACAACAACATCTCAGCCAACCCTCTGTCCCCAAACCTATGCCCCAAGGACTGTTCAATCAATTGTGTGTCCCACCGTACAGGGCCCCGAGTCCACCCCTCACACCCAAGACAATGAAGGTCCTAGGGAAACTGGGAGTGGGCACACCATGCCAGGGGCACAGGCACATTAGGGCAGGGGACGTAGGAGGGAACATGTGGGCCAGAGGACAGGGCAGCCAAGGGAGGCCTCTGACCTAGAAGCCATCTCTCAAGTCCTGGGAGCATATCAACTATCCTAAGACAGGATGGGCCAGATCATATCCATGTTGGGGAAAAACCAGAGGCTGCAGAGGGAAGACAACCAGGAGGTCATGCAGCAGTGGAAGGCCCACAGTGCACCATGGCCTCCATGGCAGGGGTGCTCAGGGACCTCACCACCATCATGAGTGCCTCCTGCACTCAGCAGCAGGCCCCTTCCACTGACCACATCACACCTGAGCCTTCTACATCTGCAGCTGCTAGTGGAATGGGGCCCTGCCAGAGGAAGCCCAGGCCTGTGGCACCCCTGCCTCTGTTGCTGGAGAACCCCCGTGCAAATGTGGAAATCCACCTAGACATCGGCTGGAGAAGCTGCCAAGACCAAATCCACTGCCAGAAAATGACCCTCTCCTGATCACTCTCCCTTGTGTGCCACTGAGACACCCTGTTACTGTTCATTGACATTACTCCAATGTTCTTGTGGCCCATGGCACTGGACCTGTGCTACCTACAACTGTGTCACCTACTGAGAGGATTTCATCTACCATGAACCCACTCATCACCTGTTTGCCACTCTGTTCACAATAAACACTGTAGTTCACAGCTACTGCATATGTGTCTTTATTTGTACAGATACAATTGTATGTTTTCCAAATTTGTCAATGTGGTATGGGCCACAATCCAACAGGCAGTGAAATGGACTTCAGAAGGGGGTATCATTTGCAGCAGACACAGTTCAACACATATGTGTCAGGACAGATGTAAAGGAGTCATTAGTCTTGCAATACACCAGAGTAAATCCACTCATCAACCCTGTAAAAAGACCATGACAGAGATTACCATCAGGATAGTAGACATGGTGCCACACAAAGCAAATATGTAGTCCATAGTTGATGTGCACAGTGTAGTAGGCGATTAAACAGGACACAAGAGATAACACTTTTACATCACCACTCGCTGGAAAACATCCCAAAACACTATAGATGGCACCTCTCATGTGCAAAATATCACTCAGTAAACAGTAATCAAAGGATACTGAACATGAATGGCTCAAGCAATAGGTAAGAGTGACAAAGCTGAATAGTGCACAGTCAGTCACTGGAATGACGAGAAGAGGAGAATGCAGGACACATGGCACAGTTCAGGCCTCTCCATAGGAGATGTGAGTCTTGCAACCTGCAGAGTACACAGGTTTGAGTTTAGACATTTCAACTCAGCACCTTACATGTACTCACTCACCTCCCACAACACACACATAGGAATAGGAACACACTACACAACCACTGATATTCCAAACCAGGAAGACCATTGGCACCAACGTATGTTGAAATACTAGACATGCAAATACACATACAACATACCTGTATATTACTAGAAGTACTGACTGATGATCTCAGCCCTTGAGTCAGCAGCACCTTCCTCATCTGCCTCCTCATCCATTTCCATTTCTGCATCACCATCCACTGGTTCTGCTGCCTTCTCCTCATCAGCTAGTAAGTGTATCTGTCGTCTCAGAGCTAGATTGACGATCATGCAGCAGGCAACTATTATATGGCATACCTTTTGGGGACTGTAGAGGGGGCTCCTCCAGAGATGTGAAGGTACCTGAATTTGGCCTTTAGGAGGCCAAATGCCCTTTCTATTACACGCCTCGTCCTACCGTGGGTTCCATTGAAATGGTTTTCCCCTTCAATGGCAGGGTACCTCACTTTTGTCAACAGCTGGGGAAGGTTAGAATAGCCAGAGTCACCTGTGTGCACAGAGATAGGACCTGTTACAGGATAGGTACAGCCACAGGGAACATTGTGATGACAGGTGTCATAACAGGGACACACATCCTAATGCTTACATACCAATGAGCCAAGCCCTCTCTCTCTGTAGATGTGCCATCATGTGTGGGACATTGCGTTTTTCAGAATGTAGGAGTCATGCACAGATCCAGGAAACTTGGTTGTCACTTGGGAGATGTACTGGTCTGCTACACACATCACCTGAACATTGATGGAGCGGTAGTTTTTCTGGTTCCTATACACCTGTTCATTGGCACTGGGAAGGACCAAGGGTATATGGGTGCCACTTATGGCCTCTATCACATAAGGGATGTGTCCCACATCATAAAAGTCTGCCTTCACATAGGCCAAATCCCCGCTTTGGGGGAACGTGATGTAGATGTCCACGTGTTTCAAAAAGCGCACAATACATCCTTCAACACAAGATTGAACATGGGTTGTGACATCCCTGCTGCCAAGCCCACTGTAACCTGAGAGGATCCTGTGGCAAGAAAGTGTAGCACTGATAGGACTTTAACTGTGGGAGGGATGGCATAGGGATTACGTATGGCCGGCAATAGATCTGGCTCCAACTGGGTTTATAGACCCGTGATTGTCTGACGATTCAGATGATGGGTCTTTATTATATGCCTCTCCTTCAGGGTTGCAAGGTCCACTAGCAGACAGTACACTGGTGCATGTCTCATTCTCCTCATGACAGGTTATCTAGGATGGGGGGAGAGATTGTACAATGTGATATGCACACCACACATGTTAGCAGAGTATTTCAATTTAGCACACACCTAACACTGTAGACATGCCTCACACTGCTGACACATACTATTTTGGGCATGCTGAAGTGGCATGGACTCCACCCTTGATACACATTGCTGCCCCTGATCTATATTTTCTTACATACATCACATGGCTCATGTTCCATATGTGAAGCACTGACCTGCCCTGCACTGATCATGTATGTAGTCATGCCATATACCTATAGGTTGATAGCGTCAATCAGCTGACGAGCATCTGGACAGGCTGGTCATTAGACAACCAGCCACATAAGGTCACTGTGTCATGCATGTCACATGTTTGTGCCAAACCCTGATGACACCACTGAGGCCTACTCCTCATACTACGGAAAAAGGTGTATGTAACACTTAATTTACTGCATCAATGCATGATATGTGCATAAAATGGCAGCAGCCTGTCCGGCAGCACTGGGCAGGTGGAAGTGACCTAAGTCACTGAGGTCCATCTCTGTGGGTCAGGCAACCATTGTGAATGCCAACCAGGGACTGGCAGCTCAAGTCCAAAAGAGCAATGCATTCCTGGAGGGCTTTAACGGTGCCATGGCTGGCCTCTAGAGATCCTTTCAGGCTCTGGTCTCCTCTCTGGTGACAACCAGTGTCCTTTTGTCTACCGTCACCCCTCCAACTACCTCTACCCAAACCCAAACCCAAACCCCTCTCCCCGTCCCCATTCAGAGAACCCATACACACAAGCATGCATCCACCGCAAGGGTTCCACAGACAAACATAAGCACCACAAAACCTACCTCAGGCATGCACACAAACAACACCCACCTGCAGACACACCAACATCCACTTCCTGCACTGACTCCCCCACCACCGCCTCCCTCACGGACACTAAACTAGACACATCTGCAGCCACCACACCATCATTGATGGACTCAGCCAACAGTACCATCTTACCCAGAGTCAGTACAATATCAGACCCGCAGACATTTACCCCAGTCCCCACATCTGTACCCACCAGATCCACCGACACCTCCACATGCAGCACATGTACCACACATGCAGACACCCCCCAACAGACATTCACCCATCCACCACGGCATCACCCAGTACCTCCTTTCCCCTCCTCCCAAAACACCTAAATGCCCGCACACACCCACCCAACATACACCCAGCACCCACAAACACTCCATGCATGCACTTGCACCCATGATATCCAAACCAACACATCTGACAACAACTTCTTCTCCCTCCACTCCCAAATCCTTTTGCCATGACTGCCCCATGTGTGTAAAAAGGTGTTCCTATCCGAGTTTTTCCTGTTTCCTACCCCTCTCCCACCCGTGAGTCCCCCAAGCACTATGGGGGTCATTCCAACTTTGACGGGCGGCGGAAGCCGCCCGCCAAAGTTCCCCCAACAGAATACCGCTACGCAGTCAGAAGACCGCCGCGGTTATTCTGTGTTTCCCGCTGGGCTGGCGGGCAACCGCCAGAAGGCCGCCCGCCAGCCCAGCGGGAAACCCCTTCCCACGAGGAAGCCGGCTCCGAATGGAGCCGGCGGAGTGGGAAGGGTGCGACGGGTGCACTAGCACCCGTCGCGAATTTCAGTGTCTGCTAAGCAGACACTGAAATTCAAAGTGGGGCCCTCTTACGGGGGCCCCTGCAGTGCCCATGCCATTGGCATGGGCACTGCAGGGGCCCCCAGGGGCCCCACGACACCCCTCACCACCATCCTGTTCCTGGCAGTCGAAACCTCCAGGAACAGGATGGCGGTGAGGGGGTCGGAATCCCCAGGGCGGGACACCGCCGGTTTTCCTGTTCTGACCGCGGCCATGCCGCCGCGGTCAGAATGCCCTGCGGAGCACCGCCAGCCTGTTGGCGGTGCTCCCGCCGACCCCGGCCCCGGCGGTCCTTGACCGCCGGGGTTAGAATCACCCCCTATGTGTCCCTCCCCAAGTCTAGCCCATCCACCTCCAAGTCCTCTCCTGCCCCCCCCAGTAGTGCCCATGCCCCTCTCCCTGCAAATAAGTCAACCTTTCCTAAACCCAGGCCCAAGGACCACCCTCCCAAGCCCAAGGACAGACCTCCCAAGCCTAAACCCAAGCCCAAGGACCCCCCTCCCAAGCCCAACATCCCTACCCCTGCAAACCCTGAGGTACCTGTCTGCCCCTTTGACACCCCTACCCTGTGGATATCATTTTGCAGTCAGGAATCAAGTAGGGGCACTGGTAGGTGCCATTTGTGCCTTGGGCACATTTGACTTTGGCCTGGTCAATGGCCTTATGTATATATGTACATAGGGCCAGATGTAGCAAAGTCTGACTTTGTGAAAGGGAAATTGCGAGTCGGTGCGACTCGAAATTTCTGATTCGCAAAATCGGATGCAGTACGGTGTATCAGACACCGACTGCGAGTCGCTATGGGGTCGCAAAGAATCACCTCATTAATATTAATGAGGTGGGTCGCATTTTGTGACCCCATAGCGAGTCCCTGCACTCACAGGGATGGTGGCCTGCTGAAGTCAGCAGACCTCCATGTCTGTGACTGCTTTTTATATAAAGCAGTATTTTTATTTTATTTTGTAGCCCGTTTTCCTTAAAGGAAAACGAGTTGCAAAATAAAAAAAATAATGAAACCATTTGGTTTTGTTTTTTCAGAGTAGGCAGTGGTCCAGTGGACCACTGCCTGCTCTGAAAACCCCTTTTTGGCAACATTCACAAAGGGGAAGGGGTCCCATGGGGACCCCTTCCCTTTTGCGAATGGGTTACCACCAGTGTGACACTGGTGGTAACTGCGAATTGCTTTGCGATCGCATTCGCGGTCACAAAGCACTTTAGCATAATGATGCGAGTCGCAAATAAGAAGGGAATGCCCCTTCCTATTTGTGAGTCGCATTCACAATTTGCGAGTCGGTACCGACTTGCAAATTGTGAATGTGCATCGCAAAAGGCATTTTGCATGGCACAAACTGCGATTTTCACAGTTTGCACCATGCAAAATGCTTTCTACATCTGGCCCATAGGTCCTTATTTATTTTATCACATTTTAATACATCTAGGCCAACCTGCTGTTGGCTTCGATGGTGACATACTTGCCCTGCCTTTCTTTCTACATGGGTGTTTAGTATTTGTGGGATTTGGTTTGTGTGTGACTTGTGTGTATACGGTGGTAGTGCTAGCTGTTGTGCTATCTATTGTACCTGGCCTGCATGTGTGTGTGTGTGGGCTTGCCATTGGTCTTGCTGTCATTGCTGTGTTTTGTGTGTTGGATGAGTTTGTGTTTGTCCTATGCATGTGTGAAGCCAAATTGTGTATAGTTTGTGTTGGCATGTGTAATGTTGCTGTTGTGTGCCCTTGTGTGGTTGTTGTTTGCACGTGCGTGTGTGTGGTGTTGGCTATGTCCCATGCTTTGTGTGTGGTGTGGGTGTGGTGTGACAAGTGTATCATTGTATGGCTGTGTGATAGTGTTTATTGGATGTATGGTACTGTTACGTGTTGTTGTATGTATGTGCTGTCATGTTGAGGTGTGCAGTGAGAGTGGTTGGCGAAGTGTCTGTGTAATAGCAGTTATAATGTTGTTGAGTGAGTGGGTGTTGTTGTTAATGATTGTGTTAGTGGCGGTGCTCTGTTTGTGCGAGTTGGTGTGTGTATGGCATGTGTCTGTTGGCCATGGTGTGTAGTTTGTATGTGCGTGTGTGTAGTATGTGTGTGCATGTGTGTATGTAGGTGTGTTTGTGTTCGTATGGGTGTGTGTTTATGTGTGTGTCCGCCACAATGCATCCTGGCTGTGTGTGTCATGTGTGGGTGTGTACTAATGCCTTTCCCTCCAGTGTGCTAGGTGGGTGTACTTACGGTTGTTGTCTTCGTCACCGTCACTGGTTCCGGAGTCGTCGTACGAGCTGGAGCAGTGGAAGGACTTCTTGTTCAGGTTCCATGGCGGCTCCAGGCAGCTCTGTGTTCCAGAAGGTGGGTGTTTCCTTTTGCAGAGTTGGTTTCCGCCAGGGGTTTGGTGGCGGTGCCACCGCAGTGGAAACCTTGGCGGTATGCAGCCATGTAATTTGTCTGGCGGAAACATACTCCACGCTGGTCTGAAGGTGCCTTCCACCATCCACGGGGCTGGACAGCACTGGCGGAACTGATGGTGTATTAGCTGTAAACTATTGGGAAGACCACCATGGTCATAATTTGGTGGTCTTCACAGCCAGGTCGTCGGCGGTACGACCACCACTACCAACATGGCGGATCGGGTACTGCCAAACTCGTAATGAGGGCCTTAATGTTACCACTCCAACCTAAGCTACTTTGGGTAATATGTTGGTTAGTAAAAAGGTTACATTTACCATTCCCACTCCAAACTATGTTATTTTCAGGAAGGTGTTGGACACTAAAGAGTTTAGATTTACTATTCAATGGCAAGCTAAATTTAAGGAAGGTGTTGGACGCTAAAGGCGTTACATTTACTATACCCTCTTGAATGTTTACCATTTCCAGGAAGGTTTTGGGCAGTAAATGGGTTAGATTTACTATTCCCATTCCAATCTATATCATTGTGGGAAACATCTTGGACACTAATGGGTTTAGATTTACTATTTCTACTATTTTCCATAAAGTGTTGGGCACTATAAGTGTAAGATTTATTATTTCCACTGCAATGTAAACAATTTTGGGGACGGTTGTGGACAAAAGATGCCTGATTTAGAGTTTATGACGGAGAAACCTGCCCACCGTATTATAATCTACATAGCCTATTATGGGATCGTAATACGTCATATGGGATATCTGTCACGTTTGTGATGGAGTAACACCCTCCATCAAACTCTAAATCAGGCCCTAAATGAGTTACATTTAATATTCCCATTCCAATGTAAATCATTTAGAGAACGATGTTTAAAACAAAATGAGGAACATTTACAAATCATGCTTAAAAATATTAAGTAACATCTTAGATCAAAAATATAAATCAAATAACTATTAATTCTTTTTCAAGTTCACAATTTATTTATGACTTAATTAACAACATTATAAAATCAAGAAGCAGGGGAGCTGGGTAGCACCGATTGGGTGAGTGGAAAAGGCTGCTTGCTCACCACGGCACAGGACACTGCCCTTTGTTAGAGCCCTTAACAGCCTGGGAGAGCACTACAATTCCCACAAGGCCCTGCTTTTTCAGGAGGCAGGGGGACTGCATAGCACCGGTTGGGCACATGGAAAAGGTTCCTTGCTCACCGTGATGCTGGGCACTGTCCTCTGTTTGAGCCTGCAACAGCATGGTGGAGCACAACAATCCCCACAAGGCCCCGCTATTATAGGAGGCAGGGCAGCTGCACAACACCTCCCAGGCCCATGGAAAAGGCCCCTTACTCACTATGGTGCAAGATGCTGTGCTTTGTTGGAGCCCCCAACAGCAGAGGGAGAACTACCGTCCCCATAAGGGAATATTTCAGTGGGTAGAGGGAGCTGCACAGTGCCAGTTGGGTGCGTGGAAAAGGCTGCTTGCTCACCGTAATGCGCGACATGCCCAAGGGTGTGCCCAGGCGAAGAGCGGGCCCATCTGCACCCGTCCTTGGCTGTCCAAAGCTAGGCTGACCCGCCCCCCCACTTGGTCCCTTCATTTGTTTAATGACAGCCAAATGTTATGTCATGCTGAAGGTAAGATCTGATGAGGAAAAGGAAGTCTAAAATGTTGACCTCTAAGGAGTGCCAATTAACTGCCACTATTACGCTCTTCCTCATATATGCTACAGGTGCAATTAATAGTAAAAACAAGTGTGTTGAGAAGAGATTGGGGACCACCAAATGATCCCAGGAGTGAGTGCTAAAAGAGGCCTCATACACCTTGTTTTAATGCGAACAGTAAATTCATTTCCAAAGCCTCAAATCCATGCCTTTTTAATGGTGACCTTGTAATTGATAGTAGTAATAGTCAGAATGACCGCAAAGGACATATGAGCCATTCCCAATCTAAAAAAGTGAAAAATAATGTTAGAAAAACTGACACTCGCACTAAAAAGTCTGCGAGCTCCAGAAAAGTTAAAGTTGTGAATGAAGCTACTCTGGACTCTATAAGAAATCAGGGGAAGAGCCCTTAAGGAAAGGATCCAACATGCTCTTCACTTATCGATGCTCTTGAGGTAGTCCTGACTAAAATGTTTGACCCAATGCTTTCCGCTGTCAGGAGTGTTGATTCTTCACTGAAAATGTTGATTGATCAAGGGAATATCAAGAATAATGGCAAGGTTGCACGCACTATTGATCTCCCACAAGCTCAAAAATCTTCTCAGGCTGTAGTGTCTCGTGCAGGGAAAAACACTGGAGCACTGGGTGGATACCGGGGGTGGCAGGGATATAAGGCACACTCTGGCCCTGCTAGCTCCAATACTCTGCAAAAGGACATTTTAACAGTAAGCACCACTCAGGTAGAAGAGCATCATCCTGTAGAAGAGATAGCCCAGTGTAGTGCTGGCAGAGTGGGACACCAAAAACAGCGCTTGGTTTGTAGAGTAACTAATAAAGACCTTCAGTTACAGCCAGAGGCCACACCAGTGGTGTTAGTTTAAAAAAAACATTCCAGCCTTAAATTATAACCAGGATGAGGATAATCACCAGCTAAAAAACAAAGATGTATATTTGCTGACATAATCATCAGAGCTATACAGCTGTGAGACTCTATTCAGTAACATAACCACTGTGAAACATGTTCTTTAGGAAGAGGCCAGCTTAAAAGAGGAGCTGTTCGATTGTACAGTTTTTAACTTTAGGAATAAACATGCTGTTAGGGCTCTGTTGGAAAGGATGACTATAACTTGTCCTTCTCATGGGTGCATTATGGCGGTATCACTGGGCTACTTCTACAAACCAACTGGTATGGAATGTATGATGTGAAAACGAATACCTTTACAATGCATGCCTTTACAGCTATTTTTCGTTGCAAAAGCATGCCTAGTAAAGGCATGTGTGGGAATGGCAAGTGTGGTTCTAGCATGCAACCCCCCACCTGCCCTAAGCCCAGAAGTGCCTCACCCCTAAAACAAAACTACCACGGATACTTCGCACACACCCTGAGCCCCAAACCCTTCCCTGACCTCCCCCACCTGTTCTTAAAATAACAGACCCGCCCCTAAAAACCAAGCTACCCTGATCCCCTACCTCCCCGCCCCCAAAAACCAAACTACCCTGATCCCCCACCCCAAAAAATAACACTACCCTGATTCTCCACTCCCAAAAACCAAACGACCCCCAACCCTCACCCCAAAACCAAACTACCACAATGCCGCACCCCAAAAACCAATCTACCCCGATTCCCACCCCAAAAACCAAACTACTCCAACCCCCACCCTAAAAACAAAAGTGCCCTGATCGCCCCAGCCCCACCCCCAAAAACCAAACTACCCCTATCCGTCCACCCCAAAATCCCAAACTACCCTGATTCTCCACTCCCAAAAACCAAACGACCCCAACCCCCACCCCAAAACCAAACTACCACGATGTCCCACCCCAAAAACCAAACTACCCCGAGTCCAACCCCAAAAACCAAACTACCCCGAGTCCCACCCTGAAAACAAAAGTGCCCCTGATCGCCCCAGCCCCACAAACCAAACTACCCCGATCCCCCACCCCAAAAACCAAAACTACCCTGATTCTCCACTCCCAAAAACCAAACGACCCCAACCCCCACCCCAAAACCAAACTACCACGATGCCCCACCCCAAAAACCAAACTACCCCAACCCCCACCCTGAAAACAAAAGTGCCCCTGATCGCCCCAGCCCCACCGCCAAAAAGCAAACTACCCCTATCCGCCCACCCCACCCAAAAAAAAAAAAACTACACCAGCCCCCACCCCCAAAAAAACAAACTACCCTGATCACCCCACCCCCCAAAAGCCAAACTACCCCAATCTCCCACCCCCAAAAACCAAATTACCCTACCCCACCACAAAAAACAAAAGTACCCCAACCGCCCCACCCTCCAAAACAAATGTATCCTGACCCCTCATCCCAAAAACCAAATTACCCAACCCCCAAAAACAAAAGTACCCTAATCCCCCACCCCAAAACAGAACTACCCCTACCCCCCACCCCTCCCCTCAAAACAGAACTGTCCCGATCCCCCAACCATAAAAACCAGACCTACCCCGATCCCCCTACCCCCTAAAAAACATAAACAACCCCGACCTTCACCCCACCCTCATGCCCGCCCCTAGCCCTTAATCCACTGCTCCCCTAAAAACTAACCCCCAACTCTGCCCCCCGCCCCACTTACCTGACCTCATCCTCTCCCGATGCACTCTCCCTTTTTCTCTGCCTTAACCACACATGTGCGTTGCTCAGCACATGCGTGGTTAAGGCAGAGAAAAAGGGAGTTGTTGTTAACGCAAGGATGGTTCCGCTCGGGTTAGCAATGTAATTGTTGTTCTGGAGTCATTGTTTCGGACATTTTCCATTGATATAAGCTCATTAAAAATCACTCCCGTGATATACCTGTTTACAGCTCCTATGTGATATCAACATATAATCAGTTTACACCCCTTGAAAAGTAGACTGACTCTTGAATTAAGGGTCATCACCAGCTAGCACCTTGCAAACTGGCTGATCGGGGATATAACCTCTAATTGTAATTCCTTGGAGCTGATCTCATGTGTGAATGAGTTTCTAGTCACAATTCCTTCTAGTTTTGTCCCAGTGTTATAGAGATGACTGAGCCCTTGGTAACTAATGAGATGAGGAGCCTATCTCCTCGAGTGGCTGAGCAGACACAGACAACTACTGATAATGCCACCCCGTCAAAACAGTCTTTTCTGGATTAACTTCAGATGCTTCCACACAACCTATGGGAATTAGCTGTGAAGTTAAATGTATGTTCTGCAGTGTGGCTGGACTCTCCAGGAGGAAGGTGGAGAATGTTAAGTAGATTGACACAATCAAGAACTTTAATATTGTGTGTTTACAAGGCACTTGGGTTTGTGAAGCAGTGCGTATAAATGTTTTTTTCTATTCATGCCTGGCAACAATCTCAGGGGAGCATCATAAGGTGATCTTTGATTTCAACTACCATGGGCATGGAAATTTATAAAACGGTACCTGGTACCTTGATTCTCTCCATTTTCAAACCATTATGTTTTTGGTGGAACCTAGGGAAATGCTTGCTATTGTAAATTATCTGTCATCATATTTTGGTCTCTAGTAACATAGACATAGCAGCCTTACTTGAGCAGTCTTTTAGTAAGATTCTGAGTAAGCCTAACATGGATTTTACTGTGATCGGGGAAGGTGATTTTAATTTTATACTGTGCCCAATTTCCAAACAGTCCGTTTGTGGGGAGAAAGGATGTGATATTGAAGACCACTCACACTTTAAGCACAGCCCATGTGGAGATATTTTTAATTCTATCTTGAACAAGTATTTCCTTTTTGTCGCCATTGATCTTGCAGCTCTTCCTGCAACTGGCCATGTCACTTACACTGGAAGAGGCATGGGCAGCCTTATTAATTTTGTTGTGTTTTCTCAACAATATAAGACCAACACCATTGATTTCTCAATAGTGCATAACTGCTTGAGTGACCATTACCCCCTAGCCAATTCTTTTGATTTTGGTAAAGAGAAGCACTGTGATGTTCCAACCAACATGCCAATAGCTTTTAATAAGAACAAGGGTATTCTATGTAAGTGGGCCACAGTGGATGCAGAGGACATTCTGATAGAATTAGTAGGGGGAAGCAAGGATCAGGTTATGGCCTGCTTGGATAGTGAATCAAATTCCAAGTGTGTGCTACATGCTTTTAATGGAATTTGTCACTGTTTTTGTGATATCCTGACTGCTGAAATCAAGGCTAGGAAGCCCAAGCCTTATTGGTGGTTTGATGGAAAGTGTTCAAAAGCCCACAGAGATTTTATTTTTGCCTTAAGGCAGGTGCCAAGGGTCAGAGGGTGTTCAGATCTTTCAGGCAGAATTATAAACAAGCTATTGAAGAGAGAAAGGCCACTATCAGACTAGAAGGATGGGAAAAATCGCATAAAGGTAGCACAAGGAATGACTCCTGCCTTTTTTGGGAAAACGGTAAATGCCCTTTATTTTGGGTACACTCACAATACTCCTATTGATCTTTCCATACCATCAGCTAAATGGGTTGAGCATTTCTAAGGTGTATGGCAATGATGCTGAAGTAGATTGTACTCATTATATTGCATTAAATGAACATCTTGAGGGTGATTTTGACTTATTACGTCCCACTCTGAAAGAGGTCACAGGCACGTTAGAACAGAGCACTATAAATAAGGTATCTGGCCCCAACGGAGTGCTGGTCGATCTTTTCATTGATAATCTTGACCTATGTGGACCATAATTTAGTAATGTCCTGTAGTGTGCTGTTATGGCAGGTCCTTCAAAATCATGGTCGAACTCTATTATAGTTTCCATATTCAAAAAGTGTGACAGAGCAGATCCCTATGTTAGCATTCTATTTCACTAATTGATTCAACAAGTAAAGTTTGGGGAGTCTCATGTTGAATCAGCTGGAAACTTGGACGGCAAAGAAGATTTGTTTCTCTGAGGTGCAATATGAATTTATAAATGGCTTTGGCACCATTGACCAATGTCTCAACTTTAATCTCGTAATTAGCAAATACATGGTGGCAAAGAAGGGCTGTCTCCTTCTAGCCATTATGGACCTCACCTCAGCCTTTGATTGGGTGAACAGGGGGAAGTTACGGCTCAAAATGTTAGCCATGGTATAGATGAAGCATTGGTATTCTTCCTGGCCCAGGAACATGGGGATGTGACTGGTTGTATACAATACTTAGGCAAAGGGCTATAGTGATAGCCAAAAAAATAGCTAATACCTATGAGGGGGAGATAACACCTGCCATCACCGTTTATAAAGCAGTGGCAGTAGCAGCCTCAACTTATGGTGCCGAGCTTTGGGGCCATACTAATTCTAGATGTCTGACCACTGTAGAAAACCGGTTTATTCGAAACTTTCTAAAGTTGCCGATGAGCACCCCTCTCACTCCGCTCAGATTTGATTTAGCCCTAAATGAAATACACAATGAAATTGCACTAAGACCCCTAATGTATTGGATTAATCTTTGGACCTCAGAGGACCGGCATACTCTCCATGCAGCACTAGATGAATTTCTCGCAAATAACAGTGTACTAAAGATCCCTTGGTTTAGATACATCAGAGACACGTGTAAATTTCTCAAAATGGAGGAGGTGTGGAGTGCTCCCCACAAGTTGGTAAAGGAAATAAAGGAACGTGTAAAAAAGTGCTACTGGGAGAACATTTTGACCCAAACTTGGTTAAAAAACCATGGCAGTCTGACTTTGCACTTCTTAGACCACAAATGCAGTCCCAAGTTTGAGGCTTACATGGATAATGTAAATCCTCCATATACCAAAACACTATTTATTAAGTTTAGACTAGGGACTCTTCCGCTTAAGTCATTTACAGCGCAGTGGAGATCGGAGGACTGCAATTCAATATACTGCCATCACTGTCAAAAGACAAAAGAGTCACTTGCGCACTTTATGTTTTTCTGCCCTAGATATCTGGTACCCAGAAAAAAGTGGATTGCTCCCTTATGTAGGGAAATTGGAATAAGGGAATGGAATACGGCATTACGACTCCTAACAACTGATACAAGTGATAAAATAGTTTTCTCTGTGGTGGGATACCTACGAAGTGCATGGTCAATAAGAACAAAAGAACTATTATAAATGTGAAATCCCAACACATTGGTTTTAGACCATATTCATTTAATATATCAGTTTTCAATTGGATGAAGCTATAGCCTTAATGGTCTGGACTTTTAGTTAAAGAATAATGATGATTTGCATGTTTTATAAATTTGTGACCATAACTTTATTTAGGGGTTTTAAAAAAAAAAAAAAAAAAAAAAAAAAAAAGAGATAAATGAAAAATTGGTCCTCCAGCGGCGAGGGTTTTTTAACTAAAACTTTGATAATTACGTGCTTTTAATAATTTGGTTTTAGATTATAATTAATTAGTCTGATAAATTTTAATTGATTGAACCCAAATTCTAACGATCTAATATTTTTATATGTCTTGAGATTTTGTAAAAACAAAAATGTTTAAAAACAATATTATCTACACATTTTTAAAAATCTTAAAGTGCTATGTTTCTTAATCATGTTATGTTTTGTTTTGTCTACTTTTATGGCTTACAGCCGAAATAAAGAAAGATTGATGACTGGTTGTATAAGATACTGGGCGAATGGAGAGTGCATTGATTCCATCAAGATGAAGCGTGGTGTGAGGCAGGGATGTGTGTTGATGCCATTTTTGTTTTGTTTATTTATTAATGACTGGCTGAACAACTGAGAGGATGATACATGTGGGGTGAACTCCCCACTCTGCTCTATGCAGCTATGTCTTAATGTTGAGAACTGGCAAGAGTCCACAGAAGATCCTGAATTAATTTGTAATATTTATGAACAAAGTGGGTTTAAGGACAAACCCTGCCAGATCACATGTGATGGTTGTAGGCAACACACATAATGGCCTGAGGCCATACTATGTTAATGGTGAAAAATTATTGAAGTCTCTACTTTCACCTACTTAGGTGTACCGTTTGATCACAAAGGCAACTGGTCGTACCTAATCAAGGTCAGAAAGTCTTGGTTTGATTAAGCCACTGAGGCTCTCTTTAGATTTGCTGGTAAACTGGACTCCAAGCCCCTGGATGCCCTGACGAACAACTATGACGTACACTGCTGTTTTACTGTAATATATGGGGCTGGAGTATGGGGCTATTGTGACATCTCAAACTTGCAAACTAAAGAAAATGTGTTTCTGGGAAGCCTATTGTCTGTACCTAATAGCCTCCCTATATTTCGCTGTCACATGGGACTAGGCTTACCAACCCTGAAAGATTATGTTAAACTAGTTCCACTTATGCTGTGGCATTCAGTATGGTCCAAACATGAGACTTTGCACAATCAGGAGAGAATAAGTGACTGCTTATCTCCTAATAAAGCATACAGTATCCCAATGCTACAATATGTAAAGGAGCAACTTGTCATGACAGGGAGAACTGATTGTTTTGACAGACCACAGAATATCTCCACTGTCCTCAAACACCAGCTGAAACAGCATTACCTAGCCTTATGCAAAATGTGCAGAGAAGGTATAGTGAATCGAGCCCTATCTTTTGTTACCACATACCTTCCTTTAGTGACCAGCAGTTCTATTGAGCCCTATCTTCTGTTACCACTCCAACATTCCCAAAGATTTTACCTCGTGAGGTTCAGGTTTAACATAGCCCAATTTTTGTTTATGTACCGCTGTAATGTTTATTCTGATTCTGCCCTTGAACCGTGCCCCTCTGAGGCATGCTCAATGCAGTCTACGCTGCACTTCTTTTTTTCTGCAAATTATATCCCCTTCCTCGTCCCATTCTAAACTATGCTGAGGAATTCACAAGCATAGACCTCTTTCAGGAGCCCCCCCAAGGAACTACAAGGAACACTGAAAAGAATCACAACCTACAATCTTTAATCAACATATAAAAATGCAAATAAAGATGCACCCACAAGAAAAACTACCCCAGGACAGAAACAGAAGCATGCAAGGGAACAAAGGGGCAAGAACACAACACAACCTAAGAGAAAGAGTTTTCATCCATCAAAATTCATGAACCAAAAGACAACTCTGAACCCTGCGCCACATGCAACCTTAATGGGAAATTAAGGTAGATGGAGAGGATAAAGTGACAGCTCTGCACATGCCTTTGAGGGTAATGCCAGACCATTCCGCCCAAGAAGCAGCCTTACCTCTGGTAGAATGGGCCTTAATTGACCCCTGGGACTTCTCTGACAAGCGGAAAAAATCACCAACTTTACCCAATGAAACAAAGTAGAGGAAGAAGGTGTTTCGCCCTTCCTCACAGAGCCAAAGTTGAGAACAAGACTACCAGAGTGATGAAACTCTGAAGATCTTCAGAGCACAGACTACATCCAACAGAGACAAAGCAGGATCAGGGTTCAAAGCATCCTGTG
Organism: Pleurodeles waltl; assembly: GCF_031143425.1. Taxonomy (NCBI): domain Eukaryota; kingdom Metazoa; phylum Chordata; class Amphibia; order Caudata; family Salamandridae; genus Pleurodeles; species Pleurodeles waltl. The sequence goes on from NC_090445.1 coordinate 1,246,427,074, forward strand.
GCAACACGGAGAAATATCTCCTGTTCATAGTGAACGGAGAAATTCACCTTCGGCTGAATTTAGGATCAAGAGAAAGAATGAGCCTTTCATCAAAGATAGACGGGTATGGATGGTGTCAATCCAGGTTATTTAGTTCTCCCAAATGCCTGGCCACAGTAATAGCCACCCCAAAAAAATCAAGGTATGGAATTAAAGGGACACTGACTCCAAAGGCTCATATAGAGAGGACGTTAAATGAGAAAGGACCAGAAGGAGATCCCAAGGAGGAAAAGGGTCACGGAGCTTAGGCCTCAAAAGCTGTTGAAAACCCCCGAACAGCCTGGGGGCCATGCCCTCAGTAGAAAACAGATTATCTCAGGTGGCACAAAAAGTTTTAATGGAGCACCGCTAAAGTTTAAGGGTAGCAAGTGAGAGGCCCATATCAAAACCCTCCTGAAGAAATTGAAAACATTTCATGGGTGGGAGCAGACACAGGAGACAAAGACCTTTCCAAGGCACTATCTATCAAAGGAACTTCAATGATGTGCATCCACCCTGTCCGTGGAGACTCAACTAGACGACTGAAGAAAACAGAACACCTGTAGAGAAAGACCCTTATTAATGAGACCAACCCTCTCAATCTCCATACCGAGAGACATAGCTTGGCCAGAGTGAGCACAGAAAGAAGAGGGATGGACAGGAGAGAAGGATCCGAAGGAAGTAGCCTATCTGGTCCTAAAGGCAGAAGCCTCAGAAGAGGGAACGAAGGCCTCTGACCCCACAAAAAAATTACTACCACTAACTTTGCCTCTTCCCTGAGCAGAAGAGCCAAAAACACTGAATCAAGGAAACCGGTGGGTAAGCGTAAAGAAGACCCGTAGGCCAAGGACTTATGAGGGCAACGATTCCCCAAGGCATCTTGAGAGAGGCAATCCTCCACCGGGACTCCCCAACAACTTCAGATCTTTTCGAACACTGGAGGGGCCAGAATAAACTCTTGGGAGGGTGGGAATTCCTGACTCAACAGATCCTCCTGACAATTAATGTCCTTGAATGTGGATGGCCTTCAATCTGAGAAAGTTGGCTTCTGCCCAAGACACAAAGGGGCGAGCAGGGGTATTAAGGGAAGAGGACCTGGTGGTGAACTGACAATTGAGGTACGACATCATCACCCAGTTGTCTACACTGACTATTACCAAGTGATCTCGTATAGTATCCGAGAAGACCAGCAGGGCATTCCAAACCAAAATCCAGGTGGAGGCGGACTTCAGTCCACATGAGAACACCTGGAACTGCTAGTACCTGGATCCCACGGCAAACCTAAAAAAACACTGAGAGGCAGGATCCACCAAAACATGGAGATATGCATCCTGAAGACTGATCTTGGACAGGTAATCTCCCAGATAACTCAGAGGAATCACCTGCTTCCAGGTGTTCATGTCGGAAGATAGCTGTTCAGATAATGCAGGTCTCTTATCAACAATAATCCCCTGTGACCTTTCTGAATAGGAACACATGAGAACAACCACAGACCCTCAGTACAAGAGAGATATTTTCTTCTAGAGGAACTTTCTTCCCAGGATCCCAAGGCTGGGTGGTCAGAAAGAAGAGGGGATCTAGGAACTCCGGGGAAACATCCAGACAGACACCTTGAGATACAATCTCAATAACCTAACTGTCAGTAGTCCAAACCTACCAAACTCCAAAGAAATGGTCAGTGCCCCCCTACCAGACAGAAAGGGGGGTTGGACTAGTCAGTAAGACTGTTTAGGGCAACCCTTAGCACTCGACTGGGAACCCTTCCATTGGAACCCGGAGTGATTCTACTGAAAATCAGTCCTTCGTCTCCTGAGCTGATCAGAACACCTCTTACTGCCCTGCTAGGACTTCTGTTTGTGCAGAAAGGCTGGACATGCTCCTAACTTTTGAGAGACTTCCTGAGGACCTCTTCCAGTTTATCACCACAAAGTTTACTACCCCGAAAGGGCATACACAATAAACAATCCTTTTGAGAGGAGGCCACCTTCCACCCTCTTAAATGAAGATGACGCCTTGCAGCAACCGAACTGGCCATGGCATTAACAGAAGCAAGAAGGGAGTCAAAGGCTATGAAGGAAAAAAACTTAGCCTGTACCTCCATATGTCCCAACAAGTCAGAAAAATCCTCTCCCTCCTGAATAGCAGCAGAAGGAGATTAGAATTCCTTGACTAAGGACTGAGAAGCGTAAGCCCCACAAATCTCAGACCGCAAGGAACTGTTGATGCCAGGGTGAGACTTCTTCAAAGCAGCCTCCACCTTCTTATCAACCAGGTCACTGAAGGTCACATCCTTAGATAACAAAGAAGGTTTCCTAGTGAGATTAGTGATAAAAGGATTCACTACAATGACCTGAAGAACTCCAGTCTCTCCTGGAGATAAAGGATAGAACCATCCCTGAATTGAGGCACTGAAACCCTGTCAAGATCTCTCCATTTATGCTGCAATAAGGAATGAATAGCAGGAATTACAGGAAGTTTAGGAATGGAAGGGTGTTGATACTGACAGAACCACTCCCCACTAGTGCTGGGCTTTTCCTCATCTGCCGGAAGCTGAAGATTGGAAGATAAGTAAGACACCACTGGTTCAATGTTCTCTTTTAGAATATATTTCTCCCTAGAAGAAGCACCAGTGGGAAAACTTTATCATAATCCAGGGCCTGGAGAAAACTGAAGAAGGAGAATAAACCGACCAAGGAGAACCTGAGGAAGAGGCAGGAGACAGTGACAATGTATTTTCCTGATGCTTATTATAAGCCTCAGACAGCTTATTAACCATATCCTGGATATGTGCCTCACAAACATGAGGGTAACAATGTCTAATACCCCCATCACAAACCCCCACAGGAGGCAGATCAGGCGAAGAATGGTGTCTCTTCTGAGTATGCTTCCCCATGCTCAACCGGCAGAGAATATGCCTGCAACACTGAAGCCGGTAAAAGAATGCTGCAATTACAGCAGAATGCAGCACACCCACAACTGGAATCCAAATACTGTGTGCCTAGCAGCCCTGCAGAAAAGGCACACAGCCCACCAAATGTCAAAACACGTGGTGCCCTGCTACCCCACTAAAATAGGCAGCACCCCCGCAGCCAGCATAAAAAAATGTGGAGCTCTCAGCTGCCATGTAAGACCATGCGCTTGTCAGGAATCCCCAAGGTGCCTCCTGCATTATCTGTCAGCATCCCCTTGGATTAGGGTTAAATCATATCTCTGTTCTTGGTTAAACCTTCATGTTTCTAAGTAAACATAATGTGCTGTGTTATACAATTGGTTTTATCAATGCTTGTTTTACCAATGCTTGTTTGCTAATGTGAGCAGGTGTAGACATGTGCTTCCAATTGGGTATGGTGTGGACATGTGCTTCTAATTGGGTGTGGTGACTCATCCACATGTGGAAACTCAACTGCTTTCCTGATTGGATATAAATAGCAGAGTGAAGCATGCCTCCCTGCTTGGCTTTGTTTTGCTTCCTGATCTCAGCATCTGATATGGCAGTCCAGCCCCTGCTGTCATCCTCGTATTCAGGTCTTTTGAGGCAATTCTTTTCTTCGCTCCTGTACCAGCTGACACCAGGCACTCCTCCAGCACTCTGGAAAAGACTGCAGCTAAGTGACTATTATTTCCCAGGGAGTTTATTCTTTGAGCACCGCGTTTTCCTAGAACAGCTGGTGTATTTCAGTGCTTATCTTGAAGAGACAAATGTAGTTCTGAACATTCTACATTATTATTGTAGTTACATGCCTAAATGTGCTTCAGGAAATCTGCTTGAGCTCAAGTACTACAACAAGTGACAGTGGAATTTTAAAAGAGCATTTACATGGCTTTTCTTTCTCTAATAGCATAACTCTTGTAACTCTTGGATTTAAATTGTGTCATTCATGTCTGCGTTCAGGTTTGAGGAATTTGCTTTTGAAGGGTTTTTCACACACACAGTGAAACCAAACCAAACTGGGCCACCCTAACTGTTTAAACCCAGAGTGGACATTTATACTTCTTGGATTGTTTTTGTTCCTTTTAGTTTAACCCTATGCATGTAGGAAAGTTATATGTGAGATAATTAATGCCCTTGTTTGTCTTGTGCATAATAAGTGCAACCACAGTTCTAATTGTAGTGTGCAACAGTGATCTCTGTGAAGCCAGCCCTAGTTTCACGGTACTTATTGTTATGGTACTCAGTTTGGGTTTTTGGTAATGCAGTGTTAGTAATTGTGCCAACAGTAATTATTATTCAAGAAAAGTGCTGGAGCATCCCGGTGTTCTTCTACCGCTCCCGTGCCCATGTCAGAAAGAGAGATTCAGTTTCAAGGAAGTTGAGTGCACTAACTCTACTATCACTCTGTCAACAATAACCTGCCCCCCCCAAAGGTACAGGGTGCCTGGCTGGAGCGGCAAGACGTGGCAGTGTTCTGTCTCTTTCTCTTCTACTCCCCCTTTCCTTTTGGGACACCTGACAGGGTTTCTGTGTCCACCAGGAAGTGCTGAGAGGTGTTCCAGGAGGTCGGGGCATACCATTGCCCCTGCAGATATCCTGCTTTTCAGATGAGTGGCCCCGTCTCAACAGCGTTAATGTCCAGGCGCGAAGACAACATGAACATGCACACAATGTTGGTGTGAAAGGAAAGAAAACACATACCTCAAGGGCACCCCAACAGCCCTTCACAGCCCTACAGTAAGGTGTGGGCTCAAAAAAGAAACAGGATGTTCAGCAGGAAAAGGAGGGGCTATATACTCTTTGACCTTTCCCATTCCTAGAGAAGAAGCAGCTTTTACAGTGTGTAACAGGGGAGTACATGGGCACACTCACTCCATATAGTTCGGAATCAAACGAGGGAGGGAAGATGAGGAAGTAATAATACATATATTTATAAGCGCTAAGCTCCACTATTTTATAACTATAGAATAAGCAACATATGCTCACTTTAATAATTTAAAAATATTTGAATAACATAATGAATAAGCTCATTAATGTATTACAAAAACATTTAACACATTTAACTTAATTAACATAATAATTACAAATACAAAATGAAAAAGCATTAAATAAAATACATCAGTAAAAACAAATATAGGAAATAAATCCACATCCTATTCAAAAATATTCACAACAAGAATGAAATCTATAACCTTTTTTACATAAAAAAACATTTTTTTAAATAAAACACATAATAACAAATATATCGAAAACATAAAGCAAATAATTATTGCTAAAAATGTAATTACATTAATGTTTTTGTCGTTACAATAAATTACTTACATTTAAAATTATTAAATGAGCTTAATTACAAAAAATATAACCTTAACTCATTAATATGAAACACTTTCAATGATCATTAGCACTAAATATCCATATTATGACATAATTTAGTTATAGCATTAGCTAATTACTAACTAAATGCAATTTTACTTTTAAAAAAAGCAGACATTTTGTAAAGTAAAATTGTAATTCAAATTAAAAAAAGTATTTTCACTTACAATAATTTAATTAAATCTACAAAAGATAAACAATATATATACAAACTCGCCTTAAAAATCTTCCTACCATTTTCCCCTATTAAGCCAACATCCTGCTTCCAAAAACTGCTAAATAGATACATTTGTATAACAACAAATCTAACCACAAGTACATTTTAAAAGCAAAGACAAGATCATATCAACAACTTTTTATATTAAATATAGATATCATTAAACAATTTAAAGAATATTTTTTTCAAAAATACAACGATAAAAAGCAGAATCAACCTAAAAACAATATTATATGCAATATTTTTGTTAAAGGTATATTTTGCAACTATATTTAACACAACACTAAAAACTATGGTCCTGATTTAGTTCTTGGTGGAGGGGAATTCTCCGTCACAAACAAGAAGGATATTGAGTCCGTCGTATTATGATCCCATTGCATCCTATGAAGATCAAAATACGGTGGACAGGATATCCGTCATATTTGTGACAGAGTGTTCCATCTGCCAAATTCTAAATCAGGTCCAATATTCTTACCTTTAATATGTATGACGCAGTGTCCACATCTGTTGCCTCGGATTGACACAGCGACGCCATTACATGCGATTTTCTTTTGTCAATCCTAACACGTGTTTTTTCCACAAGTCATCCGGTGCTCTATGATGCCATGTAGTACCCACTTTGTGCAGATTTGTTTCAAAGTAAACCACTGCTAGGAGGTTCCTTTGGTCCCCTGATTATATTACTTATAGTCAAGGTGGTGTTTCTATGAATCCTACAGCTTCCCTCCTTGGCTACATTATTGCTTTGGGCTTAGCAATGCAGTAGGTCCATTTCCATAACGTTCCGAATGCTCTCTTTTCTGCTTCCCCTACCTGCTTGTTGCACCCTGTGGAAAGTGGTTATCATCTTGGTCTTCAACTGCACTATTGGGAATGGAAAGGAAACCAGAAGATTATATGTTATATATCAAAAATCAAGGAATTTTGTTTGTTTTTGACTGTCAAACTACCAAATAGTTTCGCTCATTCTCTTCATTTCATATGTGTGACCCTAAAAGGATGCCACTGAATAAGGGCTTTGAATATTTATCCATATAATTAGTTGAAAGATTTGTGTACCTATAACAGGAGCTGCATTGTAAAGAAATATACATTTTGTGGTGGAATGTCATCTGGTTCACCATATCAAAACATTTGCAATGTATTTAGCTTGGGTAAGGTTGAATGAATGCAGAGTGACTGATAAAAGTGCGCATGTATAGGTGGTGCTGTTAGTATGAATGGGATGTTTGGTGATTGAACAACATTTATTGACACTGTACATATATATTTTCTACTAAATTAAAGTGATGGCTCTGAATATAACACTGTAGAAGAGTGATTACTAATGCGAATTATTCAGATATTGTAAAAAAACATTTAAGAAATTGTGTTTTTTTAACGTTTTGGGCTCAAGAATATATGATATTTGATATATATTGAGAATGTTTCCCTGTGTTCTGTATCAAGTGAGTCAGCAGGTTCTTTGTAATACTGTAGGCTCTTTAAGTGAGGCCAGCCCTTTGGCTACCTTGATCACAGTTCAGTGCAGAAACCTCACACCTTTTTGTGCCTCTGTTGTGGGTGCTCCAGGCTGGAGCCTACCCTGATGTGAGGTGTAGCGCTACACAAAGGCCTTCTAGAAAGTATCCTGAGAAAGACATTTGAATGGAGGACCACCTTAAAGCGCTTTTGAGTCACAAAGCAGTGGTTACACTTACAGTGTGAGTCAAAAAGAATTTCTCTATATACTGTTCAATAGCTAATGCACCTCAATTAACCACCAACACAACACATTAAAGATTAGACTATTCCTGGAGAAAGGCTGTGAGTATTGAGGGATAGTGCCACGTGAGAGGGTGACAGGTCACTGCCTCCACAAGAAAGAGTGCATTAACTTCACAGCTGGCCTGGCAGCACTGTCCTCATTTTCTGTAAACAAGGGCCCCTCCAATGCAGGTTTCTGCATCAGAGGGGCCTGCAATGAATATTGCTGTGGGCCTTCCACCACAACACCCATTGCTTTTGACACTGCCCAGATTTACAAGAAGGTGTAAATCTGAGGCAGCATCAAAAACTAATGCCACCCCAGGGCATACTTTTATTCCTCCTCGTTTTTTGCTCTTTCTATGTCTGCTGCATTCTACAGCACACATTGAAAGAGCAAAAGGCCATAAATTATTGTTTATGTGCAGCACGGTGTCCTTTCCTACACATAAACAATCATTCCAAAATGACGCTTTGGTACATCTAAGTGTGTTGCATTTTGCAGCACAAATAGAAGTGCCAAATCTGCATTGTATATTGTTTATGTGCAGGAAGGGATACCGTGTATGCCGTATATGTGTAAATATGGCACATCCCTATGTTTCAAAAGTGGCGCAGCGTGGCACTGCTATATTTGACACAGCACCTCGCTGCGCCACTTTGTCGTAAATCTGTGCCATTGAATGTTTTTGTATTGCTACTTGCATATTAAATGAGTGCGCTACCAACAGTTAACCTCCAACAAATAACCATTGCTAGAGCAGGTGTTTTAATAAACATATTAATGAATATTCATGTATTCTGAGTAATGGATTTGCGTAGAAAATCTAATAATGTAGAGAAAAATAATGAACGTACTTGAAAATGTGTCCACGTGAGTGGCCGCCAATGTTCACGAAGTATACTTATTAATGGCTTATTAATATGAAATTTGGAGCTTATCTTTGATTAATGTTGTAGTATATCATATTAAGGGTTCTGCATTAAGGATTAGCTTTATTAATTGTAGGCCCTAAGTTAGTGGAGGTCTTGGCCTAGTTGCACGGCCTCATGTCAAGCTGTATTTTTAGGGCATTAATAAAATGTCTGCTTAGAGAATTTTAATTTTAATTTTCCACTGTGCTGACTAAATGTGCTCGTAGCTTACTTGAGAACCGCTTGCTAGAAGACGCTGTTCTTGCTAAATGTAACAATATAAGTGTAATATGTGTAAGACTGACTTTCTCAGGAGGAGACACTGACTGGAGTATAAGTTGCAACAATATTGTTACCTGACGAGCCGGAGGACATTACAAGAGAAGCCAATCAGCGACATGTGAACTGTGTATTAGTAGAAACTATAGATTTGATATTTTAGTTTTATTGGACGAAGTGTGAACATGCAATCCCTTGACCAATAGGGACTTGGGAAGTAATTTTAGGAAATCTAACTTAGCCGGACTGCACTGATGGAAGGCAGCACATTTGCCCATTTTCTTCTTGCTGAAAGACTTTACTGAGCATCTAGAGACTTGCTTTACTTTAATGCTTAAAGACTGCATTTTCTGAACTTTGATGCTGAATCCTGATGCCTTGCTGACTGAACTGATGTCCTGATGACGAAGACTATCTTAGCTTGCCGATCCAATTGAGCAGAGGTATACTGTTACACATGTGTTTTATTATCCCTGTTTGCTTTTTCTTTCTAGGTACCAATCGCACTATTTTGATAGAGCCATAGTTAGAAGTTTTCTACATTTGTGTTGACTAAAATGTTTTGCATGAAGTCCAATATGCTAATGCTAATCTGGTGTTAGATAAGGATCCTCACTAATAAAAATTCGCTATAGGGAGTGTGGGAGGCTGGCCTGGTTTGTAGTGGGTACCTTAGGTACTTACACCTTATACCAGGTCCAGTTATCACTTATTAGTGAAATGTAGTCAGTGTTCTAGCAGTTTAGGTTGTCTAGAGGTAGCTGTAGCAGAGCAGCTTAGGATGAACTAGGAGACATGCAAAGCTCCTGCAATACCACTATAATTACACAGTACTCATATACAATAAAAGACAATACTCAGTGTTACCAACACTTTATTGGTACCTTATTTTAGTGACACAAGGCCAAAACTATCTTAGAGACAATACTCCTTCTAGAGGTAAGTATACAGAATATATACACTAGAGACCAAAATCAGGTACTTAAATAGTCACAGAATAGTGTGAACAGTAGAAAATACAATAGAATGAAATAGGATGCAATGGTCCGAGGGGCAACACAAACCAAATACTAAGAAAGTGGAATGCAAACCACTAATTCACCCCCTAGGCAAGTGTAGTGTGTAGAGGGGCACTGGGAGTGTTAGAAAACCACAAAGGTGAGTAAAATACCCCAACCCAGAGCCCAGGAAAATAGGAGTAAAGTACTGAAAGTTTCCTCAGGACACACTCCAAGTCGTGATAAGAGTTATGGCAAGGAGCAAGCAAGACTGTAAGCAACAACTGGGTGATTCCTGGACCTGAAGACCTGTGAAGAGAGAAGACCAAGTCCAGAAGTCACAGAAGATTCCAGGAAGGTCAGGAGCCCCTGCCAACCTAGAAGATGGTGCAAAAGAGGATTCTCCGGTTAGAAGCCTGCAGAAGAGCACCAAAGAAGATGGCTGTGGGTTCCTGCACGGTGCAGGAGATATCCCATATCAAGATGTTGGATGCAGGCAAGTGGCAGGACTGGATTCGTCCACAAGCCTTGGTTCAAGCAAGGTCGCGGTTTGTGTCAAAAATGGCACTGCCTGGACCAAGGAGGGACCTGGGGGCCTAAACTCATACTAAGGAGGCAGAGGGGGCTTCCAACTCTGGAGGAAAGCCACAGATGACCAGGCAGCACCCACGGGACTCCCAGGACACGGGGACAAAGAAGGTACAAATTGTGGTTGGTGCAGCACAACAAAAGAAGGTCCCACGCCACTGGAGAACAACTCAGCAAGTTGTGCATCGCAGGATGGAGTGCTGGGGACCTGGGCCACACAGTGCATGAAGTATTCCTGTAAAAAGTGCACAGAGGCCCCAGGAGCTCAACATGACTCGGCGCACAGGGGTACTGTCGCAAACCAGGAAGGTAAGCTCTTACCTCTGCCAAATATGGACAGCTGGACCTTAGGACAGTCTGGGTCGAAGGGGTCCACCGCCTGTGTTCCAGGGAGCACGCTAGTTGCCAGTAGAGGAGTCCCAGAGAACCCATTGTTGTCTTGGAAGGTGCCTGCTGGATCAGGGAAGTGACTCCGTGACTCCACGGGAGATTCCTTTGGTTCTTCGGGTGCAGGGTGAAGGCAGGGAGCCCTCAGAGCATGCACACTTTGGAAATTGTTGCAGTTGCTGGCTGGAGCTGAAGTTGCAGGGTGACAGTAGCCTTTCTGGATACTTTGTTGCAGTTACAGCGGTTCCTGGAGCAGTCTGCGGTTGATCCGTTTGTCAGAAGCTGAAGCAGAGGTTGCAGAGGATTCCTGGAGGAAACTTGCAAGTTGAAGCTGAAGAGCAACCCACAGGAGAGACCCTAAATAGCCCTGAGAGGGGGATTGGCTACCTAACCAGGTATGTACCTATCAGGAGGGGTCTCTGACGTCACCTGCTGGCACTGGCCACTCAAATATCTCCAGAGTGTCCCCACACCCTGGAAAACAAGATGGCTACCGTCAGGGACAACCTGGAGGAGCTCTGGGCACCCCCCCTGGGGTGGTGATGGACAGGGGAGTGGACACTCCCCTTTCCTTTGTCCAGTTTCACGCCAAAGCAGGGGCTAGGGGTCCCTGAACTGATGTAGACTGGCTAATGCAAGGAGGGAACCATCTGTGCCCTTCAAGCATTTCCAGAGGCTCTGGAAGGCTACCCCTCCGAAGCCTGTAACACCTATTTCCAAAGGGAGATGGTGTAACACCCTCCTCCCAAGGGAATGCTTTGCTCTGACTTCCTGGGACTGAGATGCTCAGACCCCAGGAGGTCAGAACCCTGTCTGTGAGGTGGCAGCAGCTGTAGCTCCAGTGCGAGTCTCAGAGAGCTGGCTTGGTAGTACTGGGGGTCCATGATGGAGCCCCCAGGATACATGGGATTGGCCCTCCAATACCATATTTGGATTTGGGAATAATTCCATGATCTTAGACACCTTACATGGCCATATTCGGAGTTACCATTGTGAAGCTACATATAGGTATGGACCTATATGTAGTGCACATGTGTAATGGTATCCCCGCACTCAGGAAGTCTGGGGAAGTGGCCCTGAACAGCGTGTGGGCACCTTTGCTAGAGCAAGGGTGTCCTCACACTTAGTAACTTTGCACCTAGCCTTTAGTAAATAAAGGTTAGACATATAGGTGACTTATAAGTTACTTAAGTGCAGTGGAAATGGCTGTTAAATAGTGTGTGCACTATTTCACTCAGACTGCAGTGACAGTCCTGTGGAAGGGTTTGTCTGAGCTCCTTATGGGTGGCAAAAGAAATGCTGCAGCCCATAAGGATCTCCTGGAACCCCAATGCCCTGGGTACCTAGGTACCATGTACTAGGAACTTATAAGGGGGAGTCCAGTGTGCCAATTAGAAGTGGAATATGAAGCCACTAAACTATAGTGACTAATTTGTAAGCAGAGAGAGCATGAGCACTGAAGTTCTGGTTAGCAGAACTTCAGTGACACAGTTTAGCACTACTGACAACACACACATTTGTCCACAAACTATGAGCACTGGTATCCTGGCTAGCAGGATCCCTGTGAGACAGGCAAAACACACTGACAAATAGGGTTTTAACTATGAGCACTGGGGACCTGGCTAGCAGGATCCCAGTGAGACAGTAAAAGCACACTGACACACACTCACAAACAGGCCAAAAGTGGGGATAACCATGCTAGAAAGAGGCTACTTTCTCACAGGGAGTAACAGTCAATGTCTTTCCTTCCTGAATATAAATGTATGTAATATTGTTTGCTCAATTGCTCTTGTTATTAATTTGCTCTGTAACCTTAGAATGTGTAAGTGTTTAAGATTTGAATAGATTGAGTTTCTTTTGCCGCTTTTGGCAGCCAGTGATGTCTCTGTATGTTTATCATTTGATTTTCAGATTCTCTTATGTGATGTTAGCATTGTTAATATAGGGAAATAAATATTCTAATTTTTACTAAAAGGTGTGGCTATTCATGACTAAAAGGTCATGGCGTGTGATAATTACTGACTCCTATTGATTACTAATGCTATTGATCATCACTGATTATTAATGTTATTGATTGATTACTGATTATTCATCTGCATATACTGAATCTATGGTGGGAACATCTTAAATGCAAGTCAAAAGGTTCATCGACCTATTCGCATCACCTTGTAAGTTTACTTATTAAGGTCCAACTCGCTAACACCATCTAACAAGTTGTCTTTCGTTTATTTCTGCTATGCTTCAAATCACCATTTAGCCCATTTTCAAGCAATACCAAAACTGGAGAATGTGCGAGCTGCGATACGTGGACAAAGACAGATCTGCCAAGAATCAAATGGTATGGCAAGAAGGGAAAGGTGGATGTTGCCCTGGGTGCCCTGGAACCACTCATTATATGCATTATAATGAGTTAACACAATCCCTTGCAAAACTTAAAGACTACAATTTCTGAGACTTCCAACCAACTTTGAAATCAAACTAGTTAACACCTAGTGGTGATTCAGTTCACGTTGAGGCGTATTAGCATCCAGGCTTTTATTTACAAGTACACACCTTATTAGGTATACATCACTGATAGTCAAGAACTGCTGGATGCAGAAATTAAACAATGTGGTGGGTTTTAACATAGCAAATGACAGGCTAATTGTGAAAATGTAGGCCACATAAAAAACCATATCATCAACCCTCCAAAGTCAAACCTTTAATGTGGACAGGCTAAAGTCCAGTGATTTAACAGTGACTGATGACCGTTCACTTATCCTCTGGTTGCTTAGGACGGTGTCTTATGGATCAGTGGACATACATATCCACTACAGGGATCTGTATTTAACCCCATAGAATTGTTTAAATCCATGCCATCTTTCATTCTTCAAAGGTCAATAAAAAGAGTAACAATAAGCATCCGTTATGTTAAGAGTGCCAAGATATCACATGATGCATCCTATTATCTACTAATACTTATGTTATGCAGAACTGGTAGGAGAACAGAAGGAATGGTAGATGGGGCCATTGTTTGGCTCATTTACAATCGCAATTATCTGTTGGTCTGATCTCTGATTAATGATTAATTTACTGAGCTGTTTTGCTATTTCATGATTTACGTTTGATTTTAAGTTTTATGCATGTGTATGAGAAATGACTGACTAATGTTTTGCGATTTGTTTTGCTTCCTGTAATGCCTTTAATTTTTCCTTAAACCTTCATGGTTTTTCATAATACTTGTCAGTCTTTATGTGACATCTAATGTACTTTAGATTTAACTCTTGAATGTTATTTGGCATTTGATGTATATAATAACCAAGTCCAGGTGTGAAGTAACAAAATCCTTAGGGGATTAACACCACTCCTAATTCATCAGTAGTGCTTTATGTTGAAAACAGGTAAAAAGCTCTATAGCACTTGTTCAAAACATAGACAGAACTTCTTTAGCAACATGAGGGATTGGTTACAGTAAAACGTTTGAATCAGACCAGTCTGCTCATCTAACAAAATCATTCAAACCAGCTCTGATCCAAAAGGCGTTATATGCCATTGCTTTTATAAATGAATGGGCCCCAAAAGCAGTTTTATCAATACCACCCAGACTAATAACCTATCTAACTTATAGGGCCAGAGTCGGTGAAGAAACTGGTTTATAATGATTCCAAAATGTAATGAAAAGCTGTGCCACAGATGATGTTCTCAGATTTAGTTTTTTGAGTACAGCTTTCAAACACATTCCCACATGGAGTTTGGGCTGAGACAGAAAATAAGTATAATTAACTGTCATCAAGTCTGTCTTTGTCCTTCTAGGAAATTTAAATCAAGCACATCACCACTTGTATTCAAAGAAGAAACATCTAAGGCTTTGACATCAGATAAACATTTCAGTGAAACTATAGAAGAACTGTCAATTTGGCAGAAATTTCAATGAAAAAATCCATCATATTCTGAATCTTTTGTAGCAGCAAACAGAAAATGACTAACTGCAAATCATACTGAAGGCCTGCTAAGCATCTGTATATTAAAAAACTCTGGTCCACATTGTACAAATGGTAATATTTAGGAACAGAGTAAAGCAACCTCTGATGAGGAACTAGATAGAATTTACAAAAAAAAGTCCATACAACATTGCAGAGAAGCATTATCATAAGGATAAAAAGTTATCTTGTCAGAGGCCATCCATCCTATAGTTGAAAACAAAGAATGCTGATTAAACTGCATCTCAAAAGGAGGGAAACAATTCCAGCCAATTCAACTTACACCACATTAACGTCATTATTTTTTATGTTAATATGGCCTAACGAAGCCAAAATCCCTGTGCCATACTTACAGGGTTGCGCAATGCATGCATTGTGCCACTCTGTAACCCTTTGCGCTACATTATGCCTGCGCCAGGTATAATGTATGCAAAGGGGGTGTTCCCCGGTTATGGGAGCTGGACAAATGGCGTAAGGAAATCTATGAGATTTCCTTGATTTCCTTGTGCCATTTTTTACTGCACTTTTAGCTCAAGAGCAGGCGTTAAAAGGAGGCTTCCATTCTTTAGAATGGGGCTCTTTGTACTCAGCAGGAGTAGCGCTAATATTTTGGCTCTACTTTTGCAGAGTACATCAATAGCGTCAGGAGAAATGATGATGTTATTGCCCCCTACCCTGTGTCATGGTGCGCTGTATTTTAAATACAGTGCATACAGTATTTTAAATACAGTGCGTACATGGTGGCGGTAGGGGGATTACTAAGGGGCACAGGGAAAGTGGCACTGCACTCAGTGCAGAGCCACTTTCCATATATCTACCCCACAGTTCTATGGAGAGACTCATTTTTAACATGATAAAAGTCTTAACTGATGGCTTAAACAGTTCTAGGGACTCTAGGGACTTTCTATTTTGTCTTATATGATAACAAATGGCATTCATAGCCCAGACCTTATCATTTTCAGTAAAATTTCAGAATTATCGAAGACATTGGGTGCGCCCAGTTGAATGCATAGTAATTTAACATAGATCAACCATCTAGATTTGCTACAATGCTCCAAGACTCCAAGGCTAAAGCACTCTATTTAAACTAGTCCAAGAGTTGGATCAAACAGAGATCCACAACAAAAGTGAGGAAAGCGAAATTCTGTCTTCTAAATAAGAAATCCAAGCTCTTCATGGTACAAAAAATGTGTACAGCATGGGTGCACAGATAAAAGACGAGAGAAGAATCTAGTCTCTTCAACTTGTAAAGGACAAGAATCAATGTATCCCCAAACCCCTGAATGATATTAAGCTACAGAAACACATTTGCTTTGTATAGAATATAGAGTGACTACCTACCTGATATACTGTGGAATGACTACCTACCTAATCTATTGTCACACAGGAGGAAGCCTGGATAAAGTATTTTTATCAGAAAGAAAGATGCCGAGCCCAATGAACAACACTACCAAACATCTAGAAATAAAAAAGTCTGGAACTTCTAAGGGAATCACCTTTAATGGCAAAATTGTATGTTGGAGACCCACAAGCAGAACAAATGACTTTGCTAAGTTGGTAACAAGGTCCCAACCACCCATAAAATAAAATAAATCTATCATGAAGAATTTTTAGACCTTTTGTCCCCTTAACCATTAAAAAGGCATCATCAATATCCCCATTTCCAATAACAAAGGAATTAATGTATTTCTCACTAGGGGGCAACCCTACTCCCATCAACCAATCAAGTTTCTAATTTGTTAATATATGACATAAATAAAATTGGGGTCAGCACACAGCTTTGATGAATACCAGTCTCTAACTTGAAAGCTTATGTACATTCAACATTAGATCTAAATCAAACCCTTGCAGATAAATCACTGTGAAGATGTTGTGAAAGGAAAATAATTCTTAAGTCAACTCCCATAGTGGCTAAAAAGGACCAACATCTGGTCCTGTTAACTTGGTCAAATACTGAATTCAGGTCGAAAAATGCTAAGGGCCTCATTACGAGTCTGACAGTCCGAAACACGCCTACCGGCCCTATTACAAGGTTTAAAGTGGGCTGACCAGCGGACACGTCTGAAAATGAGCTGAGGCCAATGTCGTCACACAGAGGGAGTCCCCAGCACCCTCAGAATGTGCACTGTCTGCCGTAGCAGACAGTGTGCATTCTGAGGGTGCTGGGCAGGGAGGCCCCTGCACTGCCCACAACATGGTCATGGATAGTGCAGGCCCCCCCCTGTGGCTCCTAGCACTGCTTTTCCACCAGCCTTTTCATGGCAGGGACCCCACCATGAAAAAGCTGGCAGAAAGGGAACTCGTGATCAGCATGGCAGCGCTGAACTCAGCCCGACGTGGTTGACCATGACTCCAACCACCACCATCCTGCGACTCCGACTGCCACCATCCCATCTCTGGCGATGGCGGCAGTGTGACCACCAGGGTCATAACATGGCAGTCGGTCCGCCAGGAGTGCAGCAGTCTGACCGTCACTGTGACTCTGGCGGTCTTAAGACTACCAGACTCGTAATGAGGCCCTAAGTCTAACTATCCCTTTTTGAAAGGAGCCTGCACCTGGACTCACAAGGACTGCACGACCTGCACACCTTGGGCTTCAACAAGAAAAGGGCTTTGCCTTGCTTCTGCAACTCCAGAAGTGGACTCCTTGTAAGCTACAGGTATAAAGGAACTGCCCAGAGTCCCCTGTATCAAGTCCTGCAAGAAGAGCCCAGTTTACCAGCGTCGGGTGGCCCTTTGAGGATTCTGACCAGGATTTCCTGTATCAAGAAACACTTCTGAAAGTAAGTTAAGTGTAACTGTTTTACATCATGGTGTGGCCTGAACTCCTGACTTTGTCCTTGTCCAGTGCGACCTTTTTTAACCCTTTGAGCACTGTTTGCTTCTAAGCATTAGAATTACTTTTAATCTTTAAAAGTTCTTATCTCCGGTTCCCTACATTGGATTTTTGTCATTTTAGTGTCATTTTAAAAATAAAAATATAATCTATTTTTATAAATTGGTGTTGATTTTTTTATTGTGCTTTACTTGGTTACTGTTTTGTGATTTTTAAATGCTTTTCACATCTGTCTCCTAAGTTAAGTCT